>NC_136433.1:271580690-272780690 GCF_052849685.1 Lactuca virosa
ACATCGGTGCGATTGCAAGGATTTGGCGGAGATAAATCGAATGATTCATGGTTACCTTACACTCCTGTATCTGAGTCCGATATCAAGAAGTATGCCGCTTTCCGTAGGGCATTCCAAGCAAGGAAGGATCAGCAAACCAAGCAACTGCAACAAAAGCAACAGGAAATTCAAGTAGCTAAGTATTGGGCGGACGCAATCAACAATGCCAACACCGTAACCACCATTCTGAAAGTACAAGAGTGGATGACCGATATGGCTGAGAAGATCCGCAAGGCTCAGTCCACTCATGGTGGTGAAGGTACAACCAAGGTCCCTCCAGTTCAAACTCCAACTCCTTCTGTTCGTGATTCTCAAGAAGAAGGAACCGCAGTCGAAGTTAGCTCAGCTCCCACATTCGGCTTCGACGATTTTGATCTAAATGAGGTAAATCAACCTCACCCTTCTGATGATGATCTAATGATGATTTTTTATGAAGAAGAAGAATCGAGTGGTTCTCACCACTCAACCTCCAAGCCAAAAGCCAAAAAGAAGAAGAAGAAGAAGAATGCGGTGACCAGAAAGGAATTTTTAAGTCTGCAAGCTAAAGTCGACCAGATTCTAGCTGTAGTTAAGCCAACACAACCGCAACCAGAAGACAATCCCGGACCGCAGTCTTTGATCGAACGCATTGAAAGACTGGAAACCCGTGAAAGATTGGCTGTTGAGCGTATTTCCCTGAAGGTTGAAATGGGAATTCGATCTCTGGATACAAGTCGCCAGGCTGACCACAAGCAATTCATGGCTGCTGCGGAGCGCCTCATCTCTGAGGTGTCCGCAATCAAGAAAGACTTACAAGCAGCCATTGCGGACCAGCCAACTCAATCTCAAAAACTGATCGATGAGACTCACCCTGCATATGAGTCTACCATCGCAGTCCTTCAAGCTACCATCAACAGACTGCAACGATCTTTATCTTCAAACTTCCATGGCCCCAAAATTCCTCAGCTCACAAAGGAGATTCACCAGTTGCTCTTCAACACCGCCATTCCTAACAATCAGCAACTGGCTGATGTTCTTAAAGCCAGTTCCAGGAAGTATATGCCAAAGTCGATGGTCTCAGACAATGGCTTGAGGATGCTCCGGTGTTGCATTCCTAAAGAGGGGGAAGTGAGGAAGAAGACCATCATTCCAATAGCCTTTCTCAGCATCAAAGTCCCCCCATCATAACTGAAAGAGTTCCCTCACCGCATCAGTCTCCACCGCAAAAGGAGATCATTCAAAAAACTCCTTCTCCTGAGCGACCAGAGACCCCACCCTACTTCAAAAATCTTGCATCCAACATGTCATCCGAACACTCATATGACTCCCCCGCAACGCAACAAAAGAAAAAAGATTGGAAAGCAGCCAAGTTCGCGGAGATCATCTGGAGAGAAAACGGACTCGACATTACTATGGATGAATCCTTAGTAAATTCCTGGATCAATCCCCACCGCAGACTCCTAGACGATGACTACAAACCATACCTTACCTATGGTGAACCCCCCCCCCCCCTCTCATGGTTATTGGGATGTTCCAATCTCTCCCAATGCTAAATACTTCACTTCATTTGAGCCATTTGACCGCAACCTACCTGACCACAAGAGACTGCTTATGGAATTCGAAAGACTTAATCGATTCTATGCCAAACATGCGTCTTCCATAGAGAAAATCTGGTCTAATGATAGGCCATCCGCAGTCAAGAACTATAAACTCCGGAAGTTCATGAAAGTTGACTTCATCGAATACACTCTCACAAGGAGGAATCAGGACTATGTCCGCACCCAGGCTGACTTCCCATGCATGAACCCTGAAGAAGTCTTTCTGATAGCCAAGGTGTTCCAGAACAAGTCCGAGAAGCATCCGAAGATGAAGATAGCACTTGAAAGGGCAAGTATTTTCTTGAAGGAAATTGTCTGCGACTTATGCCAAAATTGATGCAGACATTCACCCCATCCTAGCCACAAAATTTGATCTTCCACCACTTGACCCCGCACCCATGATAACTGAAGGATTCCAAGAAAGATCCCTAGGTGCAACAAACTTCCCAGACCTCGGAGTCATCTTCAAACGGAAACTCAATGATACCAAATACTTCATTCCGTTGACTGCCGTGAACCGCCTTACAAGGAAGCAGATTGAAGTTTGTCGAACTACAGTTGAAAAGTCAAAACACACAACTGCCGAAGTCAAGTTCGAGATTTTGAGAAGGATCACCTGCTTGGAAAATATCAGGAAATTTTGGTGGATACTGATCAAGTTTCTAAAACTTGACAACTGAAGAAAAGTTAAAGAGGTCACTTAGGGGAAATTGTTGAATCATGAAAAGTGACCCTCTTGAACTTCAGCTACCGCAGCCCACAAGGATCCGCAGTCAAGGTTTCATCAACAGCCTCACCCAAAGTCATCATCAACCGCAGTCACTCTTAGCTACTAGATTACTTTACTTTGTCTACTTTTATTGTAATACTCTCTATTGTCCAGTATGTCTTGCATGGCTACTCTTAGATACGTGATCTAGTGTAATTCTTGAGACTCTATAAATAGAGCTCATTCTCACTTATTCAATACAACTTTTGATGCTATCATTTATATCTCTCTATCTGATTATGCATCTCTCCATACTCTCAAAATTCACTAGAACATAACTGAATACAATCTCTCTTCGGAGCAAGTCACTTGTGACTTAATCACTAAGTTTGATCTCACTTACTAACTTGGTCTGAATGCATTCCTCGTTATGAATCAACTTATGTGTATACTTGATATAACAATTGTTGTCATTTACATTTCTTTACTTTTCCGCAACTGACTTTCTAACCTTCTAACTCTAACTTATTAATATTATTGTTGAGCTTTTAGATCCTTCGAGATAAACTATTCCGCAATTATACTTGTTCTAACGTTTGTTCAAGTGTGTCTCAAAGTTTTTCTCTCAACATGCAAAAAAATACATTTTCAGCCCCTTGTTTGTAAAAGTTTACACTTTCGGCCCGATTTTTGGAAAACTTTACATTTTTGGTCTAATTTGAAAATAAATGATATTTTCACCTCTAAATTTTGTTTATTTACATTTATGACTCAATCTTTGGCCAAATAACATTTTTAACCCCAAAACTCATTTTTTCGCAAATTGGGCCCAAACCGTGAGGCCCAAAAGTTTTGGCCCATTAGGCTAAAATTTGCATTTTTGGCCATTTTAAAAGTTTGTTTAGCATAAAAATACCATTTTATAAATGTAGAACCTGTTTAGCCCCTTTAAAAACATAATTTTCACATTTTACCCTTATCTTTTGTTTTCTTGACATTTTTGACCTTTAACAAGGTTTTTGTTGAATTCTTTTGCATCTTAAACATGTATTCACTTTTGTCTTGTTATTGTAATATGTATCATGTCATAGTTCATAGATCTTTGTTCAACAATACTTAAAGTTTCGAGATTTGCTAAGATCTAACCCATTATTACCAAACAAACTAAGAATTCACACAACACATGCATATAACACATAGATCTACACATTTTACTTGCATTCTCCCCCAAAAATCATATGAAAACCAAAAACAAAGGGGTATGAACTCACCTTTGCTTTTATGTTTCCGTTTTGAAGAAGAAATGAAGAAGACTTTGGTCCTAGCAAGCTTTCTTGAGTAGATTTCGAACTTAAGAAGTCCTAGGAAGCAAAATCACCAAAAACTTTGCTTAAAAGAGTGATCTAACATGAGAATGGAGTTATAAACTTGGATGTGTAACGACTTACCAAGAAGTGATGATTATCTTGTGAAAACCTTCTTGAAACACAAGCAATTTTCAAGATTTTTGATGGAAGGAGTAGGATGATCCTTGAGAGTGTTTGAGAGAATTTGGTGTAGTGTGTGTGTGTGTTCTTGATCTTGCTCTCGGCCGATGGGAAGAAAAAGAGAGAGAAGTGGAGTGCATGGAAACATGAGAGTGCTTGGTTCTATGATGAATAATTGCCTAGTTATCCTCTAAACAAAAATGAGGTGGCACCTCCCAAAGTCAACCCCCCCCCCCTTAATCTCTTATTTTCCCTTTTTTTTATACGTGGGCCGAGATTTTTGGGCCAAGAAGAAATGGTGCAGTAGATTGGGCCCATTAACTTTAGCTAGGATATTTGGATCCTAAACATAAAAATTTTCGTCCCATTGGGCTCTTGGAAGCATACACGGCCCAATTAGAATAAAAGAATGGGCTTATGGCTCACTAAGGTTAAATGGGATTAGTTATGGCCCAATAAGGCCCATTTAGGTTAAGATGAATCATTCTAGACCCAAAGGGTCCAAAATGTTTTAGATTTATGAATTGGGTCCAATTAGGATCCAATTAGGGCTTCTAAGTCCAATGAAGTTGAATTGGGTGCTTATTGGTCCATTAGGCCCAATAAGGGAATCCTAGTCCAATATGGACTCAAACCATGGTTCTTAGGGCTTCAGACTCTTTGAGGAACATAATTGATGAATCTATATGAGCATTGAGTGATATTTACTAAGAGTATAAGATTTACAATAGTTGAATGGTTACACAGGAATAGAATTTCCTAGCTAAAATGCTAGTTGTGACAACTAAGACTTCGGCTAGCAGCAGATGATGGGTTGAACCTAAGTGGGGGAGAACCGACCCTTGGGAAGAATTTACATTGAACTTTTCGATTTCGACATCAAGGTCCAGGAGAGTAGCAACACAAGTAGTCAGAAGGTGTCAGTTTCGTTAAGTGAGTAACATAAGAAGGAGGTTTTCTATTAGATTACCCATAGACTATGAGTTTCTTGATTCTCGAGGAAAGGTTGGTCTTTCCCTCCAAGCGTCAGATAGGATTTAGGAATTTTCCAAATTTCCTGGTGCGGCTCAAATAGCCAAGAGAATCGTTTAGGTTCGCACCTTTACGAATGTAGGATTTATCATCGCATTAGAGGAACAGGAATTCATCAGGTAATATAGTTTTCCATAAATAGTGTCAAGTACTCAAGACATACACTAGACTTTGGAATTTGATTTTAACCATAGTAAAGGATTTAGTTAAAGGAATATAGTAGGATAATTGTCAAGGGATAGGGTAATTATGTAAGTATGAATAAAGACCCATAGGAGGAGACCATTTAAAAAGGACTATGTCCATTAAAGATATAGTAATACTTTAGGGTAACTTTAGACATCAGGATAGACTACGTGAATAGTTATCCCTTTAGTCGATAAGTATAACAATTAATAGAGAACTAGGTTTGAATCTCTAAAATTCATATGTCGAAATAAGATGATAATTAGACTTTAGCACCCATACAATGTAGATTAGGAAAACCTAAAGTAGTTGTAGTATCAAAATTTAGAAAACAAAGATCGATGTCGAGAAGTAGATATCAAGGAAGGATGATGACTAGGGTGTTCATGGAATGGTTGTGAGTCTTTAGGACCAACGAAACGTTGATCGTGAGTCTTTAAGCCCTGGGATGATGACAAGAGAGATCTGGCATCAAAATCCTAGTAGTTGAATAAGTGTCATGACGTATCGTGAACAAATTACTCAAAAAATAGTTGTACCTCAATATAGATAATGTCGTTAGAGCTTTATGAGTGGGATATTAGGCGATATAGTGTTCATTAGAAGCTAATATGCTGAAAGATAAGCAAGCCTTATTATGTGTCCTACGCCAATATTAGAGTATTGGTTCCAGAGTTTTCAAGTCAGTAAGCCCGTTGTAGTAATTTTGGTTAAATTTCAGGATGATGGAACTGAAGGGTTTTGAGCATTCTAACACTCCTAAGGTGTACATGCAACCCTAGAAACCTTGGATATATGTTTTACTAAGATACATGCAAATTTGATTTTCCAAGGTTCTTAACCTAACTAGCATGGCATGGAGAACTTTGAAACATAAAAGCTAGTAGAAGAACATACCTTTTTGTTGCTTGAATTCCTTGAGAACTTTGTGAGCCTAGCACCTCAAATGTGATGTCTCAAATGTTTCACACAACACCACAACACTTGGAATAACTTTGAGAGAAGTGCACACTCACTCAAAATCGGCTAGCCCTCTTGTTCTACAATAGTACCGATTTTCATAGCCCATGGGGTCCTTTTATAGTTGTGTCACAAGTAGGGTTACACCATGTAAACCCTAATTGACATGGCTTTTCATATTCCATGATCCATGGGTTTATAACCTCCATGGAGCATCCATGGAGCACCTTATGGATTTAGCCCAATCTAATAAACCATGGATCATTAGCCCACTATAAAAGAATGGATGATTTACACAATCAACCCCATATATTTAATTAGTCTCCTTTTTGATCACCAAATTAATTATAAATTAATTCTTGATCAAAACTAATTAAATAATATTATTAATATATTAGAACTTATAATATATTAATAAAACATAAGTGTCTTTTCTCTCATTTAGTCTATCCAAGTGTTGCAATGCCATGCAACCCAAATGGACCCTGCCAACTGGGTCAAGTACATTCCAGAAATAGTTATGAACTTAGACACCTAATCCAACAGTCTCTCACTTGGATAAGTCTAATAACTATAACTGCAAGAACGACTTCAGGAACAGATCAACAATCGTAGCTCTTTCAAAGTCTCGCGGAACTGAGATGATGATGATACGTCATTTAAGATAAGTGATCATATAATCCTCTGTTCTAGATATTAGCCGGACAAATACATGGAACAATGTCTTTACTTATTGTCCAGCAGTTTGTTTCCCGATTTTCGATTTGTTTGACATAGAACTTAATCGAACACGTCAATTTAGTTCTAACCGGGCCCGGTACATAGGTCACAACAAAATCATCGAGGGGCCCAAATATCGCTTCTAATCCAAGAAGGAACAGATAAACTTCGACTCATATGCTTGTTCTACTACTTGTTGAATTATACACAAAGGCATGTTTTATAACATCGAGTTACCAATGCGTTTTCGTACAATCAATGTATAACCAACTCATATTTGTAGGTTTGAAGACTTATATGATATTACCGTCTCACGATCACTCGAGATAAATTCCATGAAGTGATACAAGTGAGTGTGGGTTGAATCCAATACTCAGAACTTATTACCGTCTCGTGGAACTGAGATGATGATGAACCATTTAAGATAAGTGATCATATAATCCTCTGTTCTAGATATCAGCCAGACAAATACATGGAAAAATGTCGTACTTATTGTCCAGCAGTTTGTTTCTCGATTTCCGATTTGTTTGACATAGAACTAAACTGAACACATCAATTTGGTTCTGACCGGGCCCGGTACATAGGTCAAAACAAAATCATCGAGGGGCCCAGATAGTGCTTCTAATCCTCCAAGGACTAGAAGGAACATACAAACTTCAACTCATATGCTTGTTCTACTACTTGTCGAATTATACACAAAGGTACGTTTTATAACATCGAGTTACCGATGCGTTTTCGTACAATCAATGCACAACCAACTCATAATCAACAACTCATATCTCTAGGTTTTAAGACTTATATAATATTACTGTCTCACGACCACTCGAGATAAATTCCGTGAAGTGGTAGAAGTGAGCGTGGGTTGAATCCAATGCTCATAACTTATGAGTACTCATGAATGTTGTAGCAACTCTTGCTATGTCCAACCATTTAGACATCTACAAGCCAACTTCATGACAGTCTTGATTCATATCTACTTCCAACATATGACCGACTGTGGAGAATTTAAATAATATGATATACCATAACATAATTATTCTGGAAGTTAAAACATGTGAAATGAAATGATAGTAAACCATTGACAGAAGATAGCAACACTTTACTTATAAATAAACAACAACTTTTATTTATCATGAAATGTCAATTACACTTTACGAATTTCAAAGCTATCTAATTTTTAAAACTAATATCATCCTTTAGCCCGATGCGCCTCGCATGCTGAAGATGCTTAACTCTACCCTGTCCCTTCGTGAGGGGATCTGCTGGGTTCTTATCCGATGATACCCTCTCTGCCATGAGGAGACCTTCTTCTATTCGATGTTTGATGAAATGGTATTTTCTGTCGATGTGTCTGGATCTTCCGTGATCCCTTGGTTCCTTGGCTAAGTCAACTGCACTTTCACTATCATAGAAAATCTCCATAGGTTCCTTTATAGCTGGTACAACTCCAAGGTCTCCAATGAAGTTCTTTAGCCATATAGCCTCCTTTGCTGCCTCACTTGCCGCTATATACTCTGATTCGCAAGTTGAATCAGCCATTGTCTCCTGCTTGGAACTTTTCCAAGTAATTGCTCCTCCGTTTAAGGTAAAGACCCAGCCTGACTGAGAGTGGAAATTCTCCCTATCAGTCTGAAAGCTAGCATCACTATACCCTACTACTCTCAATTCATCACTCCCACCGAGGGTAAGGACCCAGTCCTTAGTCATCCGCAGGTACTTGAGAATGTTCTTTACCGCAGTCCACCGAGCCTTGCCAGGGTTCCCCTGATATCTGCTTACCATGCTCAACACAAAGGCCACATCAGGACGAGTACAAGTCATAGCATACATGATCGAGCCTACAGCGGAAGCATACGTTACTCGACTCATCTCATCTATCTCAGCCTCTGTACTCGGGCTCGTAGTCTTACTCAATCTGGCGTTACTCTGGATTGGTCACTCCCCTTTCTTGGAATTCTGCATGCTGAACCTATTCAGCACCTTATCCAAGTAGGTACTCTGACTAAGTCCAATTAGTCACTTACTCCTGTCTCTCAAAATCCTTATCCCTAGGATATAGGCAGCTTCACCAAGGTCCTTCATAGCGAAACAGTTCCCAAGCCATGCCTTCACTTCCTGCAGAGTTGGGATGTCATTTCCTGTGAGTAGTATGCCATCCACATACAATACCAAAAAGCTAACTATATTCCCACTAGCCTTGACATATACACAAGATTCATTTTTGCTCCTTGAAAAGCCAAACTCTTTGACTTTCTCATCGAAACAAAGATTCCATCTGCGAGGTGCTTGTTTCAATACATAGATGGATCCTTGAAAACCTAACTATTACGGTACTCTATACTGACAAAACCCTCTGGCTGACTCATGTAAACATCCTCAGCCAACCTTCCATTAAGGAAAGCGGTTTTGACATCCATTTGCCATATTTCATAATCATGAAATGCAGCAATGGCTAACATAACCCTAATAGACTTAATATTTGCTACTGGTGAAAAGGTCTCATCATAATCAACTCCTGGAGTTTGAGAAAAGGCCTTTGCAACCAGTCGCGCTTTATAAGTGTGTACATTACCATCCATGTCGGTCTTCTTCTTGAAGATACATTTACACACGACTGTCTTACGACCTGGTACATTGTCAACCAAGTTCCAAACTTGATTGTCATACATGGACTGTATCTCGCTGTCCATAGCCTCTTTCCATTTAGCAGCCTCAGGGTCTGCCATGGCTTCCGTGTAGCTGTTAGGTTCATCCAGACTACCAGTGTATTGTCACTGATAAGTGTATCACCTTCCGCAGTAATATGGAAACCATAGTAATGCTCAGGTGCATTCCTAACTCTCGTGGAACGCCTCAAAGGTACAACCTCGTCAGTCGGATCAACAGGATTTTCCTCCTCAGGTTGATTGCTAGGGTTTGAGGTTCCTTCACCACTTGACTCTTGAATTTCTTCAAGGTCAATTTGCCTCCCACTGTTTCCTTGGCTTATGAACTCTCTCTCGCAAAAGACTCCTCTCCTTGCCACAAAGACCACATTATCACTGGGTCTATAGAAGAGGTAACCAAAGGATTTATGTGGGTAGCCGATGAAAATACACCGCTCACTCTGAGTTTCGAGCTTATCGTGAGTCTCGCGCCTCACGAATGCCTCGCAACCCCAAATCTTGATGTGGTCCAAATTGGGAACTTTCCCAGTCCACATCTGGTGAAGTGTTTTGGCAACCTTTTTGGTAGGGACTAGATTAAGAATATGGGCGGCAGTCTCTAAGGCATACCCCCAGAATGAGATTGGTAGCGAAGCTCGACTCATCATGGAACGAACCATGTCTAACAAGGTTCGATTACGCCTCTCAGCCACACCATTAATATGTGGTGTTCTGGGAGGTATCAATTGTGAGACAATCCCACATCCCTTAATATAGTCAACGAACTCTGTACTAAGATACTCACCACCTCGATCGGATCGAAGCATCTTAATGTTCCCGCCCAGCTGTTCTCCACTTCCTGTTTAAGCTCTTTGAACTTTTCAAAGGTTTCTGACTTATGCTTCATTAAGTATACATAACCATATTTACTATAATCATTAGTAAAATTCACATAGAAGCGGTTAGCATCCCTTGTGGCGGTTCTGAAGGGTCCACACACATCTGTGTGTACAAGATCCAACAAACCTTCACCCCTAGCCCAGATACCAGTGAAGGGTGACTTTGTCATTTTTCCAAGTTAACAAGATTCACAGCTATCATCTGACTTTAGATCAAATGACTCCAAGACTCCATCCTTTTGGAGTTGGCCTATGCGTTTCTTGCTCACATGTCCAAGACGACAATGCCATAATGATGCTTTATCCAAGTTAGTGGAAGAATCGATACACAACACATTATTTCCTAGGTTATCTAAAACCGACACAGTTTCATATACACCATCACAAGGTAATGCTTTAAAATAAAGAACATTATCATAAAAAATATTAATACCACCACATTCATTATCAAATGAAAAAGTAAATCCTTGTTTGTACAAACCGTGAAAGGAAATAATATTTCTCGCCATTTCAGACGAGTAACAACATTTATTCAAATCTAATGTTAACCCACTACTTAGCAAAAAAGAATAAACTCCAATCTTGGTGACAGGTGTAACTTTCCTATTCCCCATGACCAAGTTTATCTTCCCCTGCTCCACATTCTCACTTCTTCTTAGTCCCTGCAAATCAGAACATATGTGAATACCAAAACCTGTATCAATGACCCAAGAATTAGAATATGGTGAGTTATTAGACAATATAGTGTAAATACCTGCATGGTTGGGTTTCACTTTCCCATCCTTAACATCTTGCAAGTACTTTGGGCAGTTTCGCTTCTAGTGCGCCTTTTCATGGCAATAGAAGCATTCAGCCTCATTAGGGTTGGCAGAAGGAGTGACAGAACCTCTTTTGGTTCCACTTGAAGAGGAGCCATCAAGGGACTTTCCCTTGGTACCCTTCGAAGGGCTCTTCCTCTTCTTCCCTTTACCTTTCCCGATAGTCAGAACAGGGGCGGTGGTAGGAGTAGAAGTAGTAACAACTGATTTACCTTTAAGACCACTTTCGACGGTCTTCAGAAGTCCTTGAAGTTTTCTGAGTGTAACTTCCTCCTTGTTCATGTGATATGTCATTCAGAATTAATCATCACATGAAGGTAAGGAGTGCAAAATGATGTCAATTGCCAACTCCTCGGGGAAGTTCACATTCAATTTCAGCAAACGGTCCATGAATCTTTGCATTTTCTACATGTGGCCCGTCACGGGTTCACCATCCTTCATCCGGGTTGTTATCATGGAGGAGATGATTTCATATCGCTCTTGACGAGCACTCTGATGATATCTGTCCCTCAAATCCTGGTGCATCTCAAAAGGATAAAAGTCTTCATAGGACTTTTGGAGCTCGGCTGTCATCGTGGCCAACATGATACATGCCACCTTAGTGGCATTCCTCTCATGTGCTCGGAATTCAGCGACCTCCTCTGGAGTAGCAGACGACTCATCAAGTTCCTTAAGCTCCTTGTCGAGGACATATTCCTTGTCCTCATACCGAGTGACCATCCTGATGTTCCTGATCCAATCCATCAAGTTGGATCCATCGAAGATGACTCTCCAACAAAGGTTCATGAGAGAGAAGGAGCCGGTAGGGTTTGAGCCAGAAGCAGCATTGTTGGAAGACATCTGAAAAAGAAGAAGGACAAGATTAGATTAGATATATTGATAGTCCTTAATAAGACACCCAAATGTAATATTAAGGCTAGGACCAACACAATATTTTATAACTTAGAAGAGGGATGTCGTAATCAAAGCTATAAAACATTTGAAGGTAGGTGAATGATGATTCACCAATTTCCACCATGAAAATGAAATGTATTATTAGGTTTTAATTGTTTTTGAAACTCCTAGATGCTTTTGAGATTCATTGAACTTTTCAATGACATGTTTCAATCTCGATTGTGCCCTTCAAGTTTTGTGACTGGGATACCGAGGATCACAAAACAAGGTGTGAATAACCATGCAAATTACTTGGTACTCTTAATGTTTATCACATAACCGATGTGCCGGTTAACCACACGCGCTCCACCGATCTATGATAAACCTTAAGCCACCCTTTTCCAACCTTGTTAAATCCAAGTTAGTGTGCCTGTTAACCACACACGGTCCACTAACGACTTAAGCAAGGTGCAAAGTGTAATTTCATGGATTAGCACCAAATTCATATTTTTCCTAAATTAACAAAGATTGGGAATTTATAAAATATTTACTTACTTTATAATCATTATACTTTTAATGATGATTAAAGTCATTGTCTTACCCGTTCGGCTAACGACCCTACACCAGTCAAGGAAGCGGTGGGTGAGAGTGGACACCCATTAAGCTGCCATTTTATAGGCAACAACCTTATAACCCCCCTTATAGACCGGCTTCGTGAATGAGGCCTACTAGCGGTAAAACGACTTGTTCTTATACACACACACACACACACACACACACACACACACATATATATATATATATATATATATATATATATATATATATATATATATATATATATATATATATTATTAACTTATAATATTATAAAGTATAAGGATTGAATTTTAACTTTTAAAATTCTAGGGGTTGGAACTAAAGTTTTTTTTAAAGTGTCTTTACATCTTCCAAAACTTGAGGGCAAGTTTTCTAACTATTCAAAACTTTTCAACTTCATAACTTATGAGTTAATGGTTTATTAAAATAAAGACTCTTCATTTTATGTAACCTATGTGTTCTTTAATGGACTTTAAAAGAGAAGACTTTTGGTAATCCATAACTTGAGGATAAATTATGGATTCCATTAAAACACATAAAGACCAAGAATTAAACTAACAAACTATTTGCAAATAATTCCTATGATCTACTAAACTCATAAGTGTATGAACATTCATATCAACAATTTCAAGAATCATATAAACACATATAAAGCTTGAAATTTTGATAATAACCTTTGAAATTGGATTAGCATAATCATTACCACATCAAAAACAGGTTTTAAGGTTCAAAAAATAGTTTAGGGTAATGATCCTCATCAAATACCAAGCAAAATCCCGAAATTCTGCATACAGGGGCATCACCACGTCCTGGTAAAGACTGCCACGTTGTGGTGAGCAGTCAGATACAAAAAATGCAGAATTTCAACTTTGGAAAAAACATGTAGCATCAAGTATTGTTGAAAACAAGCCTAGGCTCTGATACCACTGAAGAGTTTTGAGCATTCTAACACTCCTAAGGTGTACATGCAACCCTAGAAACCTTAGATCTATGTTTTACTAAGATACATGCAAATTTGATTTTCCAAGGTTCTTAACCTAACTAGCACGGCATGGGGAACTTTGAAACATAAAAGCTAGTAGAAGAACATACCTTTTTGTTGCTTGGATTCCTTGAGAACTTTGTGATCCTAGCACCTCAAGTGTGATGCCTCAAATGTTTCACACAACACCACAACACTTGGAATAACTTTGAGAGAAGTCCACACTCACTCAAAATCGGCTAGCCCTCTTGTTCTACGCATAGTGCCGATTTTGGTAGCCCATGGGGTCCTTTTATAGTTGTGTCACAAGTAGGGTTACACCATGTAAACCCTAATTGACATGGCTTTTCATATTCCATGATCCATGGGTTGATAACCTCCATGGAGCATCCATGGAGCACCTTATGGATTTAGCCCAATCTAATAAACCATGGATCATTAGCCCACTATAAAAGAATGGATGATTTACACAATCAACCCCATATATTTAATTAGTCTCCTTTTTGATCACCAAATTAATTATAAATTAATTCTTGATCAAAACTAATTAAATAATATTATTAATATATTAGAACTTATAATATATTAATAAACCATAAGTGTATTTTCCCTCATTTAGTCTATCCAAGTGTTGCAATGCCATGCAACCCAAATGGGCCATGCCAACCGGGTCAAGTACATTCTAGAAATAGTTATGAACTTAGACACCTAATCCAACAGGAACACTTGAACTAGGTAAGGAAATTGTTTGTAAACTAGGTTTGTGTGTGTTTTAAACAACATAACCTATGTAGGCATGTTCCTAAAAAAGGATTCTGTTAGGATGCCATAGGTAAAATTCCATATTTAATGACCTCATAACAAGTCGATGGTATCGACATTTCACGTCTGAAGGCAATCATCAATCGTAGCGTGCAATTTCTAAAAGTCCAGACCGATGAGTTCTCGGTTTTGGAAGACTTCGCAAGGAGATCAGAAGTACGTCTACAATAGAAAATGAAGTTCTACGACCAAATAAGTACGGATGAATGAATTCAATGCAGCAACGTCGGCTAGATCCCGAGTTGATCTCGTGAAACCCTAGTAGGATAGTATAGGAATTATCTTAAGGTGTTCTAGGAGTAGGATTTTGGGGACGAAATCTCTATAAGTGGAGTAGAGTTGTAACACCCCATTTTCGCCTTACAGTATAATCGACGAATCATGTAAATAAAAGTCCTTAATAGAAGGCTATTTAGGATGAATAGTCATGACAAAATTAAGAGTAATCGCAAAACCAAGAACGTGTGTATAGAGAATGTCCAAATCTGAATTCATAAGAAGAAGTTATGTCTTTTAGAATTTTCAGCATAGGAGTGTACGACATAAAAACCAAAATAGAGATCGGTCGATTGTTAGGAAAAAACAATTTAAACGAGAGTTGAAGATCTCCACCATATGATTTCGTCGATATAAAGAGAGTCAACAACGAAATTCATATGAGAGAGTTATCATTATTATACAGGCCTTAACAGTCTAAGCCTGTTAAAAATATAGCTTTAAAAATAATATCAAAATTAGTCGACGAAGTCTTAATGAAAGTTGTAGATCTCGTCGATAGATACATGTAGATATAAAGAACGTTGAAACAGGAGCTCGTATGAAGAAGATATGTTTTTTGGAAGAATATGACAATCCGCACGCAGGCACACACGTTGCACGACGTGCAAAGACAATCTGACGTGGCCTACCAGATATCACCACATGTCACCCTCTGACTGAATCCATGTCCCCTTACCTGACAAGATGTGTGGCGTGCATCTATGGTGCGTGGTGTGCATGCTTACTATAAATAGATAGCTCTGACTTCCTTCATATCTCACCCCCATTCTCAAATCTCTCTCTAAAAACCCCTTCCCCCTCGAGTCTGACCTTTCTGGGTTTTTAGAATGCTTTAGCGAAGCTCTGAGGCAGTGAATCGGGCAAATAGAAGTGATCGGTATCGAAGTCCTGCCCACGACTTTTTGGCTCTCCACCTAGGAATCCCTGTAAGTGAAGCGATGCTTACTAGAATTTTAGGTTAGCTCATGTTCGTAATTATAGTCATTATTAGTAACCTATAAATGTTAGTTTCGTTCTTAATTCCAAGCTATAATACTGATTGATCTACTTACATGAGAGGTGTCTAGAATGGTCATGTTGGCTTGGTTGTTGGATTTCTGAAAGGCTATATGGTGAAACGGTCAAGCCTCCCAACTGGCTGGCCTGACTAATCCTTATTTGATAGAACTCTCAATATTCAGTAGGATTAGTGAAGGATCTAGTTTTCATTACCATATTCTCATAGGATTTACTAGATTAAAGTATTATAGGTTAATAATCGCTAGACGTGTTGACCACTAGTGGGATCGCCTAGAAAGTTTTTAATCTTCTATAAAATTGTCCAGGTAAGTTCATATCACTAGTAGTATACAGTCGTAGTATAGTTTTTTATGTGTCTGTAGAGTCGAATATGTAATATCTATGTGCGTGATTGTTAATATGCTTAAAAGTTATTACGAATTAGTTAGGGATAATGGCAGAACAACTAATAGGTCAGAAGCCTATAGGCCCACGTGTTAACAAAATGGAATGTAGGCCGTAAGTACAAACTGACACGTGGTAACGAAATGACGTGTAGGCCGTCAGTACACGTAGACTTGTGTTGAAGACAAAATGGCATGTAGGCCTTAATTCTAAGATAAGTATATTATTTGTATGCATGTATGTGTATTGTGCTATATGGTATATTGGGGGAACTCACTAAGCCTAGCGTTTACCGAGTTGTTATAAATGTTTTTCGGGCACTTCAATGGTTGGTGTGAAGGGCAAGGCTCGACTATACATATGTACATTCGCAATCATGTTTCTGCATAATGTAATAAATACTCTGATGTAAATGAATATTTCGAATAAATAAAAATGAAAATTTTAGGTTGAAAATCGGGACTTTACAAACCTTAATCAATAACCTAATTCCTTCAAATTTGACCCAAAGTAAAATTGGTCCAAAATTCAAAGGTCAACGAAAGTAAACAGTCAACCCTCACGATGTTGTGGAGGACTCTTGGTCATGTCGTGGAAACATCCGAACAAAACAATCGCTAGACCCTTAATCGTCACGACGTGACGGACATATTGTCACGTCATGAGAACTGATCCTGGACAACTTAATGGATTAGGAACTCAATCCAATAACCTAAATACTCATCTCATCCAGAAGGCTTCCTTACATCTAAAGAGTCATAAAAATTGTGTCTTTATAGGCATGCATGTCCAATGCATGTCTGTCCCCAAGCTAAGTAATAACAATGGAGGACCCATAAAGTTGCCAAGGATCCTAACCAAATCACAGATCTGGAACACAATACCTCAAAGGGACCTCAAGGATCCATAAAGTTTCCAACTTTATGGAATCCCTACACTCCAATTAGTCTAAAAATGGAGAATAATGCATAACAATCCAGATCTAGCAACATAGAATCATTAAGCTTGGAGCTTGAACACTCACAATAGTCCAGATTAAGTTCTAGAAGACAATTATGAGACTTGCAAGCTGGATCTATGTGTTGGATTTGGTGTCTAAGCCCATAACTATAACTGGTATGTACTTGACCCGATTGTAGCATGGTCCTTTTGGGTTGCCTTCACCAGTGCGATTTGATAGGATGGATTTTGAGAAAAAGGTTATTTATGGTTTATTAATATATCACAAGTATAATATAGTAATATGAAATTATTTAACTAGTACTGATCAAGAATTAATTTGGAAATAATTTTGTGGTCAAAACAGACTAATTAAATATATGAGGATTGATTATGTAAATCAGTGATTCTTGTAGTGTGGGCTAATGATCCATGATTATTTAGATGGGCTAAACCAATAAGTTAATCCATGGATGGTCCAAAACAATTTTTCACTTTTAAAAATATAATTTCATTCATAAATATTATCCATCTCAATGTATCACATATCAAATCCATAAAAGTCACCCCACGATCACAATACTTAAAAACTCCACAAGTGTGTACTGATCATGCCGGCGCCTTCCCGCGATCCTCACTGGTACCTGCAACACATAACACAAAACACTGTAAGCATAAATGATTAGTGGGTTCCCCAAAATACCACATATAACACATATTAGCCACTCGAGGCTATAACTCTGTGGGCCCACTGGCCCGAACTCTGTGGACCCTCTGGTCCTAACTCTGTGGACCTTCCGGTCCTAACTCTGTAAACTCTGGAATACACACAGCATAAATCACATAGAAATAATACAGTGCAACACATCACATATATAGCATACAAGATACTCTGTCACAAAACTCTACTTACCACTCAAGGTAAAGTATAGTAAGAAGACTCACCTCGGATAACTCGGTAAACCTCGAACTCGGAAATACTGATCTAGCCTTCGCCTAATCATATAAAATAATCACTCTAATTAATACGACTTTCAAAGACTAGGCTAATCCCTATCTAAGTTCTCTAAGAAGGGTAAAAGACCATTCTACCCCTCCAATGGCTCACAAGTCCAAACATTGACTCGACCGTAAAAGTCAACGAAGTCAACTCTAGTCAACGGTCAAACTTTGACCAGACTCGTCGAGTGCATACGGGCGACTCGGCGAGTCCACACTAGTCCTCTGAATCCCTCTAAGCCTCACTTGGCACGTCGAGTCCCTCCTCCACTCGCCGGGTTTCTCTGCAACGAATCGCGGGGCAACCCCGACTCGACTCGTCGAGTCCGCTTATGAACTCGGCGAGTTGCTCCCATGACAACATTCAAATGACCTTCTGAGGTTAGATCTGCTTCTCAAAACTATAGATCCGACTTCCCCACGACCAATAACCATGTAAAGGTCGAATCTTGACTCACATGCAACGCACCCAAGGCTTCTTTTGGTGAAATAACTACTAAAATGGCCACCTAGGCTCATAACCTCAAAGGAATGGCATAAAGCAGAGCGATAGGGACTCTCTGGACCTCTTAAGGTCCAAATCTAAGAATCATTTCACCTTGGGACCTCACACACTCTAGATTCAAGCTAAATAAGGCATAAAGAAACCCTAGATTCCACTAAATCATCATAAACACAAGAATAAGCACAGATTGATACCTCCAACCGCTTCCTCTGATCAAATAGAAGTAGATCCAAGCTCCCCAACCCGCCTAGCTTGTCATTCCTCCTTCCTTCTTGCTAAAACACACAAGAAATGGTGAACAATGGCCTCCTTTCTCGCTCACAAGACTCACAGCTGCTTTGGTACTCTCAAGGACGAAGGTAGCCGCAACTAAGGGCCATAAGGTCCTTTAAATAGGGTACATGCCCGGGGATTTAGGGTTTCAGCCCACAGCGCGGACTCATCGAGTCCACCCTTTCCGACTCGTCGATTCCACTCATTAATCCAGTCATCAATCGCGATCCTACTCGACGAGTCCAAGCGTCAACTCGTCGAATCCCTCTCTTTAACTCAAAATAATGATCAAACATAATACCTGGAAATCCGGATGTTACAATTCTCCCCCACTAGAATCAGACTTCGCCCTCGAAGTCTTGCCCTGCAAACAACTCTGGATGCTGCTCCCGCATTTCCAATTCCGGCTCCAAAGTCAATTCGGACCCTCTCCGATGTTGCCACTGGACTTGAACCAGGGGCACCTCCTTGTTCCTCAGAACCTTAACCTTTCGATCCATAATCACAATTGGCCTCTAAACAAAATTCAGGCTCGCATCCACCTGAATGTCCTCCAATGACACCACTACCGACTCATCGGCTATACACTTCCTCAGCTGAGACACGTGGAAGGTATCATGAATCTGACCCAACTCCGTAGGTAGCTCCAAACGATATGCTACCCTGCCCACCCTGGCGGTCACCCTGAACGGACCAATGTACCGGGGACCCAGCTTGCTCCTCTTCCTGAATCGGATCACTCCTTTCCAAGGAGATAACTTCAGGAGCACGAAATCTCCCACCTGAAACTCCAGCTCGGATCGTCGCCTATCCGCATAACTCTTCTGGCGACTCTGAGCTGTCAAAAACCTCTGCATGACCTGTTGTATCTGCTCTGTCGTCTGAAGCACTAACTCAGTGCTACCCAACACTCGCTGCCCGACCTCTCCCCAGCAGATAGGAGTCCGACACCTCGTCCCATACAACAACCTCAAAGGGAGGCATACCGATACTCGAATGGTGGCTGTTGTTATAAGAAAACTCAGCCAACGGCAAATACTTCTCCCAACTCCCTCCAAAGTCCAAGACACATGCTCGAAGCATGTCCTCGAGCGTCTTAATCGTCCACTCACTCTGTCCGTCCGTCTGTGGGTGGTATGCGGTACTGAAATCCAGCCTCGTACCCAACTCCTCATGGAATTTTTTCCAGAACCTGGAAGTGAATCGCACATCTCGATCTGACACAATTGAGATCGGTACTCCATGTCGCGATACCACCTCTCTCACATACAATTCTGCCAGCCTCTCTGCGGAAGAGCTCTCACTGATGGCAAGGAAATGAGCGCTCTTCGTCAGCCGGTCAACGATCACCCAAATTGCATCGACACCCTTCGTAGTCCTCGGCAATTTGGTAATAAAATCCATGGAAATCTGTTCCCACTTCCACTGGGGAACCTCAAATGGCTGCAACTTGCCATGTGGACGTTGGTTTTTGGCCTTAACCCTGCGACAGGTCAAGCACCTCTCCACGAACCACGCAACATCCCTCTTCATACAGGGCCACTAATAGTCTCTCTTCAGGTCCAAATACATCTTAGTGGCCCCGGGATGGATCGAGAACCTCGATCTGTGCGCCTCCTCCATCAGAATGGTACGTGCCCCGCCCTCAAATGGCACCCAAATCCGACCCTGAAAGGTCATAAGTCCTCGGCTATCGGCAACGAACTCAGACACCTGCCCGACCACCCACTCTCGCTTGCGGTTCTCCGGCCTCATGGCCTCAACCTGAGCCTCCCGAATGGTGTCCAACACCGGAGTCATCACCGTAAACCTCTAACAAACATCACGTATCAGGGCACTCTCCGCCCTACGACTTAGGGCATCGGCTACAACGTTAGCCTTGCTCGGTTGGTACAGGATCTCACACTCATAATCCTTTACCACATCCAACCATCTCCTCTGGCGCATATTCAGGTTGGGCTGATCCATCAAACACTTCAAGCTCTTGTGATCCGTGTATATGGTACACCGGACCCCATACAAATAGTGATGCCAGATCTTAAGGGCGAACACCACAACCCCCAACTCCAGATCGTGCGTAGGATACCTCACCTCATGAGGCTTCAGCTGCCTCGATGCGTATGCTATCACATGCCCTCTTTGCATCAGCACCGCACCCAATCCCAATATTAACGCGTCACAATACACTACAAAATCCTCCATCCCCTCCGGAAGGGCTAACACCGGGGCTTCGCATAATCTCTGACGAAGTGTCTCGAAGGAGGTCTGTTGCTCAGGGCCCCAAATAAAAGCCACGCCCTTCCGGGTCAACCTGGTGAGAGGAACAGCAATCTTGGAGAAATCTTTAATAAATCTCCTATAATAGCCGGCCAACCCCAGAAAACTCCTGATCTCGGTGGGGGATTTCGGCACCTCCCAACTCATCACCGCCTCAATCTTGGCCGGATCGACCAATATCCCATTTTGGTTAACGAGATGTCCTGGGAACTGGACCTCTCATAACTAGAAATCACACTTGGAGAATTTAGCGTAAAGCCTCTACGATCTCAGAACTCCAAGGATCTCCCTCAAATGCTCCTCATGCTGCTCTCTGGATCTCGAATACACCAATATATCATCAATGAACACTATCACCGAACGATCAAACATCGGTCTGCACACCCTGTTCATGAGATCCATGAATGCCGCCGGTGCATTGGTGAGCCCGAAAGGCATCACCACGAACTCGTAATGCCCATAACGAGTCCTGAATGCCGTCTTCTAGATATCCTCATCACGCACTCTCATCTGATGATATCCAGACCTCAGATCAATCTTGGAGAACCAAGACGCTCCCTGCAAATGATCGAACAAATCATCGATCCTCGGTAAGAGGTAACGGTTCTTGACCGTTAACTTGTTCAACTCCCGGTAATCAATGCACATCCGGTGTGAACCATCCTTTTTCTTTACAAAAAGAATCCGCGCTCCCCATGACGAGCTGCTCGGCCGAATAAACCCCTTCCCCAACAGCTCCTGAAGCTGCGAGGATAACTCCTACATCTCTGGCGGCGCAAGGCGATAGGGCGCCTTGGCGATAGGCGCTGCCCCCGGAACCAAATCGATATGGAACTCTACTTGCCTCTCGGGAGGCACACCCGGCAACTCCTTGGGGAAAACATCCGGGAACTCACGCACTATCAGAACCTCATTGACCGTGCTCGGCCTCTCCGCATCAATCCTCGTATCCATCACATAAGCCATGAATCCACTACAGCCCTGCTGTAGGCTCTGCCTCGCTCTAGCGGCAGAACAAAACGCTGACCCAGAACGGGTACCCTCGCCGTACACCATAAGAACTCCCCCACTAGGGTCTCGTATGGTCACTAGCTGTTGTTCGCAGTCGATAACCGCTCCAAATATGCTCAACCAGTCCATGCCCACGATGACACAGACATCTCCCATTGCAATCGGGACCAAATCAATCGGAAACTCAACGCCGAAGATCTCGAGTACACATCCTCGAATCACATCAGTGGCATACACCGCTCTCTCGTCAGCTATGGAAACCCGCAGAGGTCGACTCAACGCCTCTCGACGGATACTGATGTGCTGACTAAAGGCTAATGATACAAAAGATCAACTCGCACCCGAGTCAAATAACACCAGGGCAGGTACAGAACTCACAAGAAAAGTACCTACGCATATCATAATATAAGCACAATATCTCAAACTCAAAATAAACACATGAAAGAATACATACCAGCCACGACATCGGGCGCTGCGCGAACCTCCTCCGCTGTCAACTGGAAGGCTCTCCTGCGAGCCTTTGGCGTCTCAGCCTTCACTGACCTACTCTCAGTAGCTCGTACAGTAGCAGGGGCAGATCCCTGCGATGCTCCCTGTGCTGACCCCGCACTGCGGACACTCGGCCTTCCGGTGTCCGGTCTGGTTGTAGTGGAAACAGACTGCAAACCCCTTGGGGCAATCCTTGGCCATGTGCCCCTCCTTGCCACACTTGTAGCAAGACCCTGCTCTACAAATCCCCTCATGACCCTTGCCGCACTTGCCACAAGTGCGGCCCTTCTGGTTCCCTGATCTCGAATCGGCGGGCTTGGCCCGCTTGGCTGCCGGCTGGGACTGTGCCGGTCGCCGATCCCTCCCCTGAGACTCCGCCTCCTCCCTAGCCTGCGTCTCAAGCTCTATCTCCCTCTTCCGAGCATTCGCCTGAAGCTCGGCAAATGCCCGGTACGACGAGTTCACCACGAACTCTCGGATGTCTCTCCTCAGAATGCTAAAATACCGACTCATGCGTGCCTGCTCGGAAGACACGTGCTCAGGGCAGAACATCGCCCTCTCATGGAACATCCTGGTGATCACAGTATAAGACTCAGTACCCTGCTTGAGGGTCAAGAACTCCTGGGCCAACCGTTCCCTTTCCATTGGGGAAACATACTCATCACGAAACATAGCGATGAACCTCTCCCGGGTCACCGCGGCAAGCTCTGCAGAAGAATAGTACGCTGTCACAAACTTCCACCAGTCCTTCGCTCCCAAGCGAAGCTGGTTCAGTGCGAACCGAACTCTCAGATGCTCCGGACAAGATCACGTATAGAAGCATACCTCGATGTCAGAAACCCACCTCATCGCAGCAATCGGATCCTGCGTCCCATCAAACTCTGGTGGCTTCGTGTTGCTGAACTCCCGGAACAGCAACGCATCACCACCCTGAGGTATAGCAGCAGCAACAGCTGCGGTAGCTGCAGCGGCTGCAGCCTCAGTAACCGTTGCATATCTCTCATCAAAGGTCTCAATCAATGTGGTCTTAATAGACCCAAACATCTCCGGAATCTCTGTGCGGATAGCCGCAGCCACCTCCTCGTGGATCATCTGGCGAAGCTCCTCGTCACTCACACCGATGATCCCTGTTCTGTGGCGTGTCCCAACCGTGATGTCTCTGAAATACAACATAAGAAATATCAGAGACTCGCTCGAACATACTCACACTCGGCAACTCAGCCCTACTTGTTCCTTTGTACCCTAAGGATTCTTACTTGGACTGCGCACTGATCCGATGTCTTCAGTAGTATGGGCCCAATACTACCGTCCACACCGCATCAGTATTCACCCCAAGTCCTCCTCCTAGGATCCCAAATCCCAAGTACTCTACTCTCACTATGCATAGGCTACTCTCTAACAGACCTCTCATAAGCTCCTCGCTGCTATCTACTCACTCTCAAGCATCTCCCAACAGCAAAACCCCTAGGCTAAGGCATCACGAATCAGGCCACTCTAGTCCTAATAAGAATACCTAGCCTATTCTAGCACGCATAACATATCATATCATATCTTATAACACATAATATAAGGGTATTTTGGGAAATCACCGTTCGGGCGATGGCTGATCGTACACACTCCTCTGCTCTGCTCTTTTCAAAACCTTTTATTCCTTTAGAAAAATTTTGTTTTATTTCGAAAAGTTTCTCAAATCCTCAGTTTGAGTTCAAATGCGCCCGAAGGTGCATCCGAATCCCTCAAACCAAGGCTAATCCCTCTCTAAGTTCTCTAAGAAGGATAAAAGACCATTCTACCACTCCAATGGCTCACAAGTCCAAACATTGACTCGACCCTAAAAGTCTACGAAGTCAACTCTAGTTAACGGTCAAACTTTGACCAGACTCGTCGAGTGCATACGGGCGACTCGGCGAGTCCACACTAGTCCTCTGAATCCTTCTAAGCCTCACTTGGCATGTCGGGTTTCTCTGCAACGAATCGTGGGGCAACCCCGACTCGACTCGTCGAGTCCGCTTATGAACTCGGCGAGTTACTCCCATGACAACACTCAAATGACCTGCTGAGGTGAGATCTACTTCTCAAAACTATAGATCTGACTTCCCCACGACCAATAACCACGTAAAGGTTGAATCTTGACTCACATGCAACGCACCCAAGGCTTCTTTTGGTGAAATAACTACTAAAATGGCCACCTAGGCTCATAACCTCAAAGGAATGGCATAAAGCAGAGTGATAGGGACTCTCTGGACCTCTTAAGGACTAGATCTAAGAATCATTTCACCTTGGGACCTCATACACTCTAGATTCAAGCTAAATAAGGCCTAAAGAAACCCTAGATTCCACTAAATCATCATAAACACGAGAATAAGCACATATTGATACCTCCAACAGCTTCCTCTGATAAAATAGAAGTAGATCCAAGCTCCCCAACCCGCCTAGCTTGTCCTTCCTCCTTCCTTCTTGCTAAAACACACAAGAAATGGTGAACAATGGCCTCCTTTCTCACTCACAAGACTCACAGCTGCTTTGGTACTCTCAAGGACGAAGGTAGCCGCAAATAAGGGCCATAAGGTCCTTTAAATAGGGTACAGGCCTGGGGATTTAGGGTTTCAGCCCACAGCGCGGACTCGTTGAGTCCACCCTTTCCGACTCATCGAGTCCACTCATTAATCCAGTCAGCAATCGCGATCCTACTCGACGAGTCCAAGCGTCAACTCGTCGAGTCCCTCTCTTTAACTCAAAATAATGATCAAACATAATACCTGGAAATCCGGATGTTACAAGTAGCTTATTCTCTTAAGTCATCCTTTTGCATATTGGTGTTTGTGAACCATTAGAGGCATCACACTTGAGGTGTTCAATCTTTCAAAGGTCAAGAACTACTAGTCCTTCAGAAGGCATGTCATCTAACTAGACGTATTATTCATTTGGCAATTTGTATGCTAGTTAGGACAATGCTTTGGAAAAATTGAAAATATGCATGTGTAATAGAGAAAACATAGATCCAAAGCATTTAGGGTTGCATGTGCACCATAGGAGTGTTATAGTGCTCAAAACCCAACAATGGTATCAGAGCCTAGGATTCTTTTCTATTATATTTGACGCTTAATAGTTTTTCAAAGCTGAAAAAGGCAAAATTTTGGCCCCTGACTGGTGAACTCGCCAAGTACATGAATAGACTCGACGAGCCCACTTAGTAACATAGCAACTCGCCGAGTCCAGTTCATGTACTCGACGAGTTGAAGGCTCTGTTTACATAATTTCGAGTTTCTTGGCCTGATTTGGATTGGGAACACTACCATAAATTGTTTTTGATCATTGGAAATGTTTTTTCTGATAGGGTAGTGCTTGTACTAATCCAACCACAAGATAATTGTCAAAGTTTTACAATAATTGTTGTTTTCTTATGATAAACAAAATTGCTTTCAAATTGTTGACTAGAAATTATCTTGATTATGAGTTTAGTTAGATCATAGATTATGTGATAATTTTAGTTGTTAGAAAAATGATCTAAATGGATTTTAGTGACCTCCATAACTTGTCCTCAAGTTATGAAAAATGAAAGTTCTCATACATTAAAATCCAATTAAACTCATAAGTTATGAATGTGAAGAGTTTTGAGAAGTTTCAAAACTTGCCCTCAAGTTTTGGAATTTGTAAAGTCACACTAATGAAACTTTAATTCCAAACCCTAGAGTTTTAAAAGTTAAAATTCAACCCTTATACTTTATACTATTATAAGTTTAATAATATATATATATATATATATATATATATATATATATATATATATATATATATATATATATATATATATATATATATATATATATATATATATATATATATATATATATGTGTGTGTGTGTGTGTGTGTGTATAAGACAAGTCGGTCTTACCGTTAGTACGCCTCATTCACGAAGCCGGACTATAAAGGGGGTATAAGTTTACTGCCTATAAAATGGTCGCTTAATGGGTGTCCACTCTCACCCACCGCTTCCTTGACTGGTGGAGGGTCGTTAGCTGAACGGGTAGGATAGGACATTAATTCTCCATCATTAAAAGTATAATGATTAAAAAATAAAGTAACTAAAGTTTTATTAATATTCCCAATCTTAGTTACTTTAGGAAAAATGTTAAATGGTGCGAATCCATGAAATTACACTTTGCACCTTGTTAAGTCGTTAGTGGAGCGTGTGTGGTTAACCGGCACACTAATTTGGGACTGACAATGTGTGGCAAAGGGTAACTTGATGTTAATAATAGATCAATGGAATGTGTGTGGTTAACCGGCACATTGATTAAGTGATTTGTAACATTGGGTGTACCAAGCTAATTTTCATGGTTATTCACACCTTGTTTGTGATCCTCGACATCCCAGTCACAAACTTGAAGGGCACAATCGAGATTTAAACATGACATTGAAAAAGTTCAATGAATCTCAAAGATCTAGGAATTTCAAACCAAATAAAACTTAATAATCTATTTCGTTTTTCATGGTGGAATTTGGTAAATCGTCATTTACCTACCTTCAAATATTTTACAATTGGATTACGGCATCCCTCTTCGCAATTGTAGAATATTGTGTTGGGTCCTAGCCTTAATATTTCATATTGGGTGTAATATTAAGGATAATCATCTAATCCAAATTTTGTTCTTCTTCTTTTCATATGTCTATCCCAAACAATGCTTCCAACCCAATCCCTTCAGGCTCTTTCTCCCTCATGAACCTATAGGGGAGGGTCATTTTCGATGGCTCGAATTTCAATGACTGGATTTGAAACATCAGAATGGATATTCGCTATGAGGACAAAGAATATGTCCTACATAAAGAGCTCAAAGAGATTGATGTCACCACTGCTACTCCCAAACAAATCGCTGAACATACTACTCATGAAAGGGTTGGGACAAAGGTGCCTTGTGTTATGATTGCAACCATGACTGCTGAGCTGCAGAAGTCCTATGAGGCCTACTATCCTTTTGAAATATATCAAGATTTGATGGAAAGATACCATCAAAGTGCTCGGCAGGAGAGGTATGAGATCATTGCCTCCATGATCACAACCAAAATAAAGGATGGTGAACCCATCATGGCCCACTTGCAAAAGATGTCGAGATTTATGGACCGCTTGCTTAAATTGAATGTCAATTTTCATGAAGAGTTGGCCATATATATCATTCTAAACTCTTTACCTTCTTGTTATGATCAGTTTCGCATGACTTATCATATGAACAAGGACGAGGTCACTATTAGCAAGCTTCAAGGCCTTCTTAGGACTGCAGAAAGCAACCTGAAAGGCAAGACGGTTGTGTCTACTCCTACTACTACTACTACTTCTGCTCCTGTTCTGGCAATCGGACATGGGAAGGGAAAGAAGAGGAAGGCTCCCTACAAGAGCCACAAGGGAAAGTCTCTTGATGGATCCTCTTCAAGTGGGACCAAAGCTGGTTCTGCTAATCCCTCTTCCAATCCGAAGGAAGCAGAGTGCTTCCACTATCATGAAAAAGGGCACTGGAAACGAAGCTGCCCGAAGTACTTGCAGGACATAAAGGATGGAAAGATAAATCCCTCCTTTGCAGGTATTTACACTATTCAATCTAATAACTCATCACATGCTAATTCTTGGGTCCTTGATACAGGTTGTGGTATTCACATTTGTTCTGATTTGTAGGGACTAAAAAGAAGTAGGGATGTGGAGCACGGGAAGATAAACTTAATCATGGGAAATAGGAAAGTGTCGCATGTGACCAAGATTGGAGTTTATTCTTTATTGCTTTG
Source organism: Lactuca virosa (assembly GCF_052849685.1). Taxonomy (NCBI): domain Eukaryota; kingdom Viridiplantae; phylum Streptophyta; class Magnoliopsida; order Asterales; family Asteraceae; genus Lactuca; species Lactuca virosa. Next base: position 271,608,992 of record NC_136433.1, read on the forward strand.
TGATGATTTAAATTTAGATTTGAATAATTGTTGTTACTCGGCCGATATGGCGAGAAATGTTATTTCCTTTCACAGTTCGTATAAACAAGGTTTTACCTTTTCCTTCAATAATGAAAATGGTGGTATTTATGCTTATTGTAATGATGTATTTTATTTTCAAGCATTACCTTGCAATGGTATATATGAAACTGTGATGGTTGTAGATAAGTTAGGAAATAATGTGTTAAATATTGATTTTTCCAATGATTTGGATAAGGCATGCTGGTGGCATTGTCGTCTTGGACATGTCAACAAGAAGCGCATAGCTCAACTACAAAAGGATGGAGTTTTGGAGTCATTCGACTTAAAGTCCAATGACACTTGCGAATCTTGTTTACTTGGTGTTGAGAGAAAAACTTGGAGACACACTTGAACAAACGTTAGAACAAGTGGATTGCGGAATAGTTAATCTCGAAGGATCTAAAAGCTCAACAATAATATTAATAAGTTATAGTTAGATAGTTAGAGAGTTAGTTGCGGAAAAGTAAAGAAATAGAAATGACAACAATTGTTATATCAAGTATACACATAAGTTGATTCATAACAAGGAATGCATTCAAACCAAGTTAATAAGGAAGACCAAACTTAGTGATTAAGTCACAGAGGACTTGCTCCAGAGAGAGGTTATAATCAGTTATGTTCTAGGAAGGATTGAGAGTAAGGAGGGATGAGAAATAAGATAGAGGAATAGAAAAGATAACTTAGAGAAATGTATTCAGAATAGATATGTGTGTTATCCGTATAGAATACAAGAGAATGAGCTCTTATTTATAGAGACTCATGAAGAGCACTAGATTACATCTCTATGAGTAGCCATGCAAGGTATATTGGACAATAGAGTGTATTACAATAAAGACAAGTAAAGTAATCTAGCTAAGTGACTGCGGTAGGTAGACTCCGGTTGCGGTTGCTGATGATGAAGCTTGACTACGGGTGCTGGATGACTGCGGTAGCTGAAGAGATTGTGGTAGCTGAAGTTCAAGAGGGTCACTTTATATGATTCAACAATTTCCCCCTAAGTGACCCCTTTAACTTTTGTTCAACTATCAAGATTGAGGAACCTGATCAGGATCCACCAAAACTTCCTGATGTTTTCCAGCCAGGTGATTCTCCTTGAGATCCCGAACTTGACTTCTGTAGTAGTGTGCTTTGATCTTTCAACTGCGGTTCGGCAGATGTCAAGTTGCTTCTTGGTTAGGCGATGCATGGCAGTCATAGGAATGAAGTATTTGACATTATCTATCTTCCTTTTGAAAATGACTCCAAGTTCAGGAAAGTTCGTTGCGCCTAAGGATCTTTCTTGATAGCCTTCGGTAGGCATTGGAGCGGGCTCGAGAGGTGGCAGATCAAATTTCTTGGCAATTATAGGATAGATATCTGCATCGATTTTGGAGAAATCACAGACCGTTTCCTTCAGAAAAGTATTGGCCTTTTCAAGCGCGATCTTCATTTTCGGGTGCTTTTCTGACTTGTTTTGGAACACCTTGGCAATAAGAAAGATTTCTTCCGGATTCATACAGGGAAAGTCTGCCTGGGTGCGGATGTAGTCATGCTCCCTTCTAGTGAGGGTATACTGGATGTAGTCAGCCTTCATGAACTTCCGGATTTTGTAGTTCTTGACTGCGGATGGTCTATCGTTAGACCATATATTTTCAATGGAAGAGGCATGTTCAGCATGAAAAAGACTAAGTCTCTCAAATTCCATTGGCAGTCTTTTGTGATCAGGAAGGCTGCGGTCGAATTGCCCAAATACTGTGAAGTATTTCGCATTTGGGGAAATTGGGACATCCCAGTAGCCATCAGTAGGGGGTTCAGCATAGGTGAGGTGGGGTCTGTAATCTTTGTCCAGCAGTCGGCGGTGAGGATTGATCCAAGAGTTTATTAAGGATTCGTCCATCATAGTATCAAAACCGCATTCTCTTCATATAAGCTCTGCGAGTTTGGCTGCCTTCCAATCTTTCTTCCTTTGGGAAGTGGCAGGAGAGTCAGTTGAGCTCAGAGAGGACATATGCTCAGCCAGATCTTTGAAGTGAGGGGGAGTCTCTGGCTTTTGAGGAGTGACCTTCTCTTGCGGTGGAGTGTCATGGGGTGGAGTATGGTGAGACGGTTGCGGTGAGGGCTGCGGTGAAGGAATTTTTTCTGTGAAGATGGGGGGACTCTAATGTTGTGATATAGAGTGATCAGAGTGATGGACTTCTTCTTCTTCACTTTGATGGACTTCGTCTTTACTTCCCCCTCTTGAGGAATTTAATGCAGGTGATTCCTCAAGCCATTTCTTAACGCCATCAACCTTGGCAAAAACCGCTTGAAATTGAGCTTTGAGGGCTTCGGCCAACTGTTGATTATTGGGAATGGAGGAGTTGAAGAGTAGCCTGTGTATTTCCTTTGTGAGCTGGAGGATCTCGGGACCATGGAAGTTGGAGGACAGGGATCATTGCAGTCTGTTGATTGTTGCTTGAAGAACTGATATAGTGGACTCATAGGCAGTGTGAGTCTCAGCTATCAGTTTCTGAGACTGAGTGGCTTGATCCGCAATGGCTGCTTGGAGATCCATTTTGATTGCGGTAACCTCATTGATGAGGCGTTCCGCAGCAGCCATAAAATCCTTGTGATCTGCTTTGCGGTTGTTGTCAAGGGACCGGATCCCCATTTCCACTTTGAGAGAAATTCTCTCAGCAGCCAAGCGTTCTCAGGGACTGCGGTCCCGGGGTGTCTTCTGGTTGCGGTTGAGTTGGTTTGACCGCAGCTAAGATCTGATCGACTTTAGCTTGTAAGCTCAGAAATTCTTTCCTGGTGACAACATTCTTCTTCTTTTTCTTCTTTTCTTTGGGTTTAGAAGTCGAATGTTGAGAGCCATTGGATTCCTCTTTCTCAATGAACATCATGAGGTCATCATCAGAAGGACTGGGCTTGTTTACCTCCTGAATGTCTTCATCATCAAGACCGAAGGTGGGAGCAGAACTGACTTCGATTGCGGTTCCTTCGTCTTGTGATTCATTGACTGTTGGAGCTAGAATAGGATTTGGAGTAGCTCTGAAGGTACCTGCACCTTCACCTGCTGCCTGAGCTTTAAGGACTGTTTCAGCCATCTCGGTCATCCAGTCCTGAACCTTTTGGATGGTGGCTACGGTATTGGCATTATTGATTGTGTCTGCCCAATACCGTGCCACTGACTGGATATCTTGCTCCTTTTGCTGCTGCTGCTTAATCTGTTGTTCCTTGCGAGCTTGGAATGCCCTTTTGAAGGCAGCATATTTCTTGATTTCTGACTCAGTTACCGAATTGTACTGTAACCATGAGTCATTGGATTCACCTCCGTCAAAACCTTGGAAACGCACCGAAGTGTCCTTCGGGTCCATGGATCCTTGCACATTTGTGCTCACCGTGCCTAAACCACCTGCTGCGGATGTAAGCAGAGTAGGATTTCCTGAGCTTCCTCGGTCTCCTTGACCCGTGGTCAAGTTTGGCCTCGGCTCAGTTCTGGCATGGCCGGAAGAAGTGCCCTGCGGTTGGGAAGGTGTTTGAAGTGTTTGGGTGACGTTCAAAAGGATGGAGTGCAACTCCTCAGGTGAAAAGAACTGCAGTCGGGAAGCCCTGGACACCTTAGGGCGAGCACCAGTTTCATGAATCAGAATCACTTTCTGAGTCTGATTGGAAAATGATAGTGGTGTTGAATAGGTCTGCGGCCACCCCAAGGACTACCGGAGCCTTTTGAGAGGCTTCAGTATAGGTCCGGTCACGCATTTGGCCAGGGGAATCGGTTTTTCTTTTCTTAAGGATAGCAATTGGTTGCCTATCCTCATCAAAATCACTACTAGGTGTAGGTGCGGTTGGTTTGGTTTTACGTTTCTTGGTGGGTGCGGTTGGTTTGGGAGCATCCTTCTTAGGGGTTCTTTGTTTCTTCTTGGTTGCCAATTGCTTTCTTCTTTGAGAAATATTGGAGAGTGTAGTGGCAGAAGGGACTGCGGTACCTTCAGGGTTAACAATTGCGGATGGGATTTGAAGAGGCGGGGTAGGAAGGTATGGGGCAATACCTTCCATAGCCTCAATGTGATCTGAGACATCAGCAGTCTCAAGACCAAGTGTGGAAAGAATGTGGGTAGGGAGTCTGCGGATAGGTCCAAAAAAAGTTTGATCAGAAGAGGGATTGTACCTTTTGAGATCCTTAGTGACAAAGAAGTTGATGCCACTGCCTATGTCGATTCCAGTGTCCGCATGAAGGTCTGAAATGCAGAGTGACCAGAACCTTGCAAAAGTGAGCTCGGTTGGGTTCTCCCTTGGACTTTCTTTGGGAATATATTGAAGGAAGTCGTCCCATAGGATCTGCCCGTAGTTTACATCGTGTCCTGTGAATATGCTCCACACCAACTCCAGTAGCTTGAGTCCCATGTTGTCTATGCCTCCGGTTCTGCCGGATAGACAGCGGATGATGAAATGGCACACAAACTGCCAAACCGCATGCAACTGATTTTTCTTGAATTCACCAATTCCTCTAATTGGTTTCTGATACCCCATTTGGTAAAGGGCAGAGGTAACGTCTGCCATGGAAGGAGAGAAGATCTTGATGGAGGGATGAACCAGAAGGTTTATTGCAGAAAGAAACTTTTCTTTGGACAGGATGACCAAAGAATCATTAATCAAGTTGAGGTGAACTTCTTGAGGGTTTTCGATTGGGCGATAAGCGGAGAATGCACATTTGAAGAGGGTCGAGACTGGAACAACATCTGTAAAAGTGTCGAAAGGGCCAAACAGAGGGTAATTCTTGAGAAACTTGATCATCAGTTTGGTTGGAGCATTGTATGAAGAATGATCTTCAAACACTGCTCGAAAGTTACTTGAAGCAATCGTTGGAGAGTCTGAACCGGTAGGATTGACTGAGCCTGAAACCTTGGATTGTTTCTTTGATGCACCTGATTTTACCATTGTAGGAGCTTTGAGAGAAGGAGTAGAAAATAGAGTTCTTGAAGGGTTTGAGAGAGAAGGTTCGATGTTTAGAAAGCGTAAAGTGATTTTGGTGAAGAAGATGGGTTTATAAAGAGGTGAAAACTTTTTTAACCCTAGGTAAAAGGTAAGGATAAGGTAAAAACGTCGTTTGGGGTTTGGAGGGAATCTTTGAATTGGAGATTAAATCTCAGCCACAAATAATGAAACGGTTTAAAAAAGATTTGGGAGATTTACTAAAAGAGGGTTTGCATTTAATGAAAAGTCAGACATCTATCAATGTGTCAGGTGATCGTGGGATGAGAGGAAAGGAAGTTGTAACGGATGGGACGTGCTGGGGAGAGGAAAAGATAGATTAAGGATGAGGTTATGGAAAAACGTTCTTTTTGTCATTATACCTAAAATAGGTCTGACACAAGGTTTATTCAGAAAGAGAATGAGACAGTTTCTAAAGAGAATGTTTTTTTTATTTAATGTTTTATTTAATGAAGGATCATTAAATAGCACACAAAAGATTCAAGGGTTGATGAAACAGTTGAGAAATATCAATAATGATCGCGGATGGAAACGTCATTGCGGATGACCAGATGTCATTGCGGATGAACAAATGTCATTGCGGATAGGTAGATTTATGACTTCAGTAGAAGAAACTGAGAAGAGCACTTGTACAAAAATTAGTAATAACAAACAATAAAGACCCATGAAAAATAAGTATGATATATGGTTGCGGTACCTAGACTGCGGTACCAAAACCATCTATCATAAGTAACTTTCAGTTAGAACCGCAACGGAGACCAAGAATGGTCTGCGGTATCTAACAATTCAAAAAGAATTGAGGGTCTGGATTCATTATTCCTAACATTTGTAGGAAGGTGTTAAGTTTTGTGGAGTCGAGTGCTTTTGTGAACACATCAGCAATCTCTTCATGAGAATGGACAAAGATGATTTCAATGTTACCTTTCAAGATGTGGTATTTTATGAAGTGATACCGTAGTTCAATATGCTTAGTCTTGGAGTGCTGAATTGGATTGTGAGAAATAGCAATAGCACTTTCAGAATCACAATAGATCGGTATCCGCAGCATTCTATACCCGTAGTCCAATAGTTGATTTTTCATCCAGATGACTTGAAAGCAACAGCTGGCTGCGGCCACATACTCAGCTTCTGCGGTAGACAGAGAAACACAACTTTGTTTCCTTGAGGACCAGCTGACGAGTCTTCCACCCAAAAATTGACATCCACCTGAGGTACTTTTGCGGTCTAATCTGCATCCGGCGTGATCCGCATCTGTGAAAGCTTGCAGGCTGAAGTCATTGCCTACGGGGTACCATAGACCAAGAGATTTGCTTCCTTTCAGGTACCGTAGAATTTGTTTGGCTGCAGTCATATGTGACACTTTTGGGTCAGCCTGATACCTTGCACATACACCAGTTGCAAGTACAATGTATGGCCTGCTTGCGGTGAGGTACATCAAAGAGCCAATGATACCTCTATAAGTCTTGTGATCCACAGATTCGCCTGAGGGATCAGCAGAGATCTTATAACCGAAGGCCATGGGGACCTTTGCAGAAGAACAGTTGTCCATGGAATATTTCTTTAATAGTTCAGTGGTGTATTTTTCTTGATGAATGAATATCCCTTGCGGAATTTGTTTCACTTGAAGTCCTAGAAAGAAGTTAATCTCTCTATTCATGCTCATTTTGAACTTGTTGGTCATGAGCTTAGCAAATTCCTCCACCATTCCTTGATCAGTCGATCCGAAGATGATATCATCCACATATATTTGTACAAGCATAAGGCGGTTATCATTTGCTTTTCTAAATAACGTGGGGTCAATCACTCCTCTCTTGTACCCAGATGAGACAAGGAATTCAGGGAGAGTCTCATACCATGCTCTTGGGGCTTGCTTCAGACCGTAGACTGCTTTTTCAAGCTTGTAGCAGTGGTCTGGGAATTCAACATTTTCAAAACCTGGAGGTTGCTGAAGGTAAACCTCTTCTTTTAATTCCCCATTGAGAAAGGCACTCTTAACGTCCATTTGGTGTACCTTGACGTTCTTGTGGGCTGTGTATGCTAGGAAGATCCGGATAGCCTCCATGTGTGCTACCGGAGCATACGTTACATCGTAGTCAATGCCTTCAAGTTGACTATACCCCTTTGCAACTAGTCTTGCCTTGTTTCCGACTACCGCACCAGATTCATCCAGCTTGTTTTTGAATACCCATCTAGTGCCAACAATAGAGTGACCACGTGGCTTCGGAACGAGCTGCCAAACTTTGTTTCTTTGAAATTCTTCTAACTCTTCTTGCATTGCAGCTATCCAGTCAGGTTCAACCAATGCTTCTTTGATCGTTCGAGGCTCTACCGAGGACATAAATGTTGCGTAGTGGCAGTGATCAGTTAGGTTCTTGGAAGATCTAGTCTAGATACCTGCGGATGGGTTGCCAATGATTTGACATGGTGGGTGGTCCTTTGTCCATACGTGTAGACGGGGTTGCAGATGATCAGCAGCTGCGGTAGAGGGAATATCTTGAATATCACGAGAGTCTGCGGTTGGAGATGGCAGTTCCCCCTAGACTTGAGAACATCCTGCTGAGTCATCTTGGTTTGTTGAAACGAGAATGGAGTTTTCTAGAGCAGTTGGGAGAGGTTCCCCCTGGACTGCAGATGGGAGAGTGATAATCCTTGGATCGATTCTCGTGTCAATGTTCTCTATGAGTTCATCATCCGAATCTGACGATACGTTTGATGGTAATGATTCTCTCCGGATAGGAACTTGAGCAGCATCAGGTACTGGAACCTCGACGATTGTTGTTAGATCAGGAGTAGAGCTTTCCCCCTCAACCGGAGAGGTGGAAGTATTGAGAGAAGCGACTTCGGATAGAGATGGTCCAGAAACATCAGTGTGTTGTTGTTGAGCTGCGGGAGACACAAGAAATTCGGATAGTTTCGCCGTTTCAATAGGATCGAAAAGATCGTCATAATTGACTTCAACTAGATTTAAAGGACCTGAAGAGGCAGGAATATCGCTTTCCATTATTACGGTGGTTTCAGTGGATGGAGGTGCATTGCGGATGTGAGAATCATCAAATTTCACATCGAAGCTTTCAATGATCAGCCTTGTACATCTGATGAGCACTCGATAAGCAACCTTGTTAGTGGAATAACCAAGGAAGATGCCTTCATCAGACTTTGGTGCAAACTTATTAAGCTGATCGCGGTTGTTGATCACGAAACATCTACACCCAAAGATATGAAAGAAGCGAACATTCGGCTTGCGGTTGTTAAGGCCCTCATATGGTGTTTTATTGAGACGCTTGCACACAATGCTTCGATTTTGAACAAAGCATGCGGTTGCTACAACTTCAGCCCAGAAGTAGAGAGGAAGGTGTGCGAAGTTGAGCATAGATCTGGCTGCTTCTACGAGTATGCGGTTCCTTCTTTCTACTACTCCATTTTGTTGCGGTGTGTAGGGAGCTGAGAAGTTATGAGAGATGCCCTTGGTCACCAGGAAACTGTTGAGAAGATGATTAGTGAACTCGGTGCCATTATCACTGTGGATACGTCTTACTGGAAGCTTGATCTGAAGTTCGATCTCTTTGATGAAGTTGATGAAAATATGCGGTGTTTCTGACTTGAGTCTGAGGAAGAAGACCCATGTGAAGCGTGTAAAGTCATCTACGATAACCACTATGTACTTCTTGTGATGGAGACTGGCTACGGTTAATGGACCGCAGAGATCAATGTGCAATAGCTCCAGTGGTTCAGAAATTGAAGAATCCATTACTAGAGGGTGACTTGCTTTAGACTGTTTACCACATTCACAAGCCGGACAGAGAGTATCGTTGCTGAATTTGAGAATAGGGAGACCTCTGACTAGTTCTCCTGTGACCAAGTTGTTGATGTACCTGAAGTTGAGATGAGCTAGCTTGCGGTGCCATAGCCAGCTGACTTCGGATACAGCTTTGGATAGGAAGCACAACTGCGGTCTGCCAATGATCAGAGAGACATCCAAGGGGTACATGGTACCTTCGGATCGGGATTTGATCAAGCATGTGTTCCTATCACTTGTCATTACGTAGCAAAACTGATCATCAAATTCAACTCGATGTCCTGCTTTACATAGTGGGCCAACACTGATGAGATTGTGTTTAAGGCTTTCTACATAAGCAACCTTCTGAATGGAAAAGTTCCCCGTAGTGAGAACACCGTAACCTCGAATGATTCCATTCGCATTGTTACCGAATGTAACATTTCCACCATTGCATATTGGCCTGAAATCCCGAAGGTATTCTAACCTTCCGGTCATGTGCAAGGAGCAGGCACTGTCAATTAACCATTCTTCTTCTTGTTCCTCCTTGCACAAAGCCTGAGAATTACACGGTTAGTTTAGGCATCCAAACTAGTTTGCAGCCTGGGGCAATTGGTGAATTTTTGAAAGATGTATGGACCGAGGTTGCAGGGACGGGTCTCTTGTCAACTTTTATTCCTAGTCCTGGGTGTTTGTGCAAATTTGGAGTGTTGTGAGTTTTTGAAAAAGCACTACATTTCTGACTCTGACTAGATTTGATATAGGATGAATCTTTTTGACAACTACACTGACATTTGCAAAAGGATTTTTTGTCATTGGATCTGACATTGTGCTTGGTCAGCGGTCCATAGGATGAATTGGACTTGTTACTGGTCCGAGTTTGAAAAGATCTGACATGAGTGTTGTTTAATTTCTGAAAAGTTTGTTTTGAACAAGGTTTAACACATGCAATCTTAGAGTCCTTTTTGGTGGATTTGGTAGGATACCTTTCCATTTGTTGAAATTTTGACGTGACTTGAAAAGTGTTGGAGTGGGTAAAATACCTTTCCATTTAGGATCATTTGAGGAATAGACCTGAAAACCTTTGTTTCGAAAGGACTGAACACTCTTTTGGGTTGTGTCAGAAGAAATAGGAATGACTTCTGAAGCGGTACTTTCCTTTTTGTTTGTTTTTTTGATTGAAGAGTTTTTTGAAAAGTAGTGTGAGAAACTTGGACTTTGGAATTCTGACATGCTTCTTGTTTTTCGAAAAAGTTTGTCTATATGTGCCTCGAGATCTAAATTCCTCTTTGAAGGCCTTTTTGGCCAAAGATTTTGGTGAACCGCAGTCATTGTTGTTCAACTGCGGTTTTCTGGAATTTCTAGAATGATTTTGAAAACGTGGGCTTGAGTCATCCGAACTTGAAGATTCTGGGGTTGGTGAGCAGTGACCCACTTCAAAGTTCTCTATAGATAATTCATGATGAATTGCCTGAAGGGTCACGGTTCCATTTACTGATGATTTCGGTAGTGATGTTTTAACTACTGCAGAGTAAGTCTGAGTTGAGACTGCGGTGGGACTTTTGTGGGACTTTTGACTATAGTGTGATACACTGTGGTCTGAAGACAGAGGTGGAAAGTCTTTTGAGACTTCGGGGCCCTCAATGACAATTTCTTCATCAACTACGGATGAGGTTTGAGAATTTGGGTAAATGGTGCCACAGATAGGAATTTAATCACATGTGTGACCCGAAACCTCAGGCACAATTTCCTCAATGACACAATTATTGCTTAGACTATGTAGTCTATCGAAGTGAGTTTTGATGTCTTCGGGAAAAGTCTTGTCATTGACTAGGAAAAGAAATTATCGGTCTGGAGGGACATACAGTCTGTCTTTATTGAACCGGGGTGAGGAATCCATTGCGGTAGGATATCCATTCGACCAACCCCAATTGTATGTATTGTCCACGGTTCCATTATTCACTAAATTTTCAATAGCGTCACTTTCATTGAACAATTTTTCGATTAAAAGATTTAGGCGTACAATTTCTCTCTGAGCTAAATCTCTTTGGTTCAAAGCTATCTCTAATTGTGTTTCACTTAACATTCTCGCATCTTTCTCTAACTCTAAGTCTTTTTCTAACATAGCCAATTTGAGTCTTTTGTTATCCAGTCGTCCTCTTACATGGAACATCTCTCGGGACGCAATGTTCTTCTCATCTAAGGCATTGTTGTAGTCTGTAAGGACGGCAACACACGTGTCATTAAGATCATCAATGTATGGTTGACAGTCATGCATGCTATAGTTCAGAGTTTTGATCATGAGTTTTACCTGTTCGACGATGCTTAGAGTTCCATCCTTTGCCATGTAGCAGTAGTTCTTTTCCAGCTTTGTGGACTCATCATCATCCGCAGTTGCCAGCATGCAGATTTTCCCTTTTCCTTTGATACTGCTGATGGCTTCATCTTCATCTCCAGATGACCACACTTGATGGTCTCTTTTGACATGGGCTACGTATGCCCTTGCCTTTTCTTTATCTTCAACTCTTGAGCCATTCTAAGGTAGAATGCTCTGTCTTTTACTACATTGGCCTTGCAATCTCTTGCAAAGTGGTTCTCTTTGTTGCATTTGTGACAAATTACAACATCAGTTTTGTCTTCTGAGGGAGTACCGGAGTCAGTGGTTTGAGGAGACTGCGGTACCTCCTTTGGTTGATTAATTTGAGATTGCGGTGGTGGATGAGAATTTTTGGAATATCGAGAATGGTTATTCTGGGAACCGAAGTTATGGTTGAATGGAGGTTTGTTGAACTGTTGATTCTTGCAGAAGGAAGGAGGTGGTAGACGGTTGAACTGTTGACTAACCAGAGCAATAACCTTCTGAAATTCTTCTTCATCATCATACTCTGAGTCAGCTTCGTATGACTGAGGTGGAGTGTCATACGATGAAGAGTAGGGTGACTGCGGTGGAGCTTGTGCTATGAGAGCAAGTGGTCCTCCGAAGTCAGCACAGTCTTTGAGTACGGTGGATTCTTGTGCTTGCAGCTCTCCATAGAGCTTGTAGAGTGACAAAGAGTGAATATTTCTATCGCCTTGGACTATCATCTTAGCCGTAGTCCAATGTCTTCCCAAACCATTAAGAAACTGAAGGTTTGTTTCATGGTTACAGCGGATGGTGCCCGCATTGGATAACTTGGTGACTATCAGATTGAACCTTTTGAAGGAGTCTTCCAAACTTTCGCCGGTATGAGCTTTGAAGTTGTTGAACTCATTGAGTGCGGTAGTAAGCTTCTTATCTTGTGCTTGTTCTGAGCCTTCGTACAGATTCTTGAGAACTTCCCAGATCTCTTTTGCTGATTTGCAATTTATGATAATATCGAAGTTGTCAGGAGCAACTCCACAGGAGATTTCATAAAAAGCAACAGCATCATTTTCCATTTTATCGAGATCATCCTTGGTGGGACGGCTCATAACTGGTTAACCTCCTCCTAGTCTGGTTGTAGCGCCGTCAGTTTGGACAGGTGTAAGGACTGAGACATGTGGTCCTTCTTCTACGGATCGCCATACATCTCTACCGAGTCTCCTTAAGTATCTTTCCATTCTTTATGACCAGTGATGATATTCATTTGCTACCAGTATTGGGGCTCGGTTACAACCACCAACACTGTTGGAAACGTTCAGAGATAACGATTGTGCCATTTGAAATTGTTTTTTTTTTAAGAAATGAGCTTAAGTGGTATAGAAGGCCTTTTGAAAAATCAGAGATCCGTTTTCAAAAAGCAACCACTATGGCTCTGATACCAATTGTTGAGAGAAAAACTTGGAGACACACTTGAACAAACGTTGGAACAAGTGGATTGTGGAATAGTTAATCTCGAAGGATCTAAAAGCTCAACAATAATATTAATAAGTTATAGTTAGATAGTTAGAGAGTTAGTTGCGGAAAAGTAAAGAAATAGAAATGACAACAATTGTTATATCAAGTATACACATAAGTTGATTCATAACAAGGAATGCATTCAAACCAAGTTAATAAGGAAGATCAAACTTAGTGATTAAGTCACAGAGGACTTGCTCCAGAGAGAGGTTATAATCAGTTATGTTCTAGGAAGGATTGAGAGTAAGGAGGGATGAGAAATAAGATAGAGGAATAGAAAAGATAACTTAGAGAAATGTATTCAGAATAGATATGTGTGTTATCCGTATAGAATACAAGAGAATGAGCTCTTATTTATAGAGACTCATGAAGAGCACTAGATTACATCTCTATGAGTAGCCATGCAAGGTATATTGGACAATAGAGTGTATTACAATAAAGACAAGTAAAGTAATCTAGCTAAGTGACTGCGGTAGGTAGACTCCGGTTGCGGTTGCTGATGATGAAGCTTGACTGCGGGTGCTGGATGACTGCGGTAGCTGAAGAGATTGCGGTAGCTGAAGTTCAAGAGGGTCACTTTATATGATTCAACACTTGGAAAGATGACCAAGTCATCCTTCACCGGTGCTTGTGAAAGGGGTGAAGGTCTGTTGGATCTCATACACACTGATGTGTGTGGACCATTAAGAATCGCCACAAGGGATGCTAACCGCTTCTATGTGACTTTTACTGATGATTATAGTAGATATGGGTATATTTACTTAATCAAGCATAAGTCAAAAACCTTTGAAAAGTTCAAAGAGTTTAAGCAAGAAGTGGAGAATCAATTAGGCAGGAAGATAAAGATGTTGTGATCCGATCGAGGAGGAGAGTATCTTAGTATCGAGTTCCTAGACTATCTTAAGGAATGTGGAATTGTTTCACAATTGACGCCACCTAGGACACCACAGCTTAATGGTGTGGCTGAGAGGCACAATAGAACCTTTCTAGACATGGTTCGTTCCATGATGAGTCGAGCTTCGTTACCTATCTCATTCTGGGGTTATGCCTTAGAGACTGTCGCCCATATCCTTAATCTAGTCCCTACCAAAAAGGTTTCCAAAACACCTCACGAGATGTGGACAGGGAAAGTTCCCACATTAGACCACATCAAAGTTTGGGATTGCGAGGCTTTTGTGAGAAAAGAAACTCACGACAAGCTCGAACCTCGGAGTGAGCGATGTATTTTCATCGGCTACCCACATAAATCCTTTGGATATCTCTTCTATAGACCGAGTGACAATGTTGTCTTTGTTGCAAGGAGAGGAGTCTTTGGTAAGAGAGAACTCATAGGCCAAGGAAACAGTGGGAGGCAAATTGACCTTAAAGAGCTTCAAGACTCAAGCGGTGAAGGAACCTCAAACACTAGCAATCAACCTGAGGAGGAAACTCTAGTTGATCCAATTGACGAGCCCTTACCTCTGAGGCGTTCCAGTAGAGTTAGAAATACACCTGAGTTATATGGTTTCCATATTACTACTGAAGGTGATACATTTATCAGTGATAGCACACTAGTAAATTTGGATGAACCTAACAACTATAAGGAAGCCATGGCATGCCCCAAGTTTGCAAAGTGGAAAGAGGCTATGGACAGCGAGATTCAGTCCATGTATGAAAATCAAGTTTGGAACTTTGTTGACAATGTACCGGGTCGTAAGACATTCGGATGCAAATGTATCTTCAAGAAGAAGACCGACCTGGATGGGAAAGTACACACATATAAAGCGCGACTGGTTGCGAGGGGCTTTACTCAAACTCTGGGAGTTGACTATGATGAGACCTTCTCACCAGTAGCGAAGATTAAATCTATAAGGGTTATGTTGGCCATAGCTACATTTCATGATTATGAAATATGGCAAATGGATGTCAAAATTGTTTTCCTTAATGGAAAGTTGGCTGAAGATGTTTCCATGAGTCAGCCAGAGGGTTTTGTCAATGCAAAGTACCCTAATAGAGTGTGTAAGCTTGAGAAATCCATTTATGGATTGAAACAAGCATCTCGCAGATGGAATCTTTGTTTTGATGAGAAAATCAAAGAGTTTGGATTTTCGAGAAGCGAGGATGAGTCTTGTGTATATGTCAAAGCTAAGGGGAGTATAGTGAGCTTTCTGGTATTGTATGTAAATGACATACTATGTAACATCCCAAATTTCGAGTCCAAAAATTTCATTTTAATTAACTAATTATAAAACATTCATGAGAAAACTACGTGAAAATATATCGTTTCGTAAATCAACATAACATGTCTGGAAACCCAAATCATAAAGTAGCAACATGTCAGAGTACAATCCCAGAATATCTCAAGTGCGGAAAATCAATGTGTGTGTGTGTGTGATGTGCTGCTACCGCGCCAGCTCCTTCCCCTTTGATTAAGAGGTACCTGAAACCAAAACTGTAAACTGTAAGCACGAAGCTTAGTGAGTTCCCCCATCGTACCGCATACCATACAATCACATAACATACATATACTGTCAGGCATATCTGGGTGCCCGACCTACCCCTTCGGTCCTCTCGACCGGATACTGCCTAGCATATCTGGGTGCTGGCCTCCCCTTCGGTCCTCTCGACCGGATACTAGGGACTATTTCACCCCTCTACTACTACCACATAACATATAACACATAATCATATTCTATATAGCATGACTGGGTATGACTACCCCATTCGGCCCTATCGACCGGAAATCTTGGGGACTATCTCCCCTACTGCTACTAGCATATAACATCATATCATACTAGCACATAACACATCAGGTAGTAGCAAACTTAGATGAATATCACAAAGACAATCATCTAACATACAACTCCTACTAGTGGGCCGGCATTGTGGTCGTAGACCCACCGCTACTGGAAGGTAACTCACCTTGAACGAAGCTGCTGATAATCTGCACGGGGAAAATCTTTGTCTGTTGCTACTCCGGAAATCCTCCGGAAATAATCCCCACAAAAACACTTAGTCAGAGTACGATATCTATTCTTAGGGTAAAATGACCATTTTACCCCTGACCAAGTCCAAGACAAAGTCAAAGTCAACTTCCAGTTGACCCGACTCGCCGAGTTGGGCCGCCAATTCGTCGAGTCCCTATCCTTTCATCTGTCCTTCTTCACGCCTCTACTCGTCGAGTTTGGCAACGACTCGACGAGTTCTCCTTCTAGAACAACCCCGGATGAACCTTCATCCGACTCGTCGAGTTGTATGAGCAACTCGTCGAGTTCATCTCCATCCTATAAACAAGTCATGTCCTCGACTCGCCAAGTTGTATGAACAAGTCGTCGAGTTCATCCTCAAGAGTTGGGAGATTGCCTTGGACTCGCCGAGTCTGTTCATGTACTCGCCGAGTCCTATGAACTCCAGGACTATGGCTTATCCCAATACGTTGGATCACTCCTCCGGACCCTATAAAACCTTTCCAGCACTCCACTGGGTCTCCTTGACCCATAACAGAAAAGGGAAGTCTAACCTCGGACTCGCCGAGTCCCAAGAATGACTCGCCGAGTCGATACAGTCCAAGTCTTATATCTTCGATTTCTGGTGTACAACTCTTGTCCAAATGATAGATCTAGGTCCCTAAACTCGATCTAGCATGTAAAGTTACGAACTTTACGTGCATGCATGGGACTTTGAGTCTAAAAGGCTATAAAAGAGACTCTTGGGTTGCATGGGGGCTTCCATGGGTGCAAAAGCAGCCCCTTTCGGCCTTGTAATTCCTCCCTGGACCTAGATCTGAAGCCTCAACCCCCAACCATGCTTGCAATCATGGTTGGTTATCAAGAATGGCTTATAAAAGCCCTAAATCTCCCCAAAAAGGGATCTAGCAAAAGAACAAGCAAGGTATCGACTTTATACCTTTTGTGAACTGCAAATGGTGCACAAACTTGAACTTCCTTGGTCTCCTCTTGATTCCTCTAGGCTTTTCCTTCTCCTTTGACTTCAAAATCACCAAAAAGCACCACAAATGCCTTAGCTCTTTATACAAATGGCTAGGGTTTGCTATGGGGGTTTTTTGGAAGCAATAGGGACGAAGGGTGGCTGAATGAGATGTTTAAATAGGGTGCAAACCCTTAGATTAGGGTTTTGTCCAGTCAGAGTCTACTCGTCGAGTCTGGAAGCCGACTCGACGAGTCCGTCATTTAAATCCCGGATCAAATCCATTTCTACTCAACGAGTTGTCCTTCAACTCGCCGAGTCCCAGGCCAAAAATGCAAAATACTTAAATAAATACATACCGGGAACCAGGTGCTACATACTGCTCATAGGAAATGATATCCAAACCTTGCAGGAGGTCAAGTCCTGTCTTGGGAAGTGTTTTGCTATGAAGGACCTTGGAGAAGCTGCATATATCTTAGGGATAAGGATATTGAGAAACAGGAGTAAAAGACTAATAGGACTTAGTCAAAGTACATACTTGGACAAGCTGTTGAAACGTTTCAGTATAGAGAACTCCAAGAAAGGTGACTTACCTATCCAAGGCAATGCCAAACTGAGTAAGACTCAGAGTCCGAGTACAGAGGCTGAGATAGCATAAATGAGTCATATACCATATGCTTCCACAGTTGGTTCGATCATGTATGTTATGACTTGTACTCACCCTGATGTGGCCTTTGCTTTGAGCATGATCAGCAGATATCAAGGGAATCCTGGTAAAGCTCATTGGACTGCAGTTAAGAACATTCTTAAGTACCTGCGGAGGACTAAGGACTGGGTCCTTACCCTCGGTGGGAGTGATGACTTGAGAGTCACAGGGTATAGCGATGCCAGCTTTCAGACCGATAGAGATAATTTCCACTCTCAGTCGGGCTTGCCATTTACCCTGAATAGAGGAGCAGTTAAATGGAAAAGTTCCAAGAAGGAGATTGTAGCTAATTCAGCGTGCGAATCAGAGTACATAGCAGCAAGCGAAGCATCGAAGGAGGCGATATGGTTGAAAAACTTCATCGGAGACCTTGGAGTCATTCCATTGCACATAAAGAGTCATTGTCAAATTTCAAAACAGGTAAACCACGAACAAGATCATTTAAGACAAGTTTATTTAGATTTTTGAAATTGAGATGAGAAAGTCTTCGATGCCAAAGCCAACTGAGGTCAAATGTTTCCTTCGATAGTACGCAAACAGAGTGAATGCTAACTATAGGTTTTATGTCTAGAGTGAACATATCTCCTTTCCTCTTTGACTTTAACAATACTTCCATTGTTTCTTTATTCGATATCACGCTTCCTTGTTCATCAAAAAGAACTTGATTCCCAGTTCCAATGACAAGTTAAGATACGCTTATAAGGTTGTGCTTCAAACCTTCGACATAAGAAACCCTTTTTACAGTAAAATTCTCATTTGTCACCTTCCCATATCCCTTAACCTTACATTTCTGATTACTGCCAAACTTCACCAATCCAGCATTCTCTAGCATCCTAAAATCTCTTAAATTTTCCTTCCTTCCTGTCATGTGACACGAGCAACCACTATCGATATACCAATTTTCTTCATACTTCTCTTCACATAATACCTCCAATCATTTAGAGAGATTTAGGTCCTCAAGACATTTTGGGTCCTTGGATATTAGTGTGGAGTATCGTGTGTAGTGCATAACTAAAAATCCAACTACAAACTTTCATTTTGATTTTGTCAATTAAATCAACTTCGTCAGATTTAGGCACATAAATGTAATCATTTAATGGCGAAGTTTTAAATTTGATTTTCTCTTTTTCAACCTTTTTCTCAGAAAAATCAACTTTCTTTGTTTATACATATTTCCATTTTGAAGGCTTCGTTAATGATTCATGAGATGACGTACTTCTACTCATTGAATCATTCAAGTAATTCTTATAAGCCTTTTGGACTTGTGCTTGAGAATACTCTTTAAATTGAAATTTCTTTCCTTTTCCTTCAAACCAATGATTAAAATTCTTCAACTCATTTTTGCCTTTGACAAAAGAAACATTCAATTTTTGTCTTGAATCGTGATATGGAAAATGTGGATCATCAGGTTTAAATCGTACATTTTTCTTCACAACATTTGTCATTTTAGTAAAACCATATGTGAAAAAAAAATTGTGATCTTTGTTGAAAATGATTTTGATATCCAAAATGAGATTCCTTTTGGAAACTCCAATGGTTTTGTGAAAAATGCTTTTGTCCCTTGCTTTGAACACGGTTTTGATCCTTTTGAACTTGTTTCATTTCTGAACCTTGATTAACATTCAACTTTTGAGAAAAGCCATTTTGAAACTTTTTAGAAAAGCCATTTTGACTCCTGTTCTCAACATTTTTGTGAACAACTTTAGGAACAGTTTTTGAAGGTTCTTTTGAAGTATGCATTTTAGATTTTTGAGAAAACTTCTTTTCTTGACCTTGTGATGATTTTTGTTTTAATTTCTTTTCTTTTTGAAAATCTTTTCTTTTCTTCCAATAAGCTTTCCTTTGAGCTTTTGTTTTGGAAATTGCTTCTTGAGAAACAGATTTTTCTTCACCCTTTTTGAAAGATTGAGCCTTCTCCTTTTGATTATTTAAATCATTAGGTAAAGACTTCTCACCACTTTTCTATGCTTTGCCTTCGTCATTAGGCTTAGTTGTTTTCACAAACCAAACACTATCTATGTTCATTTTATTTTCTTTGGGAAAAGATTTTTGACTCTTTTGATGTTGGAAAACCTTGGACCTTTGATTCAAATAATATTCCACAACATTTTGCTTAGAGTAAAAACCTTCATCAGTTACTTTTGCATTATCTTCTTTTAACAATTCATTCATTTTAGGATCGACATTGTCCCCATTCACTGTTGTAACAAAAACATGGTTGGGAAGTCCTTTAATGACTGTTTGATATTGAACTGAATTTTATTCCAGAAAATGTTTTCCTTTTTCTTTCAAAATCTTTGTGAATTCCTCTTTGTCCTCAAATACTTGATCTTCACCAACTCGTGGAATTGCTTTTCCACAAGAATCATCGTCATTATCACTTTCATTGTTCGTTATATCCTCGACAATAAGTGATTCTTGAGAATCATCAGCTTTGGTTGTCGAAGATGAATCATTGTTTAATTTGTTGTTGAATCAACATTCTCTTTGCCTTTAGCTAACAAAGTGACATTAATGATAGACAATTTTGAGCACTCAACACTTTCCTCTTCCTCAATTTCACTGATATTATCAGAATCATCTTCGATATCAGCAAAATTTTGTTGAGTACTTTGTGTTGAATTC
Source organism: Lactuca virosa (assembly GCF_052849685.1). Classification (NCBI taxonomy): domain Eukaryota; kingdom Viridiplantae; phylum Streptophyta; class Magnoliopsida; order Asterales; family Asteraceae; genus Lactuca; species Lactuca virosa. The sequence continues at coordinate 271,628,876 of NC_136433.1, forward strand.
TTAGTCTTGTTCAAAATTTTAATTTGTTCGTTTTTGGTCAATGTCTCATTCACAATATCAACCAATTCATTATCATTCAAACAATCATTAATATTCACAATACCATATGCATACGAATCATTAGGAACATTATCATAGTCAGCTATTTTACTTTCGCAATCATAAGTAGTCTTATCCACTAGTTCACGTTTGAAAGTAATAAAAGTTGTAGCTTCCTATGTTGTTCTTTACATATGTCCGATGAATGATAAAGGTTAGTCAATTTTCCATACAGACGCCTAGCGGTATTACAATAGATATTTCTCTGTTTTAGCAACATGTTATTGTCGATACGAATAGAATCCCTATCAATCATAATGTTCATAATTTTCAACTCTAAGCCTTCTATTCTACTGTTCTTTTCCTCTAATTTATTATGTGTTTCGTAAAGCAAGGTCTTAGATTTATCCGCTTCGCTACTCATAGAGATCAACATATCATTCATGTAAGAGCATGTATCATTAATGTCAGATAAGATAGCATGATAAGAATTTTAAGGAACATTAAAAGAAACAAGAAGATCACATACCTTTGCAATCATTGGAGACTTTGGGGCAGTGGTCACGAAGCACCTTCCATTCAGCTTCTCATTCTCATCTTCACTCTCTTCTCCTTTCTCGTTCTCCTTCTCATCCAAATCACTATCTTCCTCAACATCACCAAACAAACTCTTTCCTCCAGATTGAACCTCTTCATGTTTTCCGAACATGAATCCATGAGTTGGATGACGCATTTCTTCATCATCGGAGCCAGAGGACCATATTTGATATGTCCCTTCAAGATCATTAGTACCCTTCGCCACCAAGGATAGATTCTTGGACTTTGAGTGAAGTTCTTCTATTTTCATTGCATAATACTCTTCATCATTCACTTTCTCTTTCTTCTCCTCCTTCATCCTTAACATGCAGTCCTTCGCCAGATGATTATGTCTGTTACAATAGTTACAACTGTAACCCGTATCACCTTTCATCTTTTTCTCAATCATCTTCTCTTCTTATTTCTTCTCCATTTTCTTAACACCTTTATCTCATGTACTAGATTTTGTCATTGGCTTATTCTCATAACTTTTTTTTGAAATTCCCACTAATTGGCTTCTTATAGAACTTCTTGAGCCTATTATTGGAATAATAGGCAACAACTTCATCATCTGAGTTGAGTAAAAACCTTCTTCACTTTCTTTTGCTACTTCTTTAGAATCATTTTCTTTCATAGTTGTCTTTGAAACTAGTGCCATTAGACCTCTAAAATTCAATTTTTTCTCCTAAACTATCTCCTTCACTTCCGACTCATGCACCTTAAATATATTATAGAGATTCGACAAAGAGTAGGTGTCGAAATTCTCTTGAGTCTTAATCATGAGACAAATGTTTCTCCATTCCTTTCTCAGTCCCAAAATGAAACCGAGATTAAACTCCAAGGTCGTACGAACCACTCCATATTTTTTGCACTTAAAGTTGAGCTCTTTCAATCTATCATAATACGCTTCGATAGATTCACTTTCTTTTTGCTTAAAATCAACCAATTTTGACAAACATTGTGTCACAGAGCTCTTTTTGGTTCTTTCAATCCCTTGATACTTCTCCTTCAAAGTATCCCAAATCTCTTTCATTGTCTTGCAACCTCTAACATAGTAGTAAATAACGGGTGGAAGAGTTCCCCGTAGTTAACGGAGACATCTTTTCTCATTCAGCTTCTTCTTGTTTCCTTGAGTGATCAAGTCCTCAGCAGCAACAACATTTCCAATATCTTGAATCAAATCAGCATGATATAGACCAGTTTCGATAGATATCCAAAGATCCTCGTCGATACCATTGAGATAGTGTGACATCCCGAAATTTATGGCTAATATTGTAGACGGTCAATTCACCGTGAATCTTGTTGTAACTTGACTTATTGAGTTTTTAGTACATCTTAAGTAAAATAAATAAGTTTATTTTAACTATTATATGATACCTGATGATATCATACTTCCAAATGTATAAAATCTCAAACAAATCAAATAGCACAAACTGTAACCTTAGGAATACGTCTGAAAAACTAAAAATTTGTAATAAGCAATTTTGAGTGAAGCAATTATTCTATACTCATAGTACGTGTTCCCCTGAATCCGAAAATATAAAGAACATCCAAAACGGAGTTCGTATGCAAAAGATCCGACCATTTTAAGAAACCAAACCGGTATAACACCGATTTCACCTATTCTACGTAAACTATTTCAGTCCGTTGAGGCACTCACTCATTGCCGACGGGATTTTAGAGAACATTTTTGGAATCAGACTATAGCCTGATATTTAATTTTATACTCAACATATTTTTAGCAAAAATATTTGCGAAAATCGAAAAATCGAGCGTTACGGGCTATTTAGACGCGAAACTTTAAACGCGATTTTCCGGAGTTCCATAACTCGAAAAATTAATCCGTTTGAGTTTTTGAAATCCTTGAATTAAACTCTATCTATCGGCACGTTCGAAAAAAATTCTTGACATTCTTTGGGCACTTAATGAGGGTGTAACCTCATGTGGGGCCCACATGGCCTTGCTAGAAGGAAAACTCAGCCTCTTCCCTTCCCCATACCTCTTGAACAGGTCCTCTCTCCCCTTTCCATCTACTTCTTGCTTATACTCCACCTCAAATGGTACAAGTATGGGCTAGATTATGTGTTAAACCTTTCATGGGAGTATGGTGCTCACCTACATGTGAGTATACTATTCATGTATAAATAGAAGTGTTAGGGGACTCCTATAATACACCAAATCATCAGCCATTAGTCCCAAAAACCCCTCCCTTCTCATTCTTTCTTTCCCTCTCTCAAACCTCCCAAATCCTGGTTTTGGATATTTCACCGTAAAACCGCCATATCTCCACCATCACGGCCTCGTTTGACCACCTGAAACTACCTTTAGAAAGCTAACACAACCCCCTAACACCTCCAGTAGATATCCCATAGCCCCTGTGGTGTTTTGACATCCAAACAGCCCCTGTAAATTCGAAGTATCCTCCTGCCGGAACTGTTGCTGATGAAATTTTTGACCCCCTGTTCAACCGTTGTTTCAGGCCACCACCACCACATTTCTTTCCATAAAAAGTTCATTCAGCGTGTTAGCTTTCATTTCCAAAAAGAATCGTCAAATTTTGTTGGATAACGAAGTGGGAATTAATTTTGAAAGTTCGGGTGTCATTTGGTGATCTTTCTGACAAAAATCACACTTGTCTCGAGAATCGAAAGCACATTACGGTGAGTGCTTACGACCCTTTTTTTAAAGCTTTTATATTTTAGGGGAGAATACATGCTAAATGATTGTTATTTGGATGATATAAAATCTTATTTTAGTACAAATGCAAACACACACACACACATACACACACACACACACACACACACACATATATATATATATATATATATATATATATATATATATATATATATACCAGCTTTTTACACTTTATGGTTTGCAAACTATACAATATTACGGTCCGTTCAAAACCTATTTTGTCCCTATTAAACTTTATGGTTTGCAAACTGTACAATATGCATGTAATTTAGATCTATACCTTTTTCAAGGACTATTCGCACACGTTCATACGATTTTTATACAATTTATTATGAGTTTTTCAAAACTGCCTATCATTTTAGTGCATTTCAGACCAATCTGTGAAAATGGAAATTTTCACCCTATTTAGGATACATATCATGCTAAGTAAAACATTAGGGACATAGTAGACTCAATTCCTAAGCCATGAGAGTTTACGGATCATAATTCCGACTCCCGATGATTTTTCTAGAAATTTTCTAAAAATAGGAAAAAAATCGTTATTCTAGATTAATTTTCCTGTTTTGACTTACAAATCATATCAAGTTTATGACATGTTATTTCATCAAGTAAAAAGTTATTTGAAAATAAACTAGTTATCATATGTCATATAGATATACTATAGTTGTTATGATTATATTACAACGAATAAAAATGATATATCTTTCTACTACAAAGTGTTATGACTTTTTATGTATAAAAAGCTAGAATACATGTACTACTTGTATATTCTATATATATATATATATATATATATATATATATATATATATATATATATATATATATATATATATGTATATATATATATATATATATATATATCTGTGTGTGTGTGTGTGCGTGTGCGTGCGCCTAAATGCTTTGTTTGTACAAACAACATCATCATTTTTATGCAGTATAAGTCATACAAAAGTATTATTTACTACTCTACTGTGACAACCCAAAATTTCTATCTTGTACAGTCATTCAATTCAATCACAGTCAGACTCGTTTTTTCTATCTTTAGCATTGTTTAGGGTCTGTTTAAGTGTTCTAATCCCAGTACATTCAAGGTTTGGGTTTAGGGATGAGTTAACTTAAGTTCATCGGGTTGCTTTCGGGCCAAACACTCCATCAAGAGGAGTGTACGTCCGTACACATGAGTGTACATTCGTACACATGAGTGTATGGTCGTACACCCAAGGTGGCCGTGAACCCAAACCCATATATTAGATTTTTCCTCATTCTTTCACACTTTCTCACACTTTCACCTCAAGAAATCCGATTCTCTCTCAACTATCATCAAGTTTTTCACCTTGATCTTCAAAGATGTAAGTATTCCTTCCATTGATTAGTTGATACATGTCTTTATCTAGTGAAGATTCATGTTTTCATCCATGAAATCTTCTCTTTTGGATAGATCTTCAAGTCTTCTTCACTTTCACCAAGAACACCTACTTGTTCTTGGGCCGTGAACTCCTTAGAAGCCTTCGAAAGTGTGAGTATATCTTCTATCTGCTTGTTAAGCTTGAGAAACACTTGATTCCTAGCCTTGATTCATCATCTAATGCATGAACACCAAGGGTGTACGGCCGTACACACCTCATATGGCCGTAAACCCTTGTTTAGTGCATGTATTGGCCTCAAACTCACCTCATATCCCAACATAAGATCATGAACACTTAATGGATGCTAGATAGGGCCATAAACAACCCTTTTTGCATACTTCTTCCATGAGTGTACAGCCGTACACTCCATGGTTGTACACTCCATGGCCGTACACTACATAGGTCGTACACACCTTGGCCGTACACACCCTTGTGTGGTCGTAAACCCCTTTGATGCAATCACATGTGATTGTAACACTTCAATTTAAGTGTTTCCTAGTCCCTAAGGTGGTTTCCTATCATAATTAGTTGTTATATACATTAATTATATCCATATATGTGTCATATATGCTTAATAGCATCCGTTTGTGCTCAAGACTTCACTTGACACTTAGCATCCTATATCGACCTTTCACTCGAATCACTCACTACAGGTGAGTTCATACCCCCGTATTTTCATAGTTTTTACTGTTTTACGGGGGGGGGGGGGGGGGGGGGGGAATACAAGTCTAACACAAAGATTTTGTGTTATAAACAAATGGTTTCAAATATCTTATCAAAATGGATTTCAGTTATCATTAAATCAAATGGTTTTCAATGATTGTATCAAAATGACATTAAGTCACCTAAATGTATTTCAAATTATTAAACTTCTTTTAATGTTTTTATAAACTTGTATTTCTCCCAGAAATCATACTTGTATATATATATATATTTATATATATAAGATTTAAAAGGCTTAGGACTGGTATCCCCACTTTGGTTCCTTTTCCTTGTTTGGAGGTGGGATTATAAGAATCAGTTATTTGTCCGAGTGTCATTTAAATTTTACTTATATATATTTGTATATGTATACAAGTATAAAAGTTAGTTCATTAAGTTCAATTACCCTTTGTAACATGTTGAGCAACGGGTTGCATTCATGAATACTCAGTATCAATTCAGAAAGTACATATAAATTATAATAGGTATAATTTATGATTCACAAAACATTAATTCACGATTCAAGTATACTAAAGTACATTGTTTTACAAGAACAAAGGTTTGATTCAAAACTATTCAAGGGTATACATCTTTTAGACACATGTTAAGAATACTAATTTAAGAACATACTTTCAATCATTTATTTCAGAATGATTGGGTTTTCATAACTATGATACATGTAACGTTTATATGCTTTTTATGAGTCATTTGATACAGGTTCTTTAATTCATTTAAACAATATAGTTAAAGTCCTGACATTATAACCAGAATCGCCAGCCGGGGATCGAAACAATGTGCGTATAGATCTATATTGGGATTGACAGCCCCGCACTCAGACTGCTAGATACAGTGAGGCATACACGCCTACGAGTGACAATTGTTATCAACAGCTTTCAACGCATTCATAGCGTTGGGTCAGGCCATCTAGTCATTATGGTTATAATAACTCATATAAAAGATATTAACAATACGTTAGTGTATAATTAACTAAACTTAAGTACATTTTCAAAGTACTAGTTTACAAGATACAGTTTACAGTATTAGATTACAGTTTACAATAACAGTTGATGAAATCAGACACACTCTCATATACAAGTTTACAAAAGGATTACAAATACAGAACAATGGTTTACAAATAGAACAGTTTTATGTAACTAAAACTACTTTTCATATACAGTATAAAATATAGGATTTTCTGGAACAGTTTACATATTCAAGAAACAGAAAACATTCTTTCAAACATAAATACTTATGCACTCACTCAAATTTATGTTGATACTCTCTTTTCAAATTACTTGTATTCTCAGGGAACCAGTAGACAGGTTGTAAGGTCCTTGATGGAAGGATCTTCACCAATGATCAATCAAGCAAATGAAAATAAAGAAGAAATGGAGTAGAAGATGGAATGAAACTGAGCTTGCATACAATTCACACTTGGAAATGTCGGATACAACTCAGGGACCGAAAACTAGCAAAGTACAACTGCTGATCAACTGTTACACTACTGACAGCCTGACAACCTATATATACCAATATGGACCGAAAACAGGTTTCGTTCAGGATGACCGAAAGCCTATTTTCGGTCACTTCCAACCGAGAACAATAGCCTAGACCGAAAACGTCAAATACACATAAAAGACTCCAAAATACATTGACAAATGCCCTAACTCATCTATACATTGTTGCCTAGCCCAAACCATATATATTGGCCCTTCAATCTCCCCCTTGGTTTGGAGCTAGCATAAATTTAGTCTTTGTCAACCACCAGCATGTCTGACTTTCCCATGGCTCCATTCCACATCTCCTTCTGAATAATATCAGCAACCATCGAAATGTACTCCTTAGCAGCAGACTCAAAAAGGTCTTCAGCCACCTTGATCTGATGATGAGAAAGCTGATGTATATCCCACCTTCCAAACTGTAGCAGATCCCTCTTGTTATACAAACGAATACATCCATGTTCAAGTTTGATGACAGCAGAAGCTGTAGTTTCATCAAACACCTAGTGTTGCATGGATTTTAGAGATCCATTTGGATGATTCTGAAGGATAGGAATCTGCTTTACTTGATTAGTAGCAGGCCACATCACAGACTGAAGAGGCTGATTGGTTTTGGGATCAATGACACTCGGGTATATCTTGATGATAGACTCTGCAGTCTTCAGTGAGGGAAAGCCCTTTGCCACTTGACCTTCCAAAAATAACTTGAACTGTGTCGCCTTGGGTTCATTTGATGGATTTGCAAAAGGAGCCTTAGATAACTCTGTGAGATCAACCCTGGTCCAAGAGTTGAAATCGTGAGCATCTTTATACAATTCGGTATTGCCACTCTTTCTTCTTATGATCCACATTTTCAGAGGGTCATGGAATCCCCATGAGATGATCCCTGACCTATCACCATAAACGTCTCTAAAGTGATTTTCTCCAAGATCCGTAAAGGTGATGTTTGGTTGATCCCCGGGAGCATTCTGATCCGAGCTTCTCTTGAACAAAAATTAACCCTTCTCGGCAGACTTGGCTAGTTTAGCACGTTTGCCACGACATTTGGAGCCTGCGCTGGTTCTTTGTCAAAATGATTGACAATCGTGGTTGTTCTTGTAGGAGTTGGAACAATGGGAGCGTCTTGATTGGGAAGATATACCCTTGTCACCAAATTCTTCTTCCAACTTCTTTTTCAAATCATAATAGCTGGCGGTCAACAAACCAAAATGCGTCTGAAGATCAGTGATCTGCTTTGTCTTCAGAGCTTTATCTTCAAGAAGATCGGCAACTTGAATATTGAGCTTGGCTTTCTCAGTTTGAAGGTCTGCAACCTTGATATCAAGCTCGATATTTTTCTGGTTCAGCACACCAATCTCCTTTCTCAGCTCAGGCACTGAGGCATCATCATCTCCAGATATACCTTCCTCAAAGGATATTCCTTTTCCGCGTGAGGAGTGAGTTGGACTTGATTGTTGGGCCAAATGAATGGCTAGTCTCTCAGAGACAGCATCATGATAAGGCCTTGGAGGAGACGATCTCAGGCCAGCAGACGAACCACCAGCTTCATGGATAGAGCTGGGAATCTCTTGATTAGGCACAGATGAGGAAGGGGTAACTGTTGTAGATGGAGGAGTCTCTGTGATTTGAGTTTGATCAGGAAAAATTACTCCCACCCTTGGATCGATTCTGCGTCTTTTCATCGGGGGTTGGAAGGTCAGGACTGTTTGGGAATCACTTGTAACTGGCACGGATGTAGGAACCACATTATCAATGGGAGGAATCCCTGATGATGTGTCCATTTGAGTTGAAGAATCAGCCAGTTGAACGGTAACCGGAGGTTCAACTTCTCGATCGTCAACTTTCTCCCTTATCTCCGGTGTTGGATTGGCACCATCATCGATATCTTTGAGGAAGTCATCGAGGTCTTCATTTGGCAAAGGGTGCTCAAGTCCAGTAAAATGCATCGAAACATCATCTTCGTCGTAACCAGACATATCAAGATTTTCATACTCATCCTCTTCTCCTCCTTCAGTCTCAGTGAACTCTTCTGTTGTACCCTCGCTAAAATCACTCTGAACTGTCACATTCGTTAGGTCATGCTCCTCAGTAATAATGATGGACAGAGCAGCAGTTTCTTCCTCATGGTCTGACGCATCGATAACATCGTCATTCACATTTGCATGTTCTGACGATGCTTGATCAGTTGACATTTGTTCAGACGACCCATGGGATTTTGAAGAGTCTGACAGCTCAGCAAACTTTCCAAATTTCACGAGAGGGTACTTCCCTTGGAACATGATTTTCCCCTTACGGTTCTGCTTGATTAGGCTAACAGTGTTTGGTCCGAAAGCTTTCATGTCAAGTATTTCTCCTGTCTTGACCAGATCGGGAAAAAGGTTGTTGATGAAGATTTGAATAAATCTTGGATAGAGCAGGAATTGATCCTTCGACTTCTTGTTAGCATTAGGAACCATCTCCTCCAAGATAAACTTTGAGAAGTTGAAGTCAATCCCGGCAGCCAATGCAACGATCGCCTGAGTATTTCTCGAGGATATTTCGTCTGAACCACCCTTTCTCCCGGACATGCAGTTGACAAAAATGTGGGCTAGAAACCTCCAGTAAGGAGGTAACAGCTTCTTTAGGGTTGGTGGAAAGACTCCTTCGTATCCCATCTTCTCGAGATACTCATCAACAATTCTCAGATCTATATCAGTCGGATAAGCAACTTTGTCATCAATCTTTAAAACATCTCTGATGAATTGCTCAGAGATAACAATTTTGCATCCCCTGACAGAAGCTTCAATTGTCGTTGATCCATTGTCTCTATTCTTGACACTTGCAGATCTCCAGAATTCGTTAATCAGGTTCAGATAAATGATGGGGTTCCAGGTCAGTGCAGTTGAGATGCAGCATTCCCTTAGCCTGTACATGATTGATTTGAACTCGTTGTGAGCTACTTGAGGGTCATCAAGAAGAATGGACACGTTTTGACTTTCTGCAACTTTGAGACTTGCCATTTTATCTGCACAAAACTGGCCAAGTGAGAAAATATTTGATAATAACAAATTAAAAATTATTTTCTCAATTAATTCCATTTATTTTGGCCATTTAAAATAAGTTTCATTTAAAAAAATTGGTTCTCGGTCAAGACAGCTAGACCGAAAGCTCATGGACCGAACAGAGTGTAGACCGAAAACTAATTGGAACCGAATACAGCTCAACCGAAATCCGTCTAAGCCGACTTGACCGAAAACGGCTCGGCTTGACCGAAAGCCGGTTAGCCGATGCACCGAAAACGGATCGGCTTCGACCGAAAGCTGAGAAGGACCGAAAGCTCGCCGACAGATATGTTTTCGCGATTTTGCTTCGATTTCACGGTCGATTCTCGGTAAAAATTACATGGGTGAGGTTGGAATCTTCATACCTATAAGATAAACACGTCGATTTGAAGAAATAACACAAAAAATTCCGAGGGTTTGAGAAGTAGAAGGTTGCATATGCTGTGTACCAGGTCGGATTGTTAATCACGCAAAGGAGACAGCATATGGGTAACAGATAGGAAGAATTGCATAGATAGAAGATGCAGAGAAATAGAGTTGCATATGCTGCATTCCAGGTCGGATCTTTCGATCACACAGAGGAGGCAACATATGACTAACAGTAGGAGAGAAAGAAAATAATTTCCTACATACCTACTTTATCGGAATTCCCCAGTCGCCTCGTCAATATCGGAATTAAGGACAAAATCCGTACATCAAGGAAAAGTTAAACCACGGTTCTAGATACAGATTCTTTAATGTGACTGGTGGATTCTCATGAATATCTCCCTACTCAACCTATCCGAGCGTTGTATTGTCAGGCTAAATGAAACTATCTAGATCAGAAATTGTCAAATCTCTAGATTCCTTAAGTTCATCTGCACCTAGTCAATTCCATTAAATTTTTCGTGCCTACCAGCACATCGAACACAGAGCCTAGACAATTTAGCTTTGGTACTTTACACAGACTCAGATTGTCTGTTATCACAAGCTGATATCACTTCCCAATAATAACTACTAACGAAAAAATATTAAGAAAATGAAAAATTGTCTTTAAAACCAATCAGTGTAAGATAAACTCAGGAGTATCGAGAAGAAAACTCAAACCGTAAGTCACCGATTGAATTTGCATCTAGAAGGTCTGAGAACAGCACGCATAATCTCAGAACAGATCCGAAAATTCTTCATGTCATTAAGCACTAACCTCATGTGTGAATAAATCTTGACAGGTTTTTGGTGGTAACTGATACTCAGATCTTGGAGTGTTTCATCTTTTTCATCGGGAATGTTGGTGGATGCTTCTGCTTCACCAGTTCATTGGTTAAATTAGAGAATGTTGAAAAAGAAGCTGTTAACCCATCTTTTATTAAAGCAAGGTTCTTGATAATGGAAGTATTAGTCTTATGTGCTAAATGGTCTTGGTAAGCCAACATACCAAACCATCTCTCGGTGAAGAAGGATGAAAGGATTCGAGGCTTTTGCGATAGAAGGTTACTTGTTCTTCGTTTTAGACAAGACGCCATGGTTGTTTTTCTAAGCATTTATTGTTTATACTTTGCTTTTCTAAGCATTTATTGTTTTTATTATTTGGGCCGAAAATAGTATAGGATTAATTGTAGCTTGGACCGAAAACCCATGTGTTTTCGGTCTAGAATTAGATTATTTGTATTTTGGGCTTGGCCTTAGGTCCATATATATATAGGGTGAGGAGTGCATGTGAGGATAAGAGCCAAGGAGCTTAAGTGTGTGTATTCTAAGGTGTGAGAGAAACAAGAGAGAAAAAAGTGTGTGTGAATCTTGCGTATTGTTCATCATTCCAATCTTGAATACATCATAAATTCATCTTCTAAAAAAAATGGAATCTCAAAGTATGTCAGCTCATCATGAATTAGATGCGATTATGGGAACCACTTCTCGAATTCCCCGACTGTTATCCGCGGAAGGATTTCCAGAATGGAAATATCGGATCGAAAAGTACATCAAAATGAAGGATTTCAAGATATGGCGAAGCATTCTTAGAGGTCCAATCCGCATCACAACCACATTGGAAGATGGAACAATAATTGATAAGCAAGTTGAGAACTACACCGATGATGATTTTGAGAGAGTCGAGGAGCAGGAAAAGGCTCTTGCTACACTTACCATGGCATTATCTCCGGAAATTGCTCAAGGTTTCCGTGAGTATACATCAGCAGAGGCCTTATGGGAAGTGATATGAAGTATAGTGCTAAAAGGCAATTTATGATTCGTGTAATGCACTAAAGCCGAATTGTCTAAACTCTGTATTCAATGTGCTGGTAGGCACAAAGGATTCAAATGGACTAGACATTGATTGACCATGAAAGGACTAGACAATATAGACTTAGATAGTTTCATTTGGACTGACCATACGACGCTCGGGTAGATTGAGCAGTGAGATAAACATGGGAACCTGCGAGATACACTAAAAGTTAATTATCTAGAACTATGGCTGAACATTTCCTTGATGTATGGACTCATGTCCTTAATTCCAGTATTGATAGGGCAACTGGGGGTTCTGATAAAGTAGGTCTGTAGGAAATTATTTTCTTGCTTTCTATCTGTTAGTCATATGTTGCTTCCTTTGCGTGATTGGAACATATTCGACCTGGATTGCAACATATGCAACTCTAATTCTACGCACCTCCTTATCTATGAAATTCTTTTTATCTATTAGCCATATGCTGTCCCCTCTGCCTAATCGGAAGATCCGACCTGGGACACAGCATATGCAACATTCTACCTCTCAATCCATTTATCTCTGTTAGTCATATGTTGTTCCCTCTATGTGATTGGAAGACATCCGACCTGGGATACAACATATGCACTTCTATATCTGACTTCTTTCTTAATTATTGAATACTCACCTAAAGTAAGGAGTTCTTTGGAAGTTCTTGATTACCGGGGTATATCGGGAAGTGGGAAACACGTTCTAGTACATCTAAAATTGAACCATTTAGAGGTTGTCTGTAGATCTTCCTGTTTAATTTAAGTGGACAACAATATCCTTGCTCGTCGTCAGCTAAATGTCCATTTAGGAATATATATATATATATATATATATATATATATATATATATATATATATATATATATATATATATATATATATATCACAATGACTTGTCACCTATAATATGTCCAAATTGTCAACATCCTTTGTGTTTAAGTGGACCACAATACCGGTGATTGACCAGATCTAGACATGCAGGCGTGTGCTGATAAACGATATTGGATTGCTTGACAACTTTGATCCCAAATATTTTTGTTTTTGTTAAATTTGTTCATAGTTTTCCTCTATGCACAAATTTAGGGGGAGAATTAAAAAAAAATCAAACAAAAATCAGAAAATTAAAAATCCCAAAATAATGTTATATTCCGTTTTATTTCTTGTTCAGAGAAATCAAAATCCAAAAATATTTTTGTTTCTGTTTTTACTTTTCCAGAAAATATAAAAAATCCAAAAATATTGTGTGCTAAGTTTTTTCTTTTAGTTTTGTTTCGTCTTAAAAAAAAGAATTCAGATGTAGATGAGACTCATGGAGACTGTATCGAAGATTTTCTGAGCTAAGGCTTTATCCGTGATCATCGAAGAATTCTCATTCGAAGGAGCAAGAAATGAAGATTATTCTTTCGACATTCAATGTTTCAACCCCAGAAGCAAGGTGAAGCTGCACTTGAAGATTATGTGACAGATTGCATTGAAGCCTCCTCAATCAATTTGCTGCTATCTATGTACCTGCTGAAGTGATCTAGAAGATTCGTTCTCTCTGATGTTCTCTATGAAGATTCTCAAGCTGAAAGCGCTATCTTTCAAGAATCTTTTCAAGAAGCCTCCTCACCCAATGTGCGTTCAGAGTCAAATCTTGAAGAAATGCCCAACTGCTCAAGATGAAGTCATTCATTGAAGATTCATATGTTCATCTTGAAGTTGTGAAGAATTTGAAGATAAATGCTGAAGCCAAGCTCACAATGAAGATTAACAAGAAAAGTCAGCTACCTTTTTAGGGGGAGCTTGTTGGGTCATTTAGAAAAGAAAGCTATAAACCAAGGGGGAGATTGTTGGGTCAAAAATATGGTTTATACTTTAATTTTCTAAGAATTTATTGTTTTTAATTTTTTTTTGTTTTTAATTTTTTTTTTTAATTTTTAATAAAAATTAATTTGAAAAACGAACAAAAGGATCAAGGAATGAAGGTTTTCGGTTGAGTGGTGATGACCGAAAACAAGGAATTCGGTTGAAAGGAGAAACAAGATAAAAGAGGTTTTCGGTTTCTGAATGATAAGGGGTTTTCGGTTTCTGAATGATAAGGGGTTTTCGGTTTATGAAGGATCAAGGGTTTTCGGTTTATGATGATAAGTGGGGTTTTCAGTTTCCGAAGATCAAGGAGTTTTCGGTTGAAGAACAGTTTTCGGTTTCTGAAGATTGAAGAGTTTTCGGTTGAAGAACATTTTTCGGTTTCTGAAGATTCAAAGGATTTTGGATTTTCGGTTTCTGAAGAACTTGAAGAACAGTTTTCGGTTTCTGAAGATTGAACCGAAAACTAACAGTTTTCAATGAAAAACTCAGATTTTCAATCCAATTTTGATTTCCACACACTGAAATCTCAAACACAGCTTCCAAACAGCTTAGATCTGGACAGAAATCGATTGAAGATATGTTTTCGGTTGATGAAGATCAAACCGAAAACAATAAGATTTCAACTGAAAAGCTGAAATCCAAGTAGATCTCGATTCCACACGATGCAAATTGTGATCTGATCTTCAAAACTCGAGAAAAAACAGGCTTCTAGTGACCGAGAATGTGAAGAACACGACTGTGAAGCAGAAACTGAATAATAAGCTTGATTGACACCGGTTTGATGCTCTGATACCAATTGTAAGTCCCCAAATCTGCTTGTGTATCAATCAGATCCGTTTGATGGTGTGGAATCCCAATCAAACGGATGATTTCAGATCTAATAGAATAGAAGAGAAGAAGAAGATGATGAATCTTGTATTATTTGATGATTAGAATGGAGATCCAAATACAAGATTCACACACACTAACACACACTCTTCTTTCCCTCTTATTTCTCTCACACCTTAGAATACACACACTTAAGCTCCTTGGCTCTTACCCTCACATGCACTCCTCACCCTATATATATATATATATGGACCTAAGGCCAAGCCCAAAATACAAATAATCCAATGCTAGACCGAAAACACATGGGTTTTCGGTCCAAGCTACAATTAATCATATACTATTTTCGGCCCAAATAATAAAAACAATAAATGCTTAGAAAAGCAAAGTATAAACCATATTTTTGACCCAACAATTTGAAAGTCCCCAAATCTGCTTGTGTATCAATCAGATCCGTTTGATGGTACGGAATCCCAATCAAACGGATGATTTCAGATCTAATAGAATAGAAGGAGAAGAAGAAGATGATGAATCTTGTATTATTTGATGATTAGAATGGAGATCCAAATACAAGTTTCACACACACTAACACAAACTCTTCTTTCCCTCTTATTTCTCTCACACCTTAGAATACACACACTTAAGCTCCTTGGCTCTTACCCTCACATGCACTCCTCACCCTATATATATATGGACCTAAGGCCAAGCCCAAAATACAAATAATCCAATGCTAGACCGAAAACACATGGGTTTTCGGTCCAAGCTACAATTAATCCTATACTATTTTCGGCCCAAATAATAAAAACAATAAATGCTTAGAAAAGAAAAGTATAAACCATATTTTTGACCCAACACAGGTACTCCCCGTGCTTTTGAGAAGATAGAGCTATTTATGTCTTGTCTTCTTATTTTGTATAACTATTTGGTTTCAGTATACAATGATGAAACACATGTAAATACTTATACTTTTTAAATACAGTGGTTGTTTGTACTTTGATTACTATAATGCATGTGTTGTGATACTACAAATGAAGTCCTCCACCCCCGGACGTTTTTGCCGTCTGGTTTGGGGGTGTGACATCTACTACTTACGGTATGGGGAATCTGGTTTGAAGTGCTGCTTGGGTTGTTGGATTTCAGAACGGCTTAATTGCTAAAATAATCCTGCCCTCCGGTGTTTCATGCCTGGCCCTCATATGTACATGGTAGTACGTGTACTAAGTAATATTTATCATACAAAATACACATGAAATATTGTGACATCCCCTAATTTCTCGGCCAGAAAAGACCGATTTAATTTATGCTTTTTAAAATAAAATCAGAGAAATCTTTTCAAAAGATATTGCGGAATAGGTCCCCAATATAAAACATGATAATGTTTATCAAAACCTTTCTTTAAGAAATATATATTCTCCTTTTATATTAAAACCTCGGGATGTCATGTTCCGATACATATCAAAAGCATAAACAAGACATTATAAGCCTTACAACAGTTATTTATAACTACTGGCCTATAATCCATAAATCACTCATCATCATCATCCGACTATGCTCGGGGTCCACTACCTGTAATCATAAAAAGCTTAGTGGGTCAGGCTTGGAAGCCTGGTGAGCATATAGGGTTTTCAACCCACAATAAATAAATTTATTGTACTTAAACATCAATCAATCAACCAAATTACCCCAAACCCATTATCTTATTAATTTCTTAAGGGTTTACCCTAAGATTCAATTATCACTCCTTCCTAAGGATTCATCCTAAGGAATAGGCACAAGGTCACACCATCACCAGGGTTTATACAACAGGGGCTAAATTCATAGCTCTTATTTATTGACAGTATTATTGACAGTATTCACCCCTCTTATACATGTCAATGGGTTTTTAGAGTACTCCAAATGAGCATATAGTTCATTACACCTACAGGTTGCGGGCCTGCTAGTGTTCCACAGACCATCTAGAATAGTCCATGGTTGTCATCCCTACTCTGCTGAATGACGGGGGCCAACATTTTGGTTAAGTGATTCTCTCAAATTTCACCACTCACCCTCAACTCATGATCAATATTACTGATCATCTCCTTTATCCAACTCACCTATCATCACACACCCATTATTTCATCTACCCATGTTTTACCCAACATTTTTGTAGATAAAAATACATATACAGTTTAAATTATTTAAAAACATGTATAAATCACACCTTCAACATCCAACTCAAATAAACAAACAATAAATATTCACACAACACGTATTTTATGTAAAATACTTCATATCTATGTGTAAGGTGAAAGTAACTACACACTCACCTGATTTAATGAAAATCGGGCAGCAATTCGTTTCCTAAAACGATCGTTTCTAATAAAACCGGGAGTTTTATTGAGAAACCAGGCTCTGCGAAGGGTCGGGCTTCGAAACCGAAAAGATAAATTTTCCGGGCTTCACGGGCACTTCGTGGCATATTCCGGGGGTTATAATCGATACCGGGGCTTCGGGGGAAGTTAGAATGAAAGAAATATGGGTTTAGGGGCTAAAATTGACAAGTTTTCAAAATACCCTCGGGAGGTCTCGCACCCTTCTATTTATAGGGGCGAGCCTCCTGATCCAACGGCTGAGAAGCCTCCAGGTGTGCTGATCCGAGGACTCACAGGGGATGGCTCGCACCTGCGAAGGCTTGCTGGCAGCTCCTTACTGGATCGAGGTCTAGGGTCCGAAGTAGAGGCATCGTGGCATGCTGCGAGGGTTCGGTCTCGTGCAAGAAGGTACGTGTCGCACCGCTATTGGACCACTTCGGATCAGATCAGGTGCTCGGATGACTCAGCAGCTCGGACACGTGGCTCGCCTGACTCACCCATTTCGGACACGTGGCACGTTCTAAGCGAGGGTGATGTGGCAAATCGTGACTATGCGAATTTTCTTGGTTTTTGTGCAAAAACTTCTAAAATCCATAACTTTCGCATACGAGCTCCGTTTTTTACGTTCTTTATATGCACGCGTAGGTAAAATTACACTCTACAACTTCCGTTTAGACTTCGTTGGCTAATTTTGACTTTAATTTTTATATTATTATTTTTAACAAACCAGGACAGGAAATCCGTTAAAAATTCATAACTTCTTCATCCGACGTCCGTTTTCGTCAGACTTTTTACCGTTGTGATACTATTTACAAGACCTTCGATTCTCATTTAGGTCGTGTCGGCTAAAAATCACTCGATCTAAAATTCGAGTTTTTAGCTGTCTACTGCTAAGCTGAAACTTCGACAAATCATAACTTCCTCATACGAAGTCAGATTTGGGCGTTCTTGTTATACCTACTCTCGGTTTAACGAACACTACAAGTTTTGTTTAGATTACTAAGGCTAAAAAGTAGTTTATCAAAAACTCACTTTTTACGACATTCGGCACCGTGCCAGTTTGTTGCGAAACTTCGACAGGTCATAACTTCTTCGTTATAACTCGGATTTCGGCATTCTTTATATATCCGTAATTCTTGTCACACCCACCATAAGTTTCTTAATAGATATCGGCTTTATCTAAAATTTAATTTTTGACGCTCATTTTTATTCTTAATTATTTAAACCCTAATAATTAAGCATAAAACACATAAAACACATAATATTCACATAATTCCTTTTCATTTCTCCAAAATGAGTCACAATGGTTAACCTAGACCATTATGTCAATATTAATGCCTAGCCTAGAAACACGGTCGTTGCAACTCTCTCCCCCTTAGGATGATTCCGTCCCTGGAATCACACAACGACAAACAACTACGGGTAGCGACTCACCATGTCACTCTCCGTTTCCCAGGTGAGATTTGGCCCATTTATATGTTTCCAACACACAAGCACTAAATCGACTATCTTACGTTACAACTTCTTAGTCTTATGGTCAATGATTGCCTCAGGTTCTCCAATTAACCTCTTGCTCTCATCCAACCTTAATTCAGAAATGGGAATTATGTCGGGCACACCTCCAGTGAACTTCCTCAAATAACACACATGAAATGTGTTATGAATACCCTCCAGTTCTTTCGGTAATTCTAGCTTGTAAGCTTGATTCCCAATCCTCCGAAGAACTTTAAATGGTCCAATAAACCTTGGACTCAACTTTCCCCTTCTACCAAACCTTATAAGTCCCTTCCATGACGAGACTTTAAGTAAAACCGAATCTCCAACTTCGAATGATATCGGTTGTCTTTTCTTGTCAGCATAGCTCTTTTGAGCAGCTAACATCCTTTCCTTAATCACTTTCAACTTTCCAGCAGTCTGATGGACTATTTCAAGTCGCATAAGCTGCTTTTCCCCAGCTTCCAGTCACCATGACGGCATTCAACACTTTTCCCCATACAAAGCGTGATAAGGTGCCATCTAGATGTTCGAGTGGAAACTGTTATTATAGGAAAATTCTACTAAAGGTAAATGTTCATCCCAGTTACCTTGGAATTCCAGGGTACATGCTCTCAGCATATCCTTCAACGTTTGAATCGTTTATTCGCTCTGACCATCGGTTTGCGGATGGTAAGCTGTACTCAAACACAACTTGGTACCCAATTCCTCTTGTAGACTCCTCCAAAACCTTGAGGTAAAACGGCTGTCACGATCGGATACAATCGTTAATGGAACACCGTGAAGCCTCACAATTTCCTTCACGTAAGGATTCGCAAGTTTATCCATAGACCATTTCTCGTTAGCGGCTATGAAACGCGCATTCTTAGTGAAGCGACCAACGACCACCTAAATCATGTCGTGACCGTTCCTTGTTTTGGGCAGTTTAGTCACAAAATCCATAGTGATGTCTTCCCATTTGCCCGTGGGTATAGGCAAGGGTTCTAAACTCCCATATGGTTTCTGATGTTGTGCCTTAACCCTAGCACAAGTTACACACACTCGGCCACATACTTTGCAACATCGAGCTTCATCGTCGGCCACTAGTAATAGGCTTTTAGATCCCTATACATTTTCGTACTGCCGGGATGAATCGAGTACATGGTTTTGTGAGCTTCTTCCATCAGAAGACGTCTTACTCCTCCCGCCTTAGGTACCCAAATCCTATCTTTGAATACCTTCAGTCCTTGACCGTTTGTATCAAACACCAACGTTTTGCCCAAACGTTCCTACTTTCGGTCATTTCTCTCTAAAGCTTCCTCTTGAGCTTTCACAATTGTCGAGACAACTTCAATTCTCAACGCTCTTGGCCTTTTCTTTTCAAGATTTACCTTCCGACTGAGATCATTAGCAACAACATTTGCTTTACCAGGGTGGTAAAGTATCTCACAGTCGTAGTCCTTGAGTAACTCTAGCCAGAGCCGTTGCCTCATGTTCAATTCCTTCTCCATACCTTTAAGGCGAATACTACCGCTGGCAACTCCAGACCATGAGTGGGGTAGTTCTTTTCATGCTCTTTCAATTGCCTCGATGCATACGCTATCATTTTATCCCTTTGGGTCATAACACAACCTAACCCAACTCCAGAGGCATTACTATAAAATGTGAAGTCATCAACTCCTTCAGGTAACGAAAGAATCGGTGCTTCACACAACTTCTTCTTTGACTTCTCAAAGCTTCCTATGCTTCTTATTCCAAGTATAGACAGCTCCTTTGTGGGTCAAACCTGTCAATGGAGTCGCGATCGAAGAAAAGCCTTGGATAAATTAGCGATAATAATTAACCATAAAACACAAGTTTCTTAATAGATATCGGCTTTATCTAAAATTTAATTTTTGACGCTCATTTTTATTCTTAATTATTTAAACCCTAATAATTAACCATAAAACACATAAAACACATAATATTCACATAATTTCTTTTCATTTCTCCAAAATGAGTCACAAAGGTTAACCTAGACCATTATGTCAATATTAATGTCTAGCCTAGAAACACGGGCGTTACAAATATCATTATTTTGTGTAAACACATTACTAGTTTGTGAAATATTTGTTTAAACGCTTATATGTTATAAGTAAACAACCTAGTTTTAAACCTCAATATCAATATATGTTATGTTGTTAAAATGATACAACTAATAAAAATAACATATACTTTCCAACTACAATAGTGCTATGACTGTATAGATGGTTATCAACTTGGTAGTTTCAACATACATCTTACACACATACACACACACACACACACACATATATATATATATATATATATATATATATATATATATATATATATATATATATATATATATATATATATAGGTTTATATATTTATACAAGCTATAAGACTTGTATCTTAGGCTCATACACATGCTTGTGTACACTACCCTAAGATTTATCAACTGTTTAAACAAGTATCGTACACTTTTACATTTACACTTATCAAATATACTTGTCGTTTACCTGTTTATCCGTACAACTTTATTAAGATGTATCAACTATTTAAACAAGTATCGTACACTTTTACGTTTATGCTTATCAAATATACTTTTCATTTATCCGTTTATCCGTATCTGCGGTTGTTGAGTACAACCTTGGGAGATAACTTTATCCATATATTCGTATGTCCGTTTATCCGTACAACTTTGTCACTATAAAATTTACCTAGATTTCATTATCTAGAAACCACAGTTTAGATTTCTATCTTTATCAAACGTTTCCAAACACAATTTTACTTACAACAAAGGCAATACTTTTCGGATCATATTAAAAGTATCATTATTACAGAAAACCTGTGACTCTCACCAACTTTTATGTTGACCCTCAAACTTACATGTATTCTAAGGAGATCATTAGACAAGATTTTAAACAGAAGATTAGTCGTGGATTATAGACGACCTAGCTATCTAGTTTTTGTTATCTACCTACCTGTTTAAGGAAACTACTGTACTATTATTATCTGTAAGAACAATGTATTCAAACTTAATGATGGAATACAAATGATGTTTTGTTTATTGTTGTACTTGTGCAATATATTCAGTTTATCTATGATCCATGAACTTAGTCGCACAGCCCGGTATGTTCCGCCTCGTCCGGGGTGTGACAGATAGTCCTCCATACGATCCACCCATTGATCGTAGTATTCTGGAATCAACATTGGAACTTTTGTAGCAGATCCAAGCAAGTTCGCAAAATTCGTCATGTGTTGACATTCAGATTTGCCATTTGATTGAGTAGAAAGAGGGTTCTCTTTGAAAAGAAAGAAATCGGATGAAAAATCGATTCACAAAACAAACGCAGAATCGTTTAATAACAACGATCAAATGAAGAATTATGTTTCAATCTTGCGGACTAATTGAATCAGAATAAATGATTCAATAAGATGAAAACGTGTCAAAGATTCTTTTATCGATGTGTAGACTCTTGCTCTGATACCAATCGAAAGCATGTTTGTTTTATGTTTTAATCAATCAAAGTGAAAATCAAAGTAAGATTGAACAAGAGGATGTAAATAAGATCTAGTTTTAACTCAATTACTTTCCGAATGAGTACAATAGAATCGCAAAGAGAAAGCTTATGTGTACAAATGCCCAAAAGTTGTTACGACTCTCTATAGTACTTACCCTATTTATAGGGTACTCACGGAAACAAAAAATACTAGGACTTGACATTAAAATGTTAACCACTTAAATGCCTAGTAAATACATTAGATAACAAAGTCTTGATGACCTTCGCTATTTACAGACGATTCCTAATCTAAGACATTATCTACGGTTCATCATCTCACAACATATTTCGACTCAACACTTCTCCCATTGTATGGAGTTCATTCTCAAGGCCTTTTGTTTTGACCCATTCTAACACATCAAAAATTCATTGGTTGATGGAGAATACCTCACTTGAGTACTTTTCTTAGTGGTCCTCTAGATAATAGGAGATATGATCTTTAAAACACCTACAACTGTACCCTCATAACTATTATCACATAAGCTCCCAATCTTTCCAGATTTATTAGAGCTCCCACTACTTCCTGAACATTTTCATTTCCTTTGACCAATGATAGGTCTTACATGATCTTGGGATCCTCCCACCGAAGAAACTGAAGTAGGACTATAAACACCAAAATGAACTGAAACTGACTTTCCAAACTTAGGCAGATTGCCTATCATCGCAAAATTGGCTTTATGTTGTCTTCCAGTAGAACATTGCTTAGAAGCATCTGTCACAATCTTCAAATTTGGTATTCTCCTATTGGATACAAGCTTCCTCATTCCCTCCTCACTCAGATGAACAATTTTTTGTTGTGGCATAGAATAGATGCATAAAGTTTTGCATTATATTTCTGTAATGACTAGCCATATCGGCTTCCATACGATGGCAATCCAAGATCATGGACATGATGATGGTATGATGTGTCATTCATCCAAGCTAAAGCCTGGAAACACTTTGATACTATTTATCCTTCATTTGCAGCTGAAATATGTAATGTTAGATTAGGCATATGTACAGATGGGGTTGCACCACATTGAGCATTTGGAGAACAATGTTCATCTTGGACTATTACTATAACACCTTATAATTTTCCTTCTATGTGCATGAAATAGCCTTACATGTTTTTTACCACGGTTGTTCCAGGACCTACAAACCCTAAGCGTAAAATAGATGTATTTCTGCAACCAGTTGTTGCAAAATTAGAGCAATTATGGGAAGAAAGCATATTAACATATGATATATCTTTAAAACAAAATTTTCAATTACGAGCAACTTTGATGTGGACAATTAGTGATTTTCCATCTTATACACTTTTTTCAGGATGTTCTATAGTAGGTAAGCTAGCGTGTCCACATCTTAGGAAATATAGACAAGCATTCAGGCTGAAGAATGGTAATAAGATTTCATGGTTTGACAGACACATAAGATTTCTCCAGACTAATCACCCATATAGAAAGGATAAGAATAAGTTCAAGAGGAATCATGTAGAGACAAAATGTCCTCCTCTAACTATGAATGCCAAAGAAACTTTAATGGAAATTAATCAAGTAAGTTTGTTAAAAGGGACTAAACTAAATGCTGATAATGTAAACAATTCATGTGGCAATTATGGTTGGAAAAAGAAAAGCATATTTTGGTATTTAACATATTGGAAAACAAAACTCATTAGACATAATCTTAGTGTTATGCATATTGAGATAAATGTATTTGAGAACCTTTTTTACACTGTAATGGATGTCAAAATGAAGATAAAGAACAACGTACCAGCAAGAAAAGATCTAGAAATATATTGTAGGAAGAGAAAATGAGTCGAAGAAGATCAAAGAGTGTACTATCTCTAGACAAGAAGAAAAAAAAGCCATATGCGAATGGGTGGAGAAATTGCGTTTCCCTAGTGATTATGTTTCAAATTTAGGGAGCTGTGTAGATTTGACCGTGTGTAGACTGTTTGGAATGAAAAGCGATGATTTCTATGTTTTCATGTGAAGATTAATGCCAATTTCATTTCATGAGATGTTGCCAAAATATGTGTGGGAAGAAGTAACAGAGTTGGGTCTTTTCTTCAAAACATTAACTGCAACATCAATCACTACACAAGACATGGAAAGGATTTGAGCTCCTTAGCAAGTTTGCTATGAACATTTACTCCATAGCAAATCATCTACGGAATTGATTTTCGTAGCTAATATTTGTTGCTAAATAGCTATAAAATATTAATTCCTAACAAAATCCCTAACAAAAGTTGCAACGGATATTTGCTCCATGGTCAAACGTCCACAAGTTTTATTTTCGTTGCCAATTTTCATGGCTAAACAACTATGAATTTTAACTCCTTAGCAAGTTTGCTATGAAGTTTAATTTTGTAACGAAATTCCTAACAACATAGCTATGCTTTTTTTTCCATAGCAAACAAGCAACGAAAATAAAATTCCGTAGCACAATTCTGTAGGTAAGTAGCTATGAATGTTGCTTCCATAGCAAAGTAACTATTCATTCTGTTAGAAAATTCTGTTGCAGATTAGCTATGGTATTTAATTCTGTAGCATAACTAAAGCAGAACGTATTTTTGTAAAAAATCGTTGCAAATTTGCTACGAAAGTTTTTCCATAGAACTATCCGTAGCAATATACCAATGAATTACAATTCGTTAACAGTTTCCGTAGAAATTCCATGTTTGCTACGGAAAATTCATTTCATAGAAAATGGGGTAACAAATTAGCTATGGAACAACATTATATAGTGCGACTTGTTGCAGAATACCAATAGAAAGATCTTCCATAGCTATTTCGACTTTCTCTTGTAGTGTTTAGATGTTTATGATCTGACCTTATGTCACACCCCCGAACTGGAACGGCGGAAACGTCCGGGGGCGAATGACTTCATCTTGTAATATCATAACAAGTGTATATAAATGAAACATAGGCATTGTCATCACCATACATAAAATATAACAACATACATAGTTTACATCATTGTATTTGTTGATAAAATTACATCCCAAAAATATCAAGTGTATGGTGAAAAACAAAATACAACCACATCCAAATTCCTTAGCTTCCAACCTGTTTAACGAGTTCCTGAGAATACAAGTCGTTTGAAAAGTGTCAACATATAATATGTTGGTGAGTTCATAAGCACGTTTTATATAAAAACCTTGTGATAGTTAAAACCCAGAAAAATCCAATATTTCCTGTAAAAATAGTTTATGAGTCTTGTTTTCAAATCATGTATAGTTGCACGTGTGTTCTTGTTTATCCGTATTGAGATCTTGTAAGAAAATGTTTCCCTAGAAAATCCTATATTTTCTGTTATACAAAAGTTGTGGTCTTAAAACCCAAAGACCTGCGTGGTGAGATTGTGTTTAAACTATTCAACCCGTAGTTGGTTACAATTTTAATGTGTGTCCCGCGTAAATTTTAAATAATCTAGTTATATTCTAAGTGAGTCGTTATAACCATACTAATATGACGGAGTGCCTGTCTTGACGTTCTTCAGGCGTCGGTTTCGAAGAAGACATTTGTCACCCTAGACTGGCCTGTCTAACTGTAGCGAACAGCTCAGGTGTGGGGTGTCAACCCCATATAGATCTATACACAAATTCCCGCTCTCCCTCCAAGAGACTTTGGTTATAACTACTACAAGACTTTCGATGTACGCTAAAATAGGTACGGTGAAGGTGCGTCTCACTAGAATCCTAAAAGAAATTTACGCTAATAGTTGATCCCGTTATTTAATATTATACATAAGTTAATTGTGTATATGCCAAGATATTTCGTTTTTATCACGTATGCCGAGGATAACCCATTTTTAAATCATATCGTCAGAGATGGTCCAGTACTACTGAAAATGACAAAAATGACCCAACTTTATATAAAATATAAATTAGGGCCCATAGTTATCCAAAATGCCATAAGGGGCCCAAAAGGTCAATAATGGCCCATAATTACCATAAATGGTCGAAAATGGCACAATATTGTCATAATTGTTGAAAACGGCCCATTTCTACTAAAATACTCATTTAAGGCCCATTTTTATAAAAGTGTTCAAAATTGGCCCATGGGTGCTAAATAGTTCGTTTTCGGCCCATTTTAAATAAAAATGTCATATTTGGCCCAAACTTGTTATATGTTTCATTTTCGGCCCATTTTAATTTAGAAATATCATAAATGGCTTATTTTTACTAAAAATTCAATTTTAGTCCAAAAATACCGAAAATGACATAAAAGGCCCATTTTTATCAAAAATGACCATTTTTGGCCCATTAATGCCGAAAATGTGATTAAAAGCCCATTTTTCACTCTATTATCAAATATGGTCCCTTTTTATATTTGCTTTAGTTTCTTGGTGAGTTTTTAACATACTTAACCTTGTTAACCAAACATGAGAAGTTCCATAAGGCAACTTATTCTAACAACTTCAAGACTTGTATAATCTCGAATTTATGGGGCTTGTAGTATAATATCACAACATTTTAACACACACATAACATGTAAAACATACCATACAAGCAATTATACAAAGATTTAACAAGACTTTGACTTGCATCCTCCCCTAAAAGAAAGGAAAACTCGAAAATAGGGGGTATGAAGCTCACCTTGGGGTTTGATCGGTTTTGAAGAGAAGAATGAAGTGAGTTTTCGGCCTTAGCTAGCTTCTTTGAAGAGATTTGTGGAGTTTTGGTGTTCAAGTTAGGATCTTTTGTGAGGAACTTCTTGAACACACACTAACACTCACACGATTTTTAGGGAAGAAGGAAGGGAGTTCTTTGTGTTTTAGAGAGAGATGAGAGTTGAAAATGAGATGAAGTGAGGGTGGTAGTGGTGTTCTTGGCCGTAAATAGAGGGAGAGAGGAGAGAGGTGATTAAGAGGTTATTACTTGATGGTTAAGTATAATACTCCTAGATGTATGGTGGATAAATTGCATGGGTTTCCACCATGCAAAGGTGAGGTGTCACCCAAAGTCAACACCTACCTTTGTTTTTTTTTTATTTAAATAGCCGATCGGCCCAATAGGAGAGGTAAGAAAGAAAAGAATGTTGGGCTTGGGTTTGAAGTGTAACCGAGAAACCCTAGGCCCAATAGGATTTTTGGTTTTCAAGGCCCAACATATGATTCATGGAGAGTATTGGCCCAATCAAGAGGCTTTCGGCCCAAATGTGGCCCAAGGAGATTAGTTGAACGAGTTTTCGGCCCAATAGGGGCCCAATAATGATTCTCGGCCTTGGAAGGTCCATTAAAGGTCTTATGGCCCAAAATACTATTGCATAATAAATTTCGGCGCAACTAGGGCCCAACTGTGGGTTTTTGTCCCAAAGAAGACAAGTAGGGAGATTACCGGCTCATTAGGCCCAATAAGAGGGTTGGGATGTATAAACTGATATATCATTGAAGTTTGGTTCACAGATAAACATGGTGTTACATAGTTACACAAAGAACTATCTTATTCAAGAATAGGAAAACCTAGCCCTAAAATGCTAGATGTGACATCATCCCCCGTTAAAGGGAATTTCGTCCCGAAATTCATTCTGAAGGCTATACTTAAGAATTAGAAAAGAGATGAGGGTACTTTTGCTTAATTTGATCCTCACATTCCAATGTGAACTCATGTCCGCGTTTTGCACTCCACCAAACCTTTACAATAGGAATGTGACTTTGTTTCGTACGCTTCACCTCCCTATCCATGATTTCGACTGGTTCCTCAATGAAGTGGAGATCCTTATTCACCTGAATCTCATCGAGTGGAACAAAGAGGGTTTCATTAGATAGGCACTTCTTGAGATTTGACACGTGGAAGACATGGTGTACATTGCTGAGCTCCGAGGGTAGCTGCAGCTTGTAGGCCACCAGACTGATCCTGGCGAGGATCTCGAATGGTCCGATGTATCGTGGATTTAGCTTTCCCCACTTTCCAAACCGTATCATCCCTTTCCATGGAGAGACTTTTAGTAGCATGCGATCACCTACTTGGAACTCCAGCGACTTTCATCTTTTGTCTGCGTAGCTCTTCTGTCTATCCCGAGATGCTTGGAGTTGTGCCCTGATTTGAACGATCTTCTCAGTTGTTTCTCAGATGATCTCAGGTCCTGTGAGTGTACTGTTCCGTACCTATCCCCTTGCTAACTGGGTGTCTCCTACCTCAGCCCACCAGAGAGGTGATCTACATTTCCGACCGTACAGGGCCTCGAAAGGAGCGACTTTAATGCTTGTGTGGTTGTTGCTGCTATAGGAGAATTCGATTAGTGGCAAGTGGGTATCCCATGTCTTGCCAAAATCTATCACACAAGCTCGAAGCATATCTTCCAGCGTCTGAATGGTTCGCTCACTTTGGCCGTCGGTCTGGGGGTGTTAGGCAGTACTCATATCAAGCTGGGTTCCCATTGCTTTCTGGAGTGACTGCCAAAATCGTGAAGTAAACCTACTATCTCGGTCAGAGATGATAGATATCGGCACTCCATGAAGTCTCACCACCTCCTTTATGTAGATTCGTGTTAATCTCTCCATTTTGTATGTTTCTTTTATTGGTAGGAAATGGGCGGATTTAGTTAACCGGTCGACAATCACCCAAATGGCATCCAGACCGTCAGCCGATTTAGGCAATTTGGTTATAAAATCCATTGTTATTCGTTCCCATTTCCACTCGGGTATCACTGGCTGTTGTAATAATCCCGAGGGCTTCTGATATTCTACCTTAACCTTTGCGCAAGTCATGCACTTGCTACGTAGGTAGCAATCTCCGCTTTCATGTTCGGCCACCAATAATGTTGCTTGATATCCAGGTACATCTTATTAGACCCCGGGTGGACGGAGTATCGTGTCTTGTGCACTTCATCCATGACTACGTCTCTATACCCTCCAAATTTTGGGATCCAGATCCGGTTCATGAGATAGTGGGCTCAGTTCTCCTTGATTGCAAGATTCTTGTCCATTCCACGTAAAGCCTCGTTTGCAGCGTTCTCTAGCTTTATGGCTTCTAGCTGAACCTCCTTGATTTGTTAGGACAAGTGGGAATGGACGGTATTGTCAGTGTTTATATTCAGCAGCCTGAGTATTCCTTTCTGCTTAAGGCATCGGCCACCACGTTAGCCTTGCCCGGATGGTACTTAATCTCACATTCGTAGTCGTTGAGCAGTTCAACCCATCTTCACTGTCTCATGTTTAATTCCTTTTGATTTAGAATGTGTTGGAGGCTTTTGTGGTCTGTGTAAATTGTGCATTTTGTCCTATAGAGGTAGTGCCTCCAAAATTTTAAAGCAAAGACCACCGCTCCTAGCTCGAGATCGTGGGTAGTATAATTAACCTCGTGGGTTTTCAGTTGCCTGGATGCGTAGGCAATCACCTTTCCATGTTGCATTAGTACACAGCCCAAACCCTGGTTGGAAGCGTCGCAATACACTACGAAATATTCCGTTCCCTCTGGCAGAGTCAAGACCAGAGCACTGCAAAGGGCCTGCTTCAGAGTTTGGAAGGAAGCTTCTTGTTTTGCATCCTAGTTAAAGGGTACGCCTTTTTGGGTGAGAGCGGTGAGAGGCTTGGCGATCTTGGAGAAATTCTGAATGAACCTTCTGTAATAACCAACGAGGCCCAATAATTGCCTGATCTCTGTTGACGTCTTTGGGGTTGCCCAGCCCTCAATAGCCTTGATCTTAGAAGGGTCCACATGTATCCCTTCCTCACTGACTACGTGCCCCAAGAAATCTACCCTGCGAATCCAGAACTCACATTTGGAGAATTTTGCATACAACTTCTCCGCCCTTAGAGTATCCAAGACCTGCCTTAGATGTTGACTGTGATCTTCCTTGCTTCGTGAATAAACGAGTATGTCATCGATGAAGACAATTACAAAGTTGTCGAGGAATGGTCGGCAAACTCGGTTCATGAGGTCCATAAACGTTGCAGTTGCATTTGTCAGACCGAAGGGCATTACCACGAACTCGAAGTGTTCGTAGTGGGTTCGGAAGTCAGTTTTGGAAATATCTTCTTCTCGGACCCGTAGTTGGTGATATCGAGACCTAAGATCTATTTTGGAAAAGTAACTGGCTCCTTGAAGCTGGTCGAATAGATCATCAATCTGGGGGAGAGGGTATCGATTCTTGATAGTGAGCTTGTTTAAATCCTGATAATCGATGCACATTCTGAAAGATCCATCCTTCTTCTTAACAAACAAGACCAGAGCTCCCCAGGGTGAGAAGCACAGCCTGATGAATTTTTTGTCGAGGAGTTCGCTTAGTTGGCTGGATAACTCCTGCATTTCTGCAGGGGCTAACCTATAGGGTGATTTGGCAATTGATGTGGCTCTAGGTATCAGGTCAATTCAAAATTCAACATGTCTCACGGGAGGTATCCCTAGGAGATCTTCTGGAAATACGTCTGGAAAGTCGTGCACATCAGGAACATCGTTAATGTTCTTTTCCCCTTTCTATTTGTCCACCACGTGGGCTAGAAAGGTAGGATTTTTCATGTGCAGGCACTTTTGTGCCTTGATGCACGAGATAAGACGAAGATTTACACCAGGTTTATCGCCGTAAATGATTAGAGTTTCGTTGGTGGGTAGGTGAAGGCGAACGGCCTTCTCGCGGCACATAATATCGGCATGGTGGGGGCTTAACCAGTCCATACCGATAATCACATCAAAACTTCGAATATTAACCGGCATCAAGTCGATTGAAAATGAGTGGTTATTTAGTGTTAGTGTGCACCCTATGTAAATGTCTTTGGTTGTTTCAGTCTTCTCATTAGCCATCTCCACCGTGAATGCTTCGCTTAGCTTTTGGGGTTGTTGATTTAGTAGGTGTTCGAATTTGTGACTCACAAAACTCCGCTCAGTCCCACGATCGAACAAAATGCATTCATAAGTGTTGTTTAGGAGAAACGTACCAGTGACAACAGCCGGATCTCAAACTGCTTCACCCTGCCCCAATGTTGGGACCCTACCGGATCCCCTAACACCCTGGTTGTTAGCTTTTGGACCATCCCGCTTGAAATGGCCAGCCTCCCCACACCCATAACACGTGCGGCTGGCCCTGACGTTGTCGGGTTGAGGGTTGTTTTGTCGTGGAGGCGCTCTGCAATATCGGGCAGTGTGCCCATTTCTATTGCAGTTTGTGCATTGAAAGTCCTTGCATGCACCGATGTGATGGTAGCTACACTTGTCGCATTTTGGGTTGGAACCTTCATAAGGTTTCGCAGGCGCTGGTGCAGTTGTGGTGGTTGTAGCTGGGGTTTGCATGATTGGAGTAGTAGCAGCGTGAACCGCTACCGTTTGCTGTTTCTTAGAAGAATCTGAAGATTGCCTCCTTTTCCTTTTATTTCCCTTGTTCCTCTTGTTGTTGTCTTCCTTCTTGGTCTCAACCTCTGGAGTCTTGGTGCTCTTCTTGTTCCCATGATCATACAGCTTTTGAGCTAAACGCTTTGCACTATCGAATGTATCAGGGTTGGCTGCAATAACGTTCCCCTGAATTGGAGGAGTTAACCCCCAAATAAACCGTTCGATTTTCTTTCCCTCCGAGGTTATCATTCCCGGAAACAAAAGTGCCAGCTCGCTGAACCTAGCGATATAGGCTTCAATATCCGAGTTTTGCACTGTAAGATTCCATAACTCCTGTTCCAGCTTCTGTACTTCCCCACGGGGACAGTATTCAGCCAACAACATCTCTCCCTCATAGTCCATTTCTTGATATTCTTTGGGTCCCACTCCTGGGTTTCCCCCTTGAACCTCTTCTAGTCCTTCATCAATCCATCCATTGGCCACCAAGGCCTGGTAGTAAAGGTCTCCGTGCTGAAACTCAGCCATGGTGTCTGCGCGAGAATGGAGGTGTGAGAAGCGGGTAGAAAGTGTACGTGAGAAAGTTATATAACATCCTATATACTCTTATAGTATTTTATTCGTTTATGTTCGGTTCATCAATCCTTTGGGTATTAGGTTGACAAGTTTCAGATTTGTTGTCCACCCCGATCACTCCCAAACACATGTTGGTCGTATTTTGAATAAATATAGGTTATCAGGCTATATTTATCCCCAATATGATTACATAACTGCGTGGGTTTAATCGCGATGTCCAACTCCTCCACAAACTTTTAAGTGTTTCTATCTTTATTCAGAGTGTTTTAGTACCATTGTATTTATAGTTGCATATCTTGTATGGTTAGATATGCTAGTTCACTATAAACAATGCTCTGATACCA
This sequence comes from Lactuca virosa, assembly GCF_052849685.1. NCBI lineage: Eukaryota > Viridiplantae > Streptophyta > Magnoliopsida > Asterales > Asteraceae > Lactuca > Lactuca virosa. The sequence goes on from NC_136433.1 coordinate 271,661,303, forward strand.
ATCTGTCACACCCCCGAACCGGAACGGCGGAAACGTCCGGGGGAGAATGACTTCATCTTGTAATATCATAACAAGTGTATATAAATGAAACATAGGCATTGTCATCACCATACATAAAATATAACAACATACATAGTTTACATCATTGGATTTGTTGATAAAATTACATCCCAAAAATATCAAGTGTATGGTGAAAAACAAAATACAACCACATCCAAATTCTTTAGCTTCCAACCTGTTTAACGAGTTCCTGATAATACAAGTCGTTTGAAAAGTGTCAACATATAATATGTTGGTAAGTTCATAAGCACTTTTTATATAAAAACCTTGTGATAGTTAAAACCCAGAAAAATCCAATATTTTCTGTAAAAATAGTTTATGAGTCTTGTTTTCAAATCATGTATAGTTGCGTGTGTGTTCTTGTTTATCCGTATTGAGATCTTGTAAGAAAATGTTTCCCCAGAAAATCCTATATTTTCTGTTATACAAAAGTTGTGGTCTTAAAACCGTAAGACCTACGTGGTGAGATTGTGTTTAAACTATTTAACCCGTAGTTGGTTACAATTTTAATGTGTGTCCCGCGTAAATTTTAAATAATATAGTTATATTCTAAGTGAGTCGTTATAATCATACTAATATGACGGAGTGCCTGTCTTGACGTTCTTCAGGCGTCGGTTTCGAAGAAGACATTTGTCACCCTAGACTGGCCTGTCTAACTGTAGCGAACAGCTCAGGTGTGGGGTGTCAACCCCGTATAGATCTATACACAAATTCCCGCTCTCCCTCCAGGAGACTTTGGTTATAACTACTACAGGACTTTCGGTGTACGCTAAAATATGTACGGTGAAGGTGCGTCTCACTAGAATCCTAAAAGAAATTTACGCTAATAGTTGATCCCGTTAATTAATATTATAAATTACGTTAATTGTGTATATGCCAAGATATTTCGTTTTTATCACATATGCCGAGGATAACCCATTTTTAAATCATATCGTCAGAGATGGTCCAGTACTACTGAAAATGATAAAAATGACCCAACTTTATATAAAATATAAATTAGGGCCCATAGTTATCCAAAATGCCATAAGCGAACCAAAAGGTCAATAATGGCCCATAATTACCATAAATGGTCGAAAATGGCCCAATATTGTCATAATTGTTGAAAACGGCCCATTTCTACTAAAATAGTCATTTAAGGCCCACTTTTATAAAAGTGTTCAAAATTGGCCCATGTTTGCTAAATAGTTCACTGTTAACCAAACATGAGAAGTTCCATAAGGCAACTTATTCTAACAACTTCAAGACTTGTATAATCTCGAAATTATGGGGCTTCTAGTATAATATCACAACATTTTAACACACACATAACATGTAAAACATACCATGCAAGCAATTATACAAAAATTTAACAAGACTTTGACTTGCATCCTCCCCCAAAAGAAAGGAAAACTCGAAAATAGGGGGTATGAAGCTCACCTTGGGGTTTGATCGGTTTTGAAGAGAAGAATGAAGGGAGTTTTCGGCCTTATCTAGCTTCTTTGAAGAGATTTGTGGAGTTTTGGTGTTCAAGTTAGGATCTTTTGTGAGGAACTTCTTGAACACACACTAACACTCACACGATTTTTAAGGAAGAAGTAAAGGAGTTCTTTGTGTTTTAGAGAGATATGAGAGTTGAAAATGAGATGAAGTGAGGGTAGTGGTGGTGTTCTTGGCCGTAAATAGAGGGAGAGAGGAGAGAGGTGATTAAGAGGTTATTACTTGATGGTGAAGTATAATACTCCTAGATGTATGGTGGGTAAATTGCATGGGTTTCCACCATGTAAAGGTGAGGTGTCACCCAAAGTCAACACCCACCTTTGTTTTCTTTTTTCTTTTTTTTTTAAATAGCCGATCGGCCCAATAGGAGAGGGAAGAAATAAAATAATGTTGGGCTTGGGTTTGAAGTGTAACCGAGAACCCCTAGGCCCAATAGGATTTTCAGTTTTAAAGGCCCAAAAATAAATGGTTCTCGGCCCAACATATGATTCATGGAGAGTATTGGCCCAATCAAGAAGCTTTCGGCCCAAATGTGGCCCAAGGAGATTAGTTGAACGAGTTTTCGGCCCAATAGGGGCCCAATAATGATTCTCGGCCTTGGAAGGTCCATTAAAGGTCTTATGGCCCAAAATACTATTGCATAATTAATTTCGGCCCAACTAGGGCCCAAATGTGGGTTTTTGTCCCAAAGAAGACAAGTAGGGAGATTACCGGCTCATTAGGCCCAATAAGAGGGTTGGGATGTATAAACTGATATATCATAAAGTTTGGTTCACAGATAAACATGGCGTTACATAGTTACACAAAGAACTATCTTATTCAAGAATAGGAAAACCTAGCCCTAAAATGCTAGATGTGACACCTTAGTTTCTTTAGTTGGAGGATCCCATTATTATGTAACTTTCTTTGACGACTACACACGAAACATTTGTGTATATTTCTTAAAATAGAAGCCTGAAGCTTTCAACAATTTCACGAAATGGAAAGCGTTTGTTGAAAATGAAACAAACTTGAAAAATCATGTGTTTCAGATCCGATAATAGGGGCGAACACAATAGAAAAATAATTTGTTGATTATTATCCTGACCAGGGAATTAGAATGCATAAGACAGTTCAGGAGACACCTTTACAAAATTGGAGTTGTTGAAAGGTGAACTGAACTTTAAACGAGAGGGATAAAAGCATGAGACCGCATACAAGTTTACCCAAGCTGATCTTGACATATTCAATCAACATAATTATGTATTTAATTAATAGAGGACCCCCAGTCCTCATAGCGTTCAAGATTCCAGAAGAATAATGCCAAGGTCATGTAATTTTACTCAAACATTAGAAGGTTTCCGTATGTGTCTCGTATGTCAAAGTCAAAGACTCAGAGAGAGAGAGAAATAGAGAGAGGGGGGAGAAGCTAGATGCAAATGCAAGGAAGTGTGCCTTTATAGGATACAAGTTGGATGACATGTGGTACCACTTATGGGATAACGAAAATGAAAAAGTTATCAGAAGTTGGGATGTGGTGTTCAACGAGAATGCTCTATACAAAGATGAAATAGCAAAAAGCTTTGGTGGTAAAAAACAATTATAAAATGAAGTTCGATTTGAGTTAGAAAAAATCTCACATGACAACATTATAAAACATGCCAGCACCCCAGAGATAGAGATAGATGAATGTTTAGGAAGTCTTGAGAATTTGAGGAATCTAATGATAATGTGAGAATGGTGACATTAGTTCAAAGGATGAGGATGCCGATGATGCTGAGACTGAGACCTACCATCCTTAGGTTTGCTAGAGTACGAAGGCCTCCATTCATTTATTCCCCTTCAATAAATTGTTTGTTGCTGAAAAAGAATGAAAAACATGGGTCTTATCTTGAAGCCCTAAAATGAAGTACTTTTTTTTTGTAATTGAAAAATGATTTCGATTTGTTTGGCTAGTGAGTTTCTAATTCAAGGGCGGACCTAGTATAAAGCTCAGGTTAGCACGGGCTACCCTCAAATTTTCTGTCATAGTGTAATTCTTTTGAGAAAATTTTCAACATAGCGTAAATTTTGTTTAGTGCAACTCATAAAACAATGTGTGCAACCTTTAAGTTCTTGTTCTGGGTTCACTTGTGGTTTTGATTTTAGCTTAGTATAAATTCTGTTTAGCGTAACTTCTAAAAAAAATGTGTAACCAAGCATTATTGTTCTTGGTCCTTTTTTTTTTTTGGTGATTCAATGTTAATTTTGATTTTGTTATATTCTGATTTTTGTTTGATTAAATTTGGTTTGAAATCGGGATTTGATGATGAGAAAGAACAAACGGGTGGAGAAAATGAAGAAGTCAATGTTGTGAAACATTAAATAAGGAGGTAAAAAGCAAAAAAGAAATACCATTGTACTATAGCAAAGAATTTTGACAAAAATAAAAAGAAAAGACAAGTTTTAATTTATTCAAAATATAAAACTATATATACGATTATAAATCATTATTATTATATGCATTGCACCTGAATAAAAATGATTAGTAAAAGACATAGAAAAAGAAACGTGTCCATGATTAATGTATGACCATGCATACATGTTAGTTGTTTGGAGGAAGGTGAAGAATGCAAATGCAAATGCATAAACAAAGATATTTAGGTGATAACACATTAACAATCACATGATGAGTTTTGGGTGCCAAATAACCAGCCCCGCATCACACTAATTTGTAACTGCTTTGGGTGTTCAATTTTTTTTTAATTCTAACCAACAGTATAAGATGTTTTTTTTTCTCTCGCTAAGTTGAGGGTTCAATTTTCGTCGTTGACATATGTGAAATTAGGTGTTAGCTTAACAGTAGATTAAATTTGTCCGTAAAAAAACACGACATTGCATTTTACAATATGAAATATAAATATGATATTCTCTTTGTTTTTAAAACAAAATAATATTTTAGTTGGTATCTGATTTATCAATAAAATATATTCCAACAAAACAAGATGAGAAATCTCCCAAAAATTCCCAAAATTTTACATATTCAGCAGAGAACATATGAGGTAACGTGCCAAGATGGAGGAGTGGTTGGTGTGGGCGTGTGGCAGCTGTTGTGACTTTGCCACGTTTGCGTCTTTTGTTGAGAAGAAAAATCAAGCGTTAAAAGAAGAAAACACCCAGTCAAGTTTAGAACTCTTGACCACAAACACAAGGGTAGCACACTTTACCAATAGGTTGTATATATTTTTGTGAAACATCGGATATATATATATATATATATATATATATATATATATATATATATATATATATATATATATATATATATATATATATATATATATATATATATATATATATATATATATATATATATATATATATATCATTAAACATTAAATAAGGAAAAAGAGAGTCGATGGATATGAAATCGAGACCTCCAACTCCAAAACCAAGCACCTTAACTACCAAGGCTAGGAGCCATTTGATTTCTACCTTTGATTTCGTCTATATATTATGTAAGCCAGAATCATTTTTATTATAATTATAATTATAAGTGTAGTTATTATTAGACAAAACTGCACGAATGATCCATGTGGTTAGCTGAAAATTGTTACTTTGGTTCAAAAAAGTTTGGTCTAGCACCAGAGGTCCAAACTTTTCATTTTGTTGCGAGTTTGATCCGATTTTGTTTGAACTTTTTTATAAAGACGATTTTGCCCCTGATTATTTAATATTTTAATTTTCTTTTATTTCAATAATTAAAAAGAATTAAAAATAAAAGAAAAAAGAAAATACTCTCTCTCTCTCTCTCTCTCTCTCTCTCTCTCTCTCTCTCTCTCTCTCTCTCTCTCTCTCTCTCTCTCTCTCTCCTGATCTGTTTAGCTTATCATCAAAAAAAAAAAATCAAATTCTCAAATGACCGATTTAAGCTTCGAATTTAAATCATAAATTTCACAAAGAAATGAAATCACGTTTCAAGACACCCATATGATTTCCATTACACACATATGATTTCCATTTTCTAGTTTGTAGATCTCTCTCTCTCTCTCTCTCTCTCTCAAACAAGGAAACCCACCTGCAAAAATAAGAACAAAGTGGGGTTTGTCTGTTTATTGAGTAACACATTGCTTGAAGTTATATCCACGATGATGTTTAATTTTGTGTACTTTTTAGTAGCCCAAAAATAAGAACATGGTGATTTCTTTCATCTTGAAGCTCTGATACCGACAACCACCTACTTTTCTTTCCTCTTTCTTATTCCTGTAAACAGCTCTCGATTCCTGCTTTTCTCTAAATCCTAAGATTCTATTTTGTAATAAATATGGATTTCCCTCTTTCTCACTCGTTAATATTGTCTCATCAGAGAGTTAAGTCTTCCAAAGACTCCTCCGACCGATCCGACAGTAAGAGTTTATCAGATCGATATGCACTCCGAGAGGGAGAATAGAAGAGTCGCTGGAGTTTTTCAGATCTGGAATATTCAAAACAATATCGGCATACCTCGTGTTCTTCAAAACATCTTGAAGGACATACCTCGTGTTTTTCAGATCTTCTTTTTTGTTTATAAACTAGGAGGAAGGAGGATGTCAGGCAATGAAATCGATTTTTGAAATCAATTCCATTATTTATAAAGGTCGGATATTGAAGGTTAACCAAACCCAAACCCAAGCTTCAATTCCAAACCCAAACTCGATGGTCGTCTTTTGAAATCGATGGTCGTCTTTAGAATTCGACTTCACCTGCTTCCACTTCAATTTTCCGCCCCAAGTTCTTCCCAAGAGCCATTGTCATAACCTAGTTAGAACCCGGATGAACTCCCGTCCTTTTCTGCCACAACCCAGTTAGAGGAGCATTTCTAGTTTTTCTCGGTGTACCTGTTGTTGGGATAATTTTCTCATGAGCACCTCCAGTAGGAGGATTAAGAAGAGTTTTTTACGGTTCTTAACTAGAATTAAACTCATATTTCCATGGAGGCTTAAAGGATTTTGGAAGAAAATTTGGGGTAACATTGGGTTAATGGAAAGAGAGAGAGAGAGAGTATTTTCTTTTTCTTTTATTTTTAATTCTTTTTAATTGTTGTAATAAAAGAAAATTAAATATTAAATAATCAGGGGAAAAATCGTCTTTATAAAAAAGTTCAAACAAAATCGGACCAAACTCGCAACAAAATGAAAAGTTTGGACCTCTGTTGCTAGTCTAAACTTTTTTGGACCAAAGTGACAATTTTCAGCTAACCACAGGGATCATTCGTGTAGTTTTGTCTTATTATTATTATTATTAAAAATTAAAAATATATAAATTATTTTTTAAATTCATTTTTTTTTTCAATATTAATGCATAAATACATATATAAATACATTTTAAATGCATATTAAAATATATATATATATATATATATATATATATATATATATATATATATATATATATACTTTAAAAAGATTTTTGAAGTTTTTTTTTTCAGTTAAACGTATTTATACATATTTTTTTATAATATTCGTTATTATTTATATTATTAAAAGAAGTACATATAAAATCGTATAAATATGTTTAAAACCTTATAAAACATTTAAAAACGTTTTCTCTTTGAATTTATTATATTTATATGTTTTTATATATAAATATGTTTTATACATATGAATACGTATTTAAAATGTATTTATATATGTATTTATTTAATAATATTGATAAAAATGAATTTAAAAAGGCATTTATTTATTTTTGTTTTTAATAATAATAATAATAATAATAATAATTAATAATAATAACTAGAAAAGATTCACCGGCGTTGTCGGGGTCGGAAGGTATTGCTTTGTAAAGTAAAGTAGCATGTTGGTTGCTTTTTGTCCGTTAATGTGAGAGTAATTTGGTCTTTTCAGGTAGTAGGGACTGAATTTGTCACCATGGGTAAACCATATGGACCATTTATGTAATTTTGGCGGTGGTGGTGGTGGATTTATGTAATTTTGGCGGTGGTGGTGGTGGTGGTGATGGCAGATGGTGGGTGGGTTTATGGTATTGGGTGGGTATTTTCCAATAAATTAAACATTAATTTAAAACCAAAAAGAAAATGTTAAATCTGGTAAACCACAGGGACCAATCGTGTAATTTTGTCTAACAATAATAATAATAATGATGAGGGACCATTTCTGCCAAAAGACTAAATACTAATAATATGTAATAAAAGGCGAGGGTTATGAAAAATTCAAACCAAAGTGAAAGGGTTGTTTGTGAAAAAAAACATAAAGATGAAGGGTCAATGTTGTAAGTTGGAGGACGAAAATTGACAAAAAAAAAAGATGTCACTTTACTGTTAAAATCTTTCATAACTTTAATATATAATAATAATAATAATAATAATAATAATAATAATAATAATAATACAAGTTTACACTATATATAGAGAAGTAGAGGAAGAGATATTAAATGGCTGCTATTTTACTGTTCTATGATATAACCAATATATATAAAAAAATTAGTCAATGTTTCACAAAAAAATATGTATAGTCTAGTAATAAACGTGTGCATGTTGAGCCTTCTAGATGTTAGAAGTTGCCACATCAATAACCCTTTCACCTTAGCACGTACAAATACCTACTAAATAGGTAAAAAAATACTGATAATGCAATATTTTATCGGTTTTCTTAGACTTTTTCATAAAAAAATTTAACTATGGCCACATTTTTTTATATTTGTAGTTTTGGTCACTAGAGTTTTTGGGTTTTCAAACTTTGGCCATGATAGTTTTTTATATTTTCAGTTTTTGTCCCTAGAGGTTTTTTGGGTTTCAAACTTTGGCCGCAAAACATTCGTATTGGTATGTTTAATAATTATATTTGCGTATATTTCCATGTTTCGCCCCTATACTTTTTCAGTTTCACATTTTGACCACAAGACTTTTGTATATTTGCCGGTTTGCTCCCTACTCTTTCGTGGTTACCCAAGCTCGGTCTCCTTCGCAAAACAGAAGTAGTAGCTTACTAGTTATAGCCTAAAATCAATGTTCTAGTAATTATCGAACGATATCACATGTGTCATTTTTTTCAAGCAAATGATATCGAGGTTCAAATCAAATAGCACAAAACAAAGTGGAATAAGTCTCCAATTTTATTGAGAAAATATAACTCTAAAAACTCAATATTGTTTTATGCATAGTCCATGTCTCGGTATATATATATATATATATATATATATATATATATATATATATATATATATATATATATATATATTCCTAGACTACCAACTTGTAGAATAAGATCAGGAAGCTTAAACCAACTTGCTTAAGCCCCAAGTTTACAGTTTACTTGGTCTCCAAGTCCTACTCGACTTAGGATTCCAACAATCACCCCCAAATCTCTAAGTCCTTCTAGAGACTTCTTCGATCCCGATCAAGCTCCGCATTTCCTTGAACTTGGTTCGAGCTAGCGGTTTTGTAAGAATATCCGCCCTTTGTTCTTCATCAGGAATGTATTCCACCTCCACTTGATTGTTTTCAACACAATTACGAATAAAGTGAAACCTCGTGTGAATGGGTTTACTCCTTCCATGAAAAACGGGATTCTTCGTTAGTTCGATAGCCGACTTGTTGTCAACTCTAAGAACCACTTTCTCTTGTACTTTGTTCATGATTTCAACGAGAAAATCTTGAAGCCATATTGTTTGACATGCGGTCGCCGTGACCGCCATGAATTCTGCCTCGTAAGACGATAAAGCAACGGTATCTTGCTTTTGCGAACGCCATGTAATTGGAGATGACCCGTAGTACAAAATGTGACCGGTTGTGCTTTTTCCATCATCCGGGTCAACATTGTGACCACTATCACAATAACCAATAAGTCGCCTTTGTCCCATCCTCTCGTACTTGATTCTGTATCCCGTTGTTCCTTGTAAGTACCTTAGAATGTGTTTGATTACACCACCATGCGATTCTCTTGGACTTTGCATGTCTCGGCTAACAACTCCAACCGCATATGTCATATTGGGTCTTGTTTGCAAGAGATATCTAAGACATCCTACCACCTTTCGATATTGTGTCGGGTCGATTTCGGGATCATCTTCGACATTTGACAATTTATTTCTCGGTTCCATTGGAATGTGGGTCGGATTGCAATCATGTAAACCAAATTCTTTTAGAATGCGTTGAGCATATGCTTCTTGATTTATAGTAATCCCCGATTCCTCTTGCTTAACTTCAATGCCAAGGTACTAAGTCAATCTTCCAAGATCCGACATCTCAAAGTTCTTGGACATCTCTAATTTGAACCTCTTGATCATGTTCAAATTTGTACCTGTGACAAATAAATCATCAACATAAATTGCTAAAATTAGCAAGTTAGATTCTTCACTTTTCCAGTACACCGATGGTTCTTTCATGCACTTTTGAAATTTCATACTCTTCAAAATCCCGTCAAGTTTCGTGTTCCATGCTCGAGGTACTTGTCTTAGATCATATAGTGCTTTTGTAAGGCGATATACTTTATGCTCGTTGCCTTTCTTTATATAGCCTTCCGGTTACGATACGTAAACGGTTTCCTTTAATTCTCCATGTAAGAATGTCGTTTTAACATCTAAGTGGTTAAGCTCCCACCCATGAGTAGCAGCTAAGGCTATAAGAAATCGGATGGTTTCGATTCGAGCTACCGGGGCAAATACTTCTTGAAAATCAATACCGGGTTGTTGCACCTAACCTTTAGCAACCAACCTTACCTTGTATTTATAAATGGTGTCGTCTGCATTTTTTTCTTCAATTTGAACACCTACTTGATTCCAATTGGCTTCACCCCCATAGGCTTGTTCACGAGAGTCCAAGTATTATTCTTGTTTATCGAATTTATTTCCGCATCCATGGCTTTGACCCACTCTGGTTCTTTCTTCGCTTCTTCAACCGATACCGGCTCGTCATTGGTTGATAGAAGTAGTTCTTCGAGATTATCAAGATCAAGCTTATAATCTTGAAATCGTCTTGGAGGTGCTGAGGGCCTTTGGTTTGCAGTTCCTTGTTGAACAATATTATTGACCAGACTTGGTCGTTCATTATCTTGTACTTCCGCTCTGTCTCCAATCTCATGACCCGATTCAATCGGCTCCATTGAGTCATTGTTTACCTCGTTTCCTTGATTGTTGATCGTCTCGACTTCTGGGTAATCCCATGGTATTATGAATGAGCCCGGTTCTTCATTGTTGGTTCCTGCTTCTTTAATCCAATCCCACCCTTTGGTTTCATCAAAAATAACATCTCGACTTACGATTATTTTGTGTCACCGGGTTAAATAACCAATAAGCTTTCGTACCCGGTTCGGAACCAACATGCACTAGTGGTCTTGATCTTGCATCCAACTTCTTTAGATTAACCGGTTCAACTTGCATGTGCTAGACACCTAAATATACGAACATTTTCTAAATTCGGTTTTCTTTTATACAACTTTTCATATGGAGTTATATCACCAAGGACTCTTGTGTAGATGCGATTGATTAGATTTGTAGAGTGATTTACCACTTCTCCCCATAAGTAGTTTGGAACATGCATTGACTTCATTATACTTCGTGTCATGTCCATAAGCGTTCGGTTTCTTTGTTCCAGAATTCCGTTTTGATCACAAAAAGAATTAAACTCGAGAGAAGTGAACTCACCTCCTCGATCACTTCTAAACACTTTCAAAGACTTTCCAATTTCATTCTCCACCAAAGCTTTGAATTTTTTGAAGTGTGTAAACGCCTCACTCTTTTCTTTCATGAGATAAATCCACATAAATCGTGAAAAATCATCAATTAGTGTAAAAATATACCGATTTTGACCCTTGGTTGCCGGTGTGATCGGACCACATAAATCACCGTGAACTAGTTCCAATGGTCGATTTGCTTTGTATGTTGTCATAGCCGGGAACGACTTTCTTGTTTGCTTGCCCACCAAGCAAGACTCACACAGTTGATTTTCATAATTAAATTGGGGTAACCCTTTGACTAGACCCTTCTTGGACATCTTTTTCATTGACTCGAAATTGATGTTCCCAAGTCTTGCATGTCATCGCCATGTATCTTCACTTAGTCTCGAATGAAGACAAATAGGAACTCCAATTTGTAATTTTATTTTATAAAGGCGGTTTGGAGTTCTTTGTACTTTCATTAATAAGCAATTATCGGCATCGTGCATGGTCAAATAGTTGTCTTTCATTCGAATATCACACCCAGCTTCGGTTGCTTGTCCGAGACTAATAATATTGTTCTTGAGATCCGGTATGTAGTAAATCTCCGTCATCAGCCTTTGTTGACCCCTCTTGCCTTGGAAAAGTATAGCACCTTTTCCTTTGATTTTTACATGCGAATTATCTCCGAATTTAACCCTCCCGGTTATGCCTTCATCAAGTTCGGAGAAAAAAGATCGGTTTCCCGTCATGTGATTGCTCGCCCCGTTATCCAAATACCACACATTGTTATCTTGTGAGTCGTATCGAGACGGTATCACCTTTTCTTCGTTTAAAAACACGGTCTCGTGTAAAAATACGGTCTCGTCGGTATCGTTATATTCGGCAAAATTACTTTCTTGTAATTTTTTAATTCGGTCCGGACATTGAGACGCGAAATGACCTGGTTTGTTACAACGGTAACAAATAATATTTGATCGATCCTTTTTAGTTTATTTTTGTTTGGGTCAAAATTAGGCTTGTTTGAGTCATTTGTCCTGTGATTTTTCTACTTTGGGCTTTGTCGGTTCTTAGTCCATTTGTTTGCTCCACCTGATCCATCTGACCAGTTTGCTCCATGATTGAACCCACTTGACGATCCTTTTCCCTTCGTCTTCCCTGTCACTCCTCCATGAGACCCCGACGATCCACCACTACCAGACGACGCCAATTTCATGAGCATCACTCTCGCCTGACCCCCTTCGCCGTCCTCCTCTTCTTTGATCCTTTCCTCGTACGCCTTGAGTCGTCCTATTACATCTTCAAAGCCAACAGATTTCAAATCGAGCAACTGTTCCAAAGAGGCGACAATATGTATAAACTTCGTATGAGGCAAGGTTTTGAGGAACTTCTTGACTAACTTCGATTCATCAATAACCTCTCGTAATGCTGCTGATTTCGAGGCGATACCGGATAGCTTTCTAGCGTATGCGTCGATGGCTTCTGACTCCATCATCTTCAGCCGATCGAATTCGGCGTTTAGGTTTGCAATCAGGCCTCTTTCACTCGATCTGCGCCTATTTATCTCGTCTTGATTGCGTCCCAGAGCACTTTTGCAGAATCCACATCACCGATCTGCATAACCACGGATTCGGGGATTGCTTGATACAAAAGCCCCACTACCAGGTAGTTTTTCTCTTCATTCTCTTCTGTTCCTGGGTTAATTACACTCCATGCCTTATGAATTCTTAAGACAACCTTCATACGCAGGGACCAAACTGTGTAATTTGTGGAATTGAGCATGGGACAATTGAACTGAGGTCGATCCAATTTCTTTCATAATCACTGGAGCGGTTCCTTCATCTCCCCATGCATTCGACATGTTAACCTGACTTGTCAACAGGTAAAATTCGATCTCACAGCTTTTTGTTTTCAAGCTCTGATATCAATTCAAATCAAATAGCACAAAACAAAGTGGAATAACTCTATAATTTTATTGAGAAAATATAACTCTAAAAACTCAATATTGTTTTCTGCATAGTCCATGTCTCGGTGTATATATATATATATATATATATATATATATATATATATATATATATATATATATATATATATATATATATATATATATATATATTCCTAGACTACCAACTTGTAGAATATGATTAGGAAGCTTAAACCAACTTGCTTACTTTAGCCCCAAGTTTACTTGGTCTCCAAGTCCTACTCGACTTAGGATTCCAACAGAGGCCCCATGTCTTATGGTGGACATATGTATGAATTTAAAAATATAACATCCTCTAGCCTAAAAGTTTTAAGATTAATTTAGCGTAGGTGTTAAATTTGATCTCACATTGATTTTACTGAGAAAAATCATATTTTGTCTTGATTAAAAGTGATGTTCCTAGATATTATGTTACTAGATAATATTCAAGTAAAAAACAATAAAAACATATAAATTAATTAATAAATTAATAAAATGAAGATTTTGTATTAATTATAGAAGGTTAGGTACAAAATACACAAGTTGGAAGTGTAGTCTAGATAGATATGGGTCATAAAGATGGTGCCCATCTCACAAAAGTAGATTTAGTTTGAATTTAAAGAACACTAGTCAACCCCACAACAAGATTCAGCAATAAAATATGAGTAATAAGTGGTAGGCTATTTCTTTTGGAAATATTATTGCAAAATAATTAAAAGGTAAAATGTTCGATATTCGGCTTTTATACTTTTTCTAAATGGCCGTCTTGCATACTTAACGAGGTAAGTATTTTTCCTTGAGAATAAAAAATGACAACAAAAATAAAAATATTATAACTGATTTCTTTTTGCATTAAAAAATTGGGTTGCAACACCATTTTGTCGATATATACATTTCTTTTTCATAAGAGTTGATCCATATATGTAAGAGAACTTTAACCATATATGCCAAAGCTAATTGCGTTTGGAGATGGTTGGCATCGAGTTTAAGGTTTCGGAAATTCCAAATCACCCAAAGGAACACAGTACTACCACCTTCTGAGTTATTGCTAAACACTTGGGTCCTTGAATCGAGGTTTTTTACACACTAACATATCTACTACAAACGAATATGACTTTGATAAAAGATTCCACCAGCTGCATAATTTTTAGCTGAACTTCCAAATTAATTGGACATTCCAAGATGTAATTTTCTAATGTATGGGTCATAGTTATGTAGTAGGGATGTTAACGGGCCAAACGAGGGCGGAAGTTGTCTCCCTCACCCGGTCCCCGTAATCCCGTATTTCCCCATACCCAATCCCGATTTCAAATTCCTGTGTTTCCCCGCTCCCAGCCTGCCCCCGAATTTCTAGAATACCCCGGCTCCTTCCCCCTTTTCTTCAAATCCTCGTTAACCTTTTTGGCCTTAAATCCTTTGTTTAACATGTTTTTCACTAATTTATTTCATTTGACCTTACACATATTACTCTAGTTTTTCAAATACAAACATATATTACACAGTGGCTATTCTAAGTATAATATTTATTTTTTTATAAATAAAAATAGTTAAATATGGGGTAATTATTTCGAGGCCCCTGCGAACTATTTGAAATAGAGCTCCCCGTTTGCCTCTAACAACTAAACGAGGGTAAAAACCGATCCCATTGGTCACAAACCCGAAAACATTGTAAAAATACCCATGTATGAAAACGGGGTCCCAAGGGTTGGGTCCCGCAAGGGTTTTTGACATCCCAATTATGTAGTTTATAAGAGGGCAACGAATGAGTACTATATTTGACCGGATTATCCAATATAGGCCGTTTTTCATGGTTGTTTCTCCACTACTAAAAAAAGACTTTTAATGATATACGAATTACGACACGGTTTCCTCGCTTCAGTAACGAAGTTACGAATTTGTAGGATTTTGATTTGTCACCCTCGGAAAATTCCAGCAATTTTCATATATTTTCTATGATGTTCATTCAAGTTCATTAGTTGATGGTTAAGGTCTATTTTGGCATTTGGTGTTTTTTTAGCAATAAAACAATTATAGGAATAAGTAACCCATAATAGCAATGTGTTTATATTTATTTACAATTAAAATGATTCTTTGTATTTGACATACTATATTTTGTGCGATGGGTTATCTTTTTTTTTTTTTTTTGTATTATATTTAATTTTGTATTATGAGAAATTAAATGTGTTCTTAATTTGAATATTAGTAAGTCTTGATTTTTTTTATAAAAACGTAAAATCATGACATACAAATTGTCGGCCATAATTTTACTTTGTAGAATGTTTGTCATGTGTTTTAAAAAGTAAAAAATTATGACATACAAATGTTAGTTGTAAATATTGGTCTTAAATTTATGTCAAACAAATGTCTATCATGCTTCATTTGCGGTGTAAATGTTAGTATTCAATGAGACATATTTGTGTCATCTGTATACTTTAATGACACTCAATGTATGTCATCAAATGTCTTTTTTTCTAATAGTGCTTCATGCTAAGATTTTAAGTTTGTTGTGGACTAGATAATTCCATTTTCCATGAATAAATAAACTGAGAAAGGGAATTTTCGTCAATGTAGTGTCTAAAAAAAGGAGACCATATATAAGTCCATTTTAAATAAATTCCATTGCCAAAATAGAACATCAATGTCGCCAAGTGAAAAAGAGAAATAATTTTGAAATGATAGATTGAGTTGCGATAGAACATGTGAAACGTGAAAGATTAGTTATCCTACCCAAACAACCCGATGCCTCTTTGGTGCTTGATTGGTTAGTGAAACCACCTCAAAAAATTACAACTAGTTTTTTCTGAGCATTTTACGACCTTAATAGGTGCTTTCTATAATGCACATATATTGGTATCAAGGTTTCTCATAACACTACTCCTATCAACAACCAAAACTAACCATTTATTAGATTATCTCTCTTCCACCTATACAACTCAATCAAACTTAATTTTTTTACATCCATTAACAACCCAAACCTACCAAACTAAAACCAATCTTCTATATAAAATGAATACAAAAAATTATACTAACATTGGTATCAATTTGTAGAGAACATACTTTTACAAATTTTAATATATTTTCTTTATTTATTCTATAAATACAACATTCAGTTATCTATAAAGTAAGTTATTAAAAAAAAACTTAATTAAAAGGAAAAATAAGGAGACATGTAGCAAAGAGAGAGAGAGAGTCCAACTTTGTGTTCTGTGGAACAAACCGGATGGTATAATAGTTTTACATAAGGTTAGACGGTCACCGAAAGAAAGAGTAGAAGCTTCCCCTTTGTATAGTGTTTAGAGAGAAATTTTTGGATAACTGGATTCAAATGTACGACTCTAGCCATCGAAGGAGTCATAGATACCTGAACTACAGTTTTTCGATGTATCAATGGATGCTACGAGCTACAAATCAACTTTTGAGTCTAGAGAACAAATCCAAAGAATTTATTTTTTGGTCAAATAAATTTTCACACACGAAGATAATTTAAGGGGTTGGCTAAAAAGACACCACAAAAGACACCCTATTTTTCAATTTAGACACCCTATTTGATTTTTAAGGTTTTTTTTATTGGTTGAATTTGCATTGTTTTTTGAAAAAATAAATTATAAATAGTTTATTATAGGTTGACTTTTAATAAAAGTATTCATAGGGTGTCTAAGGAGTGTCAATTTAACAACACCCTAATTTAAAGCATCACAAAATTCTGTTCAAATTTCTATCATTTTCCATAGCCCAATCACAAAGGAGTGTTACAAAATCTACGTATTGGAGATGTGTAATTAAAGGCACATTCGTAGGCCTTTATAAACACTTGTTTTCTTTTGCTTCCTCTAAGGCGATGTTTATTATTTATTATTTTTTTTGGAACCCA
The DNA here is from genome assembly GCF_052849685.1 of Lactuca virosa. NCBI lineage: Eukaryota > Viridiplantae > Streptophyta > Magnoliopsida > Asterales > Asteraceae > Lactuca > Lactuca virosa. The sequence continues at coordinate 271,678,281 of NC_136433.1, forward strand.
CGGATATTATTGAAACCACGGTCTAAAAGAAAAAAGACCAGTAAAGCACATTATCTGCCATGTTTCATCCAACTAAAGACCACTTACAAAATGTCAAAAGGAGAACAAATCCAAAACTCTCATTTACAATTTTCAAAATTGCCCTTATGTTTCATCCAACTAAAGACCACTGAAAGCATATTATCCGCCAACTTTAGAGAGTTCACTCGCACACCTTTAAACCAAACGTCATTCATTGTCTTTCACATACACCATAAAAAGCCATAACAGATTGCAATAAATATTTTCCTCTTTTTTGGACATTTTCCCCATGTCACTGCGAAATTAACGAAATCTGAAATCAAATGAAACCTTTGAAAGGGGATGCCACACCAAATGAAAATCCAAACTAGAGAATCAACCGCAACAGAACATTCCAAGAGAATATGATCCGCAATATACAAACCATTGGAACACATTTGACAGGAGATAGATGAAATGTTGATACCTCTCTTGGAAAGTGCAATTGCCGTAGGAATACACCCTATACACGCCCTCCAGACAAAACTAATACACTTGATAGGAACTAAATGAAGCCAAACCATGGGGTTATTCACCGGAACAGTAAGCTTACCATCAACGAGAGCTTGAAGATTGCTCACACGAAAGATGCCATCACCGCTAATCTCAACCTCCATGCGTCTGGCCCGTTGGAACGGACAACTTGACTACTAAGACTAACAATAGAATCCAAATCCAACAATTCTTGTGGATTTTTGGGATGCCGCTTCCAAGCCCACGAGTATGTGCCATCGACCCATCTGTCAAATAAATAACACGATTTCCTTCTGTCAAACGCACATAAGGACGAAAATTTCGATGCCAAAGATCCATTCCCAAGCCAATCATCGAGCCAAAATAGAATGATCTTTCCATCCCCACCTGAAACTAAAAAATATTTGACAATTTTATATCTATATTGTCAAGTGTCGAGATGATATTGACAATACTACTCCATTTAATCCTCATGCAATGTAAATAAACAAGAATGGGGATAATAGGTCGCCATGTCTAACCCTTTGACAATCACTAAAGATAAAGCCAATTTGATATACTCTTTGATCCATGCTTTCTGATTGTTTCCCAAATCCACTTGAACAATAAAGAAACTAATATCTTTATCTTTATCTTTCTTTTTATCTTTATCTTTACTGTATATTATTAAACATATTGGACTAATCTTGAATTTTAAGAGGTATTAAAATTAAAGCCTTTCGTATAAACCTTTGATGCTTATATTAATCATCATCATAAAAAATCCTTACAAAAAATATCAACATCCTTACCAGTAAAAAATCAATATTTCATTACCAAGTAATGGAAGGTTAATTTATTTTAGAACCCCGAATTCCATAAATCAAGCAAATTCCATAAATAAGAATGTCATAGGTTATCTTACCTCTTGAAACCTGATATTCCATATTCTGAGTCACGATTACAGTATGTGTTCCATAATCAACCCTAAATCTCGCTGACCTTCTTTATATCTCGCCCATTCCCATCTATCACACATGTGTTCAATATATGCAATGGAAGGATGGATGGATCAATGGAGAAAACTAGATAATAAAAGGTTCGATGTCTTTAGCGCTGTGACTACCGAAGATATATATTTTCCATCAATCTTCACAAAAAGTTGATGTTAAATAACTTTAAAATTTTATTTTATTTGTCTCCCTTTTGGTTTTCCAACTTTAATTTTGACTTTTGATCATGATTTCCTTATCTCTCAGGTTTCAATTGTTGCTAACAATGCATCTAAAAAGAAGACTCACTTTGGAATGACATTTGTAGACGGTAGACAAATTAGACTTTTTTGAGTTATGATATTGATCATTATGCCACATTTACCCAAATTCATGTTTTTGGGTATGATTTCAGGACCATTTTAGCTATATACTTCTAGTGAATTTGTTTATGTTTCCAAATACACGAACATGTTGATACTTTTCGTTACTATAGTTGCTTGACTATTCTTGTTTTTTATGATTCATTAACTTGACCCATAAAACTAAGAAAGTTAAGAGGGTTAAGATGGTACATGGAACTTGGACATGGAAGAATGGTTCCGGGTTTGTATTTCTCATGCTACCACTCCCAAAATTTCGTTTAAGTTTGCTAATCTCTAACTAGCATAATTTCCAAACCTTTGTACAATAAATCAATCAAATTGATTGGTGGTTTAAAATTTTTTGGTTTGATGTTTTGTTGATGGACAAGCATACCATGGATCGTTAAATATAATTTATAATAGGTTTGATGTAAGAAATAACAATGTACACTCATTGATTTTTTAGTAAGCCATTCTGCATTTTTTTTTAATATCAGTAGGTATAATGAACATGGGAATTTCTAAGAAGGATTTGATGTACAAGGGCGATGCTTACGTATATGTTTTCTATCGTGGGGAGTTAAGTTTAAATGGATATAGCTTGTCAAATACTTTGTGTACTAAAAATATAATGTGACGCTATTAGAAGAGAAAACAAAAGCAATTGTTGTTGAGCTTAGTTTAGTCATGTGTATTACACTCCTAAAACCAAATATAACATTAAAGATTATTAGTTTTATAATAAATCATACAGTTTCATGTTTTCTAACTAAAAGAGAGTTTAACACCCCGTTCCCGAGTTCAACTTAACGAGAGAAAGAAAAGGAAATGGGTGGAAATGAGAAGAAATAAAAAGAAATTGGTGTTCCCGAGTTTCATTAAACGAGAGAATTGGAAGGAAGTGGAGAGAAATGAGAGGATCACTTTCCCTCCTAACTTTCCTTCCGATTTGGGAGGATTTGAAAAGAAAGAACAAAATTATTCATTTTCCTTCCATTTCTCTCCAACTCGGGAACACAAAGGAAAATTTTGTTTTTCTTTTCTTTCTCTTCTTTTCTCTCGTGATTTTATTTTCTCTTCTCTTCTTTTCTTAGAATGGAGGTCAAACTACTAGCCAATCGTTCAAAAAAAGGAGCTTAAGTATTGATTTTTTTTCGTTCTTGAAGCCCATATCAGTTGGACTTAGTATATTTTCCGCTTCCTTGTGAAGTATATTTTTTATTTGAAAAACCCCTCAATATTTGCTTAAAAAATCAAAAAATTTCGTTTGCACCAACTCTTTTGTGGGTTTAGTCTTTGAATCTACTTAGGGCATCTCCAACTCACCCCCAAACTCCATTTCTTCCCCTATTTCTTCCCCCATTTTTCTCCAACCCTACCCCATTTTCACCTTCATTTTTGGAGATATAAATAGTATTCCCCCATATATGGGGGAATACTATTCATATCTCCAAAAATAGAGGTGAAGTTTGGTTGCCAATTTTAGTCTCTCTCATTTTTATTTTATACATGTCTAGTTTATTTTATCTATTAATTATAATTTAAATGCAATATTTAATATTTATAATATCATGTTATATAGTAATTTATATTAATTAATCATAAATATAGAGTTTAATTAGTAGAGGGGTGTATTTGACAATATATATATATATATATATATATATATATATATATATATATATATATATATATATATATATATATATATATAAGTTATAAAAATAGAATATATTATAGGAATATACTTTTTGGGATAAAAAATGGGGTAGAAAATGGAGTAGGGTTGGAGATGAATCACTATTTCCTTCATTTTCTACTTCATTTATGAGGGAAAAAATAGAGATGGGTTGGAGATGGTCTTAGTAAGATTGGTACATTATTTGTTTTTAAAATTCCTTAAATGTAATTACAAAAGTTTTAAGAAGATAACAAAAAAGTTTTATATTCATGGTTTAAATTATATTTTATTTTTAATTCCTATTATTATATTTTGATGAACATATTATCTATTAAAAAAAACTATTTCATAAAAAGTACGAAATTCAAAAGAATCCTTATTTAATATAATAAACATTATTTTATCCTCTAAAATATAACATTTTTTAATTTTTATTTTAGAAATTTCTAGTAAAATCATGTTAGTGACTTGTGTGTTTAAACAAGTCATTAAATTGCTAATGGCGAGTAGTATGACATTTGACATAAAAATTAAAAGAATCAGAGTTAAACAACAACATAGTCTCTAAACTTTTCTGAAAATAACAACATATTTTCTATGAACTTTCTATAAATAGAAATGCACTTCATATAAATCTTCTGAAAAAAGTTTATTTATTTACTTATTTCCATGTTTCACATACTTGCAAATTAGAGTGCCATTTAGGAACCTTCTCTAGATTAGAAGCTTGAATAAAGAGTGTATGTGTTACATGTCAAAGTGAATCAGAGCAAAAAACCACTAACATAAATTAGGATACTTATGAAGATATACTCTGACTATGGTGTTTGTGTCGTGGATCATCAAAGTGAAGGTTAACTTATCTCATTTTAATAAGAAAACATATTATAAAATTTACGGAACCGAGAACCAAATAACCGATATCAATTCCAACATTGCAGGAACCTCCGGTTGCAGAATTTCCATTCCAATTCTAGAAATAAACTATTTGCCGAGAAAACTATTTATCGTCGCCGTTTTGCGCAGGCACACCTAGTGTGTGCTATATATATATATATATATATATATATATATATATATATATATATATATATGTGTGTGTGTGTGTGTGTGTGTGTGTGAACTCAAAAATTAGTAAGGACTACGATGACAAATCAATAATTATATCTTTTATGATTAAAACTTAAATGATTCAAAATATATAATGATCCAAAATTTGTTTTCTGAATAAATATTTTATTTAATTGAATATATTATTGATCCAAAATCATATAATTCAAAAATGATATGATCCAAAATACTATAATTCAAAATATTATGATAAAAAAATAAATGATTCAAAAATAGGATTAACGAAAAATATTACGATCCTTAATATTTTAATTTTATAAATTTTATATAATTGTTAAACAAAAAAAAAACTCGAGTTGATATTTAGTATAAAGAAAATAAAAAGAATGAAAAATCAAAAAGTAAAAACAAAATTAAACAAAAACACTAGCACCTATGAATATGTAGTAAATTAAATAAACGAAAAATAAAATAGAAAACCTGAAAACCAAGAATATATATGTTTAAAAAAAATAAAAAAATAAAATATAAAATATAAAATAAAATAAATAATAAAACCAACTTAAATGACGTTCCATAGTCATTCGTCGCATGTGATTAAATTTTCGATTCCGTATTAATTACCACAGACGTGCGTCGCATGTGAACACATCACGTCCGTTTAACGTTTGTGCTTTAGACGAAGCGGATGGTGAAAAATTGTCATCATAGTCATCACCATTTTTTGAGTCATCACTGGATCCACACCATATATATATATATATATATATATATATATATATATATATATATATATATATATATATATATATATATATATATATATATATATATATCATGGTTCTAAGTAACGTTAGACGTGATTTGAAAACACTGTCAAGGCTCAAGCTTTTGTACGCCATGACGAGCCACTTCATTTGTAAGACGTGAATTAAGACGACAATTTTTTTACAGTTGATAATTTTAAATATATTTTCTACTATTATTCATTTCTATATACATATTTAACTTAAGATGATATTTTATTAAAGTGTAGCGTCTAGTACAAGCCTTGTAGTCATGACACGTCATAACAAGTTTTTAGAACCTTTATATATATATATATATATATATATATATATATATATATATATATATATATATATATATATATATATATAGAGAGAGAGAGAGAGAGAGAGAGAGAGAGAGATAGATAGATATGTTCAAATGTTTTTGACAACTATTGTGTGCCTTATACACCAATGAGAATTCAGGAAATAATAAATCATTAAATAAATCATTTAAGGGTATTATAGTAATCTTGGCATATTTAAATATGGTAGATAATTAATATATTTATCATCCCCTTAAATATGGGATATCAAAGTCAAACCCAAAAAACCCTACGCTTGAAAATTAAAATTGGCGTCGATCCCTTCACCCATTTTCCATTCTCTCCAGCTTTCACCCAACACCGATCGACTCCGTTACCACCGTCGAACGCTACCACCGATCAAGAATATATGCATGCTTTCTTTCTCTACAGTTCATAGCACATGGAATTTGACTATGGTTTTTCTCTCTTCCAGTTATTTCTGTTGATTGTGATGATATAGCGATGAATCCATTTCATGTTGTCTGGATGAATCCGACCCCTTTTATGCATCATACAGTTCCCTATTTGCTTCAATTTTGAAGGTTTAATTTGGGTTTTGGGGGAAACGAACGATTGAAAGAGTTTGAATTTGACAAATCACAAGTGATTTCAATTATATTTATTCGAAACTGCAGTTGGGAATGCGGCTGTACAAAGGAGAATACAACATGCTGTTTTAGTGGCGAAAGAAAGAAGAGAAGCGATGTTCAGAACCAAGCGAATATGTACAGAAGGAGTTATCAACTCTATGGATGTCGCCATCAATGGCGACATGATTATTGGTAAGACTCTCACTAATTTTTTTTGAAGAAACTGAAGAAGCACACCACGTGTTCGATAAAATGCATAGTTGAAATCTAGGTATTTGTAACTGGAAAACAAAAGATTGTTTATGTGATGTAGTAACTTGTGCTTAACTGTAGAAATTATGTACCTCAATCCTGAAAATAGATTTTACATCTAATTGATTTTTTATTTTGATCCCTTAAAATCTGAAATTTTCCTTTTTTAAATATGGTTAATTATCAAAAATACCTATATGCTGAAATTTATGTGATTATATTGTACATGTTATCCTATTGTAATATCACAAACTCACAGATCATGACCTTTGATTCTATTCCATCTTGTGGTCCAGATCTGTGCATTCTGGCACACAATAGTTAGTAAAAAAAATAACCTAACCCTATATATATATATATATATATATATATATATATATATATATATATATATATATATATATATATATATATATATATATATATATATATATATATATATATATATATATATATATATATATATAAGTTCATTTGCGAAAATAAAAGAGGTTGAGAATGAGGGAATCATTCTATTTATATTTTCTACAAAACGCTTCGTCGTACCGACACCAACCACCACTACTACCTCCGCGACCAACCACCGCTACCTCGGTCGCCATATTAATATAGGAATAATCACTTCATCTATATTTACATATATGAATATACGTATTGATATACATGTTCAATCGACCAGGTACGCTGGAGCGCTTAAGCAGCAATCGAAATGAGTAGCCCATATTTATTCCCTTATTCTCAATGTTTATTTTTTTTCTCAATTGAACCTCCTCTCTCTCTCTCTCTCTCTCTTTATCTATCTCTCTATACACACAATATATATATATATATATATATATATATATATATATATATATATATATATATATATATATATATATATATATATATATATAAGTTCAATAAAGAACCATTGTTAATTAAGGAACCAATGAACCAATCCAAAGCGTAGGAATTTAAAGGGAACAATGGACAAAGAAAGAAATGTAGATTTGTATATTGGACACATAGGCACCAGATTTTATTAAAAACCCACTTCTTATTTTAGTTTTTTTTTCAGGCTATGTTTTTTTGTCGAAAAAACCTGAATATTCTATTGTTCATGTTTTTTTCGTGATCTTTAAATAGAGATACGTATTGATGTATTAAAAAAAATGGAATTTTTTAAGAAAAAAAGAATACATTTCGTTTTATTTTGTTTTTTTTTTGAAAAGTTAAGGTTTATTCTTTATCGAATATATATATATATATATATATATATATATATATATATATATATATATATATATATATATATTTATATACACACACTTTTTAAATATATATTCATATTGATGTTAAATAACAAATTTTTTATGTAAAAGTTTAGCTCAAATTCACCATGTGAATGTTGAATAAAGAATTATATATAGTTCAGATTCACAGTGTGAATAATTTTAAGTCGGATTCATATTGAATCCTAAACAGTAAATAATATAATTTTAAGTCAGATTCATAATGTGAATAAACTCACTTGCAAATTTTACAAAATTAATTAAAAAAACATTTTTTTGTTTTTGTTTAATATTTAGTTTTGGTTTTTATTGTAAAAATAAAATAAATATATCAAAATTCATAAACTTTTATATTATTTAAATAGACATTCATATTTATGTATAATTTTTTTTTGAAATTTTAGCTCAGATTCACATTGTGAATCTACTGAAAATTGAATTATATCCGGTTCATATTCATAGTGAAGATAATAGTATGTCAGATTCACCATGTGAATTCTGAAAATTTAATTATATACAATTCAGATTCACAATGTGAATAAATTTAATTGTAAATTTTACAAAACTAATTTATGAGTAATCAAAACGTTAAAATATTATAAAATTACAAGAAAATATATTTTGATTCACATGTAAAATTCACTAAAATAGTTTGTGAATGATCAAATAGTTGAAATAGTACGTCGGATTCACAGGGTGAATGTTAACAACTAAAATAGTTTGTGAATGATCAAATAGTTGAAATTTTAGCTTCAGATCAAGTCCTCTATAGTTTTTGTCCCTATAATCTATCTGTGCTACGGGGGAATATTTCCGCGATAATGGAATGCACATACTAATAAATTTTTATGATCTTAGCAAACAGGCAGTGATATATCGACAAATGTCAATATTCTTACAACGACCAAGTCTTAAAGGCCTTAACATTGTGATACAATCATAACTTACGAGATACTTCGAGTATCTGCCCATATCGACTATTCAAAATTATTGATGGATAATCCAATTTAAAATAGATTCTATGATATTAAATTTGATTTAATAACTTAAATAACTAAGTGAAATTTAATGAGAAGAATCTATAGCATCCCATTTTACTACCTTTGAAAGCCACAAAGGGATAAACATAAGCAATTTAGCATTGTAATCTATCACATTCACTGTTAACTTATTTGTTGAACATCATACTATTTTAATTGTTGTCATTAAATGATCTATTTAATAACATTCTGATTTATTTGCTAAGCTTAAATCTTTGTAAATAACACTTCCTCAATCAAATTGTAATCCAAACATCCAACATTCGAAGTAAGTCACTAATTAATCACTGCATAAAAAAGGATTAGGTAGTTTGTAAATAAATTATGTGAATATTTAACTAATAGAAAGTTGCATAATTAAAGGGGTAAAAGTGTAAAGATTTGAAATGCAAATCTTCTGGACATACATTTCACTTAAAGATAATTACTTGGTAGACCTTCCCTAAAATAAAGGGCCTGATTTCAGAAATCACACACATCAGAATTTCTAGCTTCAAACCCTAGAGAAATCAGACTCCTCTCTTCTCTCTCAAAATCCCAAAACATCAAACCAGATGTGGCGCACTCATAGCAACACGCGTTGCGTTTCGAGGAAGAAATCCTAAATCGTTTAATTTTTGTTGGTAGTTCATTCGAGAGGTGTCTTGGCTAGTCCACTGCTTCTTGGGTGTGATCACAGAAGAGGAAACCTTACTACGAAAGTAAGGTTCTTTTTACGTCTCTTTAGTTGAGTTTTGTTGCATTAATTGTTTTGAATATGGATCCAATTCTTGAGTTATGAGTTAAGTTTTTCTTGATTATTGCTTTTGTTATTGATGCCTTTATGGCTTTTGAGATCATCATAACCCAACAGTGGTATCAGATACACTTGTTCAATGTTAATTGCACCTTTGATTTACATTGTGTTTGTATGATTATATTTGCATTGTTATAAATTGATTAAACCAGTTTTATAAAGAGTTTAAATTGTTTTAAAACTGTTTCAAAAATGACCAGATCGATTATGTTTTTCTAAATCTGATCGGTTTGACGTGGCTCGTCCACGATGGGATTCTGAAAAACTCTCGGTGTCTAGAAGACGTGTTGCACCCATTACTGGACACGTCGCGTGCTAGCTGATCACAAATTCGTTTCTTCCATTTTAATTTTATAAATTAGAATATGCCTGATTCCCTTAAGCATCCAATTCAGATCAGTTAACGCACGCAAATCAGATAATTTTACAAAGATGGTTATCACTCTTTTTTGCTTTAATTATTTACTTCATATTAATAATTAAAACTCAATAATTTTTGACTTTATTATTCTATTAATTTCATGAATGTGAGATCATTGAAACAATAGTTTGTCTACTTGCTTTCAACATCATGAATATTAGTTTAATCTAGAAGTTGTAATCGAAGTTCGAATAATTGTTTGTTTGAATTATATGGATCCGATACACCACATCTTGACTTGACATATGTGTTGCTTATTTTTGTTGTACTTTTGGTCTTTGTGACCTTCATTAGTTTTCTATTTTGTAATTTGTAATATATCTTATAAATGTAAAAGTTTAGTTAGGTTTTTTGTAAATTAGAATAGAAAAATGTAATGTTGTGAAGATTGAAGACCAAGTGAAGGACTTTGGAGTTTGGAGTTATGTGGAGTTCGAGGCGGCATCATGTTTTGATGGTTGATAAAATGGAAGCTTTGGAGAGTCCCTTTCCAAATAGATGCTTTCAAAAGTTAAAATGTTTAACTAAAATAAAATAAAACCGGTTTAAATCAAAATGTAAATCTTATGTTACCCATGAAAACCACACACTTCCTTTTAATACGCTGATGTGGGGTAGCACCTAGAGCCAACACATTGGTTTGGTTATGGTAGGGGTGATGCGAAGCGTTACTTGAGCCATGGATCATGTGGTTTTGCATGGTTGATTTACCATTTAGATTTATGATCCTCGACTAATCCAATCATGAATGATAGATGAGCATGAAAGAAATTAACATGCTATTGGGATAAGTCAATAAATATCTAGGGATCTAGGGGGTTTCATACAGATTGAAGATGGAAAACAGTTTGCCTACCTAAATAGACTCTTGATGTGGTTATTGCTAATCCTCTTCGCATTCTTGAAGTGAAATATGGATCCTAGCATTTTCTTAAATAATTTGAATTTATTGGGTAATTATATTAAAAGGATTTAATCAAACTAATATCAAACTTCGTTTTATAGATGTCTACATGTACGAGTGCGATGGTTCCCCCACACCTACCTCTTCATCAAACTTATGACTACTCATATTCTATCAAGGGAAAAACTCATTGGTCTGAACTATTTCGATTGGATTCGCTCGCTAAAGATCACCCTTAGGTATGAGAAGAAAGAGTATGTTCTGAATGAGGATATCCTTGAGGAGCCCTATGAAGATGCTACAACTGAAGAGGTTATTGATTATGACAAACATCATAATCAATCGATTAAATTCATATGTCTTATGTTGGCGACCATGGTTATAGAGTTGCAAAACAACTTTGAGAACCTTAGGGCGTTCGATGTGAATGAGCAGCTCAAGGAAATGTTCCAAGAGCAAGATAGGCATGAGCGATTTAAATTTGTGAAGTCTCTTCTAGGGTCTATGTCACACCCCTGGCCACTGGCAGAAACGTCGATGTGCGCGACGTAAATCGAGTATCACATTTATTAAACATACATTGAACAATACAAAATATAAACTTCTATTATTATCAAAATAGAAATTACAACGACGTTGTTATTTACTAAATCGCAACACATGTCTAACAGTTGGGCGTTTTAAAAAAATATAGTGCAATAACGGAAAGTATTCTATACAAACTCTTCTGGCTTGCTAATGATGCCAGGAATACATGCATTAAGATATATCAACAATAATGTTGGTGAGTTGTACAGGTTTTGACACGATGTACCCTTATAACCAAAAGTATTTTCATAAAATCTTATCTAATTGACCAGTTTATATAAAAGTGTATTTTTCTAACAAAAGTATAAAAATGAATCTTTCACAACTTGTAATCCCATACACGTAAAAGTGTTGTTTATGTGAATAACTTATTGATTATACGTTTATAAATAATAAAAGTCGTGTCGTAAAGTTTAACAATAATTGTTTTACTTTTCTATTTAACCGACGCTAATCCATTTAAGAGAAGTATTTCTACCATGGACAGTCTCATTTCAACTCGTAAGAGTATTCCAGACTACGCGCTTACACTAGTTCAATCGTTCCTACCATTTATCGTCTCATTTCAACTTGTAAGAGTATTCCGGACTACGTTGTTACAATAGTTCAGTTGTTCCTACCATGTACCATTAAACTCATAAGGTCATTCCAGAATACGTGTTTATGCTAGTTCAATCGTTCCTACCACGTACCGTTTCATTTCAATTCATAAGACTATTTCAGACTACGTGTTTATGCTAGTTCAATCGTTCCTACCACGTACCGTCTCATTTCAACTCATAAGAGTATTCCAGGCTACGTTTTATGCTAGTTAATACGTTCCTACCACGTACCATCTCATTTCAACTCATATTTGTATTCCAGACTACGTTTTTATGCTAATTTATTCGTATACATGTACCAACACAACTTCAAGGTCTATACTGAGCTCATAACCATACTGAAGGCAATATAACCTATGCACCAACACTATGAGAGAACATACTGAAATTCAACAACAACCCTTTATCAACGTCGTGAAATACATAGATAATGAATGCCAATGCCCATATCAACTCATCGGGCGATGGTTGTAGCTAGAAACCTTAGGCGGGGCATGCCACCCGTACAAATCAATACAATCGATCTTATACCTGTCGTCCTCATTCCTTACGGATTAACGGTTATAAACCAGAGGGTTTTAACTAATATTTGTGTTATTAGTTTATGAAGTGAAACATAGCTCAAATAGAAAATCCCGGGTGTTGTGGAAGACGATGCTCGAAGTCCTAGATTTGAAGATTTGCAAGACTTGACATTCCAAAAAAATGTATTAATTTTGTGATAAAAATCGAACAACATGTTGACTGCATTTTGACCAAAAACTAGGTTGCAACCAATGTGAAACCAACAATTTCCATAAAATCAACAGTTTACAAAATCATTAAAATGCATCATTCATAATAACACGGTTTTTAAATTAGAAATCAACACATTTTGGTAAATAAAAAATTCGAGAGCGTGTATAAAACAACTATATTTTTATAATGAAATATAAAAATATTACATATTCGGTTTAATCTCATTTATACACATACTCATAAATAAACTCACACACAAACAAACACACACACACACACACACACACATATATATATATATATATATATATATATATATATATATATATATATATATATATATATATGATTCCAAGTCTTTTAACCATTATATGTATTTCTAGTTGGATTCGTACCCTTTCATACAATGTACTAATAAACATGCATTGTTACGATAATTTCAACTTGATTTATCATTTGAAAAGTACGAAGAAGACATTGATGGAATTCTTAAACCTTCTCCAAACTATAGAAACCGGAAAGGAAATAGATTTTTTTATCCAGTTCCAGTTACCGCCTTTCTGAATGTCGGCGGAAAGAAAAGGAAATGTTTTGAATCCTAAATGGAAAAGGAATGATTTTGGTCAGAACTTCCCATTATGAGGGAATGGAATTAGTATGTCCTCTATTCCACACAACCATGGTTTAAAAGAGGCAATTTTTAGTTAATGAAATGACAAGGATCATAAGAAACGAAGCTTCCCTAAGTACTTGAAAGATCTTCGAGATGGTAAAGTCAAATGTTTGACTCTACATCAAGTGCTTGAATAATTGAACTCCATAATACTTCCAATTAATGGATCCTTGATGCGTTATGTGTTAATCACATTTTTACGACATGGAAGGACCTATAGGAAAGAAAGAAGTTTTAAGAATCGAGAGCTAAATCTAATCTTGGAATGGACATGTGTCGCCTGTCTCGATGGTTATGGATTTCGAGCTTGTGCTTAGTAGTGGAGTTAAGAAAGACCGAGTTATTTGATATTATACTCTGGAAATGTCAAAAAACCAAACTTCATTTTTTGCATTGCATAATCATGAATATCAATTTCATTTGATAATGGAAAGGTAATATTCAAGTTTATAAAGATGACAATTTTATGTTTAAAACAACTTTTTGCAACTGGCATTCATGAAATTGTAGCTTGTGTTTCTAATAATAGTAAGGTTAACTTTAATATTGATTCCTCTAATAGTTTGGATAAGAACGCGCTTGTGGCATAATTGCCTTGGACACATAAGTAAGAATCGCATCACCAAGCTCTAATTGGACCGGACTTGAAATCATTCATCTTTGGGTTGGCCACATAAGTTAGAATGTGAAATAAACCATCAGGACACAAATACTTTCAACAACACTCTTGGGAATACGCCCGTCATCTCTGGTACTCATTCTCCTGAAAATAAATGTAGGTTTGAAAGGTCAACATAATGTAGGTGAGTTCACAGGTTTTTATGTTTTAAAACATTTTGCATAGTTTTACTATATAATGATTTGTAGTTACTCTTAATATTCAGAACTTGCATCCTTGAGTTTGTTATAAGTTTACTACTTCTTAATTTTATTCCTATTAGTAGTTTTAGTTTGTTTAGGCTAAACAATGTTACAACGAGTTCCTATAATCGAGGTCATGACGTTGTTATTCCCCAAAATCGACGCTTCATCGAACGTCGGCAAAGTTTAGAAAATTATGCTTGCTGTGAGTCGACCGTCAAGGTTGTAGCTAGCAACCGCAGGTGGTGGTGTCTGCCCCCATATAAATCTATAAATATCTTTCCCGCTCACTTAATATATAACGATTATAGTTCGGGATTAGCTAAAAGTTATTTAGCTAAGGGATGAATAATGTATCATTTAACAACTGTTAACGTGTAGCCGTATCAGTACTTTCACTTTCCTTGGTCGTTTTGGCTAATTCTAACCTTCATTTTTAACCTATGTTTTCTACACACGATGATTTTACAAAAATCATAACTCTCTCATACGGGTCTGTTTTGACATTCTTAGTCTCGAAATTCCTATTTTGAGGGGTACTATGGTTTTCCTTTTGCTAGAAGTCAATCGTTCTCTTCGTAAATTTTGACGTAACTTTTTATGCGTGGTTGGTTTTTATATATTATAAAAATCATATCTCCTACATGCTAGGTCAGATGTTTACGAAGTTTATATTTTTGGAATCATGCTGACATGTACATTCCGATTGTGTTAACCTACTCATAAGGTGAAACGACTTTTCACACACTTATTTCTGAGCCTATTAGTCGAAATAATCATATTTTTGAAGGACGTAATTGAATATATTTATTAATATATCGAAATATTACATTGTTGTCCTATTACACCTATTTGTTTAAGTCAATTCCTAACGGTGGTTGGTGAGGTTTTTTCTTCGGTTGTCACACATGGACATGTAATGGAGACAAATGATTGTTGGATCTTGTACACACTAATGTGTATTGACCCTTCAGATCCTCCACAAGGAACGACAAATACTACTGTGTCATATTTATTGATAACCACAATAGATGTGATTATGTTTATATGATTAAACATAAGTTTGGCACTTTGATAAGTTTTAAAGTATATCAGAAAAAATTAGGAATTAATTGGCCATGAAGATAAAGGGTTTTTGATCCAAAAGGAAAATGCCTTAGTATCAAGTTCTACAATCATCTTAGAGGTTGTGGAATGGTATCCATAATTGGCTTCTCCTTGGATGACATAATGTAATGGTATTCCTAAAAGGAGAATCTAATGTTATATGGTTCGATCTATGAGGAGTAGTGCTTCGCTACTAATTATATTTTGGGAATATAAACTTGGCATAGTACAACATGTTTTGAAACTTGTAACCGACAAAGTATGTTTGTAGACACCTCATGAAATGTGGACTTGGAAAGTTCCCTCACATTTTGGTGTGGTTTTGTGAGGTCTTTCGTTAGACGAGAAACCAATGACTAACTTGAATCGAGATCTGAGAAGAGTTACATTGTTAGGTATTCACTAAAGACTTTTGATATTTGTTTTAAAGACCCATGAGAATGTGGTGCTTATATCTCAAAAGGAGTATTCCTTGAGAGAAGGATCATATACATATCAAGAAGTTAGTGGGAGTCATGTTAACCTTGAACAAATTCGAGATATGACTGACATTGAACCTACAGTTAGAACTAACTCTCAACTTGAGGTTGAAATAAAAGTTGATTCAATTGACATTGCCTTACCACTTTACAGATCTAGTAGAGTTAGTGAGCCTCCCGAGTTTTATGAATTTCATCTAACCGTGGAAGGTGACATGCTAGTTAGTGATAAAACATTGATCAATTTGGATAAGCTAATAGTTACTAGGAAGCAATGGCAGGCCATGATGCTGCCAATGAGAAGAGTCTAAGGATAGCGAAATTCAGTCCATGAAGGATAACCAATTTTGAAATTGGTTGATCCAAAGCCTAATCTTATGGAAGTGGGTTACAATTAGATCTTCAATATAAAGACTAATATGGATAGGAATGTACACACATTAAAGGCTAGTATGGTGGAAATGGGCTTCTCTCAGACTCAAGAAATTGTTTTTTGAGGAAACATTCTCACCAATAGCTAAGGAAAGATCTATTTGGTTAGTTGTTGCCATTATTGCCTTCTTTGATTATAAGATATGGTATTATAGATGTTTAAAAGACTTTCCTCAATAGGAAACTTTCGAAGGATGTATGAAACATTCTAAAAGGATTTTAACATACAAAGTATGCAAACAAAGAGTGTAAGCTTAAGAAGTCTATTTAAGGACTTAAACAAGCATCATGTAGTAAGAATCTAAGATTCTGTGAGAAGAGTCAAAGAGTATTGTCATTCTAAAAGTACAAATAACTCTTGAGCACATGTCAAAGCTAGTGGGAGTGTCGTTGTCTTCTTGGTAGTGCATGTTGATGACAATACTACTCATAGAAATATTGTACCTAAATTTTAAAGTGCAAAAGCTCAGGATTTGTTTTGCTATGATGGAATTAAGGAAAGTGAAATTGATACATAGACTTCGAATCTAAAACTATAAATCGAAATGTTTAATAGGATTCAGTCAAAGCACATATATGAGTAATATGTTGAAAGGTTTCAAGATGAAAATTCCAAGAAAGGAATTTTTCATATGCATCATAGCAAGGACTTAAGTTATTCTAAAACTCTTTTGTTCTAGTCATGAAAATGATATGATGAGTCGAGTCCCATAAGCTTCTCATACGGGATCGATCATGTATGACTAGTGCTTGTTCTGATGTCTCAAATGTTTTAAGCATCGTGATATAGTATCAAAAAATTTCTCGAGTGAATCTCTAGAAAAATGCCAAGGATATTCTAAGGTATTTAAGAGATACTAAGGACTGGTTGCTTGTAGACAGTAGAGAACGTGATTGAGAAGAGCTAAAGTAACAAAAATTATTAAGGATGTCTCTTATTCATAGTCTAAATGGACATTCATCTTGAATGGCAGTGTAGTAACATGAAAAGGTTTATGTAGGAGATGGTGGTAGACTCGCTAACTTTAGTCGGATTACATTAGTGCAAGTGAAGTATCCAAGGAGCGTACCTAGACTAGATAACTTCATAGTTGGCCTTGGAGTTGTTTTAAGTAACAAACTGCCATTAGAAATATTTTGAGAAGGTGTAGTCGCGTTGACTAATGATACTTGAGATCATAGAAGGTCAATGCATAGAAGGAGGAAATTCCACTACATCCAAGATAATTTTGAGAATGGAGATCTAGTTGTGAAGTGATTATCTTTATAATGATTAGTTCGCAATAATGATGAACAAAGGAATCCCGATATACATGATAATGACATAGGCATGAAAAATGATGAAAGGGTTATTTGTTAAGTCGATTACCCAAAACATTTATACAATCAATAAACTTGTAATTATGGTGATTAAATAACGAGGATTTATTTATATTCAGGAGTATGATACCATAGACAATTAGTTTATTATTTATTTTCATTTTGCACGTTTCTTCATGGGTAATTAATTTGTTCGAAACTGTCACACACGGTCATACATTTGGGAGTAGGTAGTGATTTAAGACTGTCATAGAGTATTAGTATATATCCATGGTGATTAGACATGGAATACTGATTTTTTTGTACTCATGAGTGCTTAAATAGGGATTTTATGTATTGGTAAAACTTGTTGTAACAACCAGTTATTTTCAAGTCAATAATAGTCAAACCCTCCAAATAAAATTCGAGTTTTATTTATTTTGTTAAGATCATTAGGGTTAAGTATGATTTAAATTATATAAATGATGTTTTTATATAAGTATTTTAATGTAAAAAGCAAAACTTTTCTCTTTGGAACCGAAAACCTTCGCACCGAAAACCCTCGGACCGCAAACCCCACCGAGAACTCCCTGGACCGAAAACTCCCTTACGACCGAGAACCCTCTCGATATATATGATTTAACTCGAAAACATAAGTCATTTATCACATTTCCAACTGAAAACACACCCATTTTTGCTCTTAAGTATCATACAAGAATCTTCAAACCTTCAAGCAAAATCCTTCGAATCTTCATAATTTTCACCAAGAACACCAAGAACAATCTTCAAATCTTCAAGATGACCGAAAACTACCTGGACCGAGAACTCACTCATACTGAGAACCCTTTAAGACCGTGAACTTGGTTCTCGGTTGAGGTTTTAAGACTGAAATCAAGGGATTTCGGTGAGGGATAGACCGAAAACCATTATCACCACCCCAAATAATTCTCGGTAATTTTTGTAAGTATTCCTTACGTAAATTAAGTATTGTCTAACACTTTAATTAATTATGTCACTAATTTAAATACGATTGTGTGTTTAAATAATATTAGGATACCGTTATTTCCACGTACGCTAGCCCGATGATCATCTTTGCAGTTTCGCTACCTGAACACGAACACGCACTAGAGGTGAGTTCATACCCCTACGTTTTCACTATTTTTCAATGTTTTTAAGGGGGAATACAAGTTAAACACAAGAACTCTTGTGTAACATTCAAACGAATTTCAAACCGTTTCAAACCATTTACAATTGTTTCAAACCGATTTTTCGCTGTATTTATCAAAATATATTTACATATATACTTTTAACCCTTTTTGTAACATGCCGAGCAAAAAGGGAACTTTATTCAAGTCTTTTATTACTGCTTTATACACACTGATAATTTGCAAATGTTTTTAGTTCATTACAGAGTATACATTCAAACTATAATAGGTATAGTTTGGGAAACACTACACTATTTTACAAGTTCAAGAACACTATAAAGAAAAAAGTATATAAAATATAATAGGTATAGTTTATGGAACACTACTCTATTTCGCTAAATCAAGGATACACTACTAAAATAATTATTTTACATTACAAAGTACACTACTACAAGGCAATGCATACAGTTTCAAGTACAAGAGAACACTACTACACTACACGTAAACTAGTTAATACAGGGTTGTGAGGCACTACTTCTTTGTACCCATCAGGGTACAGGTCTAAGTCCTATAAATTATAACCAGAGTCTCCTGGAGGGAGAGCGTGAATTTGTGTATAGATCTATACAGGATTGACAAGCCCGCACCTGAGCTGCTTGCAACAGCTAGGCCGGCATGCCTGGGGTGACAAATGTCTCAACATTTAGACACCTGAAGAACGTCGTAGAGGCCAGTAGGTCATATCAAGTATGGTTATATGAAACTCACAATAGTATCAACTAAAACATTTGTTTATGGGATTAACACTACTTCAAAGGTTTTATTTTAAACAATAAAACTACAGTACACTGTTTTACACTACAGCTGGTGGATTCCAGGCACTGATACAAAAGGTTTTATTTCAAATAATGAAACTATTATACATTATTTTACACTACAGCTGGTGGATTCCATGCACTCATACTAAAGGTTTTATTTAAAATAATGAAACTACAGTACACTATTTTACACTATTTCTGGTGGATTGCAGGCACTCATACAAGAACGTTTTCATACAAACACTACTACAGACACTACTACAGTACACTACTTTTCTAGTACAGAGTACACTAGTACAACATACAATTTCAAGGACATTCATGATATAGTTTTATTAATTAATAAGATTATGGTTTACTATTTCATAGTATAGTAACAAACATACATTTTGGTCTTAAGGCCTAAGACTACATTTCATTTACTAAAGAAAATATTGGATTTTCTGGAAGTACGCTATAACATTTTCAAGGAACCAAGACAGGCTTTCCAACTCAAAAACATACTTATAAACTCACCAACTTAAATGTTGATACACTTTCAAAATCACTTGTATTCTCAGGGAACCGGTAGACAGGTGCACCCACAGGTTTTGAGAAGACGGAGCTTATAGAGTCGCGTCTTTTATACCTTTGCTATACACTTTTGATGTCATACAAAACTATGTATTGAACAGATGTAAACAATATATTTTATCAATGTAATGGTTGTGTTTGCTTTGATTACTATTATACAATTGTTGTGATACTGTACATGACGTCCTCCGCCCCCAAATGTTTCCGCCATTCCGGTTTGGGGGTGTGAGATGGTATTAGAGCATTGTTTATAGTGAACTAAGTATATCAAACCTTACAAGATATACAACTATAAACACAATGGGGCTGAAGTGCTCTGACTAAAAGTATACTTTTAAAATATGAGTATTTTATAAGAAGTATACGAACATACATACATACCAGAAACAATATCACAATAATAACTACACAAAAGTATTTAGATGTTGGACACTGCAGTTAAACCTGGACAGTTATGTAATCATATCTGGAATAGATATAGCCTGATCAACTATATTTATTTGAGATATGACCAACATGTGTTTAGGAGTGATGGTAGTGTTGCAACAAGTCTAAAACTTACCAACAATACATACAAAAGAAACTCTAGAACCAAACATGAAATTAAAATACTATAGGAGTATTTTATGATTCTACAACACTAGAACAAGAACATTTAGGCCTTGATAGCCATACATAATTCGTATACACTAGGTGACTATAGAGGGCCCCATTGTGAGTCACACTATGAAAATTCTTTACAAGTGTTGCTATAAATGAAGTTGGCGATTGTTTACTTATATTAGTAGACTTCCCCTGTAAATCGCTTAATAGAATACTATAACAGTCAGGTTAAGATATATTTTGTTCAAATATCACCTGACTCATGACCACTATAGAGGACTTATCATCATTTTCTCTTAAATCATTATAGAGAAAGATGCCTCCAAAGAAGTCCAACAGGAAGAAAAACAACCCTCCAACGAATCCACCACCACCACCACCTCCATAGTACGACACTGTTGTCTTCCAAACAGCAATAACAGCCGTCGTGGCAGCCGCCATGACACATATCAATGCAGGTGGCACTAGTGGGGCGGGTAGTGGTGCCAACTCTTCTAACCACGGGGATAGTCATGGACACCCAAGGGAGTGTTCCTATAAGGACTTCACAAACGCTAAACCCAAATCCTTCGATGGCGCCGGAGGTGTCATTGCTTTAACCCGTTCGTTTGAGAAGACCGAATCAATATTTGAAATCTGCACGTGTCCTTAATCTAGCAAAGTGAAATTTGCAGCATGCACTTTCACAGACAGAGCCCTCACTTGGTGAACAACCAAGTCAAGTCATTGAATCTCCCAATAGCCAACACTATGAGTTGGGATGACTTAAAGGAACTATTGCTAGCAGAAGCTCTGGAGTCTGAAGATAAAGGACTCCGATATCGCTGCTTACACTTCCAGATTCAGTGACCTCGCTCTTATGTGTCCTGGGATGGTCACCCCGGAGAGTAAGAAGGTGGAAAGGTATATTTGGGGATTAACTCCCCCGACTCAAGGGAATGTTATAGCTGCCAATCCACTTACTTTTTACAGTGCTAAGCGTTTGGAACAGACACTAGTGGATCATGGAGATCGCCAAGACTCCATAACAGTTATTGCCGAGCAGCCCAAAAAGAGTGGCAGTAAAAAGAAGTTCTGGAACAAACGAAAGGGCCAATCTTCGCAGGAGCCCTCAAAGAAACAGCAAACAGTGGAAATCCATGCTGCTACCATTCCTAATGTTACTCCTGCTGCTCCAACACCACCAAGTCGATATGCTGGTAATCTACCGAAGTGCAATAAATGCAACTTCCACCACCATGGGCCTTGCCGCGAAATGCAATGCACCAACTGCAACAAGAAGGGGCATACATCCCGCTTCTGTAAGACACCAACGCAGCCTAATGCCCAGGTTCCCAGAGTTGGAGTAGGCCAAGCTTGTTATGGGTGTGGTGAGACAGGGCACTACAAGAGGGATTGCCCGAAAGCAAGGGACGCTGGCAATACAGGAAGAGTACTAGCAATGGGTCAGGAGGACGCAGTAGCGGATCCCACCGTAGTCACGGGTACGTTCCTTCTCGATAACTCTTTTGCATGCATACTATTTGATAGTGGTGCGGAGAGGAGTTTCTTAAGCCATAAATTTAAGCACCCACTAAAAAAACAACAAACACTAAATAAAACATTCACTGTCGAGATGGCTAACGGGAAGAAAGAGAGCACTAACGACATATTCATAGACTGTACCCTCACTCTAAACGACTATTCCTTCCCAATCGACCTTATGCTGGTCTCCATAAAAAGCTTCGACGTCATCATAGGCATAGACTGGTTAAGTCCTCACCGTGCTGATATTCTATGCTACGAAAAACCCATTCGCCTTAATTTGCCAAGTGGCGAAACCCTCGTTATCTACAACGACAAACCCAGTACGAAACTTCGCATCATCTCTTGCATCAAAGCCCAAAAATACCTGCGTAAAGAGTGTCACGCATTCTTAGCTCATGTAGTCAACGAAAAAAAAGAAGTGAAAGACCTCGAGAGCATTCCCGAAGTCTGTAATTTTCCTGACATCTTTCTCGAAGATCTTCCAGGAGTTCCTCCTGAACGCCAAGTCGAATTCCGAATCGACTTGATTCTTGGAGCTACCCCCGTAGCCAAATCCCCGTACCGTCTTCCACCAGCAGAGATGCAGGAATTATCTAGCCAACTAAACGAACTGCTTAGTAAGGGATTTATTCAACCGAGCTTCTCACCCTGGGGAGCACCGGTCCTGTTCATTAAGAAGAAGGATGGATCTTTCCGAATGTGCATAGATTATCGCGAACTAAACAAGCTTACCATTAAGAACCGATACCCTCTTCCGCGAATAGACGACCTCTTCGATCAACTCTAAGGAGCCAACTACTTTTCAAAGATTGACCTAAGATCGGGGTATCACCAGTTACGGGTCCATCAGAATGTGTTGGATTAGGTGTCTAAGCCCATAACTATAACTGGTATGTACTTGACCCGATTGTAGCATGGTCCCTTTTTGGGTTGCCTTCACCAGTGCAATTTGATAGGAAGGATTTTTGAGAATAAGGTTATTTGTGATTTATTAATATATTACAAGTATAATATATTAATAATATTTAATTAATATTGATCAAGAATTAATTTGGAATTTATTTTTTGATCAAAAGAGGCTAATTAAATATATGGGGATTGATTATGTAAATCAATGATTCTTGTAATGTGGACTAATGATCCATGACTATATGGTTGGGAAAAACCAATAAGATGTTCCATGGATAGTCCATGGAGGTTAACCCATGTAGCATAAGAATATGAAAAGTCATGGAGCATTAGGGTTTACAAAGTGTAACCCTAGTGTTTGCCACATTGTAAATAGTGCCCCCATAAGCCAAAATCGGCTACACACTCTTTGGAGGCGAGTATCTTATTCTCCTATAACCTCCTCTTGCATTTTGGTGTTTGTGAACCATTAGAGGCATCACACTTGAGGTGCTCAAGCTTTCAAAGGTCAAGAACTCAACCCTACTTAAGAGGTAAGCATCCAAACTAAGTTTTATATTATATAGCTTCAATTGTATGCTAGCTAGGGAGAATGCTTTGGAAAATTGAAAAATGCATGTATAATTAGAGAAAACATAGATCCAAAGCATTTAGGGTTGCATGTGTACCATAGGAGTGTTATAGTGCTCAAAACCCAATAGTGGTATTAGAGACTAGGATTATTTTCTATTATATTTGATGCTTACTAGTTTTTCAAAGCTGGAAAAGTCGAAATTTTTGCCTCTGACTGGTGAACTCGCTGAGTACATGAACAGACTCGACGAGTCCACTCAGTAACAGAGCAACTCACCGAGTCCAGTTCATGTACTCGACGACTTGAAGGCTCTGTGTGCAGAATTTCGAGTTTCTTGGCCTGGTTTGGATTGGGAACACTACCACAAACTGTTTTGGATCATTGGAAATGTTTTTTATGATATGGTAGTGCTTGTACTCATCCAACCACAAGATAATTGTCAAAGTTTTAAAATAATTATTGTTTTTATATGATAAACAAAATTGCTTTCAAATTGTTGACTAGAAATTATCTTGATTATGTGTTTAGTTAGATAATAGATTATGTGATAATTTTCTTGTTAGAAAAATGATCTTAATGCATTTTAATGATCTCCATAACTTGTCCTTAAGTTATGGAAAATGAAAGGTCTCATACGATAAAATCCAATTAAACTCATAAGTTATGAATGTGAAGAGTTTTGACAAGTTTCAAAACTTTCCCTGAAGTTTTGGAATTTGTAAAGTCACACTAATGAAACTTTAATTCCAAACCCTAGAGTTTTAAAAGTTAAAATTCAACCCTTCTACTTTACAATATTATAAGTTTAATAATATATATATATATATATATATATATATGTATAAGATAAAGTCGGTCTTACCGTTAGTAAGCCTCATCCACGAAGCCGGTCTATAAGGGATGAGGGGGGGGGGGTATAAGGTTACTGCCTATAAAATGGTAGTTTAATGGGTGTCCACTCTCACCCACCGCTTCCTTGACTGGTGGAGGGTCGTTAGCCGAACGGGTAGGATAGGACATTAATTCTCCTTCATTAAAAAGTATAATGATAAATATAAAGTAACTAAACTTTTATTAGATTCCCAATCTTAGTTACTTTAGTAAAAATGTGAAATGGTGCTAATCCATGAAATTACGCTTTGCACCTTGTTAAGTCGTTGGTGGAGCGTGTGTGGTTAACCGGCACACTAATCTGGGACTGTCAATGTGTGTAAAAGGGTAACTTGGTGTTAATCATAGATCAATGGAGCGTGTGTGGTTAACCGGCACATTGATTAGGTGATTTGTAACATTGAGTGTACCAAGCTAATTTGCATGGTTATTCACTCCTTGTTTGTGATCCTCGACATCCCAGTCACAAACTTGAAGGGCGCAATCGAGATTTAAACATGCCATTGAAAAGTTCAATGAATCTCAAAGATCTAGGAATTTTAAACCAATTAAAACTTAATAATCTATTTCATTTTTCATGGTGGAAGTTGGTAAATCGTCATTTACCTACCTTCAAATATTTTACAATTGGATTACGGCTTCCCTCTTCGTGATTGTAGAATATTGTGTTGGGTTCTAGCCTTAGTATTTCATATTGGGTGTAATATTAAGGATAATCATCTAACCTAAACTTTGTTCTTCTTCTTTTACAAATGTCTTTCCCAAACAATGCTTCCAACCCAATTACAAAGGCTCTTTCTCCCTAATGAATCTATGTGCGAGGGTCGTTTTCGATGGCTCGAATTTCAATGACTGGATTCAAAACATCCAGATGGCTATTCGTTATGTGGACAAAGAATATGTCCTAGATAAAGAGCTAAAAGATATTGATGTCACCACTGCTACTCCTGAACAAATCGCTGAACACACTACTCATGAGAGGGATGCGGCAAAGATGTCGTGTTTTATGATTGCAACCATGACTGTTGAGCTGCAGAAGTCCTATGGGGACTACTATCCTTATGAAACGTATCATGATTTGATGGAAAGATACCATCAAAGTGCTCGGCAGGAGAGGTATGAGATCATTGCCTCCATGATCACAACCAAAATGAAGGATGGTGAACCCATCACAGCTCACTTGCAGAAGATGCAGAGATTCGTGGACCGCTTTCTTAAATTAAATGTTAATTTTGATGAAGAGATGGCCAAAGATATTATTCTACACTCTTTGACTTCTTGTTATGATAAGTTTCGTATGACTTATCATATGAACAAGGAGGAGGTCACTCTTAGCAAGGTTCAAGGCCTTTTAAGGACTGCAGAAAGCAACCTGAAAGGCAAAACGGTTGTGTCTACTCCTACTACTACTTCTGCCCCTGTTCTGGCAATCGGACATGGGAAGGGAAAGAAGAGGGAGGCTCCCTACAAGAGCCGCAAGGGAAAGTCTCTTGATGGATCCTCTTCAAGTGGGACCAAAGCTGGTTCTGTTAATCCCTCTTCCAATCCGATGGAAGCAGAGTGCTTCCACTGTCATGATAAAGGGCACTGGAAACGAAGTTGCCCTAAGTACTTCCAGGAGATTAAGGATGGGAAGATCAAACCCGCCTTTGCAGGTATTTACACTATTCAATCTAATAACCCATCACATGCTAATTCTTGGGTCCTTGATACAGGTTGTGGTATTCACATTTGTTCTGATTTGCAGGGACTAAAAAGAAGTAGGGATGTGGAGCACGGGAAGATAAACTTAATCATGGGAAATAGGAAAGTGTCGCCCGTGACCAAGATTGGAGTTTATTATTTATTTCTTAGTAATGGTTTAAATTTGGATTTGAATAATTGCTGTTACTCGGCCGATATGGCGAGAAATGTTATTTGCTTTCACAGTTTGTATAAACAAGGTTTTACCTTTTCCTTTAATAATGAAAATGGTGGTATTTATGCTTATTGTAATGGTGTATTTTATTTTGAAGCATTACCTTGCAATGGTATATATGAAACTGTGATGATTGTAGATAACTTTGGAAACAATGTGTTGAATATTGATTCTTCCAATGATTTGGATAAGGCATGCTTGTGCATTGTCGTCTTGGACATGTCAACAAGAAGCGTATAGCCCAACTCCAAAAGGATGGAGTTTTGGAGTCTTTCGACTTAAAGTCGGATGACACTTGCGAATCTTGTTTACTTGGAAAGATGACCAAGTCACCCTTCATTGTACTTGTGAAAGGGGTGAAGGTCTGTTGGATCTCATACACACGGATGTGTGTGGACCATTCAGAACCGCCACAAAGGATGCTAACCGCTTCTATGTGACTTTTACCGATGTTATAGTAGATATGGGTATATTTACTTAATCAAGCATAAGTCAGAAACCTTTGAAAAGTTCAAAGAGTTTAAGCAAGAAGTGGAGAATCAATTGGGCAGGAAGATAAAGATGCTGCGATCCGATCATTGAGGAGAGTATCTTAGTATCGAGTTCCTTGACTATCTTAAGGAATGTGGAATTGTTTCACAATTGATGCCACCTAGGACACCACAACTTATTGGTGTGGCTGAGAGGCGCAGTAGAACATTGCTATACATGGTTCGTTCCATGATGAGTCGATCTTCGTTACCTATCTCGTTCTAGGGGTATGCCTTAGAGACTTCCGCCCATATCCTTAATCTAGTCCCTACCAAAAAGGTTTCCAAAACACCTCACGAGATGTGGACATGGAAAGTTCCCACATTAGACCACATCAAAGTTTGGGGTTGCGAGGCTTTTGTGAGAAAAGAAACTCATGACAAGCTCTAACCTCGGAGTGAGCGATGTATTTTCATTGACTACCCACAAAAATCCTTTGGATATCTCTTCTACAGACCGACTAACAATGTTGTCTTCGTTACGAGGAAATGAGTCTTTTGCGAGAGAGAACTCATAGGCCAGGGAAACAGTGGGAGGCAAATTGACCTTGAAGAGCTTCAAGAGTCAAGCAGTGAAGGAACCTCAAACACTAGAAATCAACCTGAGGAGGAAACTCCAGTTGATCCAATTGACGAGTCCTTACCTCTGAGGCGTTCCAGTAGAGTTAGAAATACACCTGGGTTTTATGGTTTCCATATTACTACTGAAGGTGATACATTTATTAGTGATAGCACACTGGTAAATTTGGATGAACCTAATAACTACAAGGAAGCCATGGCAGGCCCCGAGTCTGCAAAATGGAAAGAGGCTATGGACAACGAGATTCAGTCCATGTATGACAATCAAGTTTGGAACTTGGTTGAGAATGTACCGGGTCGTAAGACAGTCGGGTGCAAATGGATCTTCAAGAAGAAGAGTGACATGGATGGGAAAGTACACACATATAAGGCACGACTTGTTGCGAAGGGCTTTACTCAAACTCCGGGAGTTGACTACGATGAGACCTTCTCACCAGTAGCGAAGATTAAATCTATAAGGGTTATGCTAGCCATAGCTACATTTAATGACTATGAAATATGGCAGATGGATGTCAAAACCGCTTTCCTTAATGGAAAGTTGGCCGAAGATGTTTACATGAGTCAGCCAGAGGGTTTTGTCAATGCAAAGTACCCTGATAGAGTGTGTAAGCTTGAGAAACCCATTTATGGATTGAAACAAGCATCTCGTAGATGGAATCTTTGCTTTGATGAGAAAGTCAAAGAGTTTGGATTTTCGAGAAGCGAGGATGAGTCCTGTATGTGTCAAAGCTAGTGAGAGTATAGTGAGCTTTCTGGTATTGTATGTAGATGACATACTGCTCATAGGAAACGACATCCCAACCTTGCAGGAAGTTAAGTCTTGGATTGGGAAGTGTTTCGCTATGAAGGACCTCGAAGAAGCTGCTTATATCTTGGGGATAAGGATATTGAGAGAGAGGAGTAAAAGACTAATAGGACTTAGTCAGAGTATCTACTTGGACAAGGTGTTGAAACGTTTCAGCATGGAGAACTCCAAGAAAGGTAACCTACCTATCCTAAGAAATACCAAACTGAGTAAGACTCAGAGTCCGAGTACAGAGGCTGAGATAGCAGAAATGAGTTATATACCATATGCTTCCGCAGTTGGTTCGATCATGTATGCTATGACTTGTACTCACCCTGATGTGGCTTTTGCTTTGAGCATGGTCAACAGATATCAAGGGAATCCTGGTAAATCTCATTGGACTGCAGTTAAGAACATTCTTAAGTACCTGCGGAGGACTAAGGACT
Organism: Lactuca virosa; assembly: GCF_052849685.1. Lineage (NCBI taxonomy): Eukaryota > Viridiplantae > Streptophyta > Magnoliopsida > Asterales > Asteraceae > Lactuca > Lactuca virosa. Next base: position 271,707,394 of record NC_136433.1, read on the forward strand.
GGATCCTTACCCTCGGTGGGAGTGATGACTTGAGAGTGACAGGGTATAGTGACGCCAGCTTTCAGACCGACAGAGATAATTTCCGCTCTCAGTCGGGCTGGGTGTTTACCCTGAATGGATGAGCAGTGACATGGAAAAGTTCCAAGTAGGAGACTGTAGCTGGCTCAACGTGTGAATCAGAGTACATAGCAACAAGCGAAGCATCGAATGAGGCAATATGGTTGAAAAACTTCATTGGAGATCTTGGAGTCATTCCATCCATAAAGGAGCCTATGGAGATTTTCTGTGATAATGAAGGGGCGGTTGCCTTAGCCAAGGAACCGAGAGATCATGGTAGATCTAGGCATATCGACAGAAAGTACCACTTCATAAGACATCAAGTAGAAGAAGGACACCTCGTGGTAAAGGGGATATCGGAGGACAACCCAACAGATCCTCTTACAAAGGGACTGACTTGGGTTAAGCACTTGCAGCATGCAAGGGCATTGGGCTAAATGACGATATTAGTTTTAGTGGTTAGATAAATAGAAACTTGTAATAGCTAAATTGTAATTGACATTTGATGATTAAATAAAAGGAGTTTTATTTATAAGTAAAGTGACTGTCTTGTGCCAATTATTTACTATTGTTTCACTTTGCATGTTTTGATCTCAGAATAATAAAAATTATTATTATTATTATTATTCAAACTATCCACAGTCAATCATACGTTGGAAGTAAGTATGAAATAAGACTGTCATGAGTTGGCTTGTAGATTGTCTAAGGAGTTAGACATAATAAAAGTGTGCTACACCATTCATGAGTGCTCCTAAAATAAGATTTGAGTATTGGATTCAACCTGCGCTCACCTGAATTACTTCATGGAATTTATCACAAGTAATTATGAGACGATAATATCATATAATCTTCAAACCAAGATATATGAGTTGTTGACTACGAGTCGGTTGTGCATTGATGGCATGAAAACGCATCAGTAACGTGATGTTATAAAACGTGTCGTTGTGCATGATTTGATGAGTAGTTAGTACAAACATATAATGTCAAAGTTTATCTGTTCCCTTTTATCCTAAGAGGATTAAAAGCGATATCTTGGGCCCCTCGATGATTCTGTTTTGACTTATGTGCCGGGCGCGGTCAGAACTAAATTGATGTGTTCAATTATATTCTATGTCAGACGAATCAGAAATCGGGAAACAAACTACTGGAAAATAAGTATGACATTGTTCCATGTATTTATCTAGCTGATATATTGAGAACAGAGGAGTATATGATCCCTTATCTAAAGGATACGTTATTGACTGGATCAGAGTTGACAACGGCTTTTGAAAGCTTACGATTGCTAAGTCGGATCCTGAAGTACATTAGTAGTAACAATTATTAGACTTATCCAAGTGGGAGACTGTTGGATTTGGTGTCTAAGCCCATAAGTATAAATGGTATGTACTTGACCCGATTGTAGCATGGTCCCTTTTTGGGTTGCCTTCCCAATGCAATTTGATAGGAATGATTTTTGAGAATAAGGTTATTTGTGATTTATTAATATATTACAAGTATAATATATTAATATTATTTAATTAATATTGATCAAGAATTAATTTGGAATTAATTTTGTGATCAAAAGAGACTAATTAAATATATGGGGATTGATTATGTAAATCAGTGATTCTTGTAATGTGGACTAATGATCCATGACTATATGGTTGGGCTAAACCAATAAGATATTCCATGGAGGTTAACCCATGTAGCATAAGAATATGAAAAGTCATGGAGCATTAGGGTTTACAAAGTGTAACCCTAGTGTTTTCCACATTGTAAATAGTGCCCCCATAAGCCAAAATCGGCTACATACTCTTTGGAGTCGAGTATCTTATTCTCCTAAAACCTCCTCTTGTATTTTGGTGTTTGTGAACCAATAGAGGCATCGCACTTGAGGTGCTCAAGCTTTCAAAGGTCAAGAACTCAACCTACTCAAGAGGTAAGCATCCAAACTAAGTTTTATATTATATAGCTTCAATTGTATGCTGGCTAGGGAGAATGCTTTGGAAAATTGAAAATGCATGTATAATTAAAGAAAACATAGATCCAAAGCATTTAGGGTTGCACGTGCACCATAAGAGTGTTATAGTGCTCAAAACCCAACAAAATGATGTTCCCAAAACAACATTCCGAACTCGTTATGGTCACTACGAGTTTGTAGTAATGCCCTTCGGTCTAACAAATGCACCCGCGGTATTCATGGATCTAATGAATCGGGTGTGCCGTCCCTTCCTAGACAAATTCGTGATACTATTCATAGATGATATACTCATCTACTTACGAAGTGAGGAAGATCATAGCCAGCACCTGAGACAAGTCTTAGAAACACTAAGGGCGGAAAAGCTTTATGCCAAATTCTCAAAGTGCGAGTTTTAGATTAGGAAAGTAAATTTCCTTGGTCACATGGTTAGCAAAGAAGGAATAAACGTGGACCCCTCCAAAATAAAGGCAATCGAGAACTGGTCAGCACCCAGAACGCCAACTGAGATCCGCCAATTTTTAGGACTTGCTGGCTGTTACCGCAGATTCATACAAAACATATCCAAAATCGCTAAACCTCTCGCTGCCCTGACTCAGAAGGGTGTAACTTTTAGTTGGGGAGAGAAACAAGACTCTGCGTTCCAAACACTAAAACAAGCCCTATGCAGCGCACCTATCTTGTCTCTTCCAGAAGGGACATAAGACTTTGTAGTATACTGCGATGCGTCCAATCAGGGGCTAGGCTGTGTGCTTATGCAGCGAGGAAAGGTTATTGCTTATGCCTCGAGACAGCTAAAGGCACACAAAGTCAACTACACCACTCATGATCTTGAGTTGGGAGCTGTAGTCTTTACACTAAAAATCTGGAGACATTACCTTTACGGTACCAAGTGCACCATATTTATCGACCACAAAAGCCTCCAACACATTTTCGATCAGAAAGAACTTAACATGAGACAACGACGATGGGTAGAGCTACTCAATGATTACGAATGCGAAATTCGCTATCATCCCGACAAAGCCAATGTAGTAGCAGATGCCCTTAGTTGAAAGGAGTATTCAGGTCGTACAATGAAGGCGCTAACCATCACAATCCATTCACATCTGTCCACACAGATCAAAGAGGCTCAGTTAGAAGCCTTGAAGTCGGATAATGTGGCAGATGAAGCCTTAAGAGGAATGGAGAAGAACTTAGAAATCAAGGGTGATGGAGTTCGTTACTTCATGAATCGGATCTGGACACCGAAGCTTGCTGGCTACAGAGATGTTGTCATGAATGAATCCCACAAGACTCGATATTCCGTTCATCCAGGTTGTAACAATCCGTTATTTTCAAATATGTAAAAGTCAATCAAGGTCAACAAAAGTCAAACATGTCAAATAAAAGTCAAATTTGTTGAATTGTTAAAGTTAAATTAATAATTTTAATTTGTATAGAACCTTTATTAAATAAAGAAATCAAAATGCCTCAAAATCGAGAAGTCTCGCATAGAACCACTATGCCTCGGACCAAAAACAGTTCCAACCGAAAACCCTCGCAACTTCATTCCCTAAGACCGAAAACTCGTTTACGGCCGAAAATGCTTTAGACCGCAAACGTCCTCGCATCGTGATCCTTTGTTCTCGGCCGAAAACATGAGAAGCCAACCTTGAGTTCTCGGCCGAAAACCCTTGTGCCGCCTCATGCCTTCCTTCATATTTAAGCAAACCAAAAAGTGTTACTTCTCATTTCTACTTCCAGTAAACGAGACTTCACCATTTTCTTTCAAATTTTCTTCACTTTTCTCTCAAGATTTCCTTTCATTCCAAGAGCTTTACATCAAATTGTTACAAACTTTGGTAAGTATTATTTATATAACTAGTGTTATTAAACACTTAAAATTATTAGATTATCTAATTTATACCCGTTATTACGTGATAATAATTTTAGGCTAGAGCTCTAATCATGCGTTATAATCCGAGAATTTTCACGACCATATCGTAACCAACCGCGAACCCACACAAAAGGTGAGTTCATACCCCTACGTTTTCATAATTTTTCACTGTTTTAGGGAGGGGGGGGGGGGGAATACAAGTGTAACGCAATAAAATTTGTGTTAATATCAAAATGTTTTCAATATTTTATTAACTGTTACCGTTATTAAAAATATATATTTATATATGTATAAATTATATAACTAGGATTCAACAGGCTGAGAATTGATAATTTAACTTTCGACGGTCTATTTAATCATGATTATATAAATATTATATTTATATAAATATAAAATGATTTCAAACTTGTTAAACAAAAATTATAAATTTTACAAACTGTTTTAGTACCATTTGGACATAAATGTTGAATTTCACGGAACAATCGTATTACAAATTTTACAAATTAAACAAAGGTTTTCATTTCAGTAAAACACAAACATATAAACTATAATAGGTATAATTTATGAAACTTACATATTACTTTTCAAAGCTCAGAATACAATATGAATCATATGCACTACTTTACATACTCAGAAAACATGATTGAAAACAAACATATAAACTATAATAAATATAGTTTATGATATATACTTAAAGTTTATTCATTACAAAGTAACTTTTCATTATTCTACACGTAACCGCCAATATAACATTTGTGAGACTTAATTCAAGTACTTATTTGAGTACCAAACAAGTCCTGGAATTATAACCAGAGTCTCCTGGAGGGAGAGCGTGACACTTGTGTATAGATCTATACGGGACTGACAATCCCGCACCAGAGCTGCTTGCAACAGCTAGGCCGGCAGGCCTATGGTGACAAATGTCGTACCGATTTCGACGCCTGAAGAACGTCGTGTTCAGGCCATCTTAGGTCATCAAGCATGGTTATAATAACTCACAAATTGTTATTGAATAATACGATTAGTGTAAGAATAAATAAACATTTTCACATAGTTTTATTAAATAATAAAACTACAATACAATATTTTACAAGTACAACTGGTGAATCCAGACATATACAACTTCACAGTTTTCATACAAGTACAAATACAGAATACTATTCTAGTACAGAGAAAACATACTTTTCATGGTTTTATGTGAAACTACATTATACTATTTCAGAGTACAATAACATTTACACGTTTTGAGTACAATACATTACAACATAAAATATAGGATTTTCTAGGAAAACATACTTATATTTTCAAGGAACAAACTACAGATTTCAATTACAAACATGCTTATGATCTCACCAACTTAATTGTTGACACTCTTTTCAAAACTACTTGTATTCTCAGGAAATCAGTAAACAGGTACATCCACGTGTTTTTGAGAAGACAGAGCTTCAAAGTCTCATGTCTTTTAAATTTTACAATACATTTTTTTTGGTGTCAATGTACAATGATTTGAACACATATGTAATAACTTATACTTCATCAATACATGGTTGTTTTACTTTGATTACTATTATGAAATTGTTGTGATACTGTACATGCCGTCATCCGCCCCCGAACGTTTCCGCCATTCCAGTTTGGGGGTGTGACACATGTTCAGATAAGATGTATCTGGATCTCAAGAAACTCTATTGGTGGCCGAACATGAAAGTCGAGATTGCTACCTATGTGGGCAAGTGCTTAACTTGCGCCAAAGTTAAGGTGGAATATCAGAAGCCCTCAGGTTTACTACAACAGCCCGAGATACCTGAGTGGAAGTGGGAGCGGATTACAATGGATTTCATAACCAAGTTGCCCAAGACCCCGGGTGGTCATGACACCTTTTGGGTGATCATCGACAGATTAACCAAGTCCGCCACTTCCTACCAATAAAAGAAACAGACAAGATGGAGAAATTAACCAGAACTTACATCAGAGAGATAGTACGACTGCAAGGTGTGCCAATATCTATTATCTTGGATAGGGACAATAGATTCACCTCGCGATTCTGGCAGTCACTAAATAAATCTCTGGGAACTAGGCTAGACATGAGGACATCCTACCACCCACAAACCGACGAGAAGAGTGAGAGAACCATTCAAACACTAGAAGACATGCTGAGAGCCTGTGTGATCGACTTCGGTAAAGCATGGGATACCCATTTTCCACTTGTCGAGTTTTCATACAACAATAGCTATCACTCTAGCATCAAGGTTGCCCCGTTCAAAGCCCTCTATGGCCGTAAGTGCAGATCCCCTCTATGATGGGCTGAAGTGGGTGACACGCAGCTAGCTAAAGGGAAAGTCCCCGACAACACTCTCACTGGTCCGGAATTCATTCGAGAACCCATAGAAAAGATCATCCAGGTGGGTGACCACGTTCTATTGAAGGTCTCACCTTGGAAGGGCATGATACGCTTCGGAAAGCATGGAAAACTAAATCAAAGGTATATTGGGCCGTTCGAGATTCTTGCTAGAATTGGCCTAGTAGCTTACAAACTCCGTCTATCACAAGAACTTAATAACGTACATCCTGTCTTCCATGTGTCAAATCTAAAGAAGTTTCTATCCGACGAGACTCCTGTGATTCCACTCGATGAAATCGAGATAAACGAGACTCTTAACTTAGTGGAAGAACCATTAGAAATCATGGATAGGGAAGTCAAACGAACGAAACAAAGTCTCATATCAATAGTGAAGGTTTGTTGGAATGCCAAGCGGGGACCTGAATTCACTCGGGAGTGAGAAGATCAGATGCAACATAAGTATCCGCATCTTTTTCCCTAGTCCATGATGTATTTGAAGGGGTTTGAGCATTCTAACACTCCTATGGTGTAAATGCAACCCTATAAACCTTGGATCTATGTTTTCTCTATTATACATGCAAATATTCAATATTCCAAGGTTTTATCCTAACTAGGAACTTAACAGAGTTAGATAGTGGACTTACCTGAAGCAGAGTAAAACTTTTTGATTCTTCCTTTTCTCTTAGATCTTTCAGGTAGTTAGGGCAGTTTCGCAACCAATGCCCCTTCTCTTGACAATGAAAACATATAGACTCTTTGGGAATGGTACACGAGACTATCACAGACTTAGCTTTTCCCTTTACCTTTTGGTCAACCGGGTTGACCCAGGCTGATCCCTTTCCATTGGGAAGAGAAAGCTTTTCTGGACTTCCAATGTTACCATTGTCTATGTCCATGGAAGTTTGAGAAATAGACCTTCCACCAATATTTGCTTGACCATTGCGCCAAATCATTGTTGATTTGGCAGCAACAAGCAAATAAGAAAGATCTATTAAGGTCATGTCGTGATCTGTCACATAGTAGTCTTTAATAAACTCACTATATGACTGAGGAAGTGACTGAAGAACCCAGTCAATAGCCAACTTCCTTGGAACAACGACACCCAACATTCTCAACCTGTCAATGTGTGACTTCATTCCTAAGACATGAGTACACACAGGTCTTCCATCTTTATGTTTCATTGCTAGTAGGGTTTGAGTGACCTTGAACTTTTCAAGTCTTCGAGCTTGTGGGTCAGGGAGAATAAATGGAGGAGGTGGAGGAAGAGAAAAATGATTTCCATGAACCAATCGCGAGAAATCATCTTCATTAGGAAAGCTTGTTCCAAGAGATTTGGGAAGATCATAGTTGTCTGAACGAGACATCTACAATGGGAGAAATTCAAGTTAGTTGATTTAAATCCTTAATAGAACACCAATATGAAATATTAAGGCTAGGACCCAACACAATATTTTATAACTTGGAATAGGGATGTCGTAATCCAAGCTATAAAATATTTGAAGGTAGACGAATGATGATTCACCAATTTCCACCAAGAAAAACGAAATAATTTATTAGGTTTTTAATCGGATTTGAAATTCCTAGATCTTTTGAGATTCATTGAACTTTTCAATGGCATGTTTCAATCTCGATTGTTCCCTCTCAAGTTTTGTGACTCGGATGCCGAGGATCACAAAACAAGGTGTGAATAACCATCCAAATATACTTGGTACCCTTAATATTTATCACTTAATCGATGTGTCGGTTAACCACACGCGCTCCACCGATCATATGATAAACATTAAGTTACCCTTTGCCTACCTTGTTAAATCCAGGTTAGTGTGCCGGTTAACACACGCTCCACTAACGGCTTAAGCAAAGTGCAAAGTGTAATTTCATGGGTTAGCACCAAATTCACATTTTCCTAAAGTAACTAAGATTGGGAATTTATAAAAGGTTTAGTTACTTTATATTTATCATTATACTTATAATGAAGGGATAATTATAGTCCTTTTCCTACGCGTTCGGCTAACGACCCTCCACCAGTCAAGGAAGTGGTGGGTGAGAGTGGACACCTATTAAACTGCCATTTTATAGGCAGTAACCTTATACCCCCTTATAGACCAGCTTCGTGAATGAGGCCTACTAACGGTAAGACTGAATTTGATCTTATACATATATATTATTAACTTATAATACTATAAAGTATAAGGGTTGAATTTTAACTTTTAAAATTCTAAGGGTTTAACTTGAAATTAAAGTATTCATTAGGGAAAACTTTACAAATTCCAAAACTTGAGGGCAAGTTTTGAACTATTCAAAAACTTTTGGATTTTCATAACTTATGAGTTTAATTAAGGTTTTAAAAACTTTAATGAAGAGGCTCTTGAACATCCATAACTTGAGGACAAGTTATGGAGTTCATAAAACAAAAAGACTCTTCAATTTTGTAACCTATGCATTTTAATGAATCTTTAAAAGAAATGTCTTTTGGTAATCCATAACTTGAGGACAAATGATGGACTCCATTAAAATACATTTAGATAAAGAATTAACTAACAACCAATTTGCAAATAATTCCTATGATCTACCAAAACTCATAAGTGTATGAACAATCATATCAACAATTTCAAGAATTACATATACACACATAAAACTTGAAATTTTGATAACAACCTTGAAATTGGTTTACCATAATCATTACCACATGAAAACAGGTTTTATAGGTCCAAAACAGTTTAAGGTAATGATTCTAGACCAATTCCAGCCTTAAAACTCGAAGATATGCTGTCAGGGGGTCCAACTCGTCGAGTGCATGAACCAACTCGACGAGTTGGATGAATTTAGGCATGAACTCGTCGAGTCCCTTAATGGACTCGTCGAGTCCCTTAATGGACTCGGCGAGTCAGCTGTCCAGACAGCATACAAACTTCGATTTTCAGCAATTTGCATCAAGTAAAATGAAAACAAACCTAGGCTCTAATACCACTGAAGGGTTTTGAGCATTCTAACACTCCTATGGTGTACATGCAACCCTATAAACCTTGGATCTATGTTTTCTCTATTATACATGAAAATATTCAATATTCCAAGGTTTTATCCTAACTAGCATATTACGAAGCAACTATATTACAAAAGTCTAGTTAGATGACATACCTTCTGATGGAGCTTGAAGTCTTGAACCTTTAAGAGCTTAGTGCCGCAAGTGTTGCACCTCAAATGGTTCACACGACACCAAGAACCCTTGGAATAACTAGAGAATAAGGTTACTTAGGTTTACACTTATGAAATCGTTTTGCCCTCTTTATGTACACACACTAGTCCCATTTCATGAACCATAGACCTATTTATATAGTGTGGAGGATTAGGGTTACATTCATGTAAACCCTAATACCAATGACCTTTCATTTCCATAGGATCCATGGGTTAAATACTCCATGGACTATCCATGAAAGCTTAGCCCAACCTAAATGAACTTGGCCCATCCTATATCTATATATATATATATATATATATATATATATATATATATACATATATATATATATATATATATATATATATATATATATAAGAGTCAATATTTAATTAGTTCCTTTTGATCACTAAATTAATTCTAAATTAATTCTTGATCAATACTAATTAAATAATATGATTCCATATTAATATATTAGAACTTATAATATATTAATATAAATCATAAGTATCCTTTTTCTCATTTTGTCTATCCAATTGTTCCGATGCCATGCAACCCAAATGGACCATGCCAAGTCGGGTCAAGTACATACCAATTATAGTTATGGACTTAGACACTAATCCAACAGTATTCACTATAGAAAGAATTTCGGGACGAAATTCCCTCTAACGGGGGGATAATGTAACAACCTGTTATTTTCAAGTCAATAAAAGTCAAACCCTCCAAATAAAATTTGAGTTTTATTTATTTTGTTAAGATCATATGGGTTAAATATGATTTAAATATATAAATGATGTTTTTATATAAGTATTTTAATGTAAAAAGCAAAACTTTTCTCTTTGGAACTGAGAACCTTTGCACCGAAAACCCTTTTCGATCGAAAACCCTCGAACCGCAAACCCCACCGAGAACTCCCCGGACCGAAAACTCCCTTCCGACCGAGAACCCTCTCGATATATATGATTTAACTCGAAAACATAAGTCATTTCTTACATTTCCAACCGAAAACACACCTATTTTTGCTCTCAAGTATCATACAAGAATCTTCAAACCTTCAAGCAAAATCCTTCGAATCTTCATAATTTTCACCAAGAACACCAAGAACAATCTTCAAATCTTCAAGCTGACCAAAAACTACCTGGACCGAGAACTCACTCAGACCGAGAACCCTTTAAGATCGTGAACTTGGTTCTCAATTGAGGTTTTAAGACCGAAATCAAGGGATTTCGGTGAAGGATAGACCGAAAACCCTTATCATCATCCCAAATAATTCTCTGTAATTTTTGTAAGTATTCCTTACATAAGTTAAGTGTTGTCTAACACTTTAATTAATTATGTTGCTAATTTAAATTCGATTGCGTGTTTAAATAATATTAGGATACCGTTATTTCCACGTACGCTAGCCCGAGGATCATCTCTGCAGTTTCGCTACCTGAACACGAACACGCACTAGAAGTGAGTTCATACCCCTACGTTTTCACTATTTTTCAATGTTTTTAGGGGGGAGAATACAAGTTAAGCACAAGAACTCTTTTGTAACATTCAAACGAATTTCAAACCATTTGCAATTGTTTCAAACCGATTTATCGCTGCATTTATCAAAATATATTTACATATATACTTTTAACCCTTTTTGTAATATGCCAAGAAAAAAGGGAACTTTATTCAAATCTTTTATTACTACTTTATACACACTGATAAATTGTAAAGGTTTTCAGTTCATTACAGAGTATACATTCAAACTATAATAGGTATAGTTTGGGAAACACTACACTATTTTACAAGTTCAAGAACACTATGCAGAAACAAGTATATAAACTATAATAGGTATAGTTTATGGAACACTACTATATTTCCCTAAATCAAGGATACACTACTAAAATAATTATTTAAGTATAATTATTTTACATTACAAAGTACACTACTACAAGGCAATGCATACAGTTTCAACTACAAGGGAACACTACTACACTACATGTAAACTAGTTAATACTGGGTTGTGAAGCACTACTTCGTTGTACCTATTAGGGTACATGTCTAAGTCCTATAAATTATAACTAGACTCTCCTGGCGGGAGAGCGTGAATTTCTGTATAGATATATACGGGACTGACAATCCCGCACCTGAGCTGCTTGCAACAGCTAGGCCGGCAGGCTTGGGGTGACAAATGTCATAACATTCCGACGCTTGAAAAACGTCGTAGAGGCCGCTAGGTCATATCAAGCATGGTTATATGAAACTCACAATAGTATCAACTAAACCATTTGTTTACGGGATTAACACTACTTCAAAGGTTTTATTTTAAATAATAAAACTACGGTACAATGTTTTACACTACAGCTGGTGGATTCCTGGCACTCATACAAAAGGTTTTATTTTAAATAATGAAACTACAATACATTATTTTACACTACAACTGGTGGATTCCAGGCACTCATACAAAATGTTTTATTTTAAATAATGAAACTACATTACACTATTTTACACTACATCTGGTGGATTCCAGACACTCATACAAGAAGGTTTTCATACAAACACTACTACAGTACACTAGTACAACATACAATTTCAAGGACATTCATGATATAGTTTTATTAATTAATAAGACTACGGTTTACTATTTCATAGTACAGTAATAAACATACATTTTGGTCTTAAGGCCTAAGACTACATTTCATTTACTAAAGAAAATATTGGATTTTCTGGAAGTACGCTATAACATTTTCAAGGAACCAAGACAGGCTTTCCAACTCAAAAACATACTTATGATCTCACCAACTTAAATGTTGATACACTTTCAAAACCACTTGTATTCTCAGGGAACCGGTAGACAGGTGCACCCACAAGTTTTAAGAAGACAGAGCTTATAGAGTCGCGTCTTTTATACTTTTGCTATACACTTTTGATGTCATACAAAACTATGTATTGAACAGATGTAAACACTATATTTTATCAATGTAATGGTTGTGTTTGCTTTTATTACTATTATACAATTGTTGTGATACTGTACATGACGTCCTCCGCCCCCAAACGTTTCCGCCGTTCCGGTTTGGGGGTGTGACACTTGCGCTTAGAGATTACTTCATGGAATAAAAGGACTAGTGCTTCCTTTGAAATTTGGCATAATAGATTAGGACATGTAGCTTTTAATACTGTTTCTTTATTGTAAAACTTGCGATCTTTATCAATTACCCCTTTGTTACCTAAACCAGGCGTTTGTGCATCTTGTCAAATTTCAAACATCAAACGTTTACCTTTTGATGACAATATGAAACATTCATTGCATGTCTTAGACCTTATTCATTGTGATCTATAGGGTCCTTCCCCAATACCTTCCACAAGTGGCTATATGTACTATTTTGTATTTGTGGATGACAATTAAATGTTCACTTGGTTCTACTTGCTGAAACTCAAGTCTGATTTCCCAATAATTCTCACAAAATTCTTATCCTTTGTTCAAACACAATTTTCTTGCAAGGTAAAAACATTTCAAAGTGATGGAGACACAAAGTTTATCAGTCATCATGTATGGAAAATCTTTATTACCAATGGTTCTCATCACCCAATCTCTTGTCCTTACACGCCTCAACAAAATGGGTGTGCCGAACGCAAATATCGCCACATTACAGAGACAGGTATTTCCATGTTGTTTAGTGCTCATGTTCCTACATCCTATTGGATAGATGTTTTTACTTCAGTTGTGTTCATCATCAAATAATTTCCATCTAAAATTCTTGAAAATAAAAGTCCCTTCAAATTGCTTCACTCTACAAACCTAAATTATGATCTCTTTCGGGTCTTTGGATATCATGTCTTTCCCTATTTGCATGACTATTCTCCTCACAAGTTAGCTCCACACAGCACCTCATGCATTTTCATTAGGTACAACACTTCGTATAAAGGATACCAATGCCTTGATCCGAACACAAATCAAACTTAGACCACAATACATGTTCAGTTTGATGAACACACTTTTCCTTTTGCTGGACCATCTCCACCAACATATCTTACCACCTTTCTCATCACTTCATTTGATGAGAAGGTTGCATCTTCACTAGGAAACACGACGCCACCAAACACTATACCTGCTCCAGCTGCCACGTCACCATCAGTAGCTCTCCAAATCACTGCACATTCCCTGCAACATTGTCGCTCGTACACCATCCCCATTGAAACCAAGCAGGAGGTGATGTTGCCTCCAATTGCTGATCCCCAGCCCCCTCCATCACCAGCTACAACACAGCCGCCACCACTTGTCATTGACCAGTCATAACCATCAACTCGTCCTATGATTACACGATCAAAACATGGCATTCTGAAATCAAAACATCGGGCTGATGTTGCGTCTCTTTAATACTCGTAGCTTCTTCATGCTCTTCTTTCCACAACCATTCACAAGGGCTTCAAATTAGTAGCAAAACATCTGCAATGTTTGATGGCCATGGAGGAAGAAATGACAGCCTTAAAAATCAATGACACATGGGAACTCGTACCCAGAACCAAAGACACAAACAATGCAGGATCCAAATGGATCTTTCAAAGCAAATTTCACTCTGATGGCATCATTGATCGTTATAAGGCTCCCCTAGTCGCCCAAGGATCACTCAAGTTCCTGGGCTTGATTACTCGCACACCTTTAGTCCAGTAATCAAAGCCTCCATGGTTCGTATTGTTCTTTCTCTTGTTGTGATGAAGAAATGGCCATTAAATCAACTTGATGTAAAAAATGCCTTCCTTAATGGAACGATTTATAATACGATCTTCCTAGAGAAACTTCTGGGATTTATCGATGAGCAGTTTCCTCTTCATGTGTGTTGACTAAACAAGGTGCTTTACGGTCTTAAGCAAGCACCAAGGGCTTGGTTTCAACACCTAAGTACCTTCCTAATCACCACCAGGTTTGTTTGTAGTCGAGCTGTGTGACAACCCGGAATTTAGGGCTATTATTATAACCGCCAATCTATCCGTGAATCTCATGTTATATCCGAATTACTGAGTTTTAGTGTATCTTAAGAAGGACAAGTAAGTTCATTCTAACTATAATAAGATACTAGATGATATTGCACTTTCAAATGTACAACGAATCAAATTGTGCAAACTGTAGCCTTAGGAATACGACTGAAAAACTGAAAATTCATAAAAAAGTCATTTTAAGTGAAGCAATTATTATAATATTATAGTACATGTTCCCCTATTTCCGAAAATATAAAGAACTTCCAAAACGGAGTTCGTATGCAAAAGTTACGACAGTTTTAAGAAAACAGACAGTAAAACACTGGTTTTCTTTAATCGCGCAAAACCAAATCGATCCGTTGAGGTACTTACGCTTTGCCGACGGGATTTCCGAGAGCGTTTGTGGACTCAGGTTATAGTCTATTATTTAATGTCACACTCGAAATAATTTTTACGAAAATATTTACAAAAGTTGCGAAAACGGACACCGCGAGCCGTTTTGACGCAAAACTTTAAACGCAAATTCCCGGAGTTCCGTAACTCCAAAAAATAATCCGTTCGGGTTTCTGGAATCCTTGAATTACCCTCTTTCATAAGAAATTCTCGAAAACGCAATCCGATGTCGGGATCTCAATTCATCAATTTATGAGTGTTTTGGGCAAGTTAAATGATTAAACTACTTTGTAGGCCCCACATAACTTGCATACAAGGAAATGGCCAGCTCATTTCCCCTCTTGCTTCCCCATTTGATCAAACCCACACTAAACCCATATCTTCACCACCTTACCTTCTTCTTCCTTACTTGCACAATTCATCTTCAAGGTACAAGGCATGGCCTTAAGGGCTTGTGAGTGCCTCTTATGCTATAAATAAGAGCTCATAGCAAGCCATTAAACTCACAAATCTTCAGCCATCTCCCTCTCTCTACATCTCTCTGTAAATCTCTCTCACTTACACTCTCTTTATCACTCTCGGTACACACACACAAACACCACATACAACCACCACTTCACCACCTTACCAACCCAAACATCTCCCTTATAACTCCTTTGACCATCTACAACACCTCAGCCCCTTCCCCCGTCGTTTCCAGCTCAAAAGGAGGAAGAACCGGAGGCAAAACATCCCCCGGAACCACCCTACTGCCACCACCGAACTCCCACTGCCGTTGTTGTGATCAACCCACCAACACCACCTTCGGTTCTGCTACTGCTTAGCTTCCATCATCCATCCCTTCCTCCCCCTTTCGTCATTCATAGCCAAACAGAAGAAACAGTGAAGGCAGCGGCACTGCCACCCATTGCCGGCCACCTTCTGTCACCACCGAGGACCTCAACTGTTCCCTCCGATCATCACTGTAAGCACTCACCATCTCCACCTGCGTTTTTTTTCCTATTCTCCATTTATTAATCCATTTCGCTGCGAACGAGCCTAGACCCAAAGACCGTGAATTGCAACCCTCGATTGTTTTTTTTTTCTGTTTCATTCACGCGTGAATGAAGAAGACACAGGAGGTTGATACCTCCTGTTTATCATACTTAATTGCAAATTAAATAGTTTTAGTCCCCAACTTTCGGACATGTAAGACTTTGGCCATTCCTTTGATTTAAATTAATTATTATAACCCCATATGAGAAATAGTGACAAATCTGGTCCTAAAACATTAAACTATCATTTAAAATGTCCACAAATACCCCTCCCTTGGAAATTTCTTATAAAATCAAGTCCAAAGCCCAAACTCATATTTCCTTTATTTATATTTAACCCTATCTTGTGATTTATTTACAAAAAAAGTCCAATATTTAATCTAATAAATTAAATGAATCATTTTTAGTCCTTATTTGGAAATTATTAACACTATTAGTCCATCTAATTTATCTAAATTAGTAATTGGACCCTATACTTTGGTTAAGTTACCAAACTACCCTCCACATATTAATTTATGTTAACATTTTCTTAGGAAACTAAATCATCTCGGAGTATCGCGTTTACGACGATACATCTCGGTTTCTCGCGTCAAATACTCGAAACAAATCATCCACCACACGTTAAGGTCAGTGTTACCGCCCCACTTTTACATATTTTCGGGGGGGAATACATGTAGTACTTGTATATCTAGTATATATCTATTTTATAAATACTATGTTTAAACAAACAACACCACCGTTTTTTTTGCGATATAAATCACACGGAAATAATATTTATTACGCTACGATTTACGGTACGGGGAATCTGGTTTGAAGGGCCGCATGGGTTGCTGGATTTCAGAAGTGCTATAAAGCCAAAATGGTCCTGCCCTCGGTGTTTCATGTCTAGCCCTCGTCTGTACATGATAGTACGTGTACTAAGTAATATTTATCATACAAAATGCACATGAAATATTAATGTTTTGTGTAAACACTTTATCAGTTTGGGAAATGATTTTTTTTAACGCTTACATGTTAAGTAAAGAAAATTGGTTTAAAACATTAATTTTTACATATGTTATGTTGTTAAAATAATACAACTAATAAAAATAACATACGCATTTCGACTACAAATGTGCTATGACTGTACATACGTTTATCAACTTGATAGTTTCAATATACCTCATATGTGCATAAAAATATATAGGTTTATATATTTATACAAGTTTTAGAACTTGTATCTTAGGCGCATACATGTGTTTGTGTACACTATACTAAGTATTATCAACTGTTTAAACAAGTATCATATACTTTACGTGTATGCTTATCAAATATACTTGTTGTGTATCCGTTTATCCGTATCTGCGGTTGTTAAGTTCAACTTTGGCAGATAACTTTATCCGTATATCTGTATATCTGTTTATGACATAAATATATAGGTTTATACATTTATACAAGTTATGGAACTTGTATCTTAGGCTCATACATGTGCTTGTGTACACTATACTAAGTTTTGTCAACTGTTTAAACAAGTATTGTACACTTTACGTGTATGCTTATCAAATATACTTGTTGTTTATCCGTATCTGCTGTTGTTAAGTTCAACCTTGGCAGATAATTGTATTCGTATATCCGTATGTTTGTTTATCCGTATCTGCGGTTGTTAAGTACAACCTTAGCAGAAAACTTTATTCGTTACCCGTACAACCATGGATTTGGTTGCTTTCAAACACAGTTTTAAGTATGTAATTACTTATGGAACATAACGTTTTGGCTTTCAAAGATTCATTAGAAACACAGTTTTACGTATGGGTTTACTTATACAAACTATACATTTTGGCTTTTAAAGACTCATTGCAAACACTGTTTTAACTATTGTTATACATACAAAGATAATACTTTTTAGACTTATTAAAAGTATTACTGCATTAGCAGAAAATCTGTGACACTGACCAACCTTTGTGTTGACTTTCAAACTTACATGTATTCTTATGGGATCATCAGACAGGCGTTCAGACAGAAGGTTAGCCGTGGATTGTAGACGACCTAGCTAGCTTGTTTTTGTTATCTGCTTACCTGTTTAAGGCAACTACTGTACTATTTTTATCTGTAAGAACCATGTATTCAAACTTAATGATGGAATACAAATGCAGTTTTGTTTATCGTTGTACTTGTGCTATATATTCAGTTTATCTGTGATCCATGAACTTAGTCCCGCTCCCGGCGTGTTCCGCCTTGGCCGGGGGTGTGACAGAATGGTATCAGAGCTAAATTGGCTATAGAGAACTCGTATCCTCGAAAGAGGAATACAATTATAGCAGACTTGCTTCTAATAAAAGTATTATTAATAATGACACTACTCGACTACTTACGGCATTTGATGTCTGGCCGTCATCTATGCTCGGTAGTCGGGAAGTACAAAATAAAAATTAATAATACTACAAACTCCACCAACCATAATATATAAGAGTTTATATGTACTCTGACCCGCGATGAGAACACTTAATAAAATTTTAACATCCCTTCAACGAAAACTACCAACTCAACCCTTTAGGTCAAAAGCCTCAACTAAGGTTAGTACTGTACATAAGTCATACCATAAATAAATCTGGAATGCGCACCTATGTTGTTTATGGTCGGGGCGGTGCACTACCAACCTTGAGCAAGGAGTTTGACAGACTACAACGGTTGAAAGTTTTAGAGATTGAAGGATGTTCTCCAGATTTGCTACAGCAACCTAGTACCTTAGAATCCATATATACATTTTAAAACACCTAATTAGCAATTAAGGTCCCCTTTCCATCATTTGGAAATCTAGAGGATTTCTAAACCAACAACGTTCTCCTTATCATTTGGAAATCTAGAGGATTTCTAAACAAATCGCCTTCTCCTTATCATTTGGAAATCTAGAGGATTTCTAAATCAATCCCTTCTTCTTATAATCCGTAGGATTTTACGAACAAACCATACTAATACGCTATCAATAAAATGCATCCCATACATAATTGTTAGGACTTTATAGTGTTAACACAACTTAACATGTCCGTTTTGAACATATTAGGACGATGGCCCCACGAAAGGAACCACGCGTTCGTCCACCGCCAACTCCCCGAGGCAACCCGAGGAGAACCCCACCAGTAACTCAAACATCAGTGGAAACTACAAACCAGGGAGGAGACCCAGAAGTAACAAATGTAAACCAAACATTCCAGATGAATTCCGATATGATGCAGAACATGCTTGCACAAGGAATTGCTACGGCCTTGGCAGCATACGAAGCAGCTCGAAATGGAAACATTGGGAATAGTGGAAGTGGCAATCCCACAACTCACCAAAACAACCCTAGACACTACTCCTATAAGGATTTCATGGGCTGCAAACCTCGATCCTTCTACGGCACTGAAGGAGCTGTTGGTCTAGCCCGTTGGATAGAAAAGACCGAGGCAGTCTTTCACATCAGTGTGTGCCCCGATGACTGCAGGGTTAAGTACGCTACCTGCACGTTGATGGACTCCGCCTTAACTTGGTGGAATAATCATGCAAAGTCCATTGGGATCACTGAAGCTTATGACATGGGCTAGGAATCCCTGAAGCAGATGATGACCAAAGAATACTGCCCCCAACAGGAGATACAAGCTCTAGAGCAGGAGCTTTGGAACCTTGTCATGAAAGAATTTGAAGTAGCTTCCTACACCTCTCGATTCAATGACCTTGCAACCCTCTGCCCGGGAATGGTGACCCCGGAAGACAAGAAGATCGAAAGGTACATCTGGGGACTAGCTTCACCTGTTCAAGGTCTGGTTACTGCATCCAGACCCTCCACTTTCGATAGTGCTAAGGATTTAGCCTATCAGTTGACCGAACAGTATGTTTGTCAGGGTACCATGGCCCCACCGGCAGAGAAGAAGTATACTGGAAATACCAAAAGGAAGTTCCATGGGGAAACAAAGGAGGACTCTAAGCATGACAAGGCTGAACCAGAACCGTTGTTTGTCTACGCCGCAGTTACCAATACTCCCACCCCAGCTAAGTCCTACACTGGGACTTTACCTCATTGTATAAAGTGCAATTTCCACCATGTCGGAAACTATAGGGAGGTGATCTGCAACAAGTGTAACATGAGAGGTCACATCTCGAGGTACTATAGAAGAACCCCAACCACTACGGCAGAAGGAAGCCGTAACTGTTATGAGTGCAATCAGCTAGGGCATTTTAGGAAGGACTGCCCACAACTAAAGAATCATGGTGGCAATGGAAGGGTACTTAAGATCACAGAAGGAGAAGCTCTTCCGGAACCACCCGTGGTTATTGGTACGTTTCATAACAACAATGTTTAGGCCTAGGTATTTATTAATACTAGTGCCAATTAAAGCTTTATCGACCATAGGTTTCAACACGCGACAGAATATAAAATTTCGCAAACTTAATGAAACTTAAGCAGTAGCTATAACAAAAAGTACTTGCTAGTTGCCTTATCACCCTAGTTAATCATGTTATTCACATAGAAACTAAGGACCCTTGCTTGTAATCTACGCTTGCTAAATGTATACGTTAGGGTTGTATATAATTAAGATTCTACAGACTTAGGATTCGTGATTCCGCTTTACTTCCTGTTCCTTGTTTGGTTGTGGGCTTAGAGTAGAATCACTTATTTGACTGTCTATTCGATCTTGATTATATTCGACTTGTATACACCAATGGAATGTAGAAGGACCAACCAGGGATCATGCACCACGAAAGTACATTACTATTTATCAATATGGAAAAAGTACTCCCTAGTTGCTTTCTCACCCGAATTAATCACATCATTCATGTAGAAACTAAGGACCCTTGCTGGTAATCTATGATTGCTAAGTGTATACGTTAGGGTTGTATATAATTAAGATTCTACAGACTTAGGATTCGTGATTCCGCTTTACTTCCTGTTCCTTGTTTGGTTGTGGGCTTAGAGTAGAATCACTTATTCGACTGTCTATTCAATCTTGATTATATACGACTTGTATGCACAAGGCGATATATAAGGACCAGGAATGGATCATACCACGAAACTACATTACTATTTATCAAAGCCCTTGTACTACCAGTACCAACTCAATTTCGGGACAAAATTTCCTTTAACGGGGAGGTAATGTGACAACCCGGAATTTAGGGCTATTATTATAACCGCCAATCTATCCGTGAATCTCATGTTATATCCGAATTACTGAGTTTTAGTGTATCTTAAGAAGGACAAGTAAGTTCATTCTAACTATAATAAGATACTAGATGATATTGCACTTTCAAATGTACAACGAATCAAACTGCGCAAACTGTAGCCTTAGGAATACGACTGAAAAACTGAAAATTCATAAAAAAAGTCATTTTAAGTGAAGCAATTATTATAATATTATAGTACATGTTCCCCTATTTCCGAAAATATAAAGAACTTCCAAAACGGAGTTCGTATGCAAAAGTTACGACAGTTTTAAGAAAACAGACAGTAAAACACTGGTTTTCTATAATCGCGCAAAACCAAATCGATCCGTTGAGGTACTTACGCTTTGCCGACGGGATTTCCGAAAGCGTTTTTGGACTCAGATTATAGTCTATTATTTAATGTCACACTCGAAATAATTTTTACGAAAATATTTACAAAAGTTGCGAAAACGGACACCGCGAGCCGTTTTGACGCAAAACTTTAAACGCAAATTCCCGGAGTTCCGTAACTCCAAAAAATAATCCGTTCGTGTTTCTGGAATCCTTGAATTACCCTCTTTCATAAGAAATTCTCGAAAACGCAATCCGATGTCGGGATCTCAATTCATCAATTTATGAGTGTTTTGGACAAGTTAAATAATTAAACTACTTTGTAGGCCCCACATAACTTGCATACAAGGAAATGGCCAGCTCATTTCCCCTCTTGCTTCCCCATTTGATCAAACCCACCTGACTAAACCCATATCTTCACCACCTTACCTTCTTCTTCCTTACTTGCACAATTCATCTACAAGGCATGGCCTTAAGGGCTTGTGAGTGCCTCTTATGCTATAAATAAGAGCTCATAGCAAGCCATTAAACTCACAAATCTTCAGCCATCTCCCTCTCTCTACATCTCTCTGTAAATCTCTCTCACTTACACTCTCTTTATCACTCTCGGTACACACACACAAACACCACATACAACCACCACTTCACCACCTTACCAACCCAAACATCTCCCTTATAACTCCTTTGACCATCTACAACACCTCAGCCCCTTCCCCCGTCGTTTCCAGCTCAAAAGGAGGAAGAACCGGAGGCAAAACATCCCCCGGAACCACCCTACTGCCACCACCGAACTCCCACTGCCGTTGTTGTGATCAACCCACCAACACCACCTTCGGTTCTGCTACTGCTTAGCTTCCATCATCCATCCCTTCCTCCCCCTTTCGTCATTCATAGCCAAACAGAAGAAACAGTGAAGGCAGCGGCACTGCCACCCATTGCCGGCCACCTTCTGTCACCACCGAGGACCTCAACTGTTCCCTCCGATCACCACTGTAAGCACTCACCATCTCCACCTGCGTGTTTTTTCCTATTCTCCATTTATTAATCCATTTCGCTGCGAACGAGCCTAGACCCAAAGACCGTGAATTGCAATCCTCGATTGTTTTTTTTTCTGTTTCATTCACGCGTGAATGAAGAAGACACAGGAGGTTGATACCTCCTGTTTATCATACTTAATTGCAAATTAAATAGTTTTAGTCCCCAACTTTCGGACATGTAAGACTTTGGCCATTCCTTTGATTTAAATTAATTATTATAACCCCATATGAGAAATAGTGACAAATCTGGTCCTAAAACATTAAACTATCATTTAAAATGTCCACAAATACCCCTCCCTTGGAAATTTCTTATAAAATCAAGTCCAAAGCCCAAACTCATATTTCCTTTATTTATATTTAACCCTATCTTGTGATTTATTTACAAAAAAAGTCCAATATTTAATCTAATAAATTAAATGAATCATTTTTAGTCCTTATTTGGAAATTATTAACACTATTAGTCCATCTAATTTATCTAAATTAGTAATTGGACCCTATACTTTGGTTAAGTTACCAAACTACCCTCCACATATTAATTTATGTTAACATTTTCTTAGGAAACTAAATCATCTCGGAGTATCGCGTTTACGACGATACATCTCGGTTTCTCGCGTCAAATACTCGAAACAAATCATCCACCCCACGTTAAGGTGAGTGTTACCGCCCCACTTTTACATATTTTCGGGGGGGGGGGGGGGGAATACATGTAGTACTTGTATATCTAGTATATATCTATTTTATAAATACTATGTTTAAACAAACAACACCACCGTTTTTTTGCAATATAAATCACACGGAAATAATATTTATTACGCTACGATTTACGGTACGGGGAATCTGGTTTGAAGGGCCGCATGGGTTGCTTGATTTCAGAAGTGCTATAAAGCCAAAATGGTCCTGCCCTCGGTGTTTCATGTCTAGCCCTCGTCTGTACATGATAGTACGTGTACTAAGTAATATTTATCATACAAAATGCACATGAAATATTAATGTTTTGTGTAAACACTTTATCAGTTTGGGAAATGATTTTTTTTAACGCTTACATGTTAAGTAAAGAAAATTGGTTTAAAACATTAATTTTTACATATGTTATGTTGTTAAAATAATACAACTAATAAAAATAACATACGCATTTCGACTACAAATGTGCTATGACTGTACATACGTTTATCAACTTGATAGTTTCAATATACCTCATATGTGCATAAAAATATATAGGTTTATATATTTATACAAGTTTTAGAACTTGTATCTTAGGCGCGTACATGTGTTTGTGTACACTATACTAAGTATTATCAACTGTTTAAACAAGTATCATATACTTTACGTGTATGCTTATCAAATATACTTGTTGTGTATCCGTTTATCCGTATCTGCGGTTGTTAAGTTCAACCTTGGCAGATAACTTTATCCGTATATCTGTATATCTGTTTATGACATAAATATATAGGTTTATACATTTATACAAGTTATGGAACTTGTATCTTAGGCTCATACATGTGCTTGTGTACACTATACTAAGTTTTGTCAACTGTTTAAACAAGTATCGTACACTTTACGTGTATGCTTATCAAATATACTTGTTGTTTATCCGTATCTGCTGTTGTTAAGTTCAACCTTGGCAGATAATTGTATTCGTATATCCGTATGTTTGTTTATCCGTATCTGCGGTTGTTAAGTACAACCTTAGCAGAAAACTTTATTCGTTACCCGTACAACCATGGATTTGGTTGCTTTCAAACACAGTTTTAAGTATGTAATTACTTATGGAACATAACGTTTTGGCTTTCAAAGATTCATTAGAAACACAGTTTTACGTATGGGTTTACTTATACAAACTATACATTTTGGCTTTTAAAGACTCATTGCAAACACTGTTTTAACTGTTGTTATACATACAAAGATAATACTTTTTAGACTTATTAAAAGTATTACTGCATTAGCAGAAAATCTGTGACACTGACCAACCTTTGTGTTGACTTTCAAACTTACATGTATTCTTATGGGATCATCAGACAGGCGTTCAGACAGAAGGTTAGCCGTGGATTGTAGACGACCTAGCTAGCTTGTTTTTGTTATCTGCTTACCTGTTTAAGGCAACTACTGTACTAATTTTATCTGTAAGAACCATGTATTCAAACTTAATGATGGAATACAAATGCAGTTTTGTTTATCGTTGTACTTGTGCTATATATTCAGTTTATCTGTGATCCATGAACTTAGTCCCGCTCCCGGCGTGTTCCGCCTTGGCCGGGGGTGTGACAGAATGGTATCAGAGCTAAATTGGCTATAGAGAACTCGTATCCTCGAAAGAGGAATACAATTATAGCAGACTTGCTTCTAATAAAAGTATTATTAATAATGACACTACTCGACTACTTACGGCATTTGATGTCTGGCCGTCATCTATGCTCGGTAGTCGGGAAGTACAAAACAAAAATTAATAATACTACAAACTCCACCAACCATAATATATAAGAGTTTATATGTACTCTGACCCGCGATGAGAACACTTAATAAAATTTTAACATCCCTTCAACGAAAACTACCAACTCAACCCTTTAGGTCAAAAGCCTCAACTAAGGTTAGTACTGTACATAAGTCATACCATAAATAAATCTGGAATGCGCACCTATGTTGTTTATGGTCGGGGCGGTGCACTACCAACCTTGAGCAAGGAGGTTGACAGACTACAACGGTTGAAAGTTTTAGAGATTGAAGGATGTTCTCCAGATTTGCTACAGCAACCTAGTACCTTAGAATCCATATATACATTTTAAAACACCTAATTAGCAATTAAGGTCCCCTTTCCATCATTTGGAAATCTAGAGGATTTCTAAACCAACAACGTTCTCCTTATCATTTGGAAATCTAGAGGATTTCTAAACAAATCGCCTTCTCCTTATCATTTGGAAATCTAGAGGATTTCTAAATCAATCCCTTCTTCTTATAATCCGTAGGATTTTACGAACAAACCATACTAATACGCTATCATTAAAATGCATCCCATACATAATTGTTAGGACTTTATAGTGTTAACACAACTTAACATGTCCGTTTTGAACATATTAGGACGATGGCCCCACGAAAGGAACCACGCGTTCGTCCACCGCCAACTCCCCGAGGCAACCCGAGGAGAACCCCACCAGTAACTCAAACATCAGTGGAAACTACAAACCAGGGAGGAGACCCAGAAGTAACAAATGTAAACCAAACATTCCAGATGAATTCCGATATGATGCAGAACATGCTTGCACAAGGAATTGCTACGGCCTTGGCAGCATACGAAGCAGCTCGAAATGGAAACATTGGGAATAGTGGAAGTGGCAATCCCACAACTCACCAAAACAACCCTAGACACTACTCCTATAAGGATTTCATGGGCTGCAAACCTCGATCCTTCTACGGCACTGAAGGAGCTGTTGGTCTAGCCCGTTGGATAGAAAAGACCGAGGCAGTCTTTCACATCAGTGTGTGCCCCGATGACTGCAGGGTTAAGTACGCTACCTGCACGTTGATGGACTCCGCCTTAACTTGGTGGAATAATCATGCAAAGTCCATTGGGATCACTGAAGCTTATGACATGGGCTAGGAATCCCTGAAGCAGAAGATGACCAAAGAATACTGCCCCCAACAGGAGATACAAGCTCTAGAGCAGGAGCTTTGGAACCTTGTCATGAAAGAATCTGAAGTAGCTTCCTACACCTCTCGATTCAATGACCTTGCAACCCTCTGCCCGGGAATGGTGACCCCGGAAGACAAGAAGATCGAAAGGTACATCTGGGGACTAGCTTCACCTGTTCAAGGTCTGGTTACTGCATCCAGACCCTCCACTTTCGATAGTGCTAAGGATTTAGCCTATCAGTTGACCGAACAGTATGTTCGTCAGGGTACCATGGCCCCACCGGCAGAGAAGAAGTATACTGGAAATACCAAAAGGAAGTTCCATGGGGAAACAAAGGAGGACTCTAAGCATGACAAGGCTGAACCAGAACCGTTGTTTGTCTACGCCGCAGTTACCAATACTCCCACCCCAGCTAAGTCCTACACTGGGACTTTACCTCATTGTATAAAGTGCAATTTCCACCATGTCGGAAACTGTAGGGAGGTGATCTGCAACAAGTGTAACATGAGAGGTCACATCTCGAGGTACTATAGAAGAACCCCAACCACTACGGCAGAAGGAAGCCGTAACTGTTATGAGTGCAATCAGCTAGGGCATTTTAGGAAGGACTGCCCACAACTAAAGAATCATGGTGGCAATGGAAGGGTACTTAAGATCACAGAAGGAGAAGCTCTTCCGGAACCACCCGTGGTTATTGGTACGTTTCATAACAACAATGTTTAGGCCTAGGTATTTATTAATACTAGTGCCAATTAAAGCTTTATCGACCATAGGTTTCAACACGCGACAGAATATAAAATTTCGCAAACTTAATGAAACTTAAGCAGTAGCTATAACAAAAAGTACTTGCTAGTTGCCTTATCACCCTAGTTAATCATGTTATTCACATAGAAACTAAGGACCCTTGCTTGTAATCTACGCTTGCTAAATGTATACGTTAGGGTTGTATATAATTAAGATTCTACAGACTTAGGATTCGTGATTCCGCTTTACTTCCTGTTCCTTGTTTGGTTGTGGGCTTAGAGTAGAATCACTTATTTGACTGTCTATTCGATCTTGATTATATTCGACTTGTATACACCAATGGAATGTAGAAGGACCAACCAGGGATCATGCACCACGAAAGTACATTACTATTTATCAATATGGAAAAAGTACTCCCTAGTTGCTTTCTCACCCGAATTAATCACATCATTCATGTAGAAACTAAGGACCCTTGCTGGTAATCTATGATTGCTAAGTGTATACGTTAGGGTTGTATATAATTAAGATTCTACAGACTTAGGATTCGTGATTCCGCTTTACTTCCTGTTCCTTGTTTGGTTGTGGGCTTAGAGTAGAATCACTTATTCGACTGTCTATTCAATCTTGATTATATACGACTTGTATGCACAAGGCGATATAGAAGGACCAGGAATGGATCATACCACGAAACTACATTACTATTTATCAAAGCCCTTGTACTACCAGTACCAACTCAATTTCGGGACAAAATTTCCTTTAACGGGGAGGTAATGTGACAACCCGGAATTTAGGGCTATTATTATAACCGCCAATCTATCCGTGAATCTCATGTTATATCCGAATTACTGAGTTTTAGTGTATCTTAAGAAGGACAAGTAAGTTCATTCTAACTATAATAAGATACTAGATGATATTGCACTTTCAAATGTACAACGAATCAAACTGCGCAAACTGTAGCCTTAGGAATACGACTGAAAAACTGAAAATTCATAAAAAAAGTCATTTTAAGTGAAGCAATTATTATAATATTATAGTACATGTTCCCCTATTTCCGAAAATATAAAGAACTTCCAAAACGGAGTTCGTATGCAAAAGTTACGACAGTTTTAAGAAAACAGACAGTAAAACACTGGTTTTCTATAATCGCGCAAAACCAAATCGATCCGTTGAGGTACTTACGCTTTGCCGACGGGATTTCCGAAAGCGTTTTTGGACTCAGATTATAGTCTATTATTTAATGTCACACTCGAAATAATTTTTACGAAAATATTTACAAAAGTTGCGAAAACGGACACCGCGAGCCGTTTTGACGCAAAACTTTAAACGCAAATTCCCGGAGTTCCGTAACTCCAAAAAATAATCCGTTCGTGTTTCTGGAATCCTTGAATTACCCTCTTTCATAAGAAATTCTCGAAAACGCAATCCGATGTCGGGATCTCAATTCATCAATTTATGAGTGTTTTGGACAAGTTAAATAATTAAACTACTTTGTAGGCCCCACATAACTTGCATACAAGGAAATGGCCAGCTCATTTCCCCTCTTGCTTCCCCATTTGATCAAACCCACCTGACTAAACCCATATCTTCACCACCTTACCTTCTTCTTCCTTACTTGCACAATTCATCTACAAGGCATGGCCTTAAGGGCTTGTGAGTGCCTCTTATGCTATAAATAAGAGCTCATAGCAAGCCATTAAACTCACAAATCTTCAGCCATCTCCCTCTCTCTACATCTCTCTGTAAATCTCTCTCACTTACACTCTCTTTATCACTCTCGGTACACACACACAAACACCACATACAACCACCACTTCACCACCTTACCAACCCAAACATCTCCCTTATAACTCCTTTGACCATCTACAACACCTCAGCCCCTTCCCCCGTCGTTTCCAGCTCAAAAGGAGGAAGAACCGGAGGCAAATAATCCCCCGGAACCACCCTACTGCCACCACCGAACTCCCACTGCCGTTGTTGTGATCAACCCACCAACACCACCTTCGGTTCTGCTACTGCTTAGCTTCCATCATCCATCCCTTCCTCCCCCTTTCGTCATTCATAGCCAAACAGAAGAAACAGTGAAGGCAGCGGCACTGCCACCCATTGCCGGCCACCTTCTGTCACCACCGAGGACCTCAACTGTTCCCTCCGATCACCACTGTAAGCACTCACCATCTCCACCTGCGTTTTTTTCCTATTCTCCATTTATTAATCCATTTCGCTGCGAACGAGCCTAGACCCAAAGACCGTGAATTGCAATCCTCGATTGTTTTTTTTTCTGTTTCATTCACGCGTGAATGAAGAAGACACAGGAGGTTGATACCTCCTGTTTATCATACTTAATTGCAAATTAAATAGTTTTAGTCCCCAACTTTCGGACATGTAAGACTTTGGCCATTCCTTTGATTTAAATTAATTATTATAACCCCATATGAGAAATAGTGACAAATCTGGTCCTAAAACATTAAACTATCATTTAAAATGTCCACAAATACCCCTCCCTTGGAAATTTCTTATAAAATCAAGTCCAAAGCCCAAACTCATATTTCCTTTATTTATATTTAACCCTATCTTGTGATTTATTTACAAAAAAAGTCCAATATTTAATCTAATAAATTAAATGAATCATTTTTAGTCCTTATTTGGAAATTATTAACACTATTAGTCCATCTAATTTATCTAAATTAGTAATTGGACCCTATACTTTGGTTAAGTTACCAAACTACCCTCCACATATTAATTTATGTTAACATTTTCTTAGGAAACTAAATCATCTCGGAGTATCGCGTTTACGACGATACATCTCGGTTTCTCGCGTCAAATACTCGAAACAAATCATCCACCCCACGTTAAGGTGAGTGTTACCGCCCCACTTTTACATATTTTCGGGGGGGAATACATGTAGTACTTGTATATCTAGTATATATCTATTTTATAAATACTATGTTTAAACAAACAACACCACCGTTTTTTTGCAATATAAATCACACGGAAATAATATTTATTACGCTACGATTTACGGTACGGGGAATCTAGTTTGAAGGGCCGCATGGGTTGCTGGTTTTCAGAAGTGCTATAAAGCCAAAATGGTCCTGCCCTCGGTGTTTCATGTCTACCCTCGTATGTACATGATAGTACGTGTACTAAGTAATATTTATCATACAAAATGCACATGAAATATTAATGTTTTGTGTAAACACTTTATCAGTTTGGGAAATGATTTTTTTTAACGCTTACATGTTAAGTAAAGAAAATTGGTTTAAAACATTAATTTTTACATATGTTATGTTGTTAAAATAATACAACTAATAAAAATAACATACGCATTTCGACTACAAATGTGTTATGACTGTACATACGTTTATCAACTTGATAGTTTCAATATACCTCATATGTGCATAAAAATATATAGGTTTATATATTTATACAAGTTTTAGAACTTGTATCTTAGGCGCATACATGTGTTTGTGTACACTATACTAAGTATTATCAACTGTTTAAACAAGTATCATATACTTTACGTGTATGCTTATCAAATATACTTGTTGTGTATCCGTTTATCCGTATCTGCGGTTGTTAAGTTCAACCTTGGCAGATAACTTTATCCGTATATCTGTATATCTGTTTATGACATAAATATATAGGTTTATACATTTATACAAGTTATGGAACTTGTATCTTAGGCTCATACATGTGCTTGTGTACACTATACTAAGTTTTGTCAACTGTTTAAACAAGTATCGTACACTTTACGTGTATGCTTATCAAATATACTTGTTGTTTATCCGTATCTGCGGTTGTTAAGTTCAACCTTGGCAGATAACTGTATTCGTATATCCGTATGTTTGTTTATCCGTATCTGCGGTTGTTAAGTACAACCTTGGCAGAAAACTTTATTCGTTACCCGTACAACCGTGGATTTGGTTGCTTTCAAACACAGTTTTAAGTATGTAATTACTTATGGAACATAACGTTTTGGCTTTCAAAGATTCATTACAAACACAGTTTTACGTATGGGTTTACTTATACAAACTATACATTTTGGCTTTTAAAGACTCATTGCAAACACTGTTTTAACTATTGTTATACATACACAGATAATACTTTTTAGACTTATTAAAAGTATTACTGCGTTAGCAGAAAACCTGTGACACTGACCAACCTTTGTGTTGACTTTCAAACTTACTTGTATTCTTAGGGGATCATCAGACAGGCGTTCAGACAGAAGGTTAGCCGTGGATTGTAGACGACCTAGCTAGCTTGTTTTTGTTATCTGCTTACCTGTTTAAGGCAACTACTGTACTATTTTTATCTGTAAGAACCCTGTATTCAAACTTAATGATGGAATACAAATGCAGTTTTGTTTATCGTTGTACTTGTGCTATATATTCAGTTTATCTGGGATCCATGAACTTAGTCCCGCTCCCGGCGTGTTCCGCCTTGGCCGGGGGTGTGACAAGCTGGCACATCATTAATTGTTTTTCATCGTGGTATCTCTCTACTCTATCTCCTATTTTACATAGATGACATTATTCTCATTGGTAATCATCTAAGACTCATATGTAACTTCATCACTAGGTTAAAAAATGAGTTTGCTACAAAAGATTTGGGCAGGTTAAACTATTTTCTTGGTCTTGAAGTCACCTACACGAACGCTGGTCTCTTTCTTACTCAACATAAATATGTGCATGATATTTTGACTTGTGTTGGGCTCTTAGACTGAAAACTCACTACCATTCCCTTATCCACGACTTAGAATCTCATCACCATGGGAGTGCAATTTCAGGATCCTATCTTGTTTCGCTCCCTTATTGGAGCTATTCAGTATCTAACCATTACACGTCCTGATCTTTCCTTATCAATCATGTCATCCAGTTCCTTCAAGTTCCAACTATGGATCACTTTGAAGTAGTAAAGCGCATTCTAATCTATGTTGAAGGCACTATCTCCCATGGGCTTCATTTTAGTCGGCCTCATTCCTCTTCCGTTATTTTTTATTCCGATGCGGACTGGGCTAGATGTATTGAGACACGTCGCTCCACATATGGTTACTCAATTTTCCTTGGTGGTAAATTGGTCTCTTGGCGTGCATTAAACGCAACCTATAGTCTCTCTCTCTAGTTGTGAAATAGAATATATAGCCATGAAAAACACTGTGTATGAAATCATTTGGGTCACACACCTCTTACGTGAGCTTCATGTCATCCCTTATTCCATTCCAACTCTTCTATGTGACAGTAAAAGTGCCCTTTTTTAAGTTAAAATCCCATTTCTCATAAAAGAGCAAAGCATATTGACATAAACTATCACTCTATTTTTGAGTTGGTGACTTATGACCAACTTTCAACCAAACATATTCCCATGCAACTTCAACTAGCTGATATATTCACAAAGAGTCTTCGCGCCCTTTATTTGAAAGATTTCATATAAAGCTTTGTGTAGGTCCAATGCTGCTCAGCTTGCCGGGGGTATTAGCGATAATATTATAGATAATAACTAGACTAGATAATATTTGTATAGTTGTTTAAATTTCCTAAATATTTGGCTAGTTGTTTTGTCATGTATTCTATATATACTTCAATCAAATACATAAACCTTTCAAAGGAAATAATCCTTATATATTAAGATGAGTGGATTTAACTTAACCCGAATACACGGGGTGAAGATAAAATGAAAAAATTAGATTGATTTTTCTTTACGGAAGTGGTGATTGAGTTTTTCCTAGAACTTATGATGCTTGCTTTGGGTAGAACAATGTCACACCTCCGCCCCATAATTTTGAAGAATGCTTCCTATGATTCTGGTCCTTCCCCGTTTTGATTTTTTGATTGAAAATGATGGCTTCAATAAGGTGGTTTGAATTGCATGGACTGATTTTCAAGGAGATAATCAAGCTAATCCTTTTATTTATTTTAAATATAAGTTAAAGTTTCTTAAAGCTAGTATCAAGGAATGGAAGTTTTCTCTCAATATTGCTATTAAAATTGAGAAGTGGGAGGTCAAATGCAGGATTTTGGACATTGATAAGTTCGTATAAGTTGTACTCAGTTCACATAGGCTTGATATGGAGAGAAGAAAAAACATTGATCGGTTACATGAAATGGAAAAGATAAAATGTAGTGAAAATTAAATGGTATTGGGAAGGAGACAAAAATACAAAGTTCTTAATCGAATATTGAAGAGTAAAAGGCGATAGAACACTATTAAAGGTATACGGGTGGATGATAAGTGGGCCACACAATCAAATATGGTTAAAACTGAGTTTTTGAAATTCTATAGAAGGAACCTTGATGTATTTAATTGGGTTCGGTTGAGCAATTGTATCCATCGGTTTAGAAGCCTAAACAAGGATGAGGCATGCTTCGTAGATGTACTTTCTTCAATTGAGGGAGTGTGGAATGCTATTTACGTTTGTTTTTGTTAAAAGGTACTGAGATTTGATGATTCATGAATATTATGCCTTTGATTTGGAGTTTTTCAATCAACTTATATTCCTTTCATATGCAATTCTTCATTTATCACCATGATTTATAAGGTTGTGACTCCTTTTGGTATCATAGAATACAAACCAATTACTCTTATAGGCATCAATATAAGATTGTTTCCAAGCTCTTATCTCTTCTGCTTACAAAAGTGGTTGATACGGTGGTGAGTGAGACCAGATTACTTGTATTAAAGTATTACAAATTTTAGATGGGTCGATAATTGTAAATGAAGCGGTTGATTGGTGCAAGATGAAGATGAAAAATCTTATGATTTTCAAATTCAAATTTGAAAAAGTTTCTGACTCACTTTCTTGGGATTTTCTTTTTACTAATATGTCCTTCATGTTGGAATAAGTGTCCAAGGTCATAACTAAATTTGTTAAAGGCAAAACTAAATTGGTATAACTTTATGAAATAAAAGTAAAGTCATTTTTGGGTTGCCCTTAATAAATACAAATAGCTAGAAATGACTTAGGAGAGAGATAAAATAATTTGTTAATTTATTATATGATTAATAAATTAATTATAAATAGTTTGGATTAATTAATTATTAATTAGAATTAATATGGAATTAATTCAGGATTAATTGAAACTAATTAAAGGTGCAATGACTGAATTGTAATTGTTCACAATTAAGCAAGGACGGTGTTGCGACATCTCACCAGGTCTTTGGGTCTTGGAGTCTTGCATCCGGATCGCAGATCCGGGTGTGATGTCGTTTGTTTATTCCCGACTTGATACCTAGGAAGAACCATAATAGATCATTAGAGTTTCCCCAGGGACCGTGCCTCGGGAGCAAGCTCTGACGATCAAGTTAGATCGGTGTTGAGAATGAATAGGTTTCTCCTAGCCCGAGAGAACCAGTTTGGTGTGTGTAAAACCCTAATCTAGGTATCAATCCAAATCACTAGATTGGTGCGGAATCCTAATCAAGTGAATGACACAAATCGTAAATATGAAATAAGAACACAATGTTGAATCTTCAATGCACACTATATTAATCAATAGTCTAGTACATAAGACTCTGTATGTCTCTCGGTTCTCTTTGTCTTTTTCAAATCTCGAAATCAACAACTTGAATGACTAACTCTAAACACGGCTGAATCAATACAATATATATACCTAGACCTAATTACAAAGGCTCAACCGAAATCACTTAGTGATTTCGGTCCAAACACCACCGAATTCATGGTGTTTTCGGTCCTAGACCGA
Organism: Lactuca virosa; assembly: GCF_052849685.1. NCBI lineage: Eukaryota > Viridiplantae > Streptophyta > Magnoliopsida > Asterales > Asteraceae > Lactuca > Lactuca virosa. Next base: position 271,741,785 of record NC_136433.1, read on the forward strand.
GAACGCTAAAAGCTATGTAAAGTAAAGTATAAACCACAAATCATGTCCCACCAATCTCCCCCTTAGTTTATAGCTTTCTTTTCTTTTCAATATTCTCTTTGTTCTTGAGTTTCAGCTTTTATCTTCGATTTCTTCAAGACTTCAAGATGAACATATGAATTTCTACATGAATGACTTCTTCTTGAATAATTGGACTTCCTTTAAAATTTGACTTTGAACTCACATTGGGTATAGAGGCTTCTTGTATAGGTTCTTGAAAATCAGCACTTTTAGCTTTGAAATACTTCAGAGATAATTACAGAGAGATCGATTCTTCTGGATCACTTCAACAGGTTCATAGATAGCAGCAAATTGATTGAGGAGGCTTCAATGCAATTCGTCACATAACTTCAAATACAGCTTCACCTTGCTTCTAGGGTTGAAAGGTTGTGTGTTGAAAAATAATCTTCACTTCTTGTTCCTTCGAATGAATATTCTTCATCGATCACAGATGCATCTTGAAAAGTAACCATGACTAAAAGTCCCTGTGGATCACAGAGTCATAAAGACCCTTCTCGCCACAGTTGTTCAAGGACCCAGCCTTGGCTCAGATGGAGACTACTCGCAGTATCTGTGTGAACACGGAGGAACGCACTGCGATTTGTTGAGTATCGGAGAACTACTCGTGGCTATTTTTGATGTTAGCCCCTGCATATCCTTGATCAAAGATCTCAATACAGTTTTTCAAGTTAACAACTTAACTTGGCCCTTGGCGAGACTTTCAATGGTTTCTGAATCTCAGCTCAGTGTACCATTCTAGTGCTAGTGAGAGTTAATTAGGAATAACTCACAAAACCATCCTGTGATAAAAGTATCTGAGGACATATTTCTACAGTTTATCATGACACGAGGTCAAGCCCCCTTGGTGGGACATTCAGCGATAATCGTGCCTTGCGAGGTGTATCGACCTAGTGCCAATAAGCGTTAATTCCTTACCTGCGGAGAATGTATCTTGAGAATAAATTTGAGTCTCTGCAGTTTTGCATGAAAATGAGAATGTCATGACCCTGGGTGGGATGTTCAGCGATATCTGTTTCCCGGTGGGGTGTATCGCCCTGATGCCACGATAGTTCTTAGGTAAAGATAATTGACAAGACCAATTTTGACAAGTTGTATAGTTTCAAACTTTCAATTCCTTAAATACGACAGTTCTTAGAAAGAAACTGCCTAACTGACAGTTTGTACAATTTCATGCCTTCAATTCCTTGTGAAAGTAGTGTGAAGTGTAATGACCGTCAATTTCTTTCCAGGTCTCTTCTCCTTTCTCGTCCACGTTTCAAGGCAAAGAAATTTTAGAAATAAAAATAAAAATAAAATAAACTTAGCACACACAAAAAAAACTAAGAATAAAAATAAAATTAAAATACACTCAAATACAATATTTTTGGATTTTTAATTTTTCTGAAAAAGAAATAAAAAACAGAAATAAACATATTTTTGGAATTTTGAATTTTATGATTTTTGTTTGGTTTTAATTCTCCCCCTAAATTTGTGCATAGAGGAGAAAGAAAGAGACAAATATGAACAAATTTAATTAAAACAAAAATAAAATACAAAATGTACAAAAAAAATTCTGTCAGTCTTCAAAACGAATCATTTTAAGAAAACGCACAAGTACATCAAAACGAGCTTTTCCAAAAGGTTTTGTAAACAAATCGGACACATTATTATCAGTGTGGATTTGTTCCAAATGAACAAGTTTACACTCAAAACAATCTCGTATAAAATGAACTTTAATATCTATGTGCTTGGTTTTAGAATGCTGAACTGGATTTTTAACAATTTGAATAGCGGCATCATTATCACAGAAGATAGGAGTGTCAAGAAAATTCAAACCATAATCCTGCAGTTGATATTACATCCAGATGACCTGATAACATCAAGCTGATGCAGCAACGTATTCAACCTCAGTTGTAGAAGTGGACACAGTTTGTTGTTTCTTGTACTGCCACGAGATCAGTCTGTCTCCTAAGAATTGACAACCAACACTTGTAGATTTCCTGTCAATGTCACAACCTCCATAGTTGCTGTCTACAAAAGCATAAAGATCAAAGTCACGATTTTTAGGATACCAGAGATCCAATTTAGATCTCCCTTTAAGGTACCCAAAAATTCGTTTGACAACAATTAAATGAGAAAGTTTAGGATTAGCCTGATGGTGCGCGAATTGACAGACTACAAAGAGTATATCTGGTCTGCTAGCGGTCAAATACATCAGAGAACCAATCATGGAACGATATAGAGTTTGATCAACTGATTCTCCATCCGGATCTGATGTCAACAGAGGTCGTTCATCCGTGGGAGTAGAAGCAATTTTAGCATCCTTGAACCCGAATTTCTCCAAAATGTCATCAACATATTTGCCTTGATGCAGTAGAATGCCCGAGGAATCCTGACACACTTGCAATCCTAGAAACATCGTCATTTCGCCTAGAGAACTCATCTCAAACCTCATCTTCATGACCTTTTCATAATATTTGCATAGTTCATCATTTGTTGACCCAAAAATGATATCATCCACGTAGATTTGAACAACAATGAGGTCTTTCTTCACTCTTTTGATGAACAACGTTTGATCAATCGTGCCTCTTGTGTACCCATGAGTTAATAGATGCTCGATCAAAGTGGCGTACCACGCTTGAGGGGCTTCATGAAAACCGTAAAGTTCCTTGTCCAGCTTGTACACATGATTTGGAAATTTTGAGTTGACAAAACCTGGTGGTTGATCAACGTACATTTTCTCTTTTAGTTCTTCGTACAAGAAGGCAGTTTTCACATCCATCTGATATACAGTGAAACCCAAGGCACCGTATCGGTTGGCTCCTCCCGAGATGCAGGAGTTGTCTACACAGATGCAGGAGCTGTTAGACAAGGGATTTATCAGACCGAGCAGTTCGCCATGGGGAGCCCCGATCTTGTTTGTGAAGAAGAAGGATGGGTCACATCGGATGTGCATAGATTACCGGGAGCTGAATAAGGTAACGGTGAAGAACCGTTATCCCCTCCCGAGGGTTGATGATCTATTTGACCAGCTATAGGGTGCATCTTGGTTCTCCAAGATTGATATACGATCCGGTTATCACCCGATGCGAGTCAGGCACGACGACGTGCCGAAGACAGGCTTTCGGACTCGTTATGGTCACTATGAGTTCGTGGTGATGCCGTTTGGGCTCACCAATGCTCCTGCCGCGTTCATGGATCTCATGAACCGTGTGTGCATACCGATGATGGACCGTTCTGTGATAGTCTTCATAGATGATATCTTGGTTTATTCCAAGACTCATGAGCAGCATGAGGAGCACCTGAGGGAGGTGCTAGAGACACTGAGGAGGGAGAAACTTTTCGCAAAGTTCTCCAAGTGTGAGTTATGGTTGCGCGAGGTGCAGTTTCTGGGGCACCTTGTCAACCAGAAAGGTATTCTGGTCGATCCGGCCAAGATAGAGGCCGTGATGCAGTGGGAGGTTCTGAGGTCTCCATCCGAGATTCGTAGTTTTCTTCGTCTAGCGGGTTATTATCGGAGATTCATCCAGGATTTCTACAAGATTGATGTTCCCTTGACACGACTGACCAAGAAGTCGGTGACATTCCACTGGGGACCTGAGCAGCAGCAAGCCTTCGAGACTCTTAGACATCGATTATGCGAGGCATCGATTTTGACATTGTCAGAGGGCGTCGATGATTTCATGGTTTACTGTGATGCTTCGAACACGGGTATGGGTGCGGTATTGATGCAGTAGGGACATGTGATAGCTTACGCTTCGAGGAAGCTAAAGCCTCATGAGGCAAACTACCCGAAGCACGATTTGGAGCTGGAGGCTGTAGTTTTCGCCCTCAAGATTTGGCGACACTACCTATATGGGGTTCGTTGTACCATTTACACGGACCACAAGAGTTTGAGGTACCTCATGGATCATTCGAATCTGAACATGAGGCAGCGTCGGTGGCCAGATGTGGTAAAGGATTATGACTGTGAGATCCTTTATCACCCAAGGAAGGCCAACGTGGTGGTCGATGCTCTTAGCCGCAAGGAGGTGGCGACTCCGATTCGGGATATATGCCTGAGGATGACAGTGATTACTCCATTGCTGGAACGGATTCGGGAGGCGCAGGTAGAGGGTATGAAGGAAGAGTGTCGGAAGTGTGAGCGGATCGTAGGCCATGTGGCCTCATTCGATTATGACAGTCATGGGTTGTTGACCTGCATCGGAAGGTATGGGTTCCTCACAATGGCGGGGTACGCCAGGTTCTGATGGATGAGGCTCACAAGTCAAGGTTCTCCATCCACCCTGGGGCGATGAAGATGTATCGCGATCTTCGCCCTGATTATTGGTGGCCCTGCATGAAGCAAGACATCGCATGGTATGTGGAGCGGTTCTTGACCTACAGGAAGGTCAAGGCCGAACACCAGCGACCTCACAGGAAGATGCAGCTGTTAGACATTCCTGTGCGGAAATGGGAAGATATCACTATGGATTTCATGTCCAAGCTTCCCAGGACCGCACGTGGAGTAGATTCAATATGGGTCATCATGGATCGGTTGACCAAGAGTGCTCATTTCATCCCGATCCAGGAGAGTATATCGGCTGAGAAGCTAGCCGAGCTCTACGTTCACGTGGTAGTGGTACGTTATGGAGTGCCCGTTTCGGTGGTGTCAGACCGAGATGTTTGTTTCACTTCCAGATTTTGGAAGCGGTTTCACGACAAGATGGGTACTCGTCTTCACTTCAGCACCACTTTCCACCCTCAGACGGATGGGAAGAGAGAGAGGACGATTCAGACTCTCGAGGACATGCTGCGCGCATGTTTTTTGGATTTTGGTGGCAGTTGGGATACATATCTTCTATTAGCAGAATTTTCGTATAACAACAGTTACCACGCAAGCATAGACGACCTCCCTTCGAGATACTCTACGGGAGGAAGTGTAGGACCCCAATCCGTTGGGGCGAGATCGGACAGAGGGTCATGGGGAGTACTGAGGTAGTACTCAAGACCACTGAGAGGATCCAGCAGGTCCGGATGAGGCTCCATACTGTTCAGAGTCGGCAGAAAAGCTATGCCGACAAGCGCCATTCAGACTTGGAGTTTCAGGTAGGCGACATAGTCCTCCTGAAGGTGTCACCTTGGAAAGGTGTCATCCGGTTCAGGAAGCGGGGCAATCTGGGCCCCAGATACATCGGTCCGTTTAGGGTTTTGGCTCGGGTAGGCCGGGTTGCTTACCGTTTGGACCTTCTAGAAGAGCTCGGCCAGATCAACAGCACTTTCCATGTTTCTCAACAGTGGAAGTGCTTAGTGGATGACTCAGCGGTTGTGCCTGTAGAGGATATTTAGGTTAACAACAGCATGAACTACATCGAGAGACCAGTAGCTATTCTCGACAAGAAGATGAAGGAGCTGAGGAACAAGAGGGTGGAGCTGGTGAAGGTGCAGTGGCAGCACCGCAAGGGCTCGGAGTAGACTTAGGAGCCCGAGGAGGAGATGAGGGAGCACTATCCGAAGTTGTTTCCCGACGCAGCAGACTTCGAGGACGAAGTCTAAGACAAGTGGGGGAGAATTGTAACGCCTGGTTCCTAGTACGCATTTAAATTATAATTTATTCTTTTTTGTGGAGAAACTCGACGAGTTGGGAGCCCCAAACTCGTTGAGTAGAAATCAGAATGGACGCAAGTTTTAAGTAACCTATTAGACGAGTTGAGAGCCCTCAACTCGACGAGTAGGGCTGCCAGAATGAAACCCTAATTTCGGGGTTTTGCACCCTATTTAAGCATCCTAATCCCCACTTGCTAACCTCATTTCCAGCCTCCAAGTCCCAAACCCTAGATTCAGAAACCCTAATGCATTTGTGAGCTTGTGAGCCATTTTTGAGTGAAACTTGGTGTGTTTTTAAGTTTGTGAAGGAAGGAGAAGCTTGGGGATTCAAGAAGAAGCTAGTAGATCTAGAGACTCAATTTCATCCTCATCATTTTCTGGTAATCAAGTCTCAAACTTGCTTAGTAGCTTCTTAGATCTCTTTATTATCATTTTATTGAGTTTTTGGTCCAAGAAGCTTGATCTTTGGGATATGGACGTCCCAAGTGAGTATACCTTCAGATCTGGAATCATGGAGAGCTTTCATGGCATAGAGGTGCAAACGTTATGGCCATTGAAGCCCCATGCAATCCATATGATGTAATTTTGGCCTTTTAATCTCTAAAAGGCCATGCATGGAGAGAAAGGTGGAAGCTTTATGTGTTCATGTAGTATCTAGGGTCCAGATCTCAGTGTATGTTCCTTTGTATGGAGTATTGCTGGCTTGTGGACCAAGATCTAGGTAGGGGTGAGCAAAAATCGAAACGATAAAAGAAAAACCGGAAAAACCGCAACCGAAAAACCGAAACTGACGCAAAAACCGATGGTGCGGATTTTATTTTTTTGAAAAACCGAATTTATTTGTGCGGTGCGGTTTTTATCTAGAAACCGGACCACCAAAACCGAACCGCACCGCAAGCTTATTAACAACAAAATAAATCACTAATTTATATCATACAATTATACATATTATTTAAAAAACTAATAAATCCTAATTTATACATATATTATATATTGAAATTGACGGTAATTAGTAATTAGGTATTAGGTTTAATATGTGAGTTTGTCACTTTGTGTTTGTGACTTAATGATTATGTGTAAAGTGTAAACACTGTGTGGGCTACAATTTGCAAGCTTGTAACTTCTAAGCACAAATTGAATAAAAAATGAGCTTGGGAATATGGGTTGCAAATGAAGTTATCAAGTAAACAACATAAAAAACTCAAAATTATAGCTTCTAAATTTGAGGAAAAGAAATGACACCATGTCATACAATCTTTAATCTTCACATGAACATCACGGTTAAAAAAATCGTACCGGTGAACATAAAAAACTGCACCATATGTTTGACTTGGTTTAAAATCGACACCAAACCGGTACACACTGAAACCGCACTCAAAAACCGAAAAACCAAACCATTGAAAAACCGCACCCAATGGTTTCTAGAATTCAAAAACCGCACCTTGCGATTTGCGGTTCGGTTTGACCCTAAAACCGCACCACACTCACCCCTAGATCTAGGTCCTAAAGAGTTGGGGTTTGAGCTAGACTCATTAAGTGAGGCTATTAACGGGTAAAGCTGTAAACTTTACCCTTAAAAGGACTTTTTCAGTATGTAGGTGGGGTATGAAGCCCAAATCTGAGGATTAGGGACTTAATCTATTAAGATGGCTTAACAGACTGAAGAACTCGTCGAGTCCATAGAGGAACTCGACAAGTTGGGACGGAGTGTCCCGATTCTGTTAAAGGTAAAACTCGACCAGTTCAAGGATGACTCGACGAGTTAACTGGAGAAGTCTTGTTTCAGTTGATAGGAGGAACTCGATGAGTTGTGAAAGAACTCGACGAGTTGGATCGCGATTTCAGGGTTTATAATTCATGGAACTCGACGAGTTGATGGACTAACTCGGCGAGTTGAGTCAACCCAGGATGTTGAATTTGACCTTGACTTTGAATTTGACCAAGGTTGACCTGTGAAGGGGTTTTGAGTATGGAATGTTATCTAAGAGGTTGTTCTGTATAGGGTGTGAGTAGAGCCGGTTGCAGAGCAGGGACTTTCAGCTATTCACGACATTGAGGTGAGTTTCCTTCAATAGGAATGGGTCTAAGGCACCAAGGCCGGCCCGTATATGTTATCTGATTAGTAGCTGAGTGTGGGCGAGGCCCGTATCTCATAGATAACTGATATGGTACAGATTTATATGCTTAGTTATACTTGTTGTCTGTGTGATACCTGTATGTATTTTCATGACTAGCTGAGTGTGGGCGGGGCCCGTATCTCATAGTAGCTGAGTGTGGGCGGGGCCCGTATCTCATAGTAGCTGAGTGTAGGCGGGGGCCGTATCTCATAGTAGCTGAGTGTAACGCCTGTAGATCCGGGCTAGTCAATTTAGAGATAATAGGGGTCGAAAACGACTTTTCGACAAAAGATTATTTAGAATAAATAATCTTAACCAAGTGGTAGTATATGTTACAAGGGTTTCGTACATATAAAGAACGCCGAAATCCGAGTTATAGCGAAGAAGTTATGACCCGTCGAAGTTTCGGGACGGAATCGGCACAACACCGGGAAGCGTAGATAGTAAATTTACGATAGAGCGACTTTTAGCCTTATCGATCTAAACGAAAGTCATAGAAAATGTTAAACCGAGAGTGTCCATAAAAAGAACGCCCAAATCTGATTTCGTATGAGGAAGTTATGATTTTTCGAAGTTTCGGCATAGCAGTGTACAACCCGAAGTTCGAATATTAGATCGAGCGGTTTTTAGCCGACACAACCTAAACGAGAATCGAAGATCTCGTTAATAGTAGCTTGACGATAAAAGGACAGACGAAAACGGACGTCGGGTGAAGAAGTTATGAATTTTTAATGGACGACACCCCGCGTAGAGTTACTGAACGTCGAGCGTTCCGAGGAGGCTCGCGCCTATAAAAGGCATGCGATGGCAGCCGGCTTCTTCACACATTCCACCACAACTTTCTCTCTATACTTTCTCTCACTACCCCCCTAACCCCCCCCCCTAAGCCTAGGTAAACCCCCTAGCACCCGAAGGAAGCCCCGAGGCTCCCGGAGTCCCGAGAAAAAGGGTCTTTCGGTTCGGAAACGCTGCTCCAAGCAAAGCCCGGTTTTCTATAAAACCCGCTGTAAGTAAGCTACGCCTACACTATTTTTAATATAGCTTCTAATTAATTATAGTAACATTATTACGACCTTAAAATAATTATTTGGGCTATTATTATGAGTTATATAAGAGTGTTGCTTAACGCTTATATAATAGTAATAATAGTTAGACTATTAATTAGTCGCGGTTAACGTTAGACTAAACCCTAGTGGTATTGATACTAGGTTTTGTCAAGAGAAAATTGTTTTGAGATAACGAAGCGCTGTCTGAGTTCGTAATCACCACCTTATCAAGTGAGTGCATAATTACTTTCATCTTACACATAGATATGAAGTATTTTATATAAATTACGTGCTATGTGTGCATATTATCTGTATACTTGCTATCTATGCTGGATGAACGATTTTATACAAGTTTTATATGATTTAAACTGTATATGTATTTATATCTACATAATATGTTGGGTAAAACATGGGTAGATGAAATATGAGTTGGATGATGAGTCGAGAGGTGATATAGACCATGAGGTAAGGGTGAGAGGTGGACGATGTGAGAAGCCTTATTCCCAAATGTTGGCCCCGTCATCTAGCAGAGTATGGATGACAACCACAGACTATTCTAGACAGTCCAGTGGAACACTAGCAGGCTCGCAACCTGTAGGTGTTTTGAACGATGTGTTCACCCGGTGTACTCTAAACGCTGGCGATCATGCAGACTTGGTGCCTAAACCTTGGCGATCATGCAGACTTGGTGCCAAAAACCCTGGCGACTATGCGAACTTAGTGTCTGTTGAAAAAACCCTGGCGACTATGCGGACTTATTACCTGTTGTAAAAACCCTAGCGACTATGCGGACTTAGTGCCTGTTGTATAAACCCTGACGACTATGCAGACTTAGTGCCTAAACCCTAGCGAGTATGCGGACTTAGTGCCTGTTGTATAAATCCTGGCGACTATGTAGATTTAGTGCCTAAACCCCGGTGACGATGGACTTCGTGCCGATTCCTTAGGATGATCCTTAGGAATGAATGAACGAGGAATAGTTGATTCTTAGGTTAGATCCTTAAGAGTAAAGAAGATAATGGGGATGGGTAATTCGGTTGATTGTTTGATGTTTAAACATAATAATTATATTATTGTGGGTTGAAAACCCTATGTACTCACCAGATTTCCCAACCTGACCCACTCCAGCTTATTTCTATCACAGGTGTCGATATGAAGTTACATTACACTGAGAGATTTAAAAGAGATGTAGATCACTAGTGTAAATGAATGTAAGTTCTGTTTATGCTTATGTTTCTGTATTGACGATGACATCCCAAATGTTTTAAACATAAATAAAAATACATTTTTTCGGAAATGCTTTGATAACGTATATATCATGTTTTACTGGGAACAAATTCCGCAACATTTTTATTAAAAGAAGTACTCTGATTTTTATAAAGCATATTCAAAATCGGTCTTTTCTGGCCGTGAAAATGGAGATGTCACAGTTTGTATCAGTGCATTAGTTTAAGCGAACAAGGAATATGGATTTATTTCTAGACTTAAACTTAGAATGCTAACAATGATTGTGAGGAGTGTGTCTAATAAAATTTAAGTAATACACCTGAATAGACACAAGCACTAGCTTGTCAAGGGAAAATGCCTAATATGCTTTTATGTGCTAAATGATTTATGATATGCATTATATGATCAAATCTATGGTCTATTGCCGACTGGATCTGGAAACTTTATGGGTTCAGATTTCTAAACGTATAATTACGGTATTAGAACTGGCATGTAACTTTTCGGAGTGATAGGGAAATTTACACGTCGATCGTAAATAAAATCTTTCCTATCTTAATTCTCGTCATTCCACACCGAACGTCTGATTTGGTGCATAGATCAACATGGTGAGCACTAGAAGTGGATTTGGAAGCGGTAACCCGCAGCCCGAGCCACCAGTGATTGAGCGTGTGCCAGAGGTAGCAACTGCACCCGAGACGATCACGATGACATGAGTACAAGCAATGGTGTAGATGATGTTGGATCATCAGATGGAAGAGACAAGACGATTACTTCAACAAAGTAAGGGCGAACTTACTGTGCCAGTATACCAGGCACTTACTATTGAGGCAACCATCTGGGTTGCTAAGACTGTTGAAGAAATGATCAACGACAAGACGGCCAACAAGGTTAAAATTGGCAAGAAGAGGAAATTTGAAGGACCTTCAAGGTCCAACAAGAAGAAAATGTTCTCAAAACCTGGCAAAGGAGGAGGTACAGAAAAATGGTGTAAGAAGTGCAAAAATAAACACCCTGGAAAGGAGGTGACTTGCTACAAATGTGGAAGGAATGGGCATTACGCCAATGAGTGTACATTTAGCAAGAAGGTATGTTACGGATGTAAGGGAGAAGGGCATTTATCTAGGGACTGCCCGAAGAAAAATGAAGTAGCAAATGTGCCGCCAAAGCCGAAGGAAAGAGCATTCCAGAGGATCCTTGACGAAGCAGCTGATAATGCAAGGAATCAGGAGTGAGGACGGATGTACGAAGATCAAGCTATGAAGTAGCCATATAGATAGTACCATATAGGATAGCCTATGAGAGGCATAGTATAGGATAAACTTGAACGCCTACGTAATCGTTTCAAGAAATAATATAAAACCTTCGTTTTTCTATCTGATGTGTTAAGTTGTTGTGTGATTTTCTTGTATGGTGACTTGGAAAACTGCGAGAAAATACTTCGGACGAGTATGAGTAGGTGTGAATGGTAGTAGAGGCCTATACTACCGGAAGCACAGGACTCGCACTTGGATCAGGGAAAGTCACAAGGTTACCAAGGATCTAGTAATTGATTCCGTTTTATTCGAGTATGTCGTTACCATCGTTTCGGTAATGACTTAGAAGATGATTGTTATTTCGACCCTAGTGGTCATATCAAATTGAGTCCGGCTACGATGAGTATTTTACATGGTTCAGAGAACCAAGTTCGATGTAGCATCTGACTTAAGCCAAGAAGATTGAAGTAAAAGATAATCGAAGCAGTATCGCGCTCATAGTTAAAGAAGTCGGTAGCTAGAAATGCTACATGTTGAAATGTGATTATATCACATTAGAACATGAAGAAAAGTATATTCCATTCCAGAATTTGACTCTGAGAGACCTGAGTCTAAGCGTTGCGACACACGATGAGAGGTCATTAGAACATGACCCATCGACCTATTATGATAATCGAATGAAGAAACTTCTCTCAAGTTTGTTAAAGAAGGAGTTTCCAACAAAGATCGAGATCGTGACATGAAGATCATGATTGGAAGTCTAACATGAGATAGAGAGTGGGTCCAAGATCGGGCACCGCCTGCAGTCAGGAAGTCTTAGAGTTAGATACTCGTTCGAAGAAACATCAAAGTTACGGTTATTACTTAGGATGAAGAGATAACGTATGGAGTCATCATGTGAGCCCCATTTCGTTGATGATTCCGGGACGTAATCATCCTAAGGGGGAGATAATTGTAACGTCTGTAGATCCGGGCTAGTCAATTTAGAGATAATAGGGGTCGAAAACGACTTTTCGACAAAAGATTATTTAGAATAAATAATCTTAACCAAGTGGTAGTATATGTTACAAGGGTTCCGTAGATATAAAGAACGCCGAAATCCGAGTTATAGCGAAGAAGTTATGACCCGTCGAAGTTTCGCGACGGAACCGGCACAACACCGGGAAGCGTAAATAGTGAATTTACGATAGTGCGGCTTTTAGCCTTAGAAATCTAAACGAAAGTCGTAGAAAATGTTAAACCGAGAGCGTCCATAAAAAGAATGCCCAAATCTGACTTCGTATGAGGAAGTTATGATTTTTCGAAGTTTCGGCTTAAGTGTACAGCCCGAAGTTTGAATATTAGATCGAGCGGTTTTTAGCCGACACAACCTAAACGAGAATCGAAGATCTCGTTAATAGTAGCGTGACGATAAAAAGACAGACGAAAACGGACGTCGGATGAAGAAGTTATGAATTTTTAACGGACCAATCGTGTCCCGGCCTGTTAAAAATATAACTTTTAAAATAAAGTCAAAATTAGCCGACGGAGTCTAAACAAAAGTTGTATAGTACGTTCCCACCTACGCGTGGATATAAAGAACGTCGAAAACGGAGCTCGTATGCGAAAGTTATGATTTTTAGAAGTTGGAAAAGAAATTGCGAGACTGATGCGAAATTGATGACGTGGCATGATGTAGGCCGTCGCTTGATGATCACGCCTCGCTTCGAATGGATTACACGTCGCCTCGTATAACGCCCCACGTCCGGAACCGAGTACGCCCAGCGTACTTCGGTCTTGTGTGGTCCGAGAAGTGAACACGTAGCCCCATCCGAAGAGCACCACCTGGCACCCTTATCCGAACTACGCCCCGTGTAGAGTTACTGAACACCCAACGTTCCGAGGAGGCTCGCGCCTATAAAAGGCATGCGAGGGCAGCCGGCTTCTTCACTCATTCCACCACAACTTTCTCTCTCTACTTTCTCTCACTGCCCCTAACCCCCCCCCCCCTAAGCCTAGGTAAACCCCCTAGCACTCGAAGGAAGCCCCGAGGCTCCCGGAGTCCCGAGAAAAAGGGTCTTTCGGTTCGGAAACGCTGCTCCAAGCAAAGCCCAGTTTTCTATAAAACCCGTTGTAAGTAAGCTACGCCTACGCTATTTTTAATATAGCTTCTAATTAATTATAGCTACATTATTACGACCTTAAAATAATTATTTGGGCTATTATTATGAGTTATATAAGAGTGTTGCTTAACGCTTATATAATAGTAATAATAGTTAGACTATTAATTAGTCGCGGTTAACGTTAGACTAAACCCTAGTGGTATTGATACTAGGTTTTGTCAAGGGAAAATTGTTTTGAGATAACGAAGCGCTGTCTGAGTTCGGAATCACCACCTTATCAAGTGAGTGCATAATTACTTTCATCTTACACATAGATATGAAGTATTTTATATAAATTACGTGCTATGTGTGCATATTATCTGTATACTTGCTATCTATGCTAGATGAACGATTTTATACAAGTTTTATATGATTTAAACTGTATATGTATTTATATCTACATAATATGTTGGGTAAAACATGGGTAGATGAAATATGAGTTGGATGATGAGTCGAGAGGTGATATAGACCATGAGGTAAGGGTGAGAGGTGGACGATGTGAGAAGCCTTGCTCCCAAATGTTGGCCCCGTCATCTAGCAGAGTATGGATGACAACCACGGACTATTCTAGACAGTTCAGTGGAACACTAGCAGGCTCGCAACCTGTAGGTGTTGTGAACGATGTGTTCACCCGGTGTACTCTAAACCCTGGCGATCATGCAGACTTGGTGCCTAAACCTTGGCGATCATACAGACTTTGTGCCAAAAACCCTGGCGACTATGCGGACTTAGTGCCTGTTGAAAAAACCCTGGCGACTATGTGGACTTACTGCCTGTTGTAAAAACCCTGGCGACTATGCGGACTTAGTGCCTGTTGTATAAACCCTGGCGACTATGCAGATTTAGTGCCTAAACCCTAGCGACTATGCGGACTTAGTGCCTGTTGTATAAATCCTGGCGACTATGTAGACTTAGTGCCTAAACCCTGGTGACGATGGACTTCGTGTTGATTCCTTAGGATGATCCTTAGGAATGAATGAACGAGGAATAGTTGATTCTTAGGTTAGATCCTTAAGAGTAAAGAAGATAATGGGGATGGGTAATTCGGTTGATTGTTTGATGTTTAAACATAATAATTATATTATTGTGGGTTGAAAACCCTATGTACTCACCAGGTTTCCCAACCTGATCCACTCCAGCTTATTTCTATCACATGTGTCGATATGAAGTTACATTACACTGAGAGATTTAAAAGAGATGTAGATCACTAGTGTAAATGAATGTAAGTTCTGTGTATGCTTATGTTTCTGTATTCACGATGACATCCCAAATGTTTTAAACATAAATAAAAATACATTTCTTCGGAAATGTTTTGATAACGTATATATATCATGTTTTACTGCGAACAAATTCCGCAACATTTTTATTAAAAGAAGTACTCTGATTTTTATAAAGCATATTCAAAATCGGTCTTTTCTGGCCGTGAAAATGGAGATGTCACAGTTTGTATCAGTGCATTAGTTTAAGCGAACTAGGAATATGGATTTATTTCTAGACTTAAACTTAGAATGTTAAGCAATGATTGTGAGGAGTGTGTCTAATAAAATTTAAGTAATACACCTGAATAGACACAAGCACTAGCTTGTCTAGGGAAAATGCCTAATATTCTTTTATGTGCTAAATGATTTATGATATGCATTATATGATCGAATTTATGGTCTATTGCCGACTGGATCTGGAAACTTTATGGGTTCAGATTTCTAAACGTATAATTATGGTATTAGAACTGGCATGTAACTTTTCAAAGTGATAGGGAAATTTACACGTCGATCGTAAATAAAATCTTTCCTATCTTAATTATCGTCATTCCACACCGAACGTCTGATTTGGTGCATAGATCAACATGGTGAGCACTAGAAGTGGATTTGGAAGCGGTAACCCGCAGCCCGAGCCACTAGTGATTGAGCGTGTGCCAGAGGTAGCAACTGCACCCGAGACGATCACGATGGCAGGAGTACAAGCAATGGTGCAGATGATGTTGGATCGTCAGATGGAAGAGACAAGACGATTACTTCAACAAAGTAAGGGCGAACTTACTGTGCCAGTATACCAGGCACCTACTATTGAGGCAACCATCTGGGTTGCTAAGACTGTTGAAGAAATGATCAACGACAAGACTGCCAACAAGGTTAAAATTGGCAAGAAGAGGAAATTTGAAGGACCTTCAAGCTCCAAAAAGAAGAAAATGTTCTTAAAACCTGGCAAAGGAGGAGGTACAGAAAAATGGTGTGAGAAGTGCAAAAATAAACACCCTGGAAAGGAGGTGACTTGCTACAAATGTGGAAGGAATGTGCATTACGCCAATGAGTGTACATTTAGCAAGAAGGTATGTTACGGATGTAAGGGAGAAGGGCATTTATCTAGGGACTGCCCGAAGAAAAATGAAGCAGCAAATGTGCCACCAAAGCCGAAGGAAAGAGCATTCCAGAGGATCCTTGACGAAGCAGCTGACAATGCAAGGAATCAGGAGTGAGGATGGATGTACGAAGTAGCCATATAGATAGTACCACATAGGATAGCCTATGAGAGGCATAGTATAGGATAAACTAGAACGCCTACGTAATCGTTTCAAAAATAATATAAAACCTTCGTTTTGCTATCTGATGTGTTAAGTTGTTGTGTGATTTTCTTGTATGGTGACTTGGAAAGCTGCGAGAAAATACTTGGGACGAGTATGAGTATGTGTGAATGGTAGTAGAGGCCTATACTACCGGAAGCACAGGACTCGCACTTGGATCAGGGAAAGTCACAAGGTTACCAAGGAGCTAGTAATTGATTCCGTTTTATTCGAGTATGTCGTTACCATCGTTTCGGTAATGACTTAGAAGATGATTGTTATTTCGACCCTAGTGGTCATATCAAATTGAGTCCGGCTACGATGAATATGTTACATGGTTCAGAGAACCAAGTTCGATGTAGCATCTGACTTAAGCCAAGAAGATTGAAGTAAAAGATAATCGAAGCAGTATCGCGCTCATAGTTAAAGAAGTCGGTAGCTAGAAATGCTACATGTTGAAATGTGATTATATCACATTAGAACATGAAGAAAAGTATATTCCATTCCAGAATTTGACTCTGAGAGACCTGAGTCTAAGCGTTGCGACACACGATGAGAGGTCATTAGAACATGACCCATCGACCTATTATGATAATCGAATGAAGAAAATTCTCTCAAGTTTGTTAAAGAATGAGTCTCCAACAAAGATCGAGATCGTGACATGAAGATCATGATTGGAAGTCTAACATGAGATAGAGAGCGGGTCCAAGATCGGGCACCGCCTGCAGTCAGGAAGTCTTAGAGTTAGATACTCGTTCGAAGAAACATCAAAGTTACGGTTATTACTTAGGATGAAGAGATAACGTATGGAGTCATCATGTGAGCCCTGTTTCGTTGATGATTCTGGGACGTAATCATCCTAAGGGGGAGATAATTGTAACGTCTGTAGATCCGGGCTAGTCAATTTAGAGATAATAGGGGTCGAAAACGACTTTTCGACAAAAGATTATTTAGAATAAATAATCTTAACCAAGTGGTAATATATGTTACAAGGGTTCCGTACATATAAAGAACGCCGAAATCCGAGTTATAGCGAAGAAGTTATGACCCGTCGAAGTTTTGCGACGGAACCTGCACAACACCGGGAAGCGTAAATAGTGAATTTACGATAGTGCGGCTTTTAGCCTTAGCAATCTAAATGAAATTCGTAGAAAATGTTAAATCAAGAGCGTCCATAAAAAGAACGCCCAAATCTGACTTCGTATGAGGAAGTTATGATTTTTCAAAGTTTCGGCTTAGCAGTGGTACAGCCCGAAGTTCGAATATTAGATCGAGCGGTTTTTAGCCGACACAACCTAAACGAGAATCGAAGATCTCGTTAATAGTAGCGTGACGATAAAAAGACAGACGAAAACGAACGTCGGATGAAGAAGTTATGAATTTTTAACGGACCAATCCTGTCCCGGCCTATTAAAAATATAACTTTTAAAATAAAGTCAAAATTAGCCGACGGAGTCTAAACAAAAGTTGTATAGTACGTTCCCACCTACGCGTGGATATAAAGAACGTCGAAACGGAGCTCGTATGCGAAAGTTATGATTTTTAGAAGTTGGAAAAGAAATTGCGAGACTGATGCGAAATTGATGACGTGGCATGATGTAGGCCGTCGCTTGATGATCACGCCTCGCTTCGGATGGATTACACGTCGCCTCGTATTACGCCCCGCGTCCGGAACCGGGTACGCCCAGCGTACTTCAGTCTTGTGTGGTCCGAGAAGTGAACACGTAGCCCCATCCGAAGAGCACCACCTGGCACCCTTATCCGAACTACGCCCCGTGTAGAGTTACTGAACGCCCAACGTTCCGAGGAGGCTCGCGCCTATAAAAGGCATGCGAGGGCAGCCGGCTTCTTCACTTATTCCACCACAACTTTCTCTCACTACCCCCTAACCCCCCTAAGCCTAGGGAAACCCCCTAGCACCCGAAGGAAGCCCCGATGCTCCCCGAGTCCCGAGAAAAAGGGTCTTTCGGTTCGGAAACGCTGCTCCAAGCAAAGCCCGGTTTCCTATAAAACTCACTGTAAGTAAGCTACGCCTACGCTATTTTTAATATAGCTTCTAATTAATTATAGTAACATTATTAGGACCTTAAAATAATTATTTGGGCTATTATTATGAGTTATATAAGAGTGTTGCTTAACGCTTATATAATAGTAATAATAGTTAGACTATTAATTAGTCGCGGTTAACGTTAGACTAAACCCTAGTGGTATTGATACTAGGTTTTGTCAAGGGAAAATTGTTTTGAGATAACGAAGCGCTGTCTGAGTTCGGAATCACCACCTTATCAAGTGAGTGCATAGTTACTTTCATCTTACACATAGATATGAAGTATTTTATATAAATTACGTGCTATGTGTGCATATTATCTGTATACTTGCTATCTATGCTGGATGAATGATTTTATACAAGTTTTATATGATTTAAACTGTATATGTATTTATATCTACATAATATGTTGGGTAAAACATGGGTAGATGAAATATGAGTTGGATGATGAGTTGAGAGGTGATATAGACCATGAGGTAAGGGTGAGAGGTGGACGATGTGAGAAGCCTTGTTCCCAAATGCTGGCCCCGTCATCTAGCAGAGTATGGATGACAACCACGGACTATTCTAGACAGTCCAGTGGAACACAAGCAGGCTCGCAACCTGTAGGTGTTGTGAACGATGTGTTCACCCGGTGTACTCTAAACCCTGGCGATCATGCAGACTTGGTGCCTAAACCTTGACGATCATGCATACTTGGTGCCAAAAACCCTGGCGACTATGCGGACTTAGTGCCTGTTGAAAAAACCCTGGCGACTATGCGGACTTACTGCTTGTTGTAAAAACCCTGGCGACTATGCGGACTTAGTGCCTGTTGTATAAACCCTGGCGACTATGCAGGCTTAGTGCCTAAACCATAACGACTATGTGGACTTAGTGCATGTTGTATAAATCCTGGTGACTATGTAGACTTAGTGCCTAAACCCCGGTGACGATGGACTTCGTGCTGATTCCTTAGGATGATCCTTAGGAATAAATGTACGAGGAATAGTTGATTCTTAGGTTAGATCCTTAAGAGTAAAGAAGATAATGAGGATGGGTAATTCGGTTGATTGTTTGATGTTTAAACATAATAATTATATTATTGTGGGTTGAAAACCCTATGTACTCACCAGGTTTCCCAACCTGACCCACTCCAGCTTATTTCTATCACAGGTGTCGATATGAAGTTACATTACACTGAGAGATTTAAAAGAGATGTAGATCACTAGTGTAAATGAATGTAAGTTCTGTTTATGCTTATGTTTCTGTATTGACGATGACATCCCAAATGTTTTAAAAATGAATAAAAATACATTTTTTCGGAAATGCTTTAATAACGTATTTATCATGTTTTACTGGGAACAAATTCCGCAACATAATGTAATGGTATTTCTAAATGAATGTAAATGAATGTAAGTTCTGTTTATGCTTATGTTTCTGTATTTATCATTTTTATAAAGCATAAACAAAATCGGTCTTTTCTGGCCGTGAAAATGGGGATGTCACACTGAGTATGGGCGGGGCTCGTATCTCCTAGTTGCATGTTATGTGTATGGTATGTGGTAGTTTGGGGAGACTCACTAATCTTCGTGCTTACAGTTTTCATTTTGGTTTCTGGTACTTCTGGTAGCAAGGGGAAGAGCTCGAGATGACTGTAGTGCACACACCATTATGTTTATAGCCTGGGATGTTTACTTTGATATTTTGACATATGTTTTGATATAAGATACTATTTCTTATGTTTTGATGGAATGATTTTTAATAAATATGGTTTTGTTTAATTAATAAAATAAATAAATTTTTGGTCATGATTTTTGGGATGTTACAATAAGTTTCAAAGAGTATCAGAAAAAATTTGGAATCAATTGGGCATGAAGATAAAGGATCTCCGATCCAAAAGGAAAATGCCTTAGTATCGAGTTCTACGATCATCTAAGAGGTTGTGGAATGGTTTCCATAATTGGCTTCTTCTAGGACGCCATAATGTAATGGTATTTCTAAAAGTAGAATCGAATGCTATATCGTTTGAATTATGATGAATCGTGCTTCGCTACGAATTACATCTTGGGAATATACGCTTGAAATAGTAGAGCATGTTTTGAACCTTGTAACCGAAAAAGTATGTTTGTACACACCTCATGAAATGTGGAGTTGGAAAGTTCCCTCGCATTTTGGTCTGGTTTTGTGAGGTCTTTCGTTAAACGAGAAACCAATGACTAACTTGAATCGAGATCTGAGAAGAGTTACATTGTTGGGCATTCACTAAAGAGTTTTGAAATTTGTTTTAAAGACCCATGATAATATGGTTCTTTTATCTCAAAATGGGTGTTCCTTGAGAGAAGGAACATATGCATATGAAGAAGTCAGTGGGAATCATGGTAACCTTGAAGAAATCTGAGATATGACCGACATTGAACCTATAATTGGCGCTAACTCTCAACTTGAGGTTGAAATACTATTGGAGATAATTGACATTGCCTTACCTCTTTGAAGATCTAGTAGGGTTGGTGCGCCTCCCGAGTTTTGTGAATTTCATTTAACTGTGGAAGGTGACACACTGGTTAGTGATAAAACATTGATCAATTTAGATAAGCTAATACGTACTAGGAAGAAATGACAGGCGATGGTGTTGCCAATGAGAAGGGTCTAAGGATAGCGAAATTCAGTCCATGAAGGATAACCAAGTTTGAAATTGGTTGATCTGAAACCTAGTCTTATGGTAGTTGGTTGTAATTAGATTTTCGATATGAAAACTAATATGGATAGGAATGTACACACATTCAAGGCTATAATGGTGGAAATGGGCTTCTCTCAGACTCAAGAAATTGATTTTGAGGAAACATTCTCACAAGTAGCTGAGAAAAGGTATATTTGGTTATTTGTTGCCATTGTTGCCTTCTTTGATTGTAAGATATCGTAAAATTGATGTTTAAACGACTTTCCTTAACTAAAACTTTCGAAGGGTGTATCAAACATTCTGAAAGGATTTTAACATACAAAGTATCTAGAAAAAGTGTGTAAGCTTAAGAAGTATATTTAAGGACTTAAACAAGCATCACATAGCAAGAATCTGAGTATTGTCTTTCTAAAAGTCCAGATAAGTCTTGAGTACATGTCACAGCTAGCGGGAGTATTGTTGTCTTCCTGGTATAACATGTTGATGACAATAATGCTCATAGGAAACATTGTACCTAAATTGCAAATTGCAAAAGCTCAGGAGTTGTTTTACTATGATGGAATTAAGGGAAGTAACATTGATACTTAGACTTCGGATCTAAAACTATAGATTGAAATGTTTAATATGATTAAGTCAAAGCACATATATGAGTAATATGTTGAAAGGTTTCAACATGAAAATTCCAAGAAAGGAATTGTTCATATGCATCACAGCAAGGACTTGAGTGAATCTTAAAGTCTTTTTTCTAGTCATGAAAATGATAGGATGAAACGACTCCCATATGCTTCGTATAATCATGTATGACTAGTGCCTGTTCTGATGTCTCAGATGTTTCGAGCATCGTGAGATTGTATCAGAAATTTTCTCGACTGAATCGCTAGAAAGCTGTCAAGGACATTCTAAGGTATTTAAGAGATACCAAGGACTGGTTTCTTGTAGATAGTAGAGAACATGATTGAGAAGAACTAAAGTAACAAATTTTTTTAGGGATGTATCTAATTTATAGTCTAAATGGACATTCATCTTGAATGGAAGTGTAGTAACATGAAAGGGTTCATGTAGGATATTATGGTAGACTCACCAATTTGAGTCAGATTACATTAGTGCAAGTGAAGTATCCAAGGAGCGTACCTGGACTAGATAACTTCATAGTTGGCATTAGAGTTGTCTTAAGTAACAAATTGCCATTAGAAATATTTTGTTAAGGTGTAGTCGCATTTACTTATGATACTTGAGATGATATAAGTGTTGGATTAATGTCTAAGTCCATAACTATAATAGTAAGACTTGACCCGACCCGGCATGGTCCATTTGGGTTGCATGGCATCATGCATTTGGATAGACTAAAATGAGAGAAATAACACTTAAGGTTTATTAATATATTATAAGTTCTAATATATTAATAAAGTTATTTAATTAGTATTGATCAAGAATTAATTTGGAATTAATTAATTGATCAAAAGGAGACTAATTAAATATATGGGTTGATTGTGTAAATCATTCATTCTTTTATATGTGGGCTTGTGATCCAAGATTCCTTATGTTGGACTAAGTCCATGGGGTGACCCATGGATACTCCATGGAGGTTAAAATCCATGGATCATAAGGAATGGGTAAAGTTATGAGTTACATGGTGTAACCCTAATAGCCACCATATAAAAGAATCCTATGGCTCAAGAAATCGGTGACTATGTGTGAGGAATAAGGGCTTGCCGATTTTATGAAGTGTTCCAATTTCTCTCAAGTCATTCCATGTGCATTTGATGTTGTGTGAACCATTTGAGGTGTCACACTTGGGGCACTAGGCACTCAAGCTTCATGAAGACATTCTACATCAAAGAGGTATGTAATTCTAACTTGAGATATTCATTTGAATCAGTGTTATTATGCTAGTTAGGATGAATACCTTGGAAAGTTCATATTTGCATGTATAATAGAGAAAACATAGATCCAAGGTATTTAGGGTTGCATGTACACTTAGGAGTGTTAGAATGCTCAAAACCCAACAGTGGTATCAGAGCCTAGGCTTGTTTTCAATTATACTTGATGCAAATTGCTGAAAAATGCTGAAAAAGTCGAATTCCGGGCACTGGACTCGCCGAGTCCACTGATGAACTCGCCGAGTCCATGAAGAAAATCATCCTACTCGTCAAGTAGGTTCATACACTCGACGAGTAGGAGCCCCTGACAGCATATCTTCGAGTTTTTTGGCTAGAAATGGACTAGGAACATTACCATAAGCTGTTTTTGATCCTATAAACTTGTTTTTGATGTGGTAATGTTCATGCTAATCCAATTTCAAAGAGATAATTGTCAATAGATTCATGTTTTGTATTAGTTTAAGGTTTAGACTAATTACATGAAAAAGTTTGATTTGAATTATCTTGTTCTTATGAGTTGCTTAGATTAATAGAAAAATTATTAGAAAATGTGTTTTCAATCCATTTTAATTTAAGAGATGATTCTAAAATGTGTTTGTGTAACTTGTCCTCAAGTTACATGAAAGGTCACATTTAAGTTTCATAAAACTCATAAAAGTTGGCAATGGTTACAAAAATGAAGAGTCTTGTCCTCAAGTTATGGAGGTTCAAGAGTCACTTCATTAAGTAATAAAATATGTAACCTTAATTAGTTCCATAAGTTACAAAAAAAATAAAGAAAAGTTACATTCTTTCATTAGTTTAAAGTCTTCCATAACTTGTCCTCAAGTTATGGAACTTGAAGAGTTTTTTAATTAAAACTACTTTAAACACATAAGTTATGGAATTAATTAGTTTTTAATAGTTTCAAAACTTGCCCTCAAGTTTTGGAATTTGAAAAGTTTTCTCTTATGAATACTTTAATTCCAAGTTAAGCCCTTAGAATTTTAAAAGTTAAAATTCAACCCTTATACTTTATATAATTATAAGTTAATAATATATATATATATATATATATATATATATATATATATATATATATATATATATGTATAAGAGAAAGTCAGTCTTACCGTTAGTAGGCCTCATTCACGAAGCCGGTCTATAAGGGGGTATAAGGTTACTGCCTATAAAATGGCAGTTTAATGGGTGTCCACTCTCACCCACCGCTTCCTTGACTGGTGGAGGGTCGTTAGCCGAACGGGTAGGACAAGGACTATAATTCTCCCTTCATTAAAAATATTAATGATAAATACTAAGTAACTAAACATTTATAAATTCCCAATCTTAGTTACTTAGGAAAATATGAATTTGGTGCTAACCCATGAAATTACACTTTGCACTTTGTTTAAGTCGGTTAGTGGAGCGTGTGTGGTTAACCGGCACATCGATTGAGGGGTAAACACTTAAGGGTACCAAGTATATTTGCATGGTTATTCACACCTTGTTTTGTGATCCTCGGCATCCCAGTCACAAACCCTGAAGGGCACACTCGAGATTGAAACATGCCATTGAACAGTTCAATGAATCTCAAAAGAATCTAGGAGTTTCAAAACCAATTAAAACGTAATAATACATTTCGTTTATCTTGGTGGAAATTGGTGAATCGTCATTCACCTACCTTCAAATATTTTATAGCTTAGATTACGACATCCCTCTTCCAAGTTATAAAAGTATTATGTTGGGTCCTAGCCTTAATATTTCATATTGGGTGTTATATTAAGGACTTGAAATCAACTATCTTGAATATCTCCCAAAAGATGATCTTCCCAAATCTCTTGAAACAAGTTTTCCTAAAATGAAGATGATGTCCCATGGAAATCATACTTCTTTCACCTCCTCCAATTATTCTCCCTAACCCACAAGTTCAAGGTCACTCAAGCCCTATTGGCAAGCAAAGGTCTATGTGTGATCACATCTTGGAGATGTAGTCACATATTGACAAGCCGGGAGAGTTGGGTGTCAAAGTCTAGAGGAAGCTGATGATCAATCACTTTCTAAGTCACATAGTGAGTTCCTTTGGGACTCCTATGAAATAGACTATGACAAGATCCTTAATGATCTTATCTATTTGCTAAGATCAACTTCCTAAAACTTTATGGACATTGACAATGATGACATTGGATATCTAGTAAAGCTCTCTCTTCCCAATGGAAAGGGATCGGCCATAGTCAACTCGGTTGACCAAATGGTAAAGAGAAAGGCTAAGTCTGAGATAGTCCCATTATCAAGGGTCCATTGCCAAAGAAAGGGGCATTGGTTACGAAGCTGCCAAATTTACCTAAGGATGTTAAAGTCAATAAGTTTAACTCTACTTCAGGTAAAGTCCACTATCTAACTCTGTAAGTTTCTATTCTGAGATTCTTGATACATGATGTGACTGGGTCACATGGTGATGTTTTAAGAATCAAAGAAAAAGTGAAGAAACTTAAAGAAAGAATATGCTGAATCTGATCGCATAGATGGATTTCTATCACATAGTTTGAAGATCGGATTCTTGAGCTACTTCTTAGGAGTTATGATATTTTGCTTAGGAATAGATAACAACAAGTTTTCATATGGATTTTAAGGATGAGTTTTTCCGCAAAGTTTTAAAATAAAAGGTAAATCTTTTGATTTTTTTTTTAAAATATCCTTACAATGGCATTCGTGAAAAAACTGTGTTGCTTATAAGATTCCATTAAGAGCAAGAGTGGAAATATGAATTTGATTCTTTCATTTGTGGTAGTGTCTAAATTTACCAAATAAGGAAAGATTCTCATCACCCAAGTTTTAATTGGACCGAAACTTGGAATCATGCAATTTGTAGAGCATGATGAATGAGAACCTTCAATCATTGGAAAAATTAAGATTAACTACTTGTTCATATGGATGTGTGAGTGAAGTAACGGACTAAGGGATCGAGTACACATTCTTGTGCACTGATTAAGTCCACAACAAAAGATCGATAAGACTATTCCTCATGATTTACTAAAGTTTAGTAAATATGGTTATACTTACAGGCTTAAGTATAATTCTGAAGCATTGGAAAAAATTTCAGTGTATGGCGGAACGAATGAGAAGAATCAAATTAGGCAGAAGGATAAAAGTTTCTCAAATCTGAAAAGATGGGAGAGTACTTTAGTATCATGTTATATAATCATCTTAATGATTAAGAGACCTTATCACAATTCATCCTCTAAGTGCATTCTGGTAGCTAAGAAGAGGAGTTATGAATTGTTGAAGTGGTTAAATCAAGAAGATGAGTCATATTTCATTCCAAAACAATTCTTAGAGTCATACTCCAAGATTGTAACTTGAGTGACATGTCTTAAAGAAGGTTTAAAAACACTTGTCAAATGTAAGAGTAAAAGGTTTCTACTCTTGTACATTTGAAATTGGTAAGTTGTGATGTTTTGGATAAAACAAAGACCAACTAAGGCCAATTGTGTGAAGTGTTTGTCTTGATTAGAATCCATACTATCTCTTGAATATTTGACAAGATAGTCTTATATGTCAAGAGGACAGTGGGAGTCTTAAAAGGTCTTGAAAGTCTCAAGAACTAATCAAGAGTAAAACCTAAAGTTCTTCACTAGCACACGACTTGAGGTTTATAACCTATCGTGTTGACTATTTCTGTGTCCATTCCAATTAAAGTTGGTTTTGCATATGAGTTCTTAGAGTTCTCAATTGGTTGCACAACAACTTGGAAGCAATGGCAGACCATTGAGCTGCCAGATGACAAGAAATTAAGATTGAGTTCAGTCCATATGAGTTTGAATTTGTCATTATCCTTGTCTTGTGACTATATTTTTGACAATTCACATGGATAAGAACACATACACCATTAAATCTAAGTGTCATAAGGTTTCTCTCCGATTCATGAAAATGATGGTGAGGAAACACTTTCACTAAGTAGATTTTAGCTAGATAGCAATTGTGATATTTGCATTCTCAAAGTCGTTAGTGGAGCATGTGTGGTTAACCGGCACACTAACATGGACTTGTGAGAAGTGGCAAAGGTCTAAAAAATTGAGACTATGATTACGGCACCCCTTTTCATAGTTCTTAAAATTGTTTAGACACACAAGTGTGCTATCTAAGGCAAGGTGTATGATTTTGATAAAGTTTTATCAAAGCAATCTAGTATCAGAAATCTGAACTTTGGTAAGAAAGTCAATAAAGTATTGTTTTTCTAGAAGTTCAGCTGATTGTTGAGTACATGTCAAAGCTAGTGGGAGCATAAGTGTTATGCTAATAATCATCGTGTTAGTGGGAGCATGATAATTATGATAAAGGTTGCAAGTTAGCAATGTTAATTATAGAAAACAAAAGGTTTCAATTGGGAAAAAGTTGTTTTGCTATAATTAAGGGAGAGGAAATTATACTTCATCTCAAATCTAAAAGTTTAGATTGAGGTTTTAAATCGTATTTAGTCAAGTATATACATATGAATTTCATGTTGGAATGGCTCAATATAAGGAAATTCTATATATGGGTCCATTATTTGCGTTCTAAAATTCGATTATGATTACGGCATCCCTTTTCATAATCTGAATTATGAGAACTTGGCAAATTGAAATGGAAATATTATAGCAAAAGACTGGTTTAGTCTTTATGTGAGACATCATGAATTGTGTCCCATATGCTTCGGATATAGGATCGATTACATGTGCTATATTCATCCTTTCTAAAAATTTCCAAATGTCTGGGGCATTAAGAAGGGAAAAGGTCTAGAACTGGATATGACTAAAAGGATTAAGCAATTGTCGAGGACAATCTAAGGTTTACCAAAGATTGGTTGCTCAAGGACAGTTGGAAGTATAGTGTTAATTCTGGAAGGACCATATTGACATAATCTGTAAGGAGGCAACTCTTGTTCAGAAGTGATAGTCAAAATGGAATATGGAAATGTTTCAAAGTTAGAAATTATTCAATCTGTGTAAGATTAGGCAACTTAATGCAAGAAGGATGTTTCCAAGGAGTTGATCTCCTTGGAATGCTCTGTAATGTTTGTTGTCAAGTCCTTGTGACTTTGTGCATAATCATTACAAGAGGATCAATGCATATAAGTTTAGAATCTAACAGATTTCAGTAAATGGCATGAATTTGGAATTCTTGCATTTGCAGTAAGGATTTGGGACTGTGAAAAGAGAATCATTGAAGTTATGTTCAATTGATCTATTTCACAAAGTAAAGATCATAGACAAACATAGTATGCATACTTGGTGTATGGCATGACTAGTGTTTAGAAAACATAGTGTACATGCTTGGAGCATGGGACAACTATTGTTTTAATTCAATTATAAAGTTGATAGTTTGAAACAGTATACAATGAATAATGTGTAATCATCTGGTGATAAATAAAAGGTGTTTTATTTATATTCATAAGTTCTGAGACCATATTGGATTCGATTATTGTTGTGTTTCACTTTGCATGTTTTGACTTCCAGAATAACTAGGTCATTCTTCCTGAATGATTAAGTTATTCAAACCATCCACAGTCGGTCATATGTTTGAAGTAGATATGAATCAAGACTGTCATGGGTTGGGCTTGTAGAGGTCTAAGATGTGGGACAAGGTGGTGCTACAACACTCATGAGTGCTCATAAGTTTTGAGTATTGGATTCAACCCGCGCTCATTGGAATCACTTCATGGATTTTATCACGAGTGATCATGAGACGATAATATCTTATATTCTTCAAACCTAGAGATATGAGTTGTTACTATGAGTTGGTTATACATTGATTGCACGAAAACGCATTGGTAACTCGATGTTATAAAACGTGCCTTTGTGTATGATTCAACAAGTAGTAGAACAAGCCATATGAGTTGAAGTTTATCCATTCCTTTTACCTTCGGGATAAAAGCGATATCTGTAGGCCCCTCGATGATTTGGTGATGACAAATGTAAGTGCTCGGCCGGGCCTGGACTGATTTGATTTGTTCAATTAGTCAGTCGTCATAAATCGAAAATCAGGAAACAACAAATGGACAGAGAGAATGATTATAATCCATGTCTCAGTCCATATGATATCTAGAATGGAGGAATATATGATCCCTTATCTAATGGACAAGTCATTGACAAAGGTCAGAGATCATCGGCAAGGTCAGAGTTCGACAGAAGCTTTTGAGAGCTACGATTGCCATTCGGTTCTTGAAGTCGTACGCAATAATAGTTTTAGACTTATCCAAGTGGGAGACTGTTGGATTAATGTCTAAGTCCATAACTATAATAGTAAGACTTGACCCGACCCGACATGGTCCATTTGGGTTGCATGGCATCATGCATTTGGATAGACTAAAATGAGAGAAATAACACTTAAGGTTCATTAATATATTATAAGTTCTAATATATTAATAAAGTTATTTAATTAGTATTGATCAAGAATTAATTTGGAATTAATTAAGTGATCAAAAGGAGACTAATTAAATATATGGGTTGATTGTGTAAATCATTCATTCTTTTATATGTGGGCTTGTGATCCAATATTCCTTATGTTGGACTAAGTCCATGGGGTGGCCCATGGATACTCCATGGAGGTTAAAATCCATGGAGCATAAGGAATGGGTAAAGTTATGAGTTACATGGTGTAACCCTAATAGCCACCATATAAAAGAATCCCATGGCTCAAGAAATCGGTGACTATGTGTGAGGAATAAGGGCTAGCCGATTTTATGAAGTGTTCCAATTTCTCTCAAGTCATTCCATGTGCATTTGATGTTGTGTGAACCATTTGAGGTGTCACACTTGGGGCACTAGGCACTCAAGCTTCATGAAGACATTCTACATCAAAGAGGTATGTAATTCTAACTTGAGATATTCATTTGAATCAGTGTTATTATGCTCCTTGGAAAGTTCATATTTGCATGTATAATAGAGAAAACATAGATCCAAGGTATTTAGGGTTGCATGTACACTTAGGAGTGTTAGAATGCTCAAAACCCAACAATAAGGTCAATGCATAGGAGGTGGAAATTCCACTACATCCAAGATGAAGTTGAGGATGGAGATTTAGTTACGAATTGAATATCTTTCTAGTGATTAATTCACAATAATGATGACCAAAGGAATCATGATATACATGATAATGGAATAGGCATGAAAAATTATGAAAGGTTTAATTGTTAAGTCGATTACCCAAAACATTTATAAAATCAATATATTTGTAATTATGGTGATTAAATAATAGGGATTTATTTATATTCAGGAGTATGATACCATAGAAAATTATTTTATTATAGTGTTTCATTTTGCGTGTTTCTTCCTAAGTAATTAGTTTACTTGAAACTGTCACACTCGGTCATACGTTTGGGAGTAGGTAGTGATTTAAGATTGTTATGGAGTATTATTAGGTATTCATTGTGATTAGACATTGAATAGAGATTGTTGTTGTACTAATGAGTGCTTAAATAGGGATTTTAAGTATTGGTTAAACTCGCGCTTAAAGATTACTTCATGGATTTAATCATGAGTAATTTTATGATGATAATATCTTTTATTCTTTAAACATATATGCGTTAGTTGTAGTTTGCAAATATGTTCTACATTTGTATTAAATTAACGTAACCGTAAATGGATGTTACTAAATGTAGTTCCATGTATGGAATGATGAGTAAAGGTTATGAATATGTAGCCAAAGTTTATTCATTCATTTTTCCTTAACAGGAAAAGTGATATCTTTGGGCCCTCGGTGATTTGATGTTGACATTCATGTGCTAGGCCTAGACCAGACTAAATTGATGTGTTCAATTTGTAGTCTGAATTTAGTCATCATAAATCAAAAACCGGGAAACAAAATCTTGGACTCTAAGATTGATATGTATCCATGACTTGTGTCCATACAATATCATGTAGAACAAATGAATAGTTGATAAGTTTTCTAAGGGTCAACGTTTGATTATATAAGAGTTCAATAGTGGCTGTAGAAACCACACTTTACTGGTTATTCAAAGTTTATATTAGCAATTGTAGTTAATGAATTGTCCAAGTGGGAGACTGTTGGCATAGGTGTCGAAGGTCATAACTAAATTGGTAAAAGTCAAAACTAAATTGCTATAACTTTATGGAATAAAAGTAAAATCATTTTTGGGTTACCCTCTATGACTAAAAATAGCTATAAATAACTTTAGGAGATGGATAAAATATTTTTTTAATTTGTCATATGATTAATAAATTAATTAGAAATAGTTCAGATTAATTAATTATTAATCATACTTAATTTGGAATTAATTCGAGATTAATCGACATTAATTAAAGGTGCAATGGCTGAATTGAAACTGTTCATAATTGAGAAAGGAAGACAATTCTAGATGGTTCCTATGGTGGATGGTTTCATAAGGGTTAGAATGGTTCTGGAAGGCTCCTGATAGTTGTTAAGGGTAACTGCCTTGAATAGATTAAATCTAATATTTAATTATTCAAATCAGGGTTTATCCTTGTGATCCCCTAGCTATAAATAGGACCCCTTCACTCCTAAATTTCATGGCTTTTACCTCTCACAATGTGGAAAACAAAACTCTCAAGTCTTATCCTCTCTCCTCTTGATTTCTGGTGTTCTAGCTTTGTTGGGTGTGAGCCATTAAATGCGTTTATACTTTTGGCGCTCACTTTTCATGGACCTTTTAAAGACTCATGGATTAGTATAATTGTTTATACTAAAACGTATGCTTACTAATCTGATTTATAGATCCATATAAGTATGTTAGATCGGTTTGATCGTAGTATGTTGTTGTAATGAGAAAATAGCATAGATTCCTAGGTTGCATGTACCCATAAATTGTTTTATATGGATTTCATTGTGCAAATATGTTTTCGTCTAACCTAGAAAACCCATCACTTCATGGGTTTCTCTAATAAAATTTTGAAATTAATTTGAGCTTTCCTCTCTAATAGTTGTTCCTCGATGTTAGTTAATGGGTTCCGTACTGATGAATTTCCGATGAAACCGAGGTTTAAACAAGGAGCTCCTCTTTCGCCTTTTTTGTTCATATTGGACAAGGATTACATGTTGCAATGGAAGATATGGCGGAAGTTGTATTATATAGAGATATTTCTCTTAGACTTCGTGATTTACATCTTAAACATCTTTTTTATGTTGGTGACACAATATTTTTTGGTGAATGGAGTCGAGAAATATCCTTAATTTGATTGGAATTATTCATTGCTTCTTTATGGTTTTAGGACTTCAAGTGAACTTAAAAAAATCGAATCTTTTTGGTGTTAATGTTCAATTTCCTTCTATCGAGCAACTTGTGGTGTTAATATGTGTATACGTTGAAAAGTTTCCTTTTTGTATTTAGGATTACCGATTTGGCATATGATGTCTCGTGTAACACCCATAAAATTCATGAAAATTTTTAAACTTTTTAAAACCAACCAGAAATCATATTTATTTACAACATAGTTTTCAAAATATGTTTAATATCAGAGTTTTCCCAAAATCATAACACAAAACACGAGGAGGTGCACGATCAAGCCTTCGCCTTCCCACGATCGTCTGAGGTACATGAATCATAACCCAAAACTGTAAGCCCAAAGCTTAGTGAGTTTCCCCCAAAATACCACCACACAAAACAAAGCATAAACGCAAACACTCATGCCTGGCCCAATCAGCCTCGGGCTAGAATACCAAGCATGTCCATGATGGGTCTAGTCATCCTCGGGATGGAATACCCTCGTATCATAAGCATATTGGCCCAATCAGCCTCGGGATGGAATACCAACATGTCGGGTCCAATCAACCATCGGGTTGGAATACCCAGGGTTTGTTGGCCTACCGCCTCAACCCTACCGCTCTTCCCGAGCCTTCGTGCCTACGGCTTACAGCCGGGCCGCACCGGGTATCTTGTCCAACCGCACAAAGCAAGACTGCCTCAACCCAAATCAAACACAATATGTCGAAATATAAACAATCAGGATCAAGTAGGCACATAATACATGCAAACAACAATCATACAGCTTATTACTACCTACTAATCCTCTCACAACATACAATCCTACTACCAGCCAACATTCATAGTATGCATAACCATAAGTAACCAGAGGTGAGATAGCCACCCGAACAGGTGATCCTACTCTAAATCCACAACCAAACAAGGAACAGAAAAGAGAGCCTAGACCAAGAGTTCTCAGGCTATCCTACGTGACCATAGACAGTCCCTAAGGGAACTCCATAGATGATAACCAGCAAACACAGATAACATACAATTCTACATGTTAGTACCACAAAGCAGCATACTCAATACCAGGAGACAAATCTAATAGATCACTACATCATAGCAGCATACTCGATACCAGAACACAGATCTAACAGATCACTACAGCATAGTTGCATACTCGATACCAAGACACAGATCTAACAGATCACTACAAGATAGTAGCATACTCAATACCATAACACAAATCTAATAGATTACTACAACATAGCAGCATACTAATATCAACAATCCAAGAAATGCATGGCCGTATATACTCAGAGTTGAGATAGCCACCCGAATAGATGATCCTACTCTAAAGCCACAACCAAACAAGTAAGAGGCAAGAGAGCCTAGACCAAGAGTTCTCAGGCAATCTTACGTAACTATATACAGTCCCTAGGGCATCCCTTTACTAGCAGATAACCAAAACTAGTGGGTCGGTATTGGTGCCTTCGACCCACGGGTATAGTGAGGCAATACTCACCTCGATAAGTGCGTAGATAATCACTGAAGCAACGAAGAACTCTACTAGCGTCGACTCACTTTCAATCACCTACAGGAAGATGCTTGAGTCAATACCCGATCATAGGTCATAGTCACTTGCAACAGTGACTACCTCACATGAAATGACGATTAGGGTTTCACATAAAATGACAATTAAGGTTAATTAAGAACACTTAACCCATTAAGGACTTAATCACTTAAGAGCATGACTGATTAAGGTTTGACTTAGTTGTTCTCGGGTGAAATAATAATCCAATCAACAGACCAAATACGTGCCCGATCATTGTTCATATAGAGCTCCTCGATTCTAGGGTTTTCACTTAAAATGATAACTAGGGTTAGTGTTCCACACTTAACCCCTTAAGGACTTAATCCTTTAATTCCAATATTGCATTAAGTTAATTGTAGAGAATTATTAACTATTATTTTAAGTTTAATTAATAGTTTTAATGTGGGTCCCGACCAACTCCAAAAACTAGGGTTTCTTGACATTAGGGTTTTTCTAAACCCTAATTTGGGTTTCCAACACCAAAAGTTATATGGTTATCTAATTAAATAAATATATAACTAATAAATCAGGCACCACCCACTGCCACCTTGGGCATTGATGGTCGGCAGCGGTCCATGGCGGCAGCCACCCGCACACGGTGGCGGTTTGAGTGATAATTCCAACAATCCAAACACACATACAAGTTATTACATCATTCACACACATTAGCACCAAAAAGAATATCAAAATGTCCAACACAGCCACCAAGATGGTGGCAGAAGGTGGCAGTCACCACCTCACAGTGGTGGTGGTGGGTTTTCTTTGGTTTTCCGGCCAAGAAAAGTCCATACAACATCATACCAATAAAATACACTCACACACGCTACATTACACATATACAGCCACCCATACACGGTGGCTGATGGTGGCAGAAAAACCATAAGTGGCGGCAGCCACCATGGTTGGCTACCATGGTGGTTCTCCTCGACTTCCGGCCAACAAGCACACGCTAACACACGTCTCTTACGCACGTACACACACTCAAAACGCAAGTTCAAATACCAAAATGTGCACCCAATCTTAGCCACCCATACGGATGCGTATTGCAGTCGAACGAGGTGGCGATAACGGAACAGCCGCCGGAGCGGCAGCGGCGACGCAACAATTGAAGAGAAATGGAGAAGAAGAAGGTTGGCAACCCAACTTGCAAACAGCGGCAGCATCACCCAGGATCCTCGCTCTACCGCTCTTCCCCGACTAACACGACGTTGGTTCATGGCTCTTCATCTTCGTCGGTAACGAAACAATTGGCGGCTTCCGGCTTCAACGGTGGAGGGGCGGCGGCTGGAGGATAAGCGGTGATAAGGTGGCGGCTGAGAAAAGTGAAGTATGGTTAGGGTTTTGGGTTTGAATGAAGCCAAGTGAATGGGAGGTGACGGGTTTATGCCCCATCCATTTTTAAACTTAAGCCATTTTTACACTAGTCCTTCCTTCACAATTTCTTTGCAATCCGGGTTTGAAATTTACTCTATCGCCCCTGACTCCAGAAAACCTTTCAACACAAGTCCAAAAATTACCAATCAGCCCCTAACATCCAAAATTCTATTCATAACTAGTCTGAAAGTTACACTTTAACACCCATTGCCCAAAAATACTACTTTTAACTCCCTTATTTCTATAATTTATTACATTTAACTCTTTGCGCTAATATTCTAATAATTTATCCCCGATTTAGGGGCCAATATAAAATATAAAAATATAAAATATAGATATATATAAAAATATAAAAATACATCTCAAGGGTTTTAGGGCTTATTATTTATTTATTCACTTATTTTATTTTATTTATTTTATTTTAAACGGAATGTTACATCTCGATTTTCGGGATGACATAGTGTTACTGACAAATTCAAAAAAGGGATTTCTTTTTGGAAAATTAAGTTGCTTTCCATAGGGGAGAATTATGATTTTAAAGTCATTGTTGGGTTCTCTAGGTACTTATTATATTTCATTATTTCATATGCCTGGTGTCATTAATAAATATATATATAGAAGTTTTGGGCTAGATTCTTTTATGGTAAAGAGGAAGGAGATAGGAAGTTACATTGGATTAGATGGGATATGGTTTTAGATAATCAAGCAAACGGCAACTGGATAGTGGATCTTTGGATGCTTTTAATGTAGTGGTTTCTAAACAATAAAAACTATCTTTGGTGTAAGGTTATGAAAAGCCTTAATGGCCATGAGGGTGGATTTGGGTTGAACTAGGTACGATCAACCAATTGCATGAATTGCATGAATTTGGGACAACAACCAATTGCATGAATTTGGGACTATTGCTAGTAATATCCTTAAAAGGGTCACAGAAGATGGGTCTTCTACACTGTTTTTACATGATCATTGGATTGGAGACAACACACTGATGATACGGTTTCCAAGATAATATGTTTTGGATAAGAAAATGATTGTACTATCAGCCAGAGATGGAATAGTGTCAAGTGGGAGTGAGATAGGGCTAGGCCTATACTCGTAGGAACTCTCTTAGACCTTGTTCAACAAACGCAAGTCTTACTTTTTGCCTATCAATTTTGAATACTAGTGACAGGTGGGTTTTGAAATTTGCTTTCACTGATAACTTTATGCCTTCAAAAGTTAGGAGAAGTATAGATGATTTTATTCTTCCGGAAGGTAACGTTGCTACAATGTGGAACAGGTTTCTTCTAAGTAAATTTAATATCTTTAATTGACGAGCTCGTGTAAAGAGAACTTCTTCTAGGTTAAAGTTGGATTTGAAAGGATTGGATATTCCAACTATTGTTTGTGGCATTTGTGATTCAGACATTAAAGACAACACACATGTTTTCCTCTATTGTCAAGTGGCGTCGGACCGTGGAGGTTACTTTGGAAGTCATACGACATTACCATTCCGGTTTTTATAGACCTTGAAGATGATATTCTTCGACTTTACATAGTTCCTATTTCCAACTTGGAAATGAAGGGTTTGGTCATGTGGTGGATTCTTTGGAATTTTCACACTGATATTCTTTTTAGTCACAAGGAATTCGTTGGGTGGTAGGTTTATCGACAATTCATATACTTGGTTTGTTAATCAAAATAGACAAATTAACATAAGCCAAGTTTTGTGGATGTTAAATCGGATTTCACCTATTCCTATAATATTAATATTATTAGTTGTAAGACTCATGTATTGCATAAGTTAATTTAAAAGAATATGAAGATCTAAATATTTGAAAAGTTTGAATTTATAAGAAAAATGAGAAAATATTGAATTATTAAAATTGAACTGTTTTTTTTTCTCTTTTAAATTTAAACAAATAATTTAGATAAATAAACAAAGAAAACTAATGAGGATATAATAGAAATTTTGAAATTAGAATATAAGTACTTTAATGAAATTGATATCAACTTATTATTAGATTTATTGTAATTATTATATTTAAATACTATGTGAAATTTAATAAAATAGAAAAAACTATAAAATGACATACAGAAAAAAAAATTAATTTAAAATAATCATAAAATGACATGTGACAAAACGAATGAAAGTTTGACATAATAAAAAAAATCTTTATTTGTTAGAATAGATTAGCTTTTTCTAATATTTTCTAATAAATCAGTTAACCGTTAAAAAAAGTGGTACAGTCAGTTTTAATATGATTTTACCTAGTTATCCAAATGATTTTGGACAAAGTTACCGACTTTATTTTGATTTTGATAAGGACGTAATAGTGTAAGAGCTTGGGCTTTTTTTCATGAGTCTAGCTAGGCTGGTGACACGTTAAACGTCATAGCCCAAATACCTTTGAAACCAACAAAATAACAATTTTTTTTTAAGTTCTTCTGAGCTATGTAAACTTTTTAATGATACTCACCTACGCATCGTTACATATTGACTTAAGCAGACACATATTTTTCGGCTCCTTTATTAAACTTTTTTTAATCGTTTTCGTCCATATATCTGATATTCCGATCATATATTGGTTTGAAGAGATTATTTTAGAATGACAAACCAATATATGTTAATTTTATTTAAGAAATTGAATGAATAAAGAGATTGTAAATATGACACAGTAACGAATAAATTATATTTTATAACATAGAACAAAAATTATTTTACTTGTATTTGGAAGGATTCAGGTAATTTGGTCAGTTTTGACAACCATAATTAGACAAAATTAGCACACTTAAGATAGCGAAATGATCGAACTAGTAGTGAATTTAAATTGCAATATTTTTGTTTGCCTAAATTTGTTACTTTCATCATGGTAGTGAATTTAAATCCTACAATTTACTATGTGTGAAATAAATAAAAAAAATAATAAAAAAAAATATAAAAACAAAAACAAAAACAAAAACAAAACAAAGGCGCAATCTACATAAATATGTCAAATCTTGCTTTTCCCAAAGATTCTAAATTCGTAACACTAAAAAGTAAAGCCTAAGGCTGGAGGGAGTGGTGCCGCACTCCCTCATTAAACCGCAGTGACACGTAGGTGTCATCTCACCTATTACCACAAAAGTATGATTTTATATTACACCCAATGAATGGTGTCACACTCTTTTAATTATTTTTATTTTTAAATAAATAAATTTTTTAGTTTCAATTAAAAACAAAAGATTTCATTAATTAAAAAAAAGCCATTACATTACTTTAAAAAAAACATGACATTAAAAAAATTCATACGAAATTAGAAAATAAAAAACTAGAAAGCTTAAACCTACAACTTAAAAATAAAACAAAAAAAAATCAAATAATTAAAAACTTGGAAAACGACTACAAATTAAGCACGATTAGCGTAACGTTTTTTCACGTATTCCTTCATTTGCAAAACAACTTGAAGCGCATCCCCGGTCAAATTCGACGTGTCCATCGATAGCACTCTCAGGTCGCTGTCTCTTTATTTCCGACTCTCTCTATCCGAAACAAGTTGCAAAAATTTATCCATTCTATCTTTTATGCCTTGCACATTCTCGTCAATTTCTTTCAAGTCATCCGATTCCGACACTTTGCCATTGCCTTTGTTTTTGTTTTGTCCCTTCCCATTGGTCGGGGGGTGGTGACACTTGAACGGGTTCATCCGCGTTGAGGTCGAAACCAACACGAGCATCCGATCAAGTGTGTTCGGATTCGGAAGTTCTTGATCGTTTTGATCCACTATTGATGTGTTCGTCGCTTGTTTTTAGTTTTTGTCATTTTTTGTTGCCTTTGAGTAGATTCCAAACTTCAAAAAACTTGAAAGTCTTCTTTTGCTCTTTTTGATAAATGTTAAAAGTTTCTCCAAAATCACTCTGTCACTTTCGCCGCTTTTCCATTGCTGTTTCATGTTGTTATATAAATCGTTAAACAACGAGACGTCTTTGTTCATCTTTCCCCATTTTGAATACACTTGATGTTTAGTACGATATGGTTCTAGGTTCATTCCTTTGTGGAATCGAGCTCTAACATGCATCCAAAAACGATCATGTTTTTGGTTCCCTCTCGTCTTCGCGTCCTCTGAAACGTCAATCAATGATTGTGCTAATACTAAATCTTCTTGAGGTGACAACGGTTTAGCTTCCGTCTTCTCTTTTATTTTAGTTCTTGGTTGAGAGGGTTGAGTTTGTGGAACAAATTCTGGTTCGGATTCGGAAATGGGTGTTTGTGGTTGTGATTGTGTTTGTGGAACAAACTCTGGTTGGGAACCAAAATCAAAAGGATCAAAATCTTGGTCAATTTGTGGTTGTGTTTGTGGAAATGGTTGCGTAGGACGTTGTGGTTGTTGGATATGTTGCGGAAAATAGGGAAGCATCCCCCCGTAGTGGTAGAAAGGAGGCGAATAAACCGGTTGATCGAGTGAAGGTCTTGGAGTTGTGGTTTTTCTTGTACGTGTTTTTTCATTGGTTGGATTTTTGGAGGATGACATGTTTGTGGGTT
Organism: Lactuca virosa; assembly: GCF_052849685.1. Classification (NCBI taxonomy): domain Eukaryota; kingdom Viridiplantae; phylum Streptophyta; class Magnoliopsida; order Asterales; family Asteraceae; genus Lactuca; species Lactuca virosa. Next base: position 271,780,984 of record NC_136433.1, read on the forward strand.
TTAAAATAGAGAAGATGGTTAAAAATAAAATGGTTGTGAGTGTTTTTAGTTAATTTGTTAAGGTATTTATAGTATTAGTAAAAAAAAGGAAAAAAATTAATTTTTTTTAAAAACGATCGTTTGCAAACGGTAACCACGAGGACCAATCACATTCAAGGAAGAAACGCTCCCATGGATGCCCGTAGTGCGGCCTCACTGGACCGCACCCAGGGGGCGGTGTTTGTGATGATGTGGCGGATGGAGTGCGGCCTGGACTGCACCCACTCTGTCTGGCCTAAGGACGTATAGTATAGAAGCCATGAGAAATGCTCGTGCAAGGCGGCCACCGACATGCACACCATGTAACTATGGTCGTGGTGGTTCGTGGAGTACGACACGTGAAGCAATCAACAGATGAGAGCATTTTGTTGATTTTAAAGGTGGTAACAACTATTTTTTTAATATTTTATTAAAAACACTTAAAACTTATTAAGCATGGACATCTCATATATATATATATATATATATATATATATATATATATATATATATATATATATATATATATATATCCGTTCAATATTTATTGTCCAGTTTTGATTTTTGAAATCTTTATTATTCAATTTTAACATTAAATATTTTTATTTGTAATATAAAGTATTTGATAAACCATTGGCGAGTCTAGAACCTAAAACCACATGGTTCACTATTTAAATGAACCAATAAAAACAAAGATAGACTTTGAAACTCTTGATTTATACATATTTGTTTTTACCAAAAACATTAAGGTGATTCACTTAAAATATTTAAGGTAGTTCACAATTTATATTTTTATATAATGAATTGTTAAAAAAAAGGTGAGTCAAGTGACCCAGCTTTGATGTATATAGTTTCGTCATTGGATAAAACTTATAACAATGAAAATATATTTAAAATAAAATTCATTCATATATTTTCATGTATTATATATTAAAAACAAAAATATTTAAAGTCAAAATTAAAAAATAAAGATTTCAAAAATCAAAACTAAAACTAAACAATAAACATGGGAGACGAAGGTTTGTCACAACATTGATTTTAATGATGTGGTAACATTAGTGTTTGTGTAGTGATGAGATTGCACTAACATGATAATATTTTTTATGTGCCCATGTGATAGGGTTTACCATATTCCCTAAACACTAATGCACTAAACCCTAAATACTAAAGCGTAAAACCTAAAGTCTAAATTATAAACCAAAAACAAGTTGTTACCTAATAAAATCCGGTTGTTTTAAAATATGAATGTTACACATTTATTTATATATTTTTATATGTATTTCATAGATGGATATATGTCAAGAGGCGGGGATTTGGCCAAGTTCCTAACAACCCTCATAAATGAATTTACGGGTTGGCAATAAAGATCACTGTCGAAATCACCAAATGAACCAGGTTATGGTGAATTGTTTGGCCATCTTAAATGCCATGGATGACTTTTCTTTCGTTTGAGCATTTCATCGAACTGTTATTGGGCCTTTTATTGGTGATTTATTATGTTGATTATTTATTATTTTTATAGACTAAATCCATATATATATATATATATATATATATATATATATATATATATATATATATATGGTTTAAACCCGTGGAAACCACAGTTGGTAAACTAAAAATATATGGATTTTAAAAATATAAACATAATTTTGTTTGTCCAATAAAAAAATATCACAACTTTCAAATACATCATGAATAGTATAAATGTAAATTTTCTAAAATTTTATTAAGTATTTAATAAGTATGAAAAAATAACAAAAAAAGCTTATACTTGACATAGAGACACTCATTTTAGTGTAACCATCAACATATTGTTATTGAATGTGTGCAATAAAATATTTTATTGCTAGGAAAAATAGTGAATTTTATCATATGTTTGATTAGTGACCAATCAGAAGAAACTTCAATGGTTGTATGTTAAAAGAAAGTCATAAGCCACACAAAAAGTCTCAAATATAACTTATGATTTATACAAAAGTACATTGGTATTTTTGGAATTTAGCACTAAAAAAACCAATGTATTTTGTGTATTTTGATGTAAACAGGAATAAAAATAAAAAGCATATACACACACATCATACAAACATATAAATCACATTATACATAAATAGCAGTTAAGCATTAGTTTACATACTTTTTACTCATAACACCAAAAAAGTCATAAAATATAAGAACATGGAGAATGAAAAGAATAACAGTGATGTATCGACGTTATGTTCTGCAGAATTGTGATTAGATGTTCTCTAGAAACGTAAAAATTAGAATTCGGGTAAAGACGAGATTTTTTTTTTTTTGATAATGATGTTATTTATAAGTAGTAAAACATAAAAGATGACATTCGGTTCAGATTTATTATAAAAATACTAAATACTAGTACTAATATATTAATTTTTGAAAATATGATATCTCGATAAATCTGATTTTAAGAAATTTGATTGGTTATGGAATCACTGTAGATATGTTCCTGTTTTACAAAGTAATTATCACACTGTATTAATTGAAATGCCTTGAATATTGGGATAAAATTAATGATTTTTATGTTTCATTTAAATCAGAATATAAATTTCAAGAGTATACATGTATTATTATCGGAAATAATATTGTAGGAATGTATATATGTATAATAAAGGAAACCTTAATTATCAGATTGTAGGAATGTATATCTGTATAATGCAGAAAAATACACAATGGAGAAGGGAAATTTTGGAATTATACTTAGATAGTTTAGGCGGGAAAAGATGATTGGGGAGGGTGGAGCTAATGACACGTGGTAAAACTGCACTTATTTCTTAGATTAGAAGAGATTGTGGGTTGAAAACCCTATGTACTCAGTAGGTTTCCCAAACTGACCCACTAAGTTTATTTGTATCACAGGTATCGATATGAAGACACATTACACTGAGAGATTAAAGGAGATGTAAATCATTAGTGTAAATGAATGTAAGGTCTGTTTATGCTTATGTTTTTGTATTGAAAATGACATCTCAAAGTTTTAATATAAACAAAATATATTTCTTCGGAAATGCTTTGATAATATATTTATCACGTTTTCTGGGAACAAATTCCACAATATTATTCTTTAAAATGGATACTCTGATTTTTAAATAAGCATAAATAAATTTTTTAAAATGATCGTGAATTTGGGGATGTCATAGTTGGTATCAGAGCATTAGTTTAAGCGAACTAGGAATTCTAGGAAATTTCTAGACGTAAACTTAGAATGCTAAGTGATGATTGTGAGATGAGTGTCTGCTATATTTAACATGTAAGCCTGAATAGACACGAGCACTAGCTTATTTAGGAAAGATGCCTAAAATGATTTTATGTGCTAAATGATTTGTGATGCTTTATGATGCTATCGTTTGATCGGATCTATGGTCTGTTGCCGACCGGATCTGGAAACTTTATGTGTTCAGATTTCTAAATGTTTAATTACGATATTAGAACTAGCAAGTAAGTTTTCGGAGGGATAAGGAGATTTATACGTCTATTATAAATAAAGCTTTCCCTATCTTAATTCTCGTCACTGCACACCGAATGTCTGATTTGGTGTATAGATCGACATGGTGAGAAGTTGAAGCAGATTGGAAAGCGGTAACCCACAGCCTGAACCACAAGTGATTGAGCATGCACCAGAAGTAGCAGCTGCACCTGAGCCAATCATGATGGCAGGTGTACAAGCAATGATGCAGATGATGTTGGATCGTCAGATGGAAGAGACAATGTGTCTACTTTAACAAAATAAGGACGAACCTACTACGCCAGTACGCCAGGCACCTACTCTTGAGGCAGCCATCTGGGTTGCTAAGTTTGTTGAAGAAATGATCAAAGGCAGAACCGCCAACAAGGTTGAAGTTGGCGAGAAGAGGAAGTTTGATGGGTCTACAAGATCTGACAAGAAAAATAGCTTCCCGAAGTCTGACCCCAACAACAAGAGGTATGGGGATATAAATGAAGAAAAGTGGTGTGACAAGTGCATAAGGAAGCACATTGGGGGATGATCTAAAGAAATGACATGCTTCAAATACGGGAAGACTGGTCACAATGCCAGCAAATGAACGACCAATAGAGAAGTCTGCTTTAAGTGTGGTGAAGAAGGACACTTCAAGCAAGACTGCCCAAAGAGGGAAGGAACTACAAATCGAAATGCACTGCCAAGGCCATATCCAAGAGCATTCCAGATGATCCTTAATGAAGCAGGCGAGGATGCATGGGATCAGGACTGAGGATCCATATATCCAAAGATCGGGATACAAAGTAGCCATAGATATAGTATCATGTGGTGTAGCCTATTATAAGAGGTCTAGTGTAGAGTGAACTTGAACATGTATGTAATCGTTTCAAGAAATAATATAAACCTTAGTTATGTTATCCGATGAGTTAAATAACTATGTGAAATTATTGTATGGTGACTTGGAGAACTGCGAGACAATACTTGGGACGAGTATGAGTATGTGTGAAAGGTAGTAGAGGCCTATACTACCGGAAGCACGGGAATCACACTTGGATCAGGGAAAGTTACAAGGTTACCAAGGCACTAGTATTTGATTCTGTTTTATTCATGTATGTCGTTACCATCGTTTCGGTAATGACTAAGAAGATGATTGTTATTCCGACCCTAGTGGTCATATCAAATCGAGTCCGACTAAGATGAGTATGTTACATGGTTCAGAGAACCAATATCGATGTAGCATCTGACTTAAGCCAGAAGGTTGAAGTAAAAGATAATCGAAGCAATAAATAAAAGTATCGCGATCGTTGTTAAAGTAAGAATCTTGTAGCTAAAAGTGATACATGATTTAATGTGATTATGTCACATTTGAACATGAAGGAAGGTGTCTTCCATTTTGGAATTTGACTCTAAAAGACCCGAGTCTAAGCGTCACATCATACGTTGAGAGGTCATTAGAACATGACCCATCGGTCTATTATGGTAATCGAAGGAAATAACTTATCTTAAGTATGTTAAGAAGAAAAAGGAGTCTCCAATAAGGATTGATTTTGTAACTCGAAGGTTACAATTGAAAGTCCACCATAGGATAAAGAGTGGGTGCAAGATTAAGCACCACCAACAGTCAAGAAGTCCAAGAGTTAGATACTCATTCATAGGAACATAGGAGTTACGATTATTAACTAGGATGAAACGATAACATATGGAGTCATTATACAAGCCCTATCTCATTGATGATTTTGGGACTTAATCATCCTAAGGGGAGATAATTGTAACGCCCGCAGATTTGGGCTAGTTAATTTAGAGACAATAAGCATCAAAAATGACGTTTTGATAAAATACTATTAAATAATCTTAAATAAGTTATAGTATATGTCACAAGGGTTCCGTACATATAAAGAACGTTGAAATCCGAGTTATAACGAAGAAGTTATGACATGTCGAAGTTTTACGGCTAAACCGGCACGACACCGCGTAACGTAAAAAGTAAATTTTTGATAAATTACTTTTTAGCCTTAGGGATCTAAACAAAAGTCGTAGTTGACGTTAAATCGAGAACGTACATAAAAAGAACGTCCAAATCTGACTTCATATGAGGAAGTTATGATTTTTCTAAGATTTAGCATAGTAGTGCACAACCCAGAAATCGAATTTCAGATCGATCGATTTTAGCCGACACAATCTAAACGAGAATTGAAGATCTTGTTAATAGGAACTCAGTGATACAAAGAAAGACAAAAACGGATGTCGGATGACAAAGTTATGTGTTTTTAACGGACTTTACCCGTCTAAGCCTGTTAAAATATAACTTTAAAAAAAAAAGTCAAAATTAGCCGACACAGTCTAAACGAAAGTTGTAGATTACGTTGCCACCTACACATGGATATAAAGAACATAGAAAATGGAGCTCGTATGCCAAAGTTACGAAATTTAGAAGTTTATTAAAATATGGATGGATGCGAGGCTAACACGTGGCGCAATCCTGACCCTTGCTTTCTCCCCACGGCCTCACATGCAGAGCTGACAGCTGGCCCTCATACGCGCATCGTAGCTCCGCTTACGCACAACGTACCAAGTACACGCAGTGTAATCTAAGGCTACACCCAACGTAGTCCAAAGCCAACCCCTATAAATAGATGCGATGTTCTCCCATATATATCTCACACCTTTCCCATTCTTTCTCTCTCAAACATCCTTCTTAATCCCTCCCATTCCCTAGTACTTCCCAAGTTCTAGAGGTGAGTCCCGGAGCACCATATGGCTCTGTGAAGAAGATTTTTTGGCTCATAAGTTCTACTCCCGCAGAGCCCGTCTCCCAGCTAAATCCCCTTATAAGTAAGTCATGCTTACCCTACTTTAAGTATAGCTTATGTTTAAGTTCATTATCGTTATTATGAACCTATAAACAATATATGTAAGTATTATAAATTATAAAAAGTGTTATTATAGTACCTTTTAACCGCTCGCGGTACGGGGAATCTGGTTTGAAGGGCCGCATAGGGTTGCTTGATTTCTGAACAACTTAAATGCCAAAATGGTCCTGCCCTCCGGTGTTTCATGTCAGGCCCCTGTCTGTACTAGTAGTTGAAAAGTGTTGTTTAACACTTATAAAACAATATCGCTCGTAGACCTTAAGTTAATTAGTTGCAATAGATATTAGACTAAAACTTACCAATAATAATGCTAGGTTTCGTCGAAGGAAAAGACGATTGTTAGAAGCGAAGCGCTGTCCGAATTTCGAGTCATCACTTTAACAAGTGAGTGCATAGTTACTTTCATCTTACACATAGATATGAAGTATTTAATATAAATTATGTGCTATGTGTTTATATTATCTGTGTTCTTGATATCTATGCTGGATGAACAAAATATACACGTTTTACTTGATTTAAACTGTATATATATTTTTTTATACTTATAAATATGTATTGGGTAGCGACGGGTGACGATAGAAAGGTGATGATAATTAGGTGATGATAGATATGTGATGATGAATAGGTGATGCAAGATAATAGATGATTAGGTGATGCCATAACCTTAACCTGCGATGTTGCGATGTAGTCATCTACCAGAGTATAGATGGCGACCACTGACTAATCTAAACAAGTCATGTGGAAACACCGACATGCTCATAACCTTTAGGTGATGAATTACAAGTTCAGGCAATGTAGTAACTACGTATTCATGCAATTAAAGTGATGAATGTAAGGTCTGTTTATGCTTATGTTTTTGTATTGACAGTGACATCCCAAAGTTTTAATATAAACAAAATACATTTCTTCGGAAATGCTTTGATAATATATTTATCTTGTTTTCTGGGAACAAATTCCGTAATATTATTCTTTAAAATGGATACTCTGATTTTTAAATAAGCATAAATAAAATTTTTAAAATGACCGTGAATTTGAGGAAGTCACACTGAGTAATTTCGCCATCATCCCATATGATCTTTTCGTCATAATAACCATCTCCTATAACCTAAGGTCACAAAACATAAATGAACTCCATCAGATTTTTGGACCGTGTCTCGAATCCCCAAGCCCTAAGAAAATAAGAACAATAAAGGAGATCCTCAATACAATCCTCGACCTAAGTTTCCATTTTTCTTTCTTGATTAGATCAAGATATCTTCAATAAATACCATAAACGACTAGCCTAACATGGGTCTACAACATGGTTCATCAAACTCTTGGCCTAAATTCTGCCTTCTATACATTCTTTGAAAGATCTTTATGAACAAGAGTCCTTATAGAATGATATTTTCTAATGATATATGATCGTATAGGGTTACACCTTATAAAAAGCTACTAATTATTGATTATTTATTAGAGTAATTTGATTATTAATAAATATAGTCAACACTTGTATTTAATTGGAAAATTATTATTTTATGAAAATAATATTTTAACAATTATCTTGGAATATTATTTCTAAGAAATAATAATAATAGAGAACAAAATCTAGTTATATTCATATGGTATAAAAGAGAACATATATTTACTACATGTAACTAGCTAGTTGTAATATAGAGTAATAGAAACACAAACATCACATCTTCCCACTCTTAGTTGTGAGTTTCAAAAAGGAATAAGAGATGGAGTGTGGTGTTCATTTTCTTTCATGCTATACTTCTTCATGCACCATACTTTGACTTTTTTGAAAGCATGGTACATTATTACCTATGTCTAAGTAATAAACTAGTGTGGAGGCTTGTTTTGGCTAGCTTTTTGTTGTAAAAAAACCACAAGCAAGAGTGCCTCTCCCTTCTCCTCCTTCTTGCATTGTGTAATGAAGAATTGAGTGTTATTTGTGCTTCTCCTTTAAGAATTATTTTGTATAAGTTCTTAATGGATTAAGAGGTACATAGTACAAGTAAATACTAGAATCTTGAAATGGTTTATCCTTGCTTGGTGCATACACTATAAAGAGCTTCTACTTTGGAGCTTTTTCCTCACTTCATCAACTTCCAATCTCCCATGAGAATCAAAGTCTTTAAATGTTGTAAACTTTTCTTTCTATTGTTGATTTAATCTTTCCATGCTTTGCAAAATGATCTTCGGTGGGTTAAAATGGTTTTAAATTTATTCATCTTAAAATCCTTCCGTTTCTAAACTCGCAGTTTATTGTAGACTACTTTTGAATAATTCCAATCAATTGGTATCAGAGCCATTTTCAAAGATTCATTAGATTATTAGATTGTTTGATATAATCTTTTTTTTTGGAAAACATGCATTATTTTCTTTTATAAGAAATTTTTTTAATCCAAGATATCCTAAAAAAATGTGTAAGCCTTAAGATCCATTTGTGGATATAAAGAAAACATCTCAAAATGAAGATAACACTTGTGTTTACTAAAAACTAGCGGGTGTGTAGTGATATTCCTAATATTGTATTAATGAGACATACTTAATCATGAGAAATTACATTTCGACTAAGCAAGGCTCTTTCTCCTTGAGTCGGAAAGTGTTTCTAAGATGAAAGACTTAGGAAATACAAGCTACATTCTTGGAATGTAAAGTATATGGTGATAGATTAAGATGAATGTAAAAGTTTTAAATCCTTATGCATATGTTGACAATATCTTAAAATCAAGATACAAGATACCTTTGGAGAACTCTTGACATTGACACATGGCACCATTTTGAGCTAGATAAAATGATTAATATTATAGTTAATTTGAAAAATGAATCCATCATTTATGCCATATTATGCACAAGACCATGTATGTCACACCCCCAAACGACGATGGAATACGTCGGGCAATGCGACGTTAGGATGTTGGATCACCGTTATTTAACATACATTGAAAAGTACAAAACAATGTATGACATAAATATCACTTCCATTTCATGATATGAGTTACATGATAAAAACGATTCTAACAATACTAAACATCTAGCATAACCGAAGGTCTTGAAGTCACAGTGGTCTTCAAGTAACTCCATTAGTCAACAACTACTGTGAGGTATGAAATCTTTAATCTCTTTCGGTTTCCTAGGAATCCATGTGGGTTTTAAAAGGTCAACATGATGTTGGTGAGTTCACATGTTTTTGGTGATATTGAAAATACTTAGCTTCTTTCGAGTAAGATCTTGATATTTTTAATATGGTATTGTCTCCTATTATCTATCCTTAATCTTATTTTTCTTTGAACTTGTTTACAATATTATGTTGTATTCCAGGGATATTCGAACATGATTACCTAAAGTCACTAGCGTGTACCTTCCTATGTATGAGAATCCTCTATTCTTCCAATGGTGTTTATAGTTTCTATGAATACTATTGATTTTGTTCACTCGATTTCTGTGTGTGTTTATTACTTCCTCTAGGCGTCCCTTCAGAAGTAGTTTTAGGATAACATTGTGTAACACCAGTCAAAATAGGTCAATAGACAATCACATGTGATTATGCCAATCATCTAATGTGATTTTGTTAAACTACTAATGTGATAAGAGTGCTATGTAGTTCATGATAAATTCTAATACAAATATGAACTTTCTTTATGATACAACTCAAAGTATACGTCCATACGATTCCAAAAATATAGAGAACGTCTGAATCTGACTTCGCATGAAGAAGTTATGATAAACCGAACACTATAAAGTTACAACCTTCCGAAGATATAGCTGTTAGAAACCCTAATCTAACTGAAGTCACGAGGTGAGCATAGATGTTCACGAGGTGAGGAGTCATTTTGCCACATCTCGGAATTTAGAAGGTGTGACGAGGCTGCGAGGGGATAATATCCAAACTCACGACGTGAGCAAGGATTGATTCACGTCGTGAGGAGTCAAAGGGACACCATCCGAAGCTAGGGACGCAAATGGCAAGTCTACGAGATGATCATGCATGACTCACGACGCGAGTCTTATAAAACTCACGACGTGAGGGTCCAAAATCCTTCCTATAAATAGCAGGTCCGACTTCAGCTATTCCTACACCTGAACTTCTTCCCTTTCTCTCATTTGCTGAAGCCTTCTTACATCCCGAGCCCCGACGACCTCGTACGCTGACCGTTTCTGTTTAGATTACATAAAATCATGCTACTAGGGTGAGTTTCACGGCCCAACTTTCTAATATTTTGGGGGAAAACGCATGCTAAATATTGTATATACGTTATTATTATGTCTATATGATAGTATATTAGTATCAACGTAGATAGTTATAATAACCGGGATATAGTTGTTAAAATATAATATTTTGAACATATACAACTATTATCAACTTGTTAGCATGTTATTATACTAATGTAGATCTTGAGTTATACTTAGGATTCTATATATATGTTGTGTAAGATATAGTTCCGAAGTTATATTCGGAAGTTCTATATGTTAATTTATAAAGTATGTTGTTATTGTTAGTTTTATGACAAGATAAAACTTGGTATGTTATATGTTGTTGTTGTTATTGGTTTTATGTCAAGATAAAACCTGGTTTTACTTCACGTTATAGCTGTTATACTGCCTAAATGTTATGAAGTTAGGAGTACTGTTTAAAAGCATAGTCTAGTAACTTAGGGTTTTAGACATGAAAATGCTTTTGTTGTTAGAGCTATAGGAAGCCGTCGAAGTCTACATGAGTAATTATATTCATCAACTAAGATTGGGGATCTTAGCGGAAATCCTCTGAACTGTAACCGTTAATCCCGTGTGAGCGAGGAAGTCGTGTATAATTAGTATACGGGTTGACCACCCCACTTGTGATTGTTAGCTACAGTTAACCATAAGCAAGTGACGAACTATCCTTTTACTTGTTATTGTTCCGGCGTCGATGAAGCGTACGGTGTTGTTCTCATGGAAATCATGAGTGTGTATTTCTCATGGAAATCATGAGTGTGTTTTATCAGAGGTATTATGTCATAGCAGCGGTTACAGGCTCGTGGTAGCAAATTGTTAGAAACATTATACTTTGTCGTATGCAAGTATTAATGTTAAGTATAAGTTTCCCCCTACTAATACCTTAGGTTTAAGAAATTTTTAGGTATAATACTTAATTGATAAGTAAACTATTATACCTAATATACATACTAAATGTTGGAGAGTCAAAATGATACTTTCAAAACTATACTTTTGAACGTGGAAAATGTATTATTTTTATATGGAGTCAAAACCTGTGGACTCACCAACTTTATGTTGACGTATTTTAAAATGCATGTGTTTTCAGGAACTTGAAAAGCTGGTATGTATTTGAACAGGAGAAGTTTTACTATTACCTTTCTGTTCATTAAGAAGTATGCTATAGTCAGATATCATGTAATAGGTTCTAGAAAAACAGTTATGTAACTTTCAATTATCAATAAATATATGTATTTTCTTTGGTATTGTTCAATGTATGTTATATAACTGTGATACGAAGAATGACGTTACACCACCCGGTGTTTCCGCCAATGGCTGGGGGTGTGACAGATTTGGTATCAGAGCTATTAACTATAGTGAACTAGTACTTTCTTAGGAAAGCACGTCTATAGTTTAGGGCTTACTCTATTAGGTTTAGGTATATCCCTTAGCCAATATTAAAAAGTATTATTAATTATTTTACTGAAGGACTACTTACGGGAGCGGTAACAAGGATAGACATGTCGATTTGGGTTGCTGGATTCCAGAACGGCTATATGCTAAAATGATCCTGCCCTTTCGACTGTCCTGACTGGCCTGAGCCTTATCAGATAGACCTGAAGTAACAAACAATAGTTAAAGCGTGAATACAATAAATAAAAATATAGAGTCATATATAAAGACTCAGACCCGCGATGAGAATACACCTTAATACCCGGAATGTTTTTGATCTCAAGGATTTAGATCAAATATTCCAACTAAAGTTTATATGTGCGTATATCCTATCACAATTAGGTGTAGGTGCGCAACTACATTTTATTATGATCAGATCATATGAACTATTTAATTTGGGAGTAATATTTGATAGACTAATCTCTTGGTGATCCAAAATGTATAGGAATTCAACATGGCACATTCACGAGAATGGATAATCATCGAGGATATGGATGAAGAAGAGGAAGTTTCATTACCCATGATGGTAGGCGATCCTTACTACCCTATAAATCCAACCATATTTCATCCCATACCTTCTGACGATGGAGCACCTTTACCCTCCAACGAATGGGAAGAGAGTGAACCAATGGAAGAAAGCGAATCAATGGAGGAGACAAAATCAGTGGCATCATCTTTACCACCAATGAACACTCTTTACCGTCAAGTTCCAGGAGGTGCAAAAATGATACGCACGGCACGTAAATCCATACCAATATGGAAAAGGATTAAGAAGAATCAGAAGACGACATCTTCAGGAAGTCATAGAGTTCAAGATGAACCTGCACGGGATCGCACAAACCGTTGATAGGTGGGTGGCGGAAGAAAGAGCTGCTAAGATGTATGAGTCTGGTCAATCATCTCGACCACATCTCCCACATTCTTCTGAAGTTAACACTTTATCTCAATTGTTTGAGAAAAGTGTGAAAATTGAAGATAAGATGGAAATTGTCGAAGGAAGGGCTACTCATCTCTCTAGAAGGGTACGAAGTCTAGAAGGACAAAGGACGTGAGATCAGGAATCGATGATGGATGTCCATCATCGTATAGATTTCGCTTATAACGATATGATTACTCACGATGCAAGGATTGCAGAGTTGAAGCTCTACAATCAAACCTCAAGAAATGAAGAACGCACGGGAAGTCTTGAGCAGAGAACTCAAGCACTTGAGGAGCAAGTGGTTAATGTCACTGACGTGCTAGGTCATCACTTAGGTTTCTGGTAGATAAGCTAAAACTAGTGGCTGTGTAAATAGAGAAAGCAGACTAGTTAAGGCAATAAGAGTAAAGTTTATAGAAAGGATGTAGAAAACCTTGCAAATTTTGCAATGTTTATAGAAACTTTTCTCTTATAAGCCTAAATAAACTGATGTAACCGCTGGTAATAATATGAAGAATATATTACAGTAATCATTGTGTTATCCATTATGTTTTACACTTTGAAGAATAATTGAAGTATTTAGTACTCGTGTATTAAATGACTAACAAAACTCATAAAATGCTTATTATTTATAATAGGAAATAAAACAAAATGCCTAGAAGGATTAGTGCTCGGCTAAGCCCTAATCGACGATCAGCACCACAACAACAACCACCAGAACCAAACCCCCCAATAAGTACAACACAACTTGAAGAAATCATAGCTCAAAGAACTGATGCGGCTCTATCTAATGTCACAAGAGATGGAGTTAGAAATGAAGGCCATGTAGGGACCACTAGAACGTGTACCTACAAAGATTTTATGAATTGCAGGCCAAAGAGCTTTCATGGAAATGAAGGAGTTGTTAATTTGACTAGGTGGATAGAAAAGACAGAGTCCGTCTTTCAAATAAGCTTTTGTCCAGATGACTGTAAAGTACGATTTGCAGCATGTACTTTCGCTGATGCAACACTTACATGGTGGAACAGCCATGTGTATACAATAGGAATTGATACTGCAAATTCCATGAAATGGGAGGAGCTAAAAATGATGCTGGTAGAGGAGTATTGTCCTAGGGAGGAGATACATAAGCTGGAACAAGAATTGTGGACCCTAACCATGAAGGGTTCAGAGATAAAAGCTTATACCTCTAGATTTAATGATCTTGCAGTAATGTGTCAAGCACTTGTAACCCCTGAATATAAGAAGATTGAGCGATATATATGGGGTTTAGCATCGCAAATCAAAGGCATGGTGATCGCATCAAAGCCTATGACCTATGACAGCACCAAGAGAATAGCTCATCAGCTAACCCTCACAGAGATCCAAGGAACATAAGTGGTCTCAAAGGCTGAGTCTCCCAAATCTAGAACAAACAAGCGCAAGTTTAATAGGAAGAATCCCAAACAATCATCTGTGGAAAGACAAGAAGTAGCAACCAATTATGCAGCCACGACAGTAGTACTCACTCAACCAAAATCTTCATGGTGCAATCAGTGCAACCGTCATCATCCAGGTGACTGTTTTGTCTGCACGAAGTGCAAGAAAAAGGGGCATACTGCTAGTTATTGCAGGAGCTCAACACCTGCAACAGTGAATCAGGGAACAAATACTGGAGCAGGCCATGGTGAAGGAAGAAAGTGTTATGAGTGTGGAGAGGTTGGACACATCAAGAAAGAATGTCCAAAGTTAAGGAGTCAAGGAGGCATAGGGCGTGGCAGGGCGTTTGCGATCGGAAGCAGAGAGGCTATCCAGGACCCTTCAGTCGTATCTGGTACATTTCTCATAGATAATTTATATGCTACCATACTCTTCGACTCTGGAGCAGATAGAAGTTTTATAACTCCGATGTTTAGAAATCTGTTAAGTCATGAGTCTAGCAAATTAAAAGAAATCTATGAAGTAGAAATCACTAATGGTCAAACCGAGAGAACACATGAAATCCTAGAAAACTGTCTGTTAACTCTTAATAACTACCTTTTTCACGTCAACCTCATGCCAATGCCTATCGGTAGTTTTGATGTCATAATTGGCATGGATTGTTTATCTTCTCACCACGCCGAAATTCTATGTCATGAGAAAGCCATACGACTACCCTTACCAAACAGCGAAGCCCTGATTATCTATGGTGATAAATCTGGGAAGAACCTCAAAGTCATCTCTTGTTCTAAGACCCAGAAATATCTACATAATAAATGTAGCGCATTCTTAGCCCACATTGTAGATAAGAAGAGAAAGACAAAAGAAATCAAGGACATACCTCAAGTATGTGATTTCCCTGACGTGTTTCCTGAAGATCTACCTGGAATACCTCCCGTCCGACAAGTCGAGTTTCAAATCGACTTAATTCCAGGAGCAGCACCAGTAGCGAAATCTCCTTATCGGTTGGCTCCATCCAAAATGCAAGAATTGTCTATCCAACTACAAGAACTTCTTGACAAAGGCTTTATCCGACCAAGTTTTTCACCTTGGGGAGCACCAATCTTGTTTGTCAAGAAGAAGGACGGATCCTTTCGAATGTATATTGATTATCGGGAGCTGAACAAGCTAACGATCAAAAATCGTTATCCGCTTCCAAGAATTGATGATCTATTCGATCAACTGCAAGGATCCGGCTACTACTCAAAGATAGATCTTAGATCAGGATACCATCAACTCAGAGTACAAGAAGACGACATTCCAAAAACAACATTTAGAACTCGTTATTGTCATTATGAGTTCTTAGTTATGTCTTTTGGATTAACCAATGCCCCAACAATGTTTATGGATCTCATGAATCGTGTTTGCAAACCATACTTGGGTCAATTCGTGATCATATTTATCGATGATATATTGATATATTCACGAACCAAGGAAGAACATGGTCAACACCTGCAAATAATCTTGGAACTACTAAGAAAAGAAAAGTTGTATGCCAAATTCTCCAAATGTGAGTTTTGGATTAGAGAAGTACAATTTTTAGGTCATGTAGTTAGCAGCGAAGGAATTCATGTTGACCCATCCAAAGTCGAAGCAATTAGGAATTGGGAAGCACCAAAGACGCCAACAGAAGTGCGTCAATTCCTAGGACTTGCTGGCTATTACCATAGATTCATAGAGAATTTTTCCAAAATAGCCAAGCCGCTTACAACACTAACCCAGAAGGATACGAAGTTCAACTGGGAAGACAAACAAGAAGCTGCTTTTCAAAAACTGAAGCAAATGTTGTGTAGTGCACCAATCCTATCCCTTCTAGATGGGACAGAAGATTTCGTCGTATACTGCGACGCATCAAATCAAGGATTGGGATGTGTGTTGATGCAAAGAGGAAAAGTTATCACCTATGCATCACGACAACTTAAGGTGCATGAGAATAATTACACTACCCATGATCTTGAATTGGGAGCTGTAGTTTTTGCACTAAAAATTTGGAGACATTACTTATACGGTACTAAGTGTACTCTTTTTATCGACCACAAGAGTCTCCAGCACATCTTCAACCAAAAAGATCTTAATATGAGACAATGAAGATGGGTCGAATTGTTGAATGATTACGAATGTGAGATTCGTTATCATCCCGAAAAGGAAAACGTGGTAGCAGATGCCTTGAGCCGGAAAGAATATATTAAACCCCGACGGGTACGGGCATTAACTATAACTATCCATTCTTACTTTACCGCACAAATTAGAGAAGCTCAACTTGAGGCTCTAAAAGAAGAAAACATCAAGAACGAAGCTTTGCGAGGAATGGAAAAGCAACTTATACAAAAAAATGACGGAACGCGACACTTTATGAACCGAATTTGGATGCCTAAGTTTGGTGGGGTCAGGGACATGGTCTTAGAAGAAGCCCACAAGTCCAGATATTCCGTGCATCCAGGCTCTGACAAAATGTATTTAGATTTAAAAGTACATTATTGGTGGCCAAACATAAAGGCAGAAATTGCTACTTATGTGAGCAAATGTTTGACTTGTTCTAGAGTAAAGGCAGAACATCAAAATCCTTCAGGTTTAATTCAACAACCTGAAATACCTGAATGAAAATGGGAGCAGATATTAATGGACTTCATCACTAAGTTACCTAAAACTCCTAGTGGGTTCGACACTATTTGGGTAATAGTCGATAGATTGACTAAGTCCGCCCATTTCTTACCAATTAAGGAGAACGACAAGATGGAGAAGCTGAACAAAATTTATCTTAAGGAAATTGTCAGATTCCATGGAGTTCCAAATTCTATTATTTATGACCGAGATAGTAGATTCACTTCACGATTTTGGCAATCTCTACAAAAATCCTTAGGAACACGTCTAGATATGAGTACATCTTACCATCCACGGACTGATGGTCAGAGTGAGAGAACCATTCAGACTTTAGAAGATATGCTCTGAGCCTGTGTAATAGACTTTGGAAATGCGTGGGATACTCATTTACCGTTAATTGAGTTTTCCTACAACAATAGTCATCACACCAGCATCAAGGCTGCACCGTTTGAGGCTCTTTATGGACGAAAATGTCGTTCCCCAATATGTTGGGCAGAAGTTGGAGATACGCAGATGGCTAGAGAACGTACGGGCGATACCGTACGTACTGGACCAGAAATAATCCACGAGACAACTGAAAAGATCGTGCAAATTAAGGATCGATTAAAGGCTGCACGTGATCGTCAAAAGAGCTATGCTGACGTAAGACGTAAGCCTTTAGAATTCCAAGTTGGAGATAAAGTAATGTTGAAGGTCTCTCCTTGGAAAGGCGTAATTCGATTCGGAAAACGAGGCAAACTAAACCCACGGTATATAGGACCTTTTGAAATTCTAGCAAGAATTGGTTCTGTCGCATACCAACTCAAGTTGCCTCAAGAACTAAGTAATGTGCACAATGTTTTTCACGTATCAAACCTCAAAACAAGTCTATCCGATGACACTCTTGTTATACCTCTAGAAGAGATACAAGTCAATACGAAACTCAACTTTGTAGAAGAACCCGTTGAGATCATGGATCGAGAAGTCAAACAATTAAAGCAAAGTCGTATTCCCATAGTGAAAGTTCGATGGAACTCTTTACGAGGACCTGAATTTACTTGGGAATGTGAAGATCAGATGAAAGAAAAATACCCCCAACTGTTTGACAAAACCCCATCCATAAGATAAATTTCGGGACGAAATTATTCTAACGGGGGGAGAATGTAACACCAGTCAAAATAGGTCAATAAACAATCACATGTGATTATGCCAATCATCTAATGTGATTTTGTTAAACTAGTAATGTGATCAGAGTGCTATGTAGTTCATGATAAATTCTAATACAAATATGAACTTTCTTTATGATACAACTCAAAGTATACGTCCATACGATTCCAAAAATATAGAGAACGTCGGAATCTGACTTCACATGAAGAAGTTATGATAAACCGAACACTATAAATCTCTATAATAAGAGGAATTAAAAAATAGACTTAGAATTAGCTATTGGAGTCTAAAGGAGAGTTGTAGTACTCATAAATACCTACGCGTGGATATAAAGAACGTCAAAAACGGAGTTCGTATGTAAAAGTTACGACCTTCCGAAGATACACATGTCAGAAACCCTAATCTGACTGAACTCACGGGGTGAGCATAGATGTTC
The DNA here is from genome assembly GCF_052849685.1 of Lactuca virosa. Lineage (NCBI taxonomy): Eukaryota > Viridiplantae > Streptophyta > Magnoliopsida > Asterales > Asteraceae > Lactuca > Lactuca virosa. The sequence goes on from NC_136433.1 coordinate 271,799,523, forward strand.
ACGAGGTGAGGAGTTATTTTGCCACATCTCGGAATCTAGAAGGTGTGACGAGGCTGCGAGGGGATAAGATCCAAACTCACGACGTGAGCAAGGATTGATTCACGTCGTGAGGAGTCAAAGGGACACCATCCGAAGCTAGGGACGCAAATGGCAAGTCTACGAGATGATCATGCATGACTCACGACATGAGTCTTATAAAACTCACGACGTGAGGGTCCAAAATCCTTCCTATAAATATTAGGTCCGACTTCAGCTATTCCTACACCTGAACTTATTCCCTTTCTCTCATTTGCTGAAGCCTTCTGGCATCCCGAGCCCCGACGACCTCATACGCTGACCGTTTATGCTTAGATTACATAAAATCACGCTACTAGGGTGAGTTTCACGGCCCACTTTCTAATATTTTGGGGGAAAACGCATGCTAAATATTGTATATACGTTATTATTATGTCTATATGATAGTATATTAGTATCAACGTAGATAGTTATAATAACCGGGATATAGTTGTTTAAATATAATATTTTGAACATATACAACTATTATCAACTTGTTAGCATGTTATTATTATACTAATGTAGATCTTGAGTTATACTTAGGATTCTATATATATGTTGTGTGCGATATAGTTCCAAAGTTATATTCGGAAGTTCTATATGTTAATTTATAAAGTATGTTGTTATTGTTAGTTTTATGACAAGATAAAACTTGGTATGTTATATGTTGTTGTTATTGGTTTTATGTCAAGATAAAACCTGCTTTTACTTCAAGTTATAGCTGTTATACTAGCTAAATGTTATGAAGATAGGAGTACTGTTTAAAAGCATAATCTAGTAACTTAGGGTTTTAGACATGAAAATGCTTTTGTTGTTAGAGCTATAGGAAGCCGTCGAAGTCTACATGAGTAATTGTATTCATCAACTAAGATTGGGGATCTTAGCAGAAATCATCTGAACTGTAACCGTTAATCCCGTGTGAGCGAGGAAGTCGTGTATAATTAGTATACGGGTTGACCACCCCACTTGTGATTGTTAGCTACAGTCAACCATAAGCAAGTGACGAACTATCCTTTTACTTGTTATTGTTCCGGCGTCGATGAAGCGTACGGTGTTGTTCTCATGGAAATCATGAGTGTGTTATTTCTCATGGAAATCATGAGTGTGTTTTATCAGAGGTATTATGTCATAGCAGCGGTTACAGGCTCATGGTAGCAAATTGTTAGAAACATTATACTTTGTCGTATACAAATATTAATGTTAAGTATAAGTTTCCCCCTACTTATACCTTAGGTTTAAGAAATGTTTAGGTATAATACTTAATTGATAAGTAAACTATTATACCTAATATACATACTAAATGTTGGAGAGTCAAAATGATACTTTCAAAACTATACTTTTGAACGTGGAAAATGTATTATTTTTATATGGAGTCAAAACCTGTGGACTCACCAACTTTATGTGGACGTATTTTAAAATGCATGTGTTTTCAGGAACTTGAAATGCTAGTATGTATTTGAACAGGAGAAGTTTTACTATTACATTTCTGTTCATTAAGAAGTATGCCATAGTCGGATATTATGTAATAGGTTCTAGAAAAACAGTTATGTAACTTTCAGTTATCAATAAAGCTATGTATTTTCTTTGGTACTGTTCAATGTATGTTATGTAACTGTGATACGAAGAATGACGTTACACCACCCGGTGTTTCCGCCGATGGATGGGGGTGTGACACATTGTTATAATGGGTTCCTATAATCGAGCTTCATAAACGTCGCCTGTGTTAAGAAAGTTATGCATCTTGTGAATTTACCACCATGGTTGTAGCTCGCAATTGTAGGTGGGAGTGTCTGCCCCATATAGATCTATACATATCGTTCCTGCGCACTTAAGATTTATCGATTATAGGCTGAGTTAGCTAAATGTTATTTACCTAAGGGATGAATAAAGTGCCTCAGTTAACAACTGTTGATGCGTATCCATGTTGATAATTTCGCTTTTCTCTTTTGATTGTGCTTTACTTAATCTATATATTATCGTATATATAATTAAGTGGGTATACTTTGCGTTGTGGTTAATCTAAAAATATTAGCCTATATATAATTAAGTTGGTATGGATTGTGTTATGTTTAATCTACATATCTCGTCATATATATATATATATATATATATATATATATATATATATATATATATATATATATATAAATAAAAGTTGGTTGGATGTTTGGGCATAGTAATGACTATATAGATGGATTGTGTTATGTTTAACCTCTATCTATATATATATATATATATATATATATATATATATATATATATATATATATATATATCTTTCTATAATATCAACCTATATATAAGTGGGTTGGTTGGATATTCGGGCATAGTAATGACTATGTATATAAGGTTTTAAGGACTAGGCATAATATTATCTAAGTGTTTGGGCATGGTATCTACTAGGTATAGTATTATCCTAACGTTCTATGCATAGTTATATCACTAATATTATAGAAATTTCTAATATTTATAAAACAGTGAGTATTATAACATGTATTCCTCCCCTCCCCCGTAAAATATTTCAAAATCGTAAATGAGGGGCTGTGAAATCAGCCTTGAAGCGTGTTTTGCGTATTCGATGTGTTGCGTGGGAACTTCAGAAGATCGGAGATTGCTCGAAGGAAAGACAGATTCCATTTTAAAAAGAAAGATATTAGAGTGTTTGGTGTGAAGAATGATGTGGTAAATACCTCTATTTATAGTCGACGTTTTATGATGCGCGCGACGTCATAGGGTGCGCGTCGCGCGCTTGCATCATGGAACCTTTCAGGGCTTAACACATGTAATATTTTTTATGGGCCACGTCATCGAATATTTGCACGAATTGGGTGTCAGAATGTGTGTCGCGCGTGGCGAGCGGTGGCACGTGCATGACGAACTTCATTTTTTCTAAAGTCTGTAACTTCTGCGTTCGGGCTCCGTTTCCGACGTCTGTTATATCTCTGCGTAGGTATTGATGTGAACTATAACTTTCCTTTTGGTTGCTTTAGTAGATTTTAACTTTAGTTTTTGGCTTAAAATTTACACCCGTAATGATTTTTCAAAAATCATACCTCTCTCATACGAGTTCCATTTTTGTCATTCTTAGTTTTAAAATTCCTACTTTGACAAGTACTACGGTTTTCCTTTTGGTTGGTTTAGCTAAAAATCAACCACTTTCTTCGTAATTTTTAATGTTTTAACTTGTTATGCGCGGTTGTTGTCTATATATAGTAATAACTATATCTCCTCCATGATAAGTCTGATTTTTACGACGATTATATTTTTGGAGTTATACTAAGGTGTATATTCTGAATATGTTAACCTGCTCATAAGATGATACGATTTTTCGCGTTCTTATGTTGAGCCTAATTGTCGTGATAATGGTGTTTGGTAATTGAATATATATATATATATATATATATATATATATATATATATATATATATATATATATCATTAGATACAAATAAGATAGCATTAGATACGAATAAGATACGTGGAAAGTAATTAGATGACTATGAGGACATTCTAAAAGTACTTACGAAGAATTAGAGAATGAATTTGAGTTAATAAGTTTAGATGGAGATCTTTATATAAAGAGCAATACAAGTTGTTGACTTCAAAACAGATAAAGATAATTATGAATTATAATTGTATTATAACATCATTATGAATGAAGAGTAAGTTTTGTTTGGAATGAACTCCAAGAAAAACATAATTGCATAGTCTACTATAAAATAAGAATACATTGCAACGTCAAAAGGTCCAATCAAATATGATTGGATGAATGAGTTCATTTAATAACTAAGTTGAGTCCCTCCATTAAAGGATAACCTAGAAATCTTTTGTGACTTCAAGAGTTTACTTTATCAATCTAAGAGATTTTAAGTCACGTTAGACCACAAATCATATTCTCCAAGATATTTAACTATACTTAATAAAGTTAAATATTAAGATGATCGTATTCGTGGTATTCACAAAAATTAAATTTTGCCAAACCAATTAATAAAGTGCTACCTTTAAACTAAGTATTAATGGTCAAACTTGAGCTATAGGAGTTTGTTATTATAGAAATGAGATTTGAGTTGGATTTAGTATCTGGATATTGGAATATTATTACAACAACTATTATATTGTTTTGATATATTGGGATATCATCTTCATATCAATATTTGTTGTGTTGTATATTAACATGTTTAATCCATGAATAATCCAAATTATCCTAGAATTTCGTATTCGGTTATAATATTAGGAACAATTATGAAGTAAGACTAATATGAATTGGATTGGTTGACTCTCATAATATGAAATTAGGAAAGAGGTTGTAACCAAGATTCATATGTACTTGTCAAATAATAAGTATTGGACATGACCAACATCAAGATCAACTCATTGATCACTATTATGAGTGATACTAGATAAAAGATATTATCATTGTATCCTTAATACCTCAGATACATTGTAGGACTTGAGTGGTGGGATCACTATAGTTTGACATGGTCAAATGTTGTTCTTTGACCAAGCGTTTATAAAGGCCATTGTCAGGTGTGGTATTAACTATAAAAGACGTGTACATAGTTAAGATGGGATTTGTTCTTCTTTTGTGGTTAGAGTTAGCCAATCTTTTTCTCATGTCCTTAACCTCCTATACTGAGGTATGACATGGTACCATTGAACGAATTAATGGAGAATCTTTGATTGTAGACTGCAACTAACTCTATGATGCAAGGATTAAACCACTTCTTGCTGATGGGTTATCACTATCAATGATTCACACCGATTTCACATCAGCGTGATTAAGACATCCTACTTCTTTCCCACAAGTCTTCTAATATACAAATTCATTATTCAATGTATGATACCATACATTGATAAAAGTTCGAAACTCTATGCCGATGGTTAGACTATGTCCCATAGTCTATCACACGCACCAACCCATTCTTTCCCTTAAATTCTTCTTAAAAGCTTTATGATGCAGTGTCAAATGCCAAGCATTGATTAGAACTTAAAAAATATGTTTTGATGGGTATATCATGTACCGTGATATATTACACGTACCAACCCACCCTCTCCCTTTTTCTTCTAATAGAAGTGGTTAATGATCCAACATATAAAACCATACGTTGATGAGACTATGCAAAATTGTGTAAGTGATCTACTATTGCAACAACACAATAGTGTGATACATCAAATCCTCTCCTATCCTTTAACTTTATTTGATGTTTTATTTCATTTCAAGTTACTTGATGTCTTCTTCAAAAAAATGAAAAATGAAAAATCAAAGTGAAGGCAGAGATTATTGATGCTGTCAAAAAGAGGGAGAAATGTTTAGTTATGCTATAATGTCACTGGATCATTCATTAATAGCAGACACTCTTGAAAGAATAAGGTTATTTACCCAAGGGGGAGCACAACTCAGATGTTGTTTATCTGAGGGGAAGGTAAATATAAGAGGCAGCATATATCAACAATCTACTTCAGATGTAGTTAGTTCTTTTATTATTTCATTCTTTATTAGTTTAAATTTTGACATCGTCAAATAGGGGAGATTTTTGGGTCACATATTTGTATAGATTTGATGATACAAAATATATACATTATAGTTATAATGTAACTGGTCATTGTAGAAAGTTGGTATTGTCCAAGCAAGTGTAAATAATACACATAGACAAGCTGATATGTCAGTGTTTGTTTAGTTTGTTAATGTAAAGATATGCTGATGGAAGTTCATATGCCGAGGACCAAAGATCATCCTCTGATGAGCAAAACACCCTGATGACTCTATCTGCACCAAAGGCACGAATACACTGTTCATTGAAGACTGATTAGTGTGTCCATACACTGAAGGCCTTACACTGATACACTGATGATACATGCTGATGGTTATACTCTACTAAAGTTGAAGATACTCTAGTTCAATGTAACGTCCCAAAAATAATGACATAAAATTTTCCTTTTTAGATTAATAAATCATTAATACATCTTATCTCCATAAAACCAAGGTAATCAAGACTTAGCAAAGACATCATTAAATCAGAGTCATTCACAAAATACGGAAACATGTGGTGTGTGCTCTGCAATCATCCCGAGCCCTTCCATTTGAAAACCGAAGTACCTGAAACATAAACTGAAAACCGTAGTCACAAATATTAGTGAGTTCCCCAATATACCTCATACCACACATACATAAATCATATACTGGTCCGCCGCCCTCCATCGGGCCTCGCCCAATCTCGAGTCCTACTCGATCTCGGGCCCCGCCCGACATCGAGCCCCGCTCAGATTATATATTTGTCAATCACCAAGCCCCGCCTGACATTGGGCCCCTCCCGATACACATATAATCATATAACCATATAATCATATAAACATATACCCTTACTAACACATGCAATAATCACAAAGACTATATCATACCAAACCATCAGCGAGCCCCGCACGGCATCGGGCTTTGCCCGGTAAGGACAAAAACAGATACTAATAACTAGCATACGATATACTCATCAGGCCCCGCCTGGCATCAGGCCTTGCCCGGTAAGCATACCATCTCATAACCCAATCAAGTGTTACGCATACATCTAGCATTCTAACATAAAAATCATTGGCCAACATTGGTATGACTCCCCGACAGACCGCGTCATACTAAACCGATATCATGCCAAAACCTCATTGAATTCCATACCAAACAAAACACTTCCAACCCTTGATTATCTTGATGCTCCCATTGGGAACAAAATCCATGAGCATATACTGTTGTAGAACCCTTATACTTAACATAAGACTCAGATAATCCTTTTTGTAGAGGACTCATCCCCGCAATGGTTAGACTCAAACGAGAGCTATGCAACAGGGTTAAATCATTTACTCTGAGATTATCCAACCCAAGCTGCAAATGTATTACCATATTTTCCGATTAACAAGCGACTCCACATACGAATTCCAAATCACTAATACCGCCTTGACTTACCTCGATGCCCCTTAGCTGCTTTCCAAAAGCAACCGAGACCTCCCTTGTCCCAATTTGTCTGCCACTAACTGAAACATCGGATTCCAGCCTGGCTGCTGTGTCAAAAGACACACACAGTCGCCCCACACGAATTTCGAGGAAAAGCCTCATCCGATAATAATTGCCCAAGCTATCTCGCCACTTATGGCTGCAACCGATCATAGCAGCTTGGCAACCTGACACCACCAAATCCAATGCTAAAAGCGAATGCTACAAGACTAACTGAAGTTTTATATCACAACCGGTCACCAACGACCTACCATTTCATGGTTCCATGCATGCTGTGGTCTTCCCACATCCTTACGAACTAACCCACCCTGGTCTAAACTATCTGAAGAAATCCATGACCAATCATATAATGAAATCCATCTGAAAATCCGAAACCCCATACTTACCTGACCCCACACAGATAGAACCCAATCAAAACACAAGAGCTGATCTGCCAACAAAATTGAAACCATTCATTATCCCTAAACCCTTCCATTGATGCCCTCGACATACTGATACCTCATTTCATATCCTACTGAAAGAAGACCTTACAAATAAACACCCACGATTCCCAACGCGAGTTCCCACTAAGAACCAACTCGGTAGCCAACTCATAATTCGAGACCCAAAGATCTACACTTGCATTTCACCCAAAACCATCTAATTCACGAAAACCTTCTCCTTAGATAGGAAGGTAAAGGTTCCCAAACCAACACTGAGAATACCAGTCTCACACCTGGTCCAACCACCAGTTTCCTAAGAATCCAAATAACAAGGCTACCCAGCCTAAACATCCCTCTACACCACTTACTGATCACACACTCAATCCTAAAACCCAAGATCCAACAACTCGACCCAACGGTCTCTACCAGGTCTCATATGTATTGCCATAATCACATGGGCCTCGCCTACGGGTCCAACCCAAACTATTCGACGGAGCGACCTTGCTTACGAGTCCAACCCATCTAGAGCAACACAGGTCCGAATCCGACCCGGACCCTAACGGTCATCAACCTAAAACAGAGAAATACACCTCGAAAATCCCGACCGACGTGCCCAAGACACGAGCTGATTCCCCCTTTTATGCTTATGACCACCTCCAACCATAGTCTACATTGAGCTAGTGAATGCTACGACCCCATCGTATTCGTACAACACTTCTAACCAACCATGGTTACCACCCCTGGTTCCACCACACCCAAACCATCTTAACCGCAAATATGCTGAATCCAACCCGCCTTTGACTAAAATCAATCAGGTGTTCGGATCATGCTTCGAACCCCAAAGCCTTCATCAGACGAGAACATGCAGCGAAGCTCTAACACAACCGTAAAAATGGATCCATCCACAAACTTGCTATGCATAACAAGGAGACACTACCCAACCGTTGGAAGTTTCTTGAACTCCCACTTACATACTCTTAATCTAAACGGCCACTTGAGTCGTCTCTCCTCCTGACCAAGATGTAAAGCTTTACCTAGTTCACACCCTTCTTTCCTTCCGGAAAACTTGATCGATTCTCCACCACTTGGATTCGACAAAGCTCTCTCATCTCTTAAATCTGATGGATTCCCGACCCATCAACCTCATATAGCATGAACCTCTTATGACCTGCGCTAATCAATACTAGTGTTCCATTGCTAGCCCAACTCAATGATCGCCCAACTCCTGAAATCCTGAAGAATACTCTTGAACCCCTAACCAGACTGATAATCCAAATCACTTCCCTTGATACCATACCAATTCCTTGAGTTCTTATGCTGGCGACTAAAACCATAACTCTTGCCCTAAACTGACGAATCTTCACCCCAACTTCCATTCTCAAAGAATCCTTGAATTCTGACCGTCTACAACCCATGAAAATATAAAACTCCCCTGATATTTACAATAACCAAACAACTCATGCAACTTACACCACCACCTTCCTACTACCGCTCCTCTCCTAGCAACGGTAGTGTTTGAACCCCAAAAGTTCTTCCATTGATGGCTGCCGATCATACCTGAACATGTTGAATCCACTAAACCCTAAATTCAATGGAGAACTAACCCGCTAACCCTAGCCAAAGATCCTCCAAGATAAATACTCTTGGATTGATCTCGACCAAGACCCGGAACAACAACGGAACACGCTGAACCCACTCAACAATATACAATCCCTCTGAAGATTCATTGAAGACTCTCGACATGCAGAATGACATATCACAATTCTTGGTAATATAATCCAGACATTATTAGGGAACCAACATGGGATATAACTTATACAAACCCAACAAAATTCGAACGCAATAAAAATTCTCGATAATAACCCAGAAGAAGACAGAAGATGACATACCCACAAAAGCATCCGAAGAAATCATGACCTCTTCCTTCTGAGCTATCCTAACCAACATGAGGACATGGTGCGAACTCCCTTACGATCCCAGATGACACGTAACAACAAGAAGATCCTCCTTCCTGAAGGTATCTAGGGATCCACAAGCTTTGGGCTCCAGATGAGCCCCGAACTGCCACACTACAATCTCGACCCTAAAGGCCCCGAGATGAATATCAAAGAGCTCCAAAATCCCTTCCCTGGCTGAACCCAAGACCACCGAGGTCCATTCCAAAACACCACGAGTAATATCCGATGAGATGAACTCCCGTGACAGCGCATCGATCCGCTCAGTACCTGCTTCTGATCCTAAACCAGAATCTGAATCCCCATTCCTGAGTGCTTAACACCATACCGAAACAACATGCAAAAATCCGAATACACCCAAGAACCCTCATCCCACAGGCTTCTTAGATTCTCCAAGACTCTCCCCGATTCAAGTATGGATCATGTGCTTTTAGTAGTACAGGCCCAATACTACCTTCCACACCTATCCATAGTTTCCTCAAGAATCCTCCTGAATCCTCTAAGTCACCTTCTAAAATCCATACATCAAACACTCGCTAACCAGCGCAACCAACACCCACTGAAATAATCCCTAGGCTTTCCTAGGTTCCCGACCTCACCCTTCCATCAGCTGCTGAAGAACTCCTCAAAATGTCAGTTCGCTATCACATGTAACAAAGCTTTGATAATCCTTCGAGTAACAGAATCATCCCTACAACTGTTAGACTCAAACGAGAGCTGTGCAATAGGGTCAAATCCGTCACTCTGAGATTATCCAACCTTTGCCACATGTGACTAGCCATATTCACTCAATAGCTAACTTACATCATTTATGAGTTCCAAAAAGCACAAAGCAAGAAGCATTCGTGCAGTAACACTCCAATCCATGGAATAATCATAAGCATCCAATCCTACATACTACCATCCATACTAGGAGCTCCCATTCCCGCAACTGATTGCCTTCCACATCCAAATCATACCCAAACCAGCATCCCATGCTTCCTAGGCTACCGGGAATCACATAGCAGGGCAACCTATCACTGGCTAATCAGAACTAGCATGCAAGTCTACAAGCTCATACAATAGGCATACAAGGCATCTCTCCTAGCATTCTATCATGCAAAGACTGAGGAGATCCTTAACCCTAAATAACATGAGATTTACAGATTCATAAATCAAATCATAACAAATATCATGTATGGGTATTTTGGAAGAAACTTACTTGTGCTCGGCTGATTGCACGCACCACACCCTTTCTTGTCTTAGAAAAATCTTTTCTTAAAAATACTTTTCTTTTTGGAAACTTTACCAAACCCTCAGTTTGAGTTCAAACACACCCGAGAGTGTGTCTGAATCCCTCAAGCCAAGGTTGTGATACCAACTTGTAACGTCCCAATAATAATGACAAAAAATTTTCGTTTTTATATTAATAAATCGTTAATACATCTCATCTCCATAAAACCAAGGTAATCAAGACATAGCAAAAACATCATTAAATCAGAGTAATTCACAGAATGCGGAAACATGTGGTGTGTGCTCTGCAATCATCCCGAGCCCTTCCATTTGAAAACCGAAGTACCTGGAACATAAACTGAAAACTGTAAGCACAAAGGTTAGTGAGTTCCCCAGGATACCTCATACCACACATACATAAATCATATACTGGGCCCCCGCCCTCCATCAGGCCTCGCCCGGTCTCAAGTCCCACTCGACCTCGGGCCCCGCTCAGATTACATATCTGTCAATCACCAGGCCCCGCCTGACATTGGACCCCGCCCGATACACACATAATCATATAAACATATAATCATATAAACATATACCCTTACTAAAACATGCAATAATCACAAAGACTATAGCATACCAAACCATCATCGAGCCCCGCCCGGTATCGGGCTTTCCCGGTAAGCATAAAAACAAATACTAATAACTAGCATACGATATACTCATCAGGCCCCACCTGACATCAGGCCTTTCCTGGCAAGCATATTATTTCATAACAAATGCAAGAGTTATGCAGACATGTAGCATTCTAACATAAAAACCATGGACCGGTATTGGTGCCTTCGACCCACTAAACCCAGTGAGGAGACGCACCTCGCACTACCGAATCATTTAGATAATTCACGGCTGCTGGCTTGACAGATCCATGTGCTATCAATTACAAAGTAAAAATCCATCAATAATCGGATCCGACCCACACTAAGTGCACAAACCAGGTAAAAGACCTTTTTATCATTTTTATAACTTGGCCCAAAACCAAGGCCCCATTCAACAATCCAAAAGCCAAATTCCAAATAAACACTCAAGGCCCCAAAATATCTCATGGTCATCCCTGGTCAAACTTCTGGTCAAAGTCAAAGACAATAGTCCATTTTGACCAAACACGCCGTGTTCTTCTATCATCCAGATAATCGACAAAACCCCAGCCAGCACGCCGTGTTGGCTTGCAAACAAGCCGTGTTTTCTCGAGTTTCCACAGCTTAATACATTATGCTACTATCTCCGATACCAAGAGCTCCAAAGCTCAGATCTAGACCAAAATGAGACTTAGAAGGGTAAAGTTTCCATCTTTACCCATAGGGACTACCAAAAGGTCCAAAAACTCAACCCACAAAGCTTGATTATGCAAGGGCTTAACCAATAAGCACTTGGTCCTTGAAGACATAACCCCAAAAACATCTTCACTCTCTCCTCAACCCAAAAAGGGATAAAAAGCACAAAAAAGCACAAAAGAAGAGATCTAAACATATACAAGACAAGATGCAAACTTGATACCTCAGAAAGCTTCCTCACAAGATGATGATTCTGGATCTAAATCCTTTTCCCCAAACAAGCAACTTCAAGATCTCATCTTCATTCACAAAGTCCAACAATAAGCACCAAGAGCTTCTTAGTTGATCAAGAACACCAACAAGAGACTTAAAGATCAATTTTAGGGTTCTAGTGTCAATGGAGACCGGTAAGGAGACTAACCCTTAGGGCTTAAAGAGATTATATAGGGTGCAACATCCTAAAAATCAGGGTTCCTTCCCAGCTTCCAACACGCGTGTTTAGAGACCAACACGCCGTGTTGATCTTAATGAGAACTGTGCTTTTCCTCAACTAGACACGCCATGTTGGTTCCGCTAACACGCCGTGTCCAATCCTCCAAAATAGGATTCTTTCCTTACAATTGCTCTGTTAGGATATAAATCCTTGAAAGATCGATTAGATTCAAAACAGATAAAGAATAAGAACTCGACAATGATTCAAAGTATGCTGAATGATTAAAAGCCATAGCCTCAGAAGAACTCGATTAAGAATTGCTACTGTATAGGCGTGATTAGGGTTACAAGAATAAATGCCCAAGTTATGAAACACGGTGCATGCATGCACCTTAAATACTCTAACCCTAATAAATGACGGGTGGACAAGCCCAAGTCCGTTTACATAATTAATCAATAAAACAAGACTTAATGACGCAACATTAATTCCCAAAAATGTCCCCCTTTGCATCCATTGAGGCGAGAGGCTCTTCACTGTTGAGTCTTCTTTACGGTCTTGAAGAGTTTGGAAATGGCTGCGAGAAGGTGCATGTGAAAGGCAATGTACCAACGAATCATATCATAAAAATTCTTCTTCGCAGCATCGTCATTCATCTTGCATTGGCCTATGATTTCCAAAATAAATTCCAAGAAAACTGTAGAGAACAGATGCTTATCAGGCAGAGTGAAGAGGCACTTCTTCAAAATAGCTCCTGAACTACGATGAAACATCACGGTCCAGTTTTCTTTTTCAATCTTCCCCATCTGCATTTTGTTGATGTCATTCGTTTTGCTAGTGAGGGGAGCAGTGGGTTTCCTCTTCAAAACTGAAGCAATTTCAATATCAAAGTCTGTAACTTCATAGATATACGAAACCAACATTCGTTTTATATGCGTCAAGACAGGTTCATACTTCTTCTCATCTCCCAGAAGGTAGTGCCGCAAAACGATCCAGTCATAGGGGTTGAGACATGGCAGATTAGCTAAGGAAAACTAATGAACAACACTTTCTGATCCTCGTGTTGTTTTGAACTTAACGTTCATGAAGCTCCCTGTTTGAATAGGCCTTATAATCTGCACGACAACAATCTACTGTGCACTCCATGTAAGGTATTGAGGTTTGCCCTGGGATAAGTAGAACTCAATCAAGGACCGATCGACATTCGTATCAGAAGCTGGAGCATTCACCATTAAATCGATACTGCAAAAGAGGAATGCTTTTGGAGTCATTGGCATATTGAACTGCGAATCCTGTGAGTTCTGTAGATTGAATGAAGCAACAGGTTCCAGCCAATGCATGCTTGGATTGTCAATGGCCCAATTTAGAATTTGCTCCTTGGTCCAAGGTGGAAACAAAGTCTTTCGACTCTCCAAGGTCACCTGAGCTTCGTGTTCAGCTCGTTCTTTCGCTTCTGCCACTCTCGCAATGCGAGCATTCTCCTCCAGGAGTTGATCGCGAGCCTTTCGCTTCAACTTGTCAGCTTCACTTTCTTCTTCCTCGTCACTATTCACCACTTTTTCCTTGCCTTTTGAACCCGAAGGTACATTAACCTTCGGTTCACCAGTGACTTTTAGTGTTTGCTCTTAACGAGTAGAAGTGTTCGGAGCTGGCTGAGTTGGTTCTTTTGATGCTTCTCCCCCTTGTTTTGGAAAGACGGAAGGCTCCGAAACACCCTCAATTCTTTTTAACATGTCAATAGCAGGATGAAACTTCTCAGCCAAGTGTCGTCGAATGGAGATGGTGAGAATAGGATCGTGAGAGTCAAGAATGTTAGAAAGTAAGGCATTCACATCACTAACATAACTTCGAACAACCTCACGCTCAGACTTGAGTTCCTTAATTTCCTTGTTGGCGTGGGCAAGTTTCGCTGCTGAAACTTTGACTGTAGTGGTGTGAGCAGCAAGTTGATCCATAATATTGTTCCCAACTGCTAGATCATCAAAAAGCTTAGTCATTTTGGAAGAGATTGAGGCTTGGAACTCAACATTGTCTTTTTGAAGACCAGTGCGAACTTGCACAAGAACTTCCTTCTCCTTTCGTAAAGTGGTGTTAAGACCCACAATCGCTTCATTTGCTTTAACTATGGTGGACTCAGCGGATGTTTTCAAAGTAGTCATGAAGTCCTGATCTTCAGTGAGGAGTTTTTCGACTTTTTCAGTCACCTCGGAACATAAAGCAGTAGAGTTAGAAACTACCTTGTTCGCTTTATCCAGGTTCGCAAGGTGTTCCTTGGTCATCGACTGGAAAAAGGTCTCAACTGCTGCCTTTGAATAAGCATCACTAGAAGAAGATTGAGTAGAATGGATCAGAGAATCAAGCTTTTCTGGGATAACCTTGAATTGACGTTGAGTGACCGGAGCATTATCGTCACTATCCTCCTGAACCCTGAATGGATTGAATTCAAAAGATCTAAATTCGAACACATCTCCCTAAAAAAAGGTATCTGTATCATTGTGTCTTAGAAGGGAAAGTGGTGGTGTTGAATGACCGATAGATAAACCTGAAGATCCTACCCCCGCATCAGATGCATTGGTAGTAACTGGAGGTTCATTGTTCGTGGTTGTAGTGGTAGTGGTAGCAGTGGAGTCAGTGAACATTGGGATAGATGAAGCAAGAGTGGTTGGAACTTGAGAAGTAACAGGTGGTGGACATGGGGCAATGGTAATCGGTGTAGAAATGGTAGCAGTAGGAGAGGGAATGGATGCATTCTCAAAGAAGTCATCAGTAATAGGAACTGAGACTGGAATGTGAAAGATTACCTCAGGATTGGTAGAAGTTGGCTGCAAAACCTCTGGATGTGAAGTAGCAGCAGTATCTTCGTGTTGCACAGGCTCTTCTATTTCAATACGAACATCTGACTGAGTGTCAGACTGTGAATGTTCGCTTTCACTGGGAGTTAGGGATTTAGCCTTGCGAGCTGCTTTCTTCGTCTTTCGCTTCTTGGGTGGAGGAGGAGGTGGTGCAGATGACCCAGCTTTACTCTTTCGTTTCTTGGGGGTTGCAGCAGCTGTTGAAGTACCTTCTTGCATAGATTTCTTCTTACCTCCTTTTTTTGGCTTATCAGCCTCAACAAAATAGCTTGCATCTCATCAATCAAAGGACGAAAGCCTGAGACTGGAAGTTTCCTGTATGCCTCAAGAATTTTGCTCGCAACAGGAACATTGCGAAGCATGGCTTCAGGAATCGAACCCACAAATGAAATTTGGAGTTGTCAGCAATAATGAAGTTGGTAGTATGGAAGACGAAAATAACAGACATAAACGAATCCCTCATCACTGGAAGTTTAAGCTTCTCAATCGCTCTTTAGACAACAATCGTCCAGAATCGAGCACAAGAAATCTCACTGTGTCGAGCTGTAGAATGGGTACTTTGGACCAACTGAGCCCAAAGAACTGCCCCATAGTCAATGTTTTCACCGGTGTAGAGTCCATACATGATTGTCATGAATAATTTGCTGGCACAGTCAGAGCCAGTAACCCTCTCAGAGAAAATTTTGAAGAGTAAAGTGAAAAGCCCATTCCATTGAGGTCGCAGATTGGGCTTCCTAAACTTTGAGATGGAAGATAGGGTTTCTTTGTAGCCCATCTGATAGAACATCTCCATGATTGCGGTGATGGTGATGTGTGACATCCCCAAAATCTCGGCCAGAAAAGACCGGTTTTATTTATGCTTTTAAAAATATTTTCAGAGTAAATCTTTTTCTTTTATTCAAAAGAGTTGCAGAATTTGTCCCAAAACAAAATATGATAAAATAAAGTTTATCAAAGCATTTTATCAAAGATGCATAATCATTTTATAACAATATTCGGGATGTCATGTTCCGATAAACAGACCAAAAGCATAAACAAATATTACAAGCAATACAACAGTTGAATTCATATAAAGGCTCATAAACAAAACAACTTGATGATTCATCCATCTTATGCCCTTGCGCCACTTCCTGTAATACAAATAAACTGAGTGGGTCAGGCTTGGGAGCCTGGTGAGCATATAGGGTTTGCAACCCGCAATAAATAATTATATTTAATTTTTACCGACCAACAATAACCCGATTACCCATTCCCGTTATCCTCACTTTACGTCCCTAAAATAACATCTATCTAAAGGGACCTAATCTAGGAAAGTTCATCGGGACGGACATTACTGCTAAGGGGTTTCCTCAACAATAAATATCCTAAAGGCAACCATGTGGGGGAGTAGAGTACACCGGTGAACACGTCGTTCACAACACCTACAGGTTATGAGCCTGCTAGTGTTCCACTGGACTGCCTAGAAGAGTCTGTGGTCGTCATCCATACTCCGCTAGATGACTAGATCAACAACAACATCGAGGCCTCTCATCTGTTTATCACACATCAACTATCTACCCATGTTCTACCCAACATATTAGTAGATAAAAATATATATTTTTATGCATAGTTTTAAAACCTGTAAAGCATGTTCATTTAATATATATTCCACATAACAGATAAGGCACACACATATAACACATATTTCATAGATAATATATCATATATATGAGATAGAAGAAAGTGAATATACATTCACACATATAACAACCAAATATACACATCACACATATTTTATAATAAATACTTCATAATATGCGTTAGAAGAAAGTAACTACACACTCACTTGTTCAGAAGATAACCGGACAGCACTACGACTTGTAGAAGTAGTATTCCTCGGTAGTCCTGGAAGATCTTCACAAAAAAAACGAGCTTCTCGCGACCAGAGCTTCGGCTCGAGAGTTGCACTTCTCGGGATCCTCGGGGCTTCAAAACTTGCTTCGGGGCTCGGGAATAATATCGGGGCTTCGGGATATTATTGGCACGCAAACCAAGGCAAAATTTAGAGAGAATGAATGAATATTGGTAAGGAAAATGGCTGAACTTCGGTTTCTATTTATAGTCGCTGGAACCTCGGTTTACGCGGGGCGTACTCCATGACTACGCTGGGCGTAGTCCGTACGCGGGGCGTACTCGCGAATTACGCTGGGCATAAGCGCGCAGTACTCGAATAGTTGCCGGCTCCTTTTTCTTTTCTCCGGTGTAAAGTAGATTCCTCCGGTCGGTTGTAAAGAACGAATAATAAATAAATAGATAATTAAAAATAAATATTAATTATTTTAAAAACTTTGGAAATTCATATCTTCTTCATATGAACTCCGTTTTCGACGTTCTTTATATCCACGCGTAGGCGGGAACGTAATCTACAACTTTTGTTTAGACTCCGTCGGCTAATTTTGAATTTATTTTAACAGTTATATTTTTAACAGGCCGGGACAGGATTAGTCCGTTAAAAATTCATAACTTCTTCATCCGACGTCCGTTTTCGTCTGTCTTTTTACCGTTGCATTACTATTAACGAGATCTTCAATTCTCGTTTAGGTTGTGTCGGCTAAAAACTGCTCGATCTCAAATCGAGTATTTGGGCTGCATACCGCTAAGCTGAAACTTAGAAAAATCATAACTTCCTCATACGAAGTCAGCTTTGGGCGTTCTTTTTATGGGCGCTCTCGGTTTAACGTTTTCTACGACTTTCGTTTAGATCTTTAAGGCTAAAACTCGCTTTATCATAAATTCACTATTTACGCTTCCCGGTATCGTGTCGGTTCCGTCGTGAAACTTCGTCGGGTCATAACTTCTTCGTTATAACTCGGATTTTGGCATTCTTTATATATTCGGAAACCTCGTCACGACCACTACCACATCCTTCATAGATATCGGGTTTATCTAACATTTCATTTTGACGCTTATTTTTATTCTTTATTAATTATACATTTATAATTAAATAATAAGCACATAAATTCACATAATTCACAAAATACTCAAATATTTCATTTTTATTACATCAAAAGAGTTACAATAGTTGACCTAGACTATTACATCGTCTAAAAATGCTTAGCCCCGAAACCCGGGCGTTACAATTCTCTCCCCCTTAGGATGATTCCGTCCCGGAATCATGCGTCAGCAAACAGATGCGGATAGCGACTCATCATGTCATCCTCTGTCTCCCAAGTGAGATTCGGCCCATTTGAATGTTTCCATCGGACTAGCACTAAGTCGACCATCTTGCGTCGTAACTTCTTAATCTTACGGTCAACAATTGCCTCGGGCTCTTCGATTAGCTTCTTATTCTCATCCATTCTTAACTCCGAGATCGGAATTATGTCGGGAACTTCTCCCGTGAATTTCCTCAGATAACATACATGGAAGGTGTTATGAATACCATCGAGTTCTTCGGGCAATTCCAGCTTGTAAGCTTGGTTCCCAATCTTCTGAAGAACTTTGAACGGTCCAATAAACCTTGGACTCAGCTTTCCTCGTTTCCTGAATCGTATAAGTCCTTTCCACGGTGAGACTTTAAGCAAAACGGAATCCCCAACTTCGAAGGTCATCGGTCGTCTTTTCTTGTCAGCATAGCTCTTCTGACGATCCTGAGCTGCTAACATCCTTTCCCTAATCACCTTCAGCTTCTCAGCAGTCTCATGGACTATCTCGGGGCCCATAAACCGCTTTTCGCCAGCCTCAAGCCAACAAGAAGGCGTACGGCACTTTTGTCCATACAAAGCTTGATAAGGTGCCATCTTGATGCTCGAGTGGAAACTGTTGTTGTAGGAAAATTCTACCAAAGGTAAGTGCTCATCCCAGTTACCTTGGAACTCGAGGGTACATGCTCTCAACATATCTTCAAGCGTTTGAATCGTTCTTTCACTCTGACCATCAGTCTGCGGATGGTAAGCTGTACTCAGACATAACTTCGTACCCAATTCCTCTTGTAGACTTCTCCAAAACCTTGACGTGAAACGACTATCACGATCCGATACAATTGTTAGAGGAACACCGTGAAGTCTCACAATTTCCTTCACGTAAGCATTTGCAAGCTTATCCATAGACCACCTTTCATTGGCAGCTATGAAGTGTGCACTCTTTGTGAAACGATCCACGACCACCCAAATCATGTCGTGACCGTTCTTCGTCCTGGGTAGTTTAGTCACAAAATCCATGGTGATGTCTTCCCATTTACCCATGGGTACAGGTAAGGGTTCTAAACTCCCATATGGTTTCTGATGTTGTGCCTTAACTCTTGCACAAGTTACACACTCGGCCACATATTTCGCAACGTCGAGCTTCATCGTCGGCCACCAGTAGTAGGGTTTTAGGTCCCTATACATTTTAGTGCTACCGGGATGAATTGAGTACATGGTCTTGTGAGCTTCTTCCATCAGAAGATCTCTTATTCCTCCAGTCTTAGGTACCCAAATCCGATCTTGGAATACCTTTAGTCCTTGACTGTTTGTACCAAACAGTAATGTTTTTCCCAAACGTTCTTCTTTTCGGTCACTCTTCTCTAAGGCTTCTTCTTGAGCTTCCCTGATACTTTCCACAATGGTCGAGACAACTTCTATTCTCAACGCTCTTGGCCTTTTTCTTTCAAGGTTGACTTTTCGACTGAGAGCATCAGCGACAACGTTTGCTTTACCGGGGTGGTAAAGTATCTCACAGTCATAGTCCTTGAGTAATTCTAGCCAGCGTCGTTGCCTCATGTTCAATTCTTTCTGATTAAAGAGATATTGGAGACTCTTATGATCGGTGAAAAGTTTGCACTTCGTGCCATAGAGGTAATGCCTCCATATTTTTAGAGCGAAAACTACCGCCGCCAACTCCAAGTCATGAGTCGGGTAGTTCTTTTCATGTTCCTTCAACTGTCGAGACGCATATGCGATCACCTTTTCTCTTTGGGTCAAAACACAACCCAACCCAACACCAGACGCATCACTATAAACAGCGAAGTCTTCAACTCCATTAGGTAGAGAAAGTATCGGTGCCTCGCATAGTTTCTTCTTTAGCTTCTCGAATGCTTCTTTATGCTTATCACTCCAAGCATAGGTAGCTCCTTTGTGGGTTAACGCTGTTAATGGACTAGCGATTGAAGAAAATCCTTGGATAAACCTTCGGTAATATCCGGCTAATCCCAAAAAGCTTCGGATCTCCGTGGGACTTTTTGGTTGTTCCCACTTCATTACCGCTTCAATCTTTGCTGGATCGACCATTATCCCTTCTTGGTTGACCACGTGACCCAAGAATTGGACTTCTCGAATCCAAAAATCACATTTGGAGAATTTAGCATACAGCTTCTCCTTCTTCAAGACTTCTAACACTTCCCGCAAGTGTCTACCATGCTCTTCTTGGCTTTTCGAGTAGATGATAATGTCATCTATGAACACTATCACGGATTTATCGAGGAATGGTTTACAAACCCTGTTCATCAGATCCATGAATGCTGCTGGAGCATTAGTTAGTCCAAACGACATAACCAAGAACTCGTAGTGTCCATATCTCGTTCTGAACGCAGTCTTCTCAATATCCTGATCTCTCACCTTCAGTTGATGATATCCTGACCTAAGATCGATCTTTGAGAAATAACTTGAACCTTGCAGTTGATCGAACAGGTCATCAATCCTTGGCAATGGATATCTATTCTTTATTGTTGCCTTGTTCAGCTCTCTGTAATCAATACACATTCTCATACTTCCATCTTTCTTTTTCACGAATAACACCGGAGCTCCCCAGGGTGATGAACTAGGTCTAATGAAACCTTTGTCCAATAACTCTTGAAGTTGCATCATCAGTTCCTTCATCTCCGTCGGTGCTAATCGGTAAGGTGCTTTTGCTATTGGTGTCGTTCCTGGTAACAAGTCAATACGGAATTCTACTTGTCGATCAGGCGGTAATCCGGGAAGATCTTCGGGAAATACTTCCGGATAATCACACACGACAGGAATGCTCTGTATCACCTTCTTTTCCTTCTTAGCATCGATCACGAATGCTAAATATGATGTACATCCCTTGGTCAAACATTTTCTGGCTTTCATTAGAGAAATGATTCCAGAATTTACCCTGCGTTTGTCCCCATACACCATAAACGACTCTTTCCCAGGCGGGTTTACTTTTACAATCTTCTTTTTGCACAGTATTTCCGCATCATTGGTGCTAAGCCAATTCATTCCCAACACGATGTCGAAACCGTTAAGTTCGATAGGCAATAATTCCTCGTGAAACTTATTCCCGTTCAAATCAATTAAGATGTTTTTCATATGATGGTTAACAGGTACAAACTTGCCATTAGCAACTTCGACTAATAAGGCATTATCTAGTCTATCGACAGGCAAAGCTAGCTTTCTACCAAATTCATGCGAAATAAAGGAGTAGTTGGCTCCAGAATCAAATAAAATTTGGGCAGGCAATTTGTTTACGAGAAAGGTACCTGAAGCGACATCAACTTCTTCCTTAGCAGCTTCCAGTGTCATCTGGAAGGCTCTAGCCTTCGGCTTTGGTGGAATGTTGGGTCTTCTTGCTTCCTTCTTCTTTGGGCAGTCCCTCGAAATGTGCCCCTCCTCGTTGCACTCATAACAGACCTTCTTAGTGAATGTGCATTCATTGGCATAGTGCCGAGGCTTCCCACATTTGAAACAAGTGACCCCTCCGTCGCACTTCCCAGAGTGCTTCTTCTTGCACTTGTCACACCACTTCACTTCGCCTCCTCCACCTCCTTTCGAACTAGACTTTGAGAATTTACCCTTTTTGCTGGACCCCGAGGGTCCGTCAAACTTCCTCTTCTCACCAACCTCTGACCTTTCCAGACCTTTCTCCCTGATCTGGGTCTCAACATTTCTGGCAGCCCAGATGGCGGCTTTCAACGTGGTTGCTTGCTTAACCATTGGACCATAGTCCGCTGGTAGTCCAAAGGCAAACTTATTGACCTTTGAGAGTTCTGTTGGAACTAGGTATGGGATAAGCTTCATTTTCTCCGTGAAACTTGCAGCGTATTCAGCAACGCTCATCTTTCCCTTCTTCAAATTCTGAAACTCGTTATTGATTTCCAGTAGGTCCTGCTCTGAGCAGTATTGCAGTTTCAGTTGTTCCACAAAATCTTCCCAAGACATTATACTCGCTTCTCCCTTGGTCATAGAGTCAGCTAACAGCTTCCACCAACTCAACACGCCAGATTTCAACAACGGGATAGCAAGAGCGGTCTTCTGCCTGTTGCTGCATTCACAACTTTCAAACATTGTCTCCATTTCGGAGATCCAATCCATAATTTGCACCGGCGTCGGGCTTCCGGATAGACACGGTGGCTTAGACGCCATAAAATCCTTGTATTTACATCCTCTTCCATCATTTCCTCCATTACGATTGCCTTGTCTAACAATTTGTGGGTTGTCTTGACCAACGGTACCACTGAAGTTTCCACTTTCCGATGACCCTCCATTCACTTCGGGCTCTTCAACTTGGATTGAAAGTTCTTCACGATTTTGTCGAAGCAGACGTCTAGTTTCTTCCGTCTGATTATCCAACATCACCTGAATCATCAATTGTACACTAGCCATCGTTACTGGCTCAGGTGCTGCAGCTACAACAGGTATTTGCTCAATTACAGGTGGTCGATTCCTGTTTTCGTTTGCGTTTCCAGCTCCACTGCGGGTTCTTGCCATTTTGATCTATACCCCGAATAAGGTGAATTTATATCTTTATTCAGGATAGACGTTTTAAATCATCCTTATCTCTCCGAAACGTTTACATGTTAGTTCTAATATCATAGTCGTACGTTTAGAATCCTAAACACATAAGGTTTCCAGATCCGGTCGGCAACAGACCATAGATCCGAACAAATAACAACATATAAGGCATAAATCATTTAGCACATAAAAGCATTTTAGGCACAATTCCTAAAATAAGCTAGTGCTCACACCTCACAATCATCGCTTAGCATTCTACGTTTAAGTCTAGAAATCCTACAAATTCCTAGTTCGCTTAAACTAATGCTCTGATACCAACTGTGACATCCCCAAAATCTCGGCCAGAAAAGACCGGTTTTATTTATGCTTTTAAAAATATTTTCAGAGTAAATCTTTTTCTTTTATTCAAAAGAGTTGCGGAATTTGTCCCAAAACAAAATATGATAAAATAAAGTTTATCAAAGCATTTTATCAAAGATGCATAATCATTTTATAACAATATTCGGGATGTCATGTTCCGATAAACAGACCAAAAGCATAAACAAATATTACAAGCAATACAACAGTTGAATTCATATAAAGGCTCATAAACAAAACAACTTGATGATTCATCCATCTTATGCCCTTGCGCCACTTCCTGTAATACAAATAAACTGAGTGGGTCAGGCTTGGGAGCCTGGTGAGCATATAGGGTTTGCAACCCGCAATAAATAATTATATTTAATTTTTACCGACCAACAATAACCCGATTACCCATTCCCGTTATCCTCACTTTACGTCCCTAAAATAACATCTATCTAAAGGGACCTAATCTAGGAAAGTTCATCGGGACGGACATTACTGCTAAGGGGTTTCCTCAACAATAGATGTCCTAAAGGCAACCATGTGGGGGAGTAGAGTATACCGGTGAACACGTCGTTCACAACACCTACAGGTTATGAGCCTGCTAGTGTTCCACTGGAGTGCCTAGAAGAGTCCGTGGTCGTCATCCATACTCCGCTAGATGACTAGATCAACAACAACATCGAGGCCTCTCATCTGTTTATCACACATCAACTATCTACCCATGTTCTACCCAACATATTAGTAGATAAAAATATATATTTTTATGCATAGTTTTAAAACCTGTAAAGCATGTTCATTTAATATATATTCCACATAACAGATAAGGCACACACATATAACACATATTTCATAGATAATATATCATATATATGAGATAGAAGAAAGTGAATATACATTCACACATATAACAACCAAATATACACATCACACATATTTTATAATAAATACTTCATAATATGCGTTAGAAGAAAGTAACTACACACTCACTTGTTCAGAAGATAACCGGACAGCACTACGACTTGTAGAAGTAGTATTCCTCGGTAGTCCTGGAAGATCTTCACAAAAAAACGAGCTTCTCGCGAGCAGAGCTTCGGCTCGAGAGTTGCACTTCTCGGGATCCTCGGGGCTTCAAAACTTGCTTCGGGGCTCGGGAATAATATCGGGGCTTCGGGATATTATTGGCACGCAAACCAAGGCAAAATTTAGAGAGAAGGAATGAATATTGGTAAGGAAAATGGCTGAACTTCGGTTTCTATTTATAGTCGCTGTAACCTCGGTTTACGCGGGGCGTACTCCATGACTACGCTGGGCGTAGTCCGTACGCGGGGCGTACTCGCGAATTACGCTGGGCGTAAGCGCGCAGTACTCGAATAGTTGCCGGCTCCTTTTCCTTTTCTCCGGTGTAAAGTAGATTCCTCCGGTCGGTTGTAAAGAACGAATAATAAATAAATAGATAATTAAAAATAAATATTAATTATTTTAAAAACTTTGGAAATTCATATCTTCTTCATATGAACTCCGTTTTCGACGTTCTTTATATCCACGCGTAGGCGGGAACGTAATCTACAACTTTCGTTTAGACTCGGTCGGCTAATTTTGAATTTATTTTAACAGTTATATTTTTAACAGGCCGGGACAGGATTAGTCCGTTAAAAATTCATAACTTCTTCATCCGACGTCCGTTTTCGTCTGTCTTTTTACCGTTGCATTACTATTAACGAGATCTTCAATTCTCGTTTAGGTTGTGTCGGCTAAAAACCGCTCGATCTCAAATCGAGTATTTGGGCTGCATACCGCTAAGCTGAAACTTAGAAAAATCATAACTTCCTCATACGAAGTCAGATTTGGGCGTTCTTTTTATGGGCGCTCTCGGTTTAACGTTTTCTACGACTTTCGTTTAGATCTCTAAGGCTAAAACTTGCTTTATCGTAAATTCACTATTTACGCTTCCCGGTATCGTGTCGGTTCCGTCGTGAAACTTCGTCGGGTCATAACTTCTTCGTTATAACTCGGATTTTGGCATTCTTTATATATTCGGAAACCCCGTCACGACCACTACCACATCCTTCATAGATATCGGGTTTATCTAACATTTTATTTTGACGCTTTTTTTTATTCTTTATTAATTATACATTTATAATTAAATAATAAGCACATAAATTCACATAATTCACAAAATACTCAAATATTTCATTTTTATTACATCAAAAGAGTTACAATAGTTGACCTAGACTATTACATCGTCTAAAAATGCTTAGCCCCGAAACCCGGGCGTTACATGATGGATTTAGGGTCAACTAAATCAGCAGTTTGTTCAAACCCTAGCAAGGAGCAAAATCGGGACATAGAAATAGAGGTCTTCCTGTCGAGAACTTCAAAGGTGATTCTTTGTTCTTCTTTGACGTAAGAAGCAGATGAGTACGCCTTTGATAGAAGGGACATTGGAACATTCTCACACGTCGACAAAGCTTTAACCAGCGGTGAGTACTTCAGGCATTCAATAATCGGTAACATGTAACTGTCGTATTTGAGAGGATCAAGATCAAGAATCAGGTTTTGGTTTGGCTTGATGGCTAGCAGAGAAGACTGTGCTGATTGTTCTTGAACAGATGAAGTTTTAGAGGATCCTGCCATTGATGATTGTTTGAAGAAGAAGATGAATAGTAGATAGGTTGATCGCCAAAGAACTTTGAGAGAATTTTTGAGTGGTAATGAGAGATGTAGCGTCAAAAACTCTTTATACCATTTGTTTGGTGAGAGAAAGTAGGAGAGAGATTTGTATCGATTATTGAAACGTCGCCTGCAAAAGCGTGATATGACAACTGTACGTCAGAAAAAGGTGTCAGGCGGCGAGAAAAGTGGTGTCGGTTCAAAGTTTTACACGCCCATTTGAATTCTTATCCATTAGAATGCCGCGTCAATTTCTCCCTTGCACATTTAAGAGTCATCCATCTTTCGTATTGAAAAAGAACTTTTTGCTTTTAAGTAAACTTGAGTTGAACTGCGAAACTGAAAATCAGTGTAAGTACCACGAACTAGACTTTTGGAAAATCACAAGGATCTTCATGCTAGAGTGTGCCAAAGAGTAAGAAATAAAGAAAAAGCATTTCTGTGGAATTTTAGTGATATCTAGGTGAACACACGAAACAGTGGATCCCGGGAAAAGATCTTTTGCTTCGAAGTCAAGAGAGATTAAGAAGTGTCTATGTGGTTTCCCATGGAATTACGATCACTTGTTTATCAAGCAACAATGAAAGGCTTCTTTTTATTAGGTTTAAGGGTGGCTTTAGCTTCAATCAACTTCCAAAACTTGATATAAGTAAGAATAGTCTGATGAAGTACTCGTGTGACCAGTGTAATCAGTTCATTAAGATCTCGAAAAAGAAAAAGAGATTTCTTGGTACAAACCACAAAAGTGGAGTTTCGTTAATTCCTTGGTGAAAAGTCTAGAACGTTTAAATGTTCACCGTCAATTCATAAAAGTGTGTTGAATTTTGGGTTTCACCCAGTTCGTGGTGGAACGAAAAAAAGATCATTAACACAGATATTGTATAACCATAAACCTCAGTGGTAATTTCTAAGAGTCTCAAGGGTTACTTTTATGAAAACGAATGTGATGGAGAATTGTTTGAGGTGGTTTAAGGAAACGAATGTACCTCTGCTATGCAAAAGTGACCAAGCAGACAACTCTTTAATCGATATGAGAAGAGTAAGGTAGCTCATGACTTATGTGAATTCATAGGCTAATTAGGAAGAAATGATTGGTGTAATCGATTCATTAAGGCTTCAACATAAGGTCGTCGAGGCTTTAGACAACATGCAGCAGCATGCTTCTAGGGACACTTAGCTAGTACATAGAGAAAGAACTTTATACCTGCCCCATCATTCGTGTTATTTAAAAAATGTAGCCTTCAACCCCGCACAAATGGTTAATGAACGAAATAAAAAAAATATTTTTGAATTTTTGATATATATAAAAAAAATAAAGATTAAGATAAAGAAGTGGTATAAATAGAATGAAGAGAAAATAAAAAGTAAGACAATATTTTTGTATATTTGATTTAAAAATATAATAAATAAAAAAAATGTAGAAAAATGATTTTGTAATATAAAAGAAATAAAATAAAAGAACATATAAAAAAATTAAA
Source organism: Lactuca virosa (assembly GCF_052849685.1). Taxonomy (NCBI): domain Eukaryota; kingdom Viridiplantae; phylum Streptophyta; class Magnoliopsida; order Asterales; family Asteraceae; genus Lactuca; species Lactuca virosa. Next base: position 271,826,972 of record NC_136433.1, read on the forward strand.
AATTAAAAATTAAAAAATAAACGAAAACAAAATATATATACTGTACAAAAGGATATAACAATCTCCAAACCACGAGTGAACAGTTGATCATGAGAGAAATAGAGCTTTCGCATGAAGCACCGGAAAAATAGAGGATGCGAATTACTGCGAGCGTTCGCACCAATTTGCATGGAAAAAGATAACTGCGAATTACTGCGAGCATTCACACCAATTCGCATGACACACTTTAGACTCGAGTGCGAAAGTCCAACCAAAAACGAAAGTGTCAACATTAAAACGAAAGTGGTTTTGGAACAGATTCAGCTTCTATCATTCCCAAGCCATGAAGGATTTTATTAAAGGTTGTTTCAGGCAAGGCTTTTATGAATATGTCAGCAAGCTGATCAGCAGATCGTACGAAGTGTACTTCAACATTGTCATCTTCCACGTGATCCTTGATAAAATGATATCTCATTGCTATGTGTTTCATTTTTGAGTGTTGCACTGGATTATGACTGATGCGAATGGCACTTTCTGAGTCACAGTATAAGGGGATTCATTTCATGTTCAGACCATATTCACGAAGTTGGCTTTGAATCCAAATGACTTGTGAAGTGCATGAGGCTGCAACTATGTACTATGCTTCAGCAGTTGAGAGGGATACACAAGTTTGCTTTTTCGATTGCCAACTTACGAGCTTGCCTTCCAAGAATTGGCATCCTTCTGTTGTACTTTTTCTATCCAAACCGCACCCTCCAAGATCATTATCCGAAAACGCTTGTACGAAGAAACCTCAGTTTGATGGATACCATATGCCAAGTGAAGATAATCGTTTTGAGTATATGAAGATGTTCTTGACAGCAACCATGTGTGGTTCTCGAGGATTTGCTTGAAACCTAGCACAATAACAAACGAAAAACATAGTGTCTGGTCGACTAGCTGTTAGATACATTATTGAACCAATCATCTGATGATAAAGGGTCATATCAGCAGCTGGTTTTTCCAGAGATGAAGTTAGTTTCGTTCCGAATGCCATTGGAACCTTCGTTTTTGAATCTACTACCATTCCAAACTTAGTGAGTAGGGTCTTCGTTTATGCCTCCTGATTTATAAATATGCCTTCCTGGCTCTGTCTTATGTTTAAACCAAGGAAAAAGTTAAATAGACCCTTTGAGCTCATCTCAAATTTCGTTTCCATTAGCTTTTGGAATTCAGCTGTTAAGCTGGGGTTTGTAGATCCGAAGATAATATCAGCAACGTAGATTTGGATGATCATTAAGTGGTCACCCTCTTTCTTGCGAAAGAAGGTTGGGTCAACTGAACCTTGCTTAAATTTGGACATTTTTAAGAAACGAGTAAAAGTTTCGTACCAAGCCCTTGGAGCTTGTTTCAGACCATAGACTGATTTGTCTACAATGTAACAGTGATTAGGATACTTCTCTTTTATGAAGCTAGGTGGTTGCTCCACATACACTATCTCTTCAAGTTCCCCGTTCAAGAATGTGCATTCGACGTCCATCTGGTATACCTAAAAATTCTTATGTGCCGCATAAGCTAGAAAGATGAGAACGGATTCTAGCCTAGCAACAGGTGCGAAAGTCTCTTCGTAATCAATGCCTTCCTCTTGACAATACCCATTTACAACCAATCGCGCTTTGTTTCGTATCACGTTTCCTTCTTTATCAAGCTTGTTGCGAAACACCCACTTTAACCCTACAACAGATGCATCCTTTGGAGTAGGAATCAGTCTCCAGACCTTGTTTCGCTCGAATTCATTGAGCTCCTCTTGCATTGCTTGTACCCAATCCGAATGATCCAGAGCAATCTGAACATTTTTGGGTTCAACTTTGGAGATGAACGGATTAAACATGCAATATTCTACTTTGGAGAATAAAGCTATTCATTTCGCATTTTGTTGTGCTCTTGTAAGAACTCCTGAAGACGATTCACCTATTACTTGCGTTTGTGGATGATCTTTGGTCCATTTAGCCAGAGGAGGATAATTAGGATCATAAGTGGGATCCAATTCAACATTTATGTCCTCAAATTCTGACTGTACATCCGAATAGTCATTCGCATCATCTTTCTCCCCTCGAATGATGAGTATATCTCTTCTTCAGTTGTCGGATTCTCCCCCTCGAGTGGACTTTCGTGGGAATCTGTTGGAGTTAGGTGCCCCCCCTGAACAATTTCATTGGTAGTTGATTCAGAACGCTCCCCCTGAACTGCAGCATTCGTGTCATTGGGAGCACTCGCACTTGGCTGTCCTTTGTGCATATCATTCGCATCGTCATCAATTATCTTCTTTAATTCATCAACATTGTTGTCAGCTGCTTTGGATTCGAAAGAGATAGCCTTTTCTGGTTCATCAAATAGAAGCATGAACTCTTCGTAGAGATTGGCTAGTGGAATCGTAGCTGGGCTTGGTGTAGGAAAAATCTCTTTTGATTGACTATCGTTCGCTTGAATCCTCTTTAAGTAATTGTCGTCGAACGTTACATAATAGGTTTCTTCTATTCGTTTTGAACATTTGTTAAGAACCCTATATGCCTTAGAGGTCAGCGAATATCCCAAGAAGATACTTTCGTCAGCTTTCACACCGAATTTGTTCCTCTATTCTTTAGAATTGAAGATGAAGCACCTAGAACCAAAAACATGGAAAAACTTTCCTTTAGGTTTTACTTTGTTTAATATCTCATAGGGAGTGATAGAGAATCGATTATTGAGGAATGAATGAATGTGGGTATAGCAGACAGTTCCTATCGCATCTGCCCAGAAGTAGAGTGGCAGATTCGCGAATGAGAGCATGATTCTCGCAGCCTCGCACAATGATCAGTTTCTCTTTTCAACGACCCGTTCTGTTGTGGAGTGTAAGGAGCTGAAAATTTATGTGAAACTCCTTTCGCAGTCAGAAATTCTTCAAACCTCTGGTTTTTGAATTCCAACCCATTGTCACTGCGAATATTACGAACCAGCTTTCACAGTTGTTGTTCAATCTTCATAATGAAGTCTTTAAGCTTGGGAGTGGCTTCAGATTTCTGCTTAAGAAAATAATCCCAAGTGAAACGAGAAAAATCATCCACAATTATGAGAATATACTTATTACCACCAATACTTTCGATCGCAGATGGACCACAAAGATCGATGTGCAAAATTTCGAGTGGCTCAATGACTTTCGTATTCACCACCGTCGGATGACTTTTCCTACTTTGCTTTCCCTTTTTGCATGCAGCACAAAGATGATCCTTGTCATACTTTAGGAGAGGAAGCCCTCGGACATGATCACCAAGAACGAGCTTGTTGATATCCTTGAAGTTAAGGTGCGAAATTCTTCTATGCCATAGCCAACTATCGTCTGTAGGTGCTTTTGTTAGAAGGCAGATGGTTGTCTTTCCTCGTATCGGATTTAAGTTCAATGGATACATCTCGCCTTTGTATTTAGACTTTAAAAGAACTTCCTTGGTTTTCTTCTCAATGATCTCATAACCTTTGTCGTCAAATGAGAGCTTCAATCCTGTTCCTACGACCAACTGTGAAAGACCTATAAGATTGTGTTGCAGTCCCTCAACAAAATCGACTTTACGAATTGAGAATTTTCCATTTGTTATCATTCTGTAGACTTTGATTTCTCCAAGTGAATTATTCCCAAACTTCACTCTTCCACCGTTCTTTAGTTCCCTATACTCTCGTAATTCATCCTTCCTACCTGTCATGTGACGCGAACAGCCACTGTCGATATACCATTCAGTGTCAAACTGTTCGTCACGTATCACCTGCAAAAATGAAGCAGATTTAGGAACCCAAAGTTGTTTGGGTCCACGTGAGTCTTTTATAGAGAGAGGAAAAACAATTGAAAGATCAACCATATAGGTTCGTTTTATTAACGTGGTGTTATCTTTCTTTGTGATTTTAAAAACCTTTATCCTTTTTCACTTTTCTTTGTGTTGGTTTCGGGCTACTTGACTGGGGCCTGCTTCCTTTTCCTTTAACATCTTTCGATGTCTTGTATGGATGCGTTGCGTTTTTGGTTTGTGAGTTGTGAGGTTTTGGATTCTCCACAGGGCTTTTTGGCTTTGAAAGAATAGGTTTTTGAAAAACCTTTTGTTTAGAATTTTGTGGATTGTGAACTTGATTTTGCGAAAAGCTCTTTGGATTCGCTTTTGGTACAACTTTTGCATTTTGATTGAGTGGTTTCTCAACGCAAACAATGTTGGGATTTCTTGATTGCCAGAACTGTTTTCTTTCCCTAAGATTTTTGTTGTATCTGACGTTCCTTTGATGTTTCTGCATTGCGAATTGTTCCGAAGATTTGTGAATGTTAGCCTTCGCTCTTGGCTTTCTTGCTGGAGTTTTGTTTTGCATAGAAGATGTGTCTCTAGGAACGCTCTTAGTTCCACTGGGAGATCCTTTCTCGTAGCTGGAATTGACCTTGTTTAAAGGTTCTGCTACATATCTTCCTTTTACTCTCTACGTTGTCCTTTCAGAGAGACCGACTGTTTCATCAGTGTTATCGATAGGAGCTGACCAAAAGTACGCATCACACCCATCTGCGTTGTCTTCTTCAACTAAGCACGTTAATTTAACGGTTTGGTTTTTGTCAAGTCCTTTTCTTGTAAAAACTTAGTTGGGGGCAGTTTGGACTTTAGGAAAAACGGTCGCTTTCGCTTTTAAAACTTCAGGTTTAGTTTTAGAAATTCGTGCGAACTCGACTGAATCCTCAGATTTTAGGACTTTTGCAGGGACAGGTTCATTTTTAATGAAATCAGAACAATCAACCTCATCCTCTACTGGAATAAAGTTCTTTCAACTTGTACCATATTTCCTTCGCAGTATCACAGGAACTTATCAAACAAAAAGTGTCCGGGGGTAACGCAAACCTTATTATCCTCATGGATTTAATGTTGCTCGTCGGTTTCTCTTTCTCATCTTGAGGAATATCTTTAACATCGACAAGAAGAGTATTCCACTATGGCTGAGTTTTGATGACTCTTCTGCTTCCCACGTGCATGAATGTTCCTTTTGTTATTGCTTGCCAGATCGTCATTCCATGGTCTTCGATACCCAAAACATAATCCTCAAAATGTCGAGCCCAAACTTCATAGTCTTGAGGAAAGAGAATAAGGATCTTGGCAGTAGATATAATGCTGCTAGGAAGATTAAAAGAGAGAGTATGTGGATCTTCAGGCTGCATGATGTAGCTTCACTTAAAACCTGTAAAGAATAAGATGTGTAAAAACTATAATCGAGTTTAGCGCGTAATAAGGATCAAGATCCAATGTCAACAATCGATCAAAACAATTAAGACGGCTAGAACAGATCCATAAAAAGCGGAAAAAAACCCTAGAACACTCGACAGAAGAGTTGCATATGATTTACACAATCTCCTACTTTGATACCAATTGTTAGAATAAATAAAGAGTTCATCAAAATATTCTTTAATAGAAAAGTAAATTAAACAATGAAGCAATGAGCAAAGTCGTGTTGAATGATTAATAATAAGTGCTTTAGAAGAGCTCGATGAAGAACTTATACTGTAAAGGCACGGAAGTGAATTACACGATGATTTACCCTAATACATCACATGCATGCAGTATTTAAAGCTAAACCGTAGAAACATCAAAACGGATGGACGAGCCCATTCCGTAAAAGGCTAACTACATACATAACAAAATTTGACACAATCTTTTAAATAACCCAACAGAGTGCAAAATTTCTATATGTTCGACAGATTCCGGTGTCCATGCTTCAAAGAACACCCAAGGATAATAAGTATTTGTTGTCTTTTTAAAGAAAACATGATCATTTCTCCACCTGTTCGACTATTTGTGGATGATTCTCAAATGGAATTTTTGAAACAAAAGGTAATTGAGGAGAAGGTTGTTTCTTAGATTAGACGAAATGGAGTTTCTAATAAGGAGCCTAGCATGGAATCTCCAGTTAAAAAGCAATTTTTTAAGAAATGGAATAAGAATGTGAATGAGGGTAAAAAGAAAAGGCGAAAGTTAGTCAATAAAGGATAAGTTCAAGTTGATGATGCTGATTATGAGAATACAAAAATGGTTGTTGATATGGATCATGATGATGATAATCATCCCAAGGTGAATAAAACGTAAACTTCATCACTTCCTAAGTCACCACTAAGGGGGGGATCTCTTCTGAATCTCATAGAGAGGAGGAACATTTTCTGGATGTCCATATTAACACATCCAATATAGTGGCAAACATCAACGTTGATGCACAGAATGTCAAAGCTCTTTTACCACCACCTTCGACATCTGCTCCTACTTCTACTATTCCAGTCAAAATTCCTTTTCCACGCCCTTCGACAATTGGTTGTGCTATTATCATTCCACCTACTTTGACATCTCAATCTACTTTGACTATAAACCAAAGATCAACAACTTCTTCACTTCCACTAGTTTCTAACCTAGTTTTAACTACTCTTACTTCCCTTACATTCACTACCATTCTTCAATCAAAAAATTTGGAGGATCCACTTGTCTCTTCTCAATCCATTGAACCTGTTATTGATGATGTTCTTGAGTTGGGAAATTTGGATCAAAATGATGATGATTTTGATTTTGGTCCTATTTCGTTTAATAATTTTGTAACAGATATACCTGATGATGGCATCATGTCTGGATATCAATACAGGATTCTAAATAACAAGTTGAATAGGTCATTAGATTTCCTATATCTTTGTCTGCAACATCTTATATATTCCAATTACTCAAGAATCTCTTGAGAAGATTTTTGTCGTTCATGAGGGAAAGTAAAGAAGTATGTTGAAAATGGCATTGCTGACGTTCGAGATGGGATTCCTACTGCTATTAGTACTTCTTCAAAGAAGTTAGTTGAGGTTCAAGGAGTTCTCAAGTCAAGTATAATATTTTATTGACAATGATATCGTAACTAAAGGCTGATGACCTCAAAATCTTTTAGACAAAGCTCAATTCAGCAGCTGAGTGGATGGCCCGTGATTTAAAAGCACTTGATGAGTAGAATACCAAGTGTAAGGGTCGAAGATCTGTTGTAATATGTCGAAGACATAAGCTTATTTTACAAGGAATATATGTAAAGAAGCTTAGATGTTTAGTCCTTGTAATTTTTTGTGTGCTTTCATGTTTCCTGTAAATAGGGACATTACTTAGATTTAGATAAGAGACTTCGTATGAACTTGTCTATTTTCTCTCTGTAACATTTGAAAGCATAATAGAGCTGAAACCAGATCATATTTACATCGTGTGTTCAAACTACATAGGAAATTATTACCTTTTCTAGCATATGAGGGAGCGAAGGTTGATAATATTTCGTATGATTGTGAGAACAATATTGCTGAGTTTGAAAAAATTCCTGATGATAGGTATGCTTATGGAATTGTCAAAATTGACGAATGTCTTGATTCAAGTGAATTAGTTAACATTATGAATGATAGTTTGACAAAATCAGAACAAATCAAAATTTTGAAAAAGACTGAGAATTCGACATCTGATTCTCAATCTAATTTTGCCGATATTGAAGATAACTCTGACAATATTAGCGAAATTAGTGATATTGAGGATGTTGATTGTTCTCAGTTGACTGTCATTAATGTTGCATCCAAATCTAAAGGAAAAGAAAAACTTATCGATTTGATGGTTAAGATTGACACTGACAAACCTTCAACTTCAAAAGTTTGTGATCCCGAGTTTGTGGATATCCGAGACAGTCAAACGGATACCAGTGATGATGAAAATCATGAAGAGGATTCGCACAAAAAGGTCTCATCAAACAAAGATTCGAAAGAAACTGAAATTCCTCGTGTTGTTGTTGATCAAGTGTTTGGGGACACTGAAAATTTCGACAAAGTGTTGTCTGAAAAAGGAGCCCATTATTTGGAAACAAATCAAGTGGTGTATCCTAATTTCAAGTGTACTGATGATGTTGTATTTCCAAATCAAGTGTTTGTCACTACTGGAAATGTTGAGAACATTAAACCAGAATTCACCAAAATGGTCAAGGATGACAACAAGAAAACAACAGACGAATGATTCTTTTCAAATCAAAGAACTGTCGAAAATAATCTAACAAAGAATTCATATGTTTTTCAAAGACAAAAACCACAACGCAAATGGGTTGAAAAATCGAAAATTGTGAAAGAAGTTACGAAAGAGGTTGTTGTGGAAAATGAAATTGTTATCAAATTAAATTCCAAAGAATTTAAAGAACAAATTAACAAGTTTTCAAAAGAAAATGCAATTTCAAAAAGACAAGCTCGAAAGAAGATTTTTTGAAAAACCGTGGAGTCTCGAAAGAAACAAAATGGTTTGACATTGAAAACGACTGAAAACACAAAGACTAAATCTGTTGAGAACAATTCTTCACATTCAGTAATTCATTCAGATCAAAAGAAAAATCCCGCTCAAACAAATAAAACTAAATCTGAATTTTATCCAAAAACAAATTCTACGAAAGTTTCGAAAACAACATTTTCTAAAGATAACAAAAATACCTCAAAGAGTGTTCAAAATCAACCATCAACACAACAATTTTCTTCTAATCAACAAACAAGATTTTCTCAAAATCAAAATTTTCAAAATCGATTTTCTCAAAATATAAGCGTTGGAAACAATGATGGAAGTCGATACGCCATGGCATTTCGACCTAAATCAAATGTTGATTTCTTCCCACAAAAACCGAATTTTCCAAATCCTTCTGGGAAACAAACCTTAAAAGTTTTGTACACAAAAGGGTTGTCTCGTGACAAAAACATCGATCATTGGCTTGAAGGAAAAGGACGAATGTATTAATCAAGGAAATATTCTCAACAACAAATTCACGAAGCTTATGAGCATTATGTGACTAGTTCGTCAGCTGAAAGCTCATCTTCAAAAGATTCGAATGTTTCGGTAAAAACTTGGAAACCAGTTTCGAAAGACAAACAAGTTGGAAAACAAACTGAGAACAAAAAGGCGAATGTCAGTGACAAATCTAAACCTTCGAAAACTTATATTTCTGCTCCTATACCTAGTGATGTGGACTTAATTGATAGTCTCAAAACTAAAGTTTGTGATTGGGTTAAAAGTTCTGCATTTCATTCTGTTTTTAATGCTAATTTCCAAGGACCCAAACAGCCTTGGGTACCTAATTCTTTCATTGATTGCAGGTGTTATGTGACGAGCAATATGATGAGAAATGGTATATCGATAGTGGTTGCTCACGTCACATGATTGGACGAAAGGAAAATTTGAGAGATTTTCGAAGCTTGGAAAATGCAGGTGTTGTGAAGTTCGGAAACAATCACAAGTGCTAGGTGAAAGGATATGGCAAAGTCACGAATGGAAAGTTCACTGTTAATCGTGTTGCTTATGTAGAAGGTCTTCAACATAACTTGATAAGTGTTTCACAACTTATTGTGGGCACTGGCAATCAAGTGGTGTTTAACGAAGAAGGAAACATAATTTCGATTGTTGAAACTAACGAAGTTTTGCTCAAGTCCAAACGACATGTTGACATGTTTACTCTTGATATCAAACCGATCATCGGCAAACCCTCAGTGTGCTTACTTTCGAAAGCTTCCTCTGACATAAGCTGGCTATGACATCAACGTTTATCACATTTAAACTTTCGAAATTTGAATAAATTGGTTGTTGATGATCTTGTTCGAGGTTTACCTGTCCTAAAGTTTGATAATGATACCTTATGTGCAGCTTGCGAACAAGGGAAACAACATAGGAAAGGACATCCAATTGTGATAGATTCGAAAATTGTGGAACCGTTGGAACTTCTCCATATTGATCTTTGTGGACCATCAACTGTTGAAACTCTCAACAAGAAACGGTACATTTTGGTTATCGTTGATGATTTTTCACGATTTACTTCGGTATATTTTCTCAGGTTAAAATTTGAGGTTGCTCAAACAATGATTGAGTTTATAAAGAAAATTGAGATAAGTCTGAAGAAAAATGTTCGAAAGATCAAAAGCGATAATGGGTCTGAGTTTAAGAACAAAGTGTTGGATTCGTACTTAACTGAAAAAGGAATTTCACATAACTTCTCTTCGCCCTATACACCTCAGCAAAATGGTGTAGTTGAAAGAAGAAATAGGTCACTATGTGAAGCAGGAAGAACTATGTTGACATATGCGAATCTTCCTCAATATCTATGGACTGAAGCAGTTTCGACAGCATGTTTCACTCAAAATCGATCTTTCATTCATCGTCAATTCAATATCAGTTCGTATGAAATCATCAATAACCAAAAACCTAATGTCAAATTCTTTCATGTTTTTGGTTGCAGGTGTTTTGTAATGAATCTTAAAGATAACCTTTCAAAATTTCAAGCTAATGCTGACGAAGGCATATTTTTGGGATATTCGCACAATTCTGTTTCATACAGAGTGTTAAATAAGCGCACACGAAAAGTCGAAGAGACATTCAATCTTACTTTTGATGATTATTATGTCAAACAAGTTGAAAATCAATTTGAACAAAAACCAATTATTAATGAATCATCTGATGAAACTGAAGAATCAAATTCATCTGACTTTGATTATGATTTAATTTTTGGTATTCTTGATAGGGCTGTGGATGCTGAAGTTCACGCAAATAATAACCATCACTCTGAATCTTGGAAGCATACTGATGACTTGGAAGTCCCTCAAACAATTGTAGATGTTAATTCAACAACGAATTCTCCAGGAGTTGGCGAAAGTATGCATAATAATCCAGTCGAGGGGGAGCACTTGGATTCGAATACTCTGGTTGAGGGGGAGCATTCTTTCGAGGGGGATAATGGGAGAATGGATGAAGTTGTTGAGGGGGGCATCTAGTTGAGGGGGAGCATCAAAATGATAATCTTGTTGAGGAGGAGCATGAAGAAACTAATACAATAAATCTGAATCAAAATGATGAGTTTCATGATCTAAATGATAATGTTTCTGTTGCAGGATCTGAAAATGAAGAGATGTACGAAGATGCACCTTTGGAATTTGATCCGGCATATCCACCGTTAGAGAAATGGACAAGGACTCATCCGAAAGATCAAGTCATTGGAAATCCTCAAGATGGAGTATTAACAAGAGCTCAAATTCGTGCAAAGAATGAGGTATTAAATACTCATCAAGAATTTTGCATGTTCAATGTTTTCATCTCGAAAATTGAACCAAAAACAGTTAAGGTTGCAATGGAACACTTAGATTGGGTTGTTGCAATGCAATCTGAATTGGCTGAATTTGATAGAAACAAGGTTTGGATATTAATTCCTAAACCTGAAAATGTTTCGATTGTCGGGTTAAAATGGATTTTTAAAAACAAAACCGACAAGGATGGAAATATTGTACGAAATAAAGCACGACTAGTTGTAAAAGGATATTCGCAACAAGAAGGGATTGATTATGAAGAAACCTTTGCCCCTGTTGCAAGACTCGAGGTTGTTCGAATATTTTTAGCTTATGCAGCTCACAAGGATTTCGATGTCTATCAAATGGATGTGAAATGTGCTTTTCTTAATGGTGAACTTGAAGAAACTGTTTACGTTGAACAACCTCCAGGTTTCGTAAATGAAATGCATCCTGATCATGTGTACATTTTAGATAAAGCTGTATATGGGTTAAAACAAGCACCAAGAGCATGGTATGCAAGTCTTACCAGTTTCTTAAAACAGTCGAAATTTAAACAAGGATCAGTTGACCCCACATTATTTCGAAAGAAAGTTGGGAATCATCTAATGCTTGTTCAAATTTATGTCGACGATATTATTTTTGGCTCTACTGACCCTGCTTTGTCTAATGAATTTGAAAATTTGATGAAAAGCCAGTTCGAAATGAGCATGATGGGTAAAATCAATAATTTTCTTGCCTTAAACATTTATCAAAGCAGAGAAGGCATTTTCATCATTCAGGAAAAATATACAAGGAATTTTCTCGAAAAATTTGGAATGACAAATAGCACGAAGTTAAGAGTATGAATGGCGGTTGGCACAAGGCTACCACCTTCGTTAGAAACGCCTGCGGTTGATCTTACCTTATACAGGAGCATGATAGGTTCATTGCTTTATCTTACTGCAAGTAGACCTGATATCATGTTTTCCGTGTGTAATTGTGCTAGGTATCAAGCAAATCTAAGAGAACCACATTTAACTGCTGTGAAGAATATCTTTCGTTATCTCAAGGGAACAATTTCGTTAGGATTGTGGTATCCTTTGAAATCAGGATTCTTCATTCAGGCATTTTCAGATGCAGATCTTGGAGGGTGTACTTTGGATCGAAAAAGCACAAGTGGTGGTTGTCAATTTCTGGATGGCAAGTTGGTTAGTTGGTAGTCGAAAAAGCAGACGTGTGTTTCGATTTCTACTGCTAAAGCTAAATATGTTGCAGCTGCTGCTTGTACATCACAAATTATTTGGATCCAGAGTCAGTTGCGAGATTATGCCACTAATATGAAAAAGATTCCATTGTACTGTGATTCACAAAGTGCTATACGCATTTGTCATAATCCAGTACAACATTCGAAAACAAAACATATAGCTCTTCGTTATCATTTTATCAAAGATCATGTGGAAGATGGCAACATAGAAGTCCATTTTGTAAAAACAACTGATCAGCTTGTTGATATTTTACAAAAGCTTTGGATGAAAAATCATTTGTTAGAATTTTGACAGGATTGGGAATGATCGAAGCATGTTCAGTTCCAGGAATGATTTCGAATGTATAACAACGAAGTGTTATATAAATATGACGATTCAGAGGTCATCATGATTCATTCAGAAGCTGATAGTATTAACCATTCAGAGGTTACTGTTCATAGTCAACGCTTTGACATGCTTCGTCTTCGTTAGATTGACCATTTTGGTTTGGGGTAACACTTTTCATTAGTTTGTCAAATTTTTGTCTGATTGTCAAAGTTTCGTTTGTTTAACAAATTTTTGATAAGTTTTTCAAATATTCGTTAGATTTCCAAATTTTCGTTAGTATCGTAGTTTTATTTTCGAAAAATCAAAAACTACAAAAAGATTTTATTTTTGTTTTGTCATTTTATTTTCGAAAAATCACAAAATCCAAAAAGATTTTCTTTTGTTAATTGTCTTCTTTTTCGAAAAACTTACAAAAACACAAAAATATTTTTTATTTTTGAAAAATCAAAAACTACAAAAAGATTTTATTTTTGTTTTGTCATTTTATTTTCGAAAAATCAGAAAATCCAAAAAGATTTTCTTTTGTTAATTGTCTTCATTTTTGAAAAACTTACAAAAACACAAAAATACTTGTTCTTTTCAAAAAATCAACAATATGAAAAAGATTTTTGTTATCTTGTTCTTTGTCTTTTATGTCTACAGATTTCACGAAAGTTATACAAGGGTCATGCTTGTGTTTCTCTGGGAAGGTACAATTTCGACAACTTTGTACTAGTTAGACTGTCCCTAGAAGCATGCTGCAACATGTCGACCCAAGCCTCCATAGACTCAATCTGTGTTTATGAAAGCCTTAATGAAATCTTTCATACGAAAATTTCTTCCCAAGTCAGGCTTATATTCACATTAGTCAAATGAGCTACCTTACTCTTCTCAACTGAGTTAAGAGTTTTCTGTTTGGTCCAAAAATAACAGAGGTACAATTGATTTCGTGAACCAATCTTTTTCATCTTCAAATTTCTTACACTTTCACACACGAAGACATATGTCCAAGAGATCTTTGATTCAACCCATCAAGATTGAGACATGTCAAAACTCTATGTTAATGATCTGACATCATGAGGTCGTGATGAAAGCGAAACCCAAAATTCTAACTTCGTAAGGAATTGACGGGGAACTAAGTTCCAGTTTTGACGAAACATTTGTTTCAGTGCCACTTTTCGAAACTCCAAATCATATTCATTTCATATGTGTGGTCTTGATCAAACTATCGAAGCCCACGATGTTTGTTACCCAACAGGATCCGGTATAAGTTTTTTCATGAATATGACTTTCGTGTGAGTTTCGTTTGCTATCGAAGTCACTTTCAAAATAATTCAAAGCATACTTGTCACTGACTACACTGGTCAAACAAGTAATTTCGGTTACAATAACTCACCTTATGTTTAGGTTGATATGTAACGAAATTGTAAACCACCCATGAAGCCTTATAAAAGAAGCCCTTCGATACTTCTCTATAAGTATTCGATTGTAATTCACGGGAACATACAGAAGCAGTTGGTTATCTCTCTTGATAATTAACGAAGTAACCTTTGCCTGGGGTTTATCTGCTTTTGTGTCGAACATTTATTTGTTTGACATCACATATCCAAATTTTCGTTAATTTGCTTCTTATCTTATCTTTGGAACACTGCACTCATGAAATCCTTGAGGTTCTGAGTAATACCAACTCAGGCTGATGATTTTGAACATCTGGCACATGACTTTGCTTTTTATCCCAAAAGTGAAAGAGCCTTACCTCCATCTGAAGGTTCTTGACGGTTACAATTCAATTGGGATAAACGATCAGACTGTTTAAAAAGACGTTTTGTATTCAGTTCGGGTTTCAAGGTGATGTGACAGCTCTTTTTTGACGTATGGCAACTTTATCGGCAGAGTGGTGCGAGATTCCAGGTGCCACGTCGGATCTCATTTAATGCCAGTCCCACTTCAAATTCAAACACTAGGGTTACATATAAAAGGGGAATCAAAGGGTTTTATCAGTTTACGCTTTCAAACGTAAAATTACCAAATTCTCTCTGAAAATTTCTGATTGTTCTTCAAAGCTTCCACAAAACCCTAATCATGACCAATTCTGCTGATGTTATTATTCACTCACAAAACACTGAAGATGTTACTTCACAACCGATCATGAAGATTCAAGGCATGAACTATCAAGTCAAAGAGGATGTTTTTCTTTATCCCGAAGAATTGAAGATGTTGGTAGTCGCATTGAAAAGCTCTGTTCTTTCGACTGCCATGTTCAATTCCTTTGATGTTCCACTTTCATGGCTTTCACAAGCAGGATCCACTGTTACTTACAACAAAGCAATGGATATCACCACTTTCCAACTGGTGAGTGAAAAGAAGATCCGATTGTCCAAGAAGATTTTTTGTCAGATTCTTGATATCCCTAATTCTGTAATATATACTGATCTTTCTTCTGCACAAGTCATCCACATGTTTAATGAGACGGGTCATCAACCCCCACTCACCAAGATCAGTGATTTCAAGAAGTCTGGACTTCCGACTGTTTGGAATTTTCTATTCGGAATCTTTCTACGCTGCTTGACTGGTCGCAGTGTTGGCTTGGATAAAGGTCGAATGGAGGTGTATTCTATGGTCGCTGGCGTCTACAATGATATTACAGTGGATAATTCTACACAGCTGTGGAAGGAATTTCAGAAGAGTGTAGAAAACACGAATGTTGTTCAAGGAATTTCGTGTGCAAGGTATTGGAGTTTAATTCTTCGATATTTCTATCCAACAAACTTGCTTCTTATGGAGTATTTGGAAACAATCAATCCTAATGATGAATCTGGGAAGTTTTTGCCAAAAGAAATAGCTGGTCCTTCGAAGAAGTTATGCAAATCAAAGAGGGATGCAACAATTACTCCTGAAAAACCTGTTCAAGAGCCAAAGAAAAAGAAATCACCACCGGAACAGACGAAGCCAGAAGCACAAGTTTCTACTGTTGTGGTTGAGCCAGTCGAGCCTGTTATTGATGACCAAGCAAAGGAAACCATCGCATCAAAATCATGTATTTTCCGAAGAATTAAAAAGAAGTCTCGTGGATCACGAAAGCTTTCATATGGTTCGTTTAAGTCTTCCTCTACTATGGTTCGTAAACCATATCTGAATCATCAAGGAATTCTTATTCGTGAGGTTCCAGCTCCTGTTTCTCCTTCCTCGAAGAAACGAAGAGCTGAAGATGTGGCTACACGTATTTCCAAGAAGAAGTTAATGAAAAGAAAGATGGTTCTTCAAGAGGAATCATCCGAAGGAGAGAAAGTTCCTGAAACTCCTGAAGCCACTATTCTTAAATCAACATCTACTCCTGAGAAGACTAAGGTCACACCACCCAAAGTTTCGTTAACTGAATCAGTTACTGAGGAGGTTCGAACTTCAGACATCTCTACAGACGTATCTGATACGGTTGTAAATGTCAAAATGGGTGAAGGAGAATCCAATAAAGAAATTTCTGTTTCGAACACTACCAATTCACCCACATTTGAAACCATTCTTACTCAACCAATCACTACTTTATTCTCATCACAAACCACTGATCCACTTCAATCTACTGAGGACACTAATGTTGACGAAGGGAATTTGGAGGAACATTTGACGAGATGGAGTTTGATGAAGAAGAAGAAACTTTCCCCGAAAATATGTTAATGACGATGAAGCAGTTTAAGATTTTGAATAAGAAGATGAATTCGATTATTCAGTCTCAAGCTGACATGGGGGAAGTCAATCTATTTCAAGATTCTGGAATGATTCAAGATTCTGAGTCTAGAATTTTGGAGAAGGTGGACCAAAATGATAAGTGTAATGAATTACGAGTGAAGTCTCAATCTTCGAATTTTGTGGGTGAAGTTCAAGATTTACAAAGGATGGCTAAAGAACGACATGTCTTGTTTTTATTAAAGATGTGAAGCAAGTTCGCGAAGATGTCAACTTCAAGCTTCAAGAACTTCGTGAAGATATGCTCAAAGAGATTGCTAGTGCTCAGCAAGACTATGCATCTCTCAATCAAAAGGTGGATATTAGTTGTGATGCTGTCACAAAGTATGTCAAGCTGTATGAAAGCTTGAGTCCTCAAGTAACTCAACTTTCTACGGATAACAGTCGAAGCTTTGTGGAGCTTACTTCTTTGTTTAAGGAGTTGAAAGACTTATCTACCACACCTGTTTCCTCTTCGATCATTGCCCCAGAATTCTTATCACAAAAGTTTTCTCAATCCGAGGCTGTGTTGCATAAACAGTTGGCTCCGTTATCAAAGTTTTCCAGTCTTCTACCAACAGATGCCCCACATGTTGTCACAGGGATGCAAGGGGGAGAGAAGAAGGTTGGTAATGCGAAAGAAGGTGAGGTTTCGCATGAAGCTGTTAAGACTGTTGGGAAAAAATTTCATATGAAGATTCCATCATCAAAGCCAATAGTCTCAACTGCTGGGCCTGTTACTTCAACAGTTAATACCACAATGCCGATTTCCACAATGCCAATTCCAAGACCAATTTCTAAAGGAATTGTGATTAATTCTTCAGCTAAAGGTGGTAGTAGTTCGAAGCCCAAAGAAGTTGTTGATACCTCTTCGATCAAAGACAAAGGAAAAACAATTTTGGTCGAAAAGTCGAAAGAGGAGAAGAAAGCTGAAACTGAAGCTGAGTTGGAGAAATTACGAGTGGTCCAAAGTATTTTGAGTCTTCGTGCAAATGATCCGCCTGGAATGAACAAGGGTGATCCTGCTAAGCATTACAACTATGAAACAATCGAAGCAAGAGTTGCATATAATCATATGTATGCTTTTGAGAAGAAACCAAAGCAAAGCTATGCTGTTGTTAATTCTGATATGAAACAACTGGATTTCCCGGTGAATGAAATGATGTTCATCATGGCTCAGTACAAGATTGCTGAGAAATTTGATAATGATGATGATTACACGTATATGAAGCTCAGGTTTCATGTTGTTCTAGGGAAACTTCCAGAGGAAATATGGTCACTTGTGAAGATAAAGAAGGTGATCAATATTAATAAGGATGTTCTGTTCGAGAACATGATGCAGAACCTTCGTTTTCAGGTTGCAAGGGCGAATGGTCAGGAATGTGATTTCTCTATAGCTCATTTTCCATTGATGAACTTGTATGATCTTATACAAGTTGCAAGACAAAGATGCTTCTTATCTTCGAGAAACTGATCCAGAAGTTTTTCGTCTTGGTCTTGCCCACATCAAAATATTCATAGATAACTACTATAAGTGTTTGGCTCTAACAGATGTGGAGTTGGCAACTGCGAAGGGATTAGAAGTGAAAGTACCCATGGAACCAACGAAGACTCAACCTGAGTTAAAGAAGTATGCAGATGGGGAGATTTGCTTGAAGCCATTCGGTTTGGTATTCGCAGGGAAGGATAAAAATGGAAAAGCCAAGAGATTCTTATTCCAAGCATGCGAAGTTGAGAGATACACAACGTCCCAGTATACGAACTTTATTGTTCGTATGAATAGCTGCAAGAAGAATAACGAAGGGGACAAGAAAGAATTGAAGAAGATTATTTCTTGGTACTCTGAAATCCGAAGGGTGATGCTGTATGCTATACATATTCTTTTGAACTAAAGATGGTCGAAATTATTACAAAGGGGGAGAATGTAAGGGTCGAAGACCTGTTGTAATATCTCGAAGACATAAGTTTATTTTACAAGGCATATATGTAACGAAGCTTAGATGTTTAGTCCTTGTAATTTTTTGCGTGCTTTCATGTTTCCTATAAATAGGGACATTACTTAGAGTTAGATAAGAGACTTTGTATGAACTTGTCTATTTTCTCTCTGTAACATTTGAAAGCATAATAGAGCTGAAACCAGATCATATTTACATCGTGTGTTCAAACTACATTCGTTTAACTCTGATTTGATTCATACTTGATTCTACACTTCATCACCAAGCTCAAAACATTTTTTATAAGCTTCTTCTAGATGTACAAACTCTGATCGAAGATGTGCTAGATTTTAATAAAGATTACACAAAAAAGATATCGAAGACGGATGAAAGCTACTTCAATTCTTTTCATAATTTTAAATCGAATCTGGCTACGCTGGAGAAGAAGATCAATATATGAATCCTGATCACGTTGCTACTACACTCACCATAGTTCAAATCACGTTTGAAAAGCTTATGGCCTATTTTCTTGATGTTGTTAAACGATTAACCACCATTGCTCCACGATTTTCTGCAAATATCATGTCACAAAGGGGAGAAAGAGGTGGTGGGTCAGGGTCAGGGTCAGGATCTGGATCTAGATCAGGATTGGGAGTTAAAGAGAAATAATTCCAGTCAATAGTTTTAGGAAAAGTTTTATCTTCAGTTATCACAACAACAGTTCCTATTCAGGAACTTCTAAATCTGATTTGAAGAAACGCCAACCTTAAAAATGTATTGTTATTGGAGATCAGCAAGCACATAAGCAAGTTATTTAATATAGCTCAGGCAAAGGAAAAGGGAAGGTGATTACAAATGAAGAATTAAAAAGAATACAATGAAATCACATAGGCGGAATGAGGCAAGCAACAAGCATTATTAGAAAAAGATAAAGTGAAAGAGAATATGCTTAGAAGAAGGGTGATGTAAACAAGTTCTGGAACTTTGAAACTATCAAATATTTAGCTCTTAGTGATGTTTAAGAGTTTGAAAAAGAGCCCAAAGTTAGTTAATCATTTGAGAATATAGTGTTTAATCAAATGGATTTAACAATGTGTTATCTTATGTTTAAGTTTCATCAATTCAATCTTCCACATAGTTTCTATATAAATCATGCTCATAAGCATATAAAGATCAGATTTTATGCAAAATGTACTCCAGATGTTCAGATGGTTTGGTCGTCTAAAAAAATAATCAAGATTTTCTCAATAACAAAGGATGTGTTACTTGAGAATGATTTACAAAATATTTAATACATGGTAGTTAGAGGAGATCAGATGAATTATGAGCCTATCATTATATTTTTTCCACTCATGAATCCACATGACTTTTGGTGTTAGTTAAGATAATGTAAAATCTCAGTGATAAATAATTTCTTGACCCTATCATATACAACTCAGCTTTTACACATGTTAATAAATTCCTCATGTTCTACTATTCAAAAATTGCTTTGCCAGGCTTACAGTTAGCTAAAGAATTCAAGAAGACTGTTGGCAAACCAAGCATTCAAATGTATGGGGTACAACAGTTTGATGATGGTGAAATCTTGTTGAATCCTAAAGGAACAATTTTCTTTGGGAAATCACAAAACAATGTTAAGAAGAAGTATATGGTCCATACAAATTTATAGGAAAGGTTCCCATCCTTGTAGATCAACAGTGCATTAATGAGAATAGAGAATTGCCCAAAGAAGTCTAAATAAGATAAAAGAGAGATAAAGACCATTCTTCAATGGTATCTCAATGTTTTAAGAACTCTTCTTGGAGTCATTATGTCTATGCGTAAAAAGTGAAGAATTGTTTTCCCAACACAAAGGGGGAGAATGTAGAGGATATGTTGTGTCGAAGACCATGACTTGTGTTTTACTTTGTATATTCAAGTAGAAGAGTTGTAGTCTATATCGAAGCTTATGAACCTTCAATATATCTTTTTATTTCAATGTGTATCTTTTGTATGTGCTTTGTTGTCGAAGACACACTGTACTTTTTGTAGTTTGTTGATAGAACTATAAATAATGTTATAGTATTGAGTATTAGGTACGTATATTTTACACATTCCAAACCTGTACTCGTGATTGTTTCCAGACTAATATGAAATTAAACATGATAGAACATGAAAAGTGATACTTATGTAATCCGAGATGTAGTATGTCCGAAATGGAAGAGTGTCTGAGATTAAGTGAATTCCAAAGTGAAAGCTTATCCGATATGAAGACTATGTCCGAGATTCTTTAATGTTTAGAAGTGTTTTGAGTCTATAGAAGTTTATGAATGATAAGTATTGTTTTGTATTTTACTATGTGTCTTGTATTTTGGTACGGGAGACAAGATCAGCAACAATGGTTGTGTCAGCCTGTTGATCTTCAATCCCTCTCCAGTCCATGCACACCTTTTTTAGTCTTTGTCTTTTAGTCACTCATGGACTATATAAGGAGTTGAAAACCTTTGTCGTTATAACAAGTGGTGGACATTTTTCACTTCGATTAAATCAAAGAATCAGTTGGTCAATAATTATCTCTTACATTCTTCTTGTTCTTATTTGCTTTACATTATTCATACTTCATATTATTCATACTTCATATTATTCATACTTCATATTATTCTATAATGTGCACTTTGTTGAGTTAATCATTTTTGTGAGTTGACGGGTTTACCACACTTGACTAGAACTCTATTACTAGAAATCATTGATATTAAGTTAACTTAAGGTTTGAGTTTTCAAACCTTGTTCACGCAAATCAGTGAACTCACAATTGGTATCGGAGCCTAACTGGTTGTCCTTTGAATCTATAAGAACAAATTATAGTTGGTTGAAGATTACCTTGGTATCTCAATCATTTATGTGTTCATGATAAAAGCTCTTCTATACACCACTTCAGCTGTAATATCTTAACATCAATGGATGCTTCTAATCAATCTCAACAAATTTATTCAATGCAAATTGCAAATAGCTTGGGTTGCCCACCGTATGCCCTATTGCTGGTTGTTGAAGAGTATGATCACTGGAAAGTTAGAATGCAAATATTTTTGCTTTCCAAATAAAAAGGTGAAGAAATATGGAGGTCAGTGAAAGAAGGTCTTCATGTTCCTGTCAGACAAGTGCTTAGAGATGATGTTTCCACTCTTATGGGTCAAGAAGAGATCCGACCAGTACCACTAACTACAAATGACATTCAGAAGCTCCATGCATATTAGATCGCTCTTTGTGAAATGGTGTTTGTTGTGACACCATCTCTCTTTGAGCACATCAAGTTGTACAAATCTGGAAAAGAGATTTGGGTTACACTTCAAGACTCGTTTGAAGGATCACAAAATATGAAGGATAAATCTTTGATGTCTGTGGTGAATGACTTCGACGCTTTCACTACCACTCCTGGTGAATCTGTTGCCTCTACATAAAACTGGTATAAGATCGTGGTGAACAACATGACAACACATGGAGTAGTCTGAACTCCACTCGAGTAAAATCTCAATTTTATCAACATTCTCAAAAAAAGGATGGGGAAATGTTAAGTCATGTCTTCAGAGTAATGAATTTCTGAAGAAACTAAAGCTCTACCAGTTGTTTGAAGATCTGCAAGGTGATGAATCCAACGTTGCTCAAACGTTGAGAGAACCTCTCGCTTTATTCAATTTGGCCAACCCATCTTTTCTCTTTTGAGAGAACCTCTCGCTTTATTCAATATGGCCAACCCATCTTTTCTCTTTTGAGAGAACCTCTCGCTTTGTGAGAAGCTATACCAGTATGGAGGTCCTCTCGCTTTATTCAATTTGGCCAACCCATCTTTTCAACCTACTCGGCCCAATCCAACTGTTGCACCTATTCTCCCAATTCTGAACTATCCATATGAAGTAAACATTGATCTAGAGGACGATGATTTTGAGCTTCGGTTCCAACAAAAGTTTGTGCTCTTTTCTATGAAGTATAGACAACCTTCAAATCCTAATTAAAAACCTTCTCATAACAGATTTCAAGATTCTCACCAAAGAAATCCTCGACCTTATCCTAAACCAACTGAAAATCTACCAGCTTATCGACCAAACATTCCAAATCGCTCATCGAATCCTCATGATGTTCCAAACCTAGCCAAACCCAAGATTGTATGTCACAAATATGGTCTTGGAAAACACTATGCAAAGGATTGTTTTGCTGATGTTCCTAAAAAACCAAAGGTGAAAGACTCTGCCTCCTACATGTGTTATTAGAGCTTAGTCTTGAAGGTTTAACAACTTTTTCAAGATCAACGATCCTAGATGACAACATTTTCGAGTAATCGACCGAAAGATTCGAAATCTTTGGTGAGTCTCTCCATTGGATCTATTTTTTTCATGCCTATTTTGTTGATCCAATTGAGAAAAAATTAAAAATTTAGCCCAAAATTCATTGTGATTCGTTTTCTTTTTTATTCAAGCCCAATTAATATTGAATTAGCCCAAATTTCAATCCAAATTGTTTAGACCAAAACTGTTCATAATCTACTTTTTCAGTCCAATAATTGTTCTGATTGATTTTGTCCAGTTCGTATATCTAGTTTGTGTATGATTCATGATTTCTATCAATTTCTAATCCCTGATCATATATATTTTTTTGTTGTTGTGTTTTTATGATCAATCTAAAATCATAGGAATTGTTGATGTTGACGCATATCTGTCAAGCTTTATCTAACGCGTTGATTGATCACAATCTTTATCAATCTACTTTGTGAAACCTGTTTTCAATAATCAATCATATTATATTGTCTTGATAATTCGAGGTTTTCAATGGTTGATCCGATTTTATGTATGATCGATATCGTTTTTATTTTGGTATCGATTTGTTTCTGGAAATTATGATCGTAATGATGGTGATAACTGATTCTATATTAGATTTGGTTCAAGAAGTTGAAGATGGTAATAGATTTGAAAATTTTGTGCAAAACATATGAAGAATATATTACGATTGATGTTTTATCTTAAAATCGATTTGAGAAAAATGTTTTTGGTGTTTGCAAGAATCGCTACGATGGGTGAATGAAAAGTCAAACAGAGAAAGATAAAATCAGAACAATTGCTCATTGGTTTGATCAAAACGAAGACTGAGATTTAGTGATGGGTCTTGGAATAGTAATTTGGTATTAGCTGGGTTTCACAATAGATTGAATTTTGGCTCTCACAAGTTGAATAAATTGTTGGTATTGTAAAGGTGTCTCACAATTAAAAGCTTTCACAGATTTTATGTCTCATATTTGAAGCAATTTCAGTTTTTCAATATAGAACTTCGATATGAACTAGGAAGGGTCAAAGTGAGATTGAGGTATGTCAAATGTTTGATATTGAATGGGTTTGAAGGTTAGAGTCGAAATTGAAGGATTGACATTTATGATCGAAGGATTCTGATTCGACAATGATGGTGAAGAAAACGAAACTTAAATGATTAATTTCGACATTAAAGAATTGAATGCAAAATCGATGGGATCGCACTTTGATATGGAAGCTTCTCATTCGAAATCTGGACTTTGATTGTGCGAAAATTATTGGTTCGACTTTGATTGTGCAAAATTTATATGAGAAGGCTTGAGAACGAAAATAATTTTTCGATGGGAAGTGAGATTTTTGTACGAGAAGCTCGTGCTTCGGTGAGAAGTGGATGTTTCGTTATAGCTGTCAACTGGAGCAAGATGATGGCTCGAGTCGAAAACCTAAAATCAAGCTTTAATGCTTTGGGGTCAAAATCAAGCTTTGAGGTCGAAAAAAAATGAGTCGAAGAATCTAATGGTCGAAATTCACGTTTTGTTGTTGCAATGTTGTTGGGATTTTGCATCCAATCTAATTTGCATAACAAGACAGATAAAGAAACACAATTGGTCCCTAAATTTTTAGAAAAGTGACACTTTTACCTAGAAATCTAAATCTTTTTAAATTTTGGAGATTTTTTTTTGAGGATTTCAAAGAGTGTTATTTTTGCAAACGATTTCCAGCAATATGAATTATTTTGCTTATTTTCTTGTGAAAAGCAGTCTAGGAAGTAAAGGTTTCAAAAATTGACATATTTTTTTCGAATTTTCTGGATTGGTTGTCTTGGTTTTTTGTCTTATATCGAGGGGGAGGATTGTACTCCGAAATCCACATTGAGCACTTTCTCAATCCCATTTTATGTTTTATAATATTTTTTCGATTATAAAAAGGGAGAGAGATTGTGATATGGGTATTCGAAATCGAAGGTTTTGTGGATATTCATATTTGGCGAATGATCATTTATGATTGAGGACCGATGTGAGCTTGATGGGGAGTTGATTATGAAGTGATTCGAATTCAATTTTATGAAATGGTTTGTTTTTATGAAGGGTTTTCTCTTAATGAAGATTTTTGGAGTGTGTTTTTAAGCTTAAGGATGGGTAATTTGCCTTGGTTATGGATAATCTAGGACCTAAAATTGTCTCTTTGTTCTTCTGGCTTTGGATTGTAATGTCTCACATTCTAGAACCTTGATTAGAAGATCATTGAAGACTTGAAGATTTGTTGATTGCTTCTACATTTTTGTCACACTTGAGGTCTAAATTGCAAAGTTGCTCTTTTTGGAAATTGAAGTCGGGTCATCAATTCCAAGCTTTGAGGGGGATATTATTAGGGTACAAAGCTCTTCATTGGATGGTGTCTTAGGCTTTCCTTTGTTTCATATGGGCTATGGGTTGAGCTAGCCTATAAATATTTGTATAGTATTTATTGCATAGGTTTGAGAGAGTTCTCATTATATATATTTCAAGTGTAGTTCTAGAGAGAGAGAGAGAGAGATTAGTGTAGTAAGCAAGCACATGCTTCTACATTTTTGTACTTCTCCCTTATCTATACAAATTATGCTTAAACTTTAGATCGGTTCTTATCAATTACGCATGGATTCTTAATTCTGCATTTGTCATCTTCCATGGGATCCTACAAAATCCATCTCGGAACCACTTGAACTTCTTCATATTGATCTCTGTGGGCCATCTGCTATAGAAAGATTACTTCACAAAAAGTACATTCTTGTGATTGTGGAAGACTACACAAGGTTCATATGGGTTTTCATTTTGAGAATGAAATTAAAAATTGCTTCCGTGCTCATAAATTTCATCAAATGAATTGAAGTCTGACAAAACTGCACATCCGAAGAATTTATAGTAACAATGGATCCGAGTTCACTAATGCCACACCGACAAAGGAATCGAACACAGCTTTTATGCGTCCTATACTCCACAGCAAAATGGAGCCGCTCGGTCGTTGTTGAGCTTTGCAAATCTTCCTCTTTTTCTTTGGGCTAAGGCAGTCTCGACAACCTGCTTTACTCAAACTCGGAGTATTATCAACCGTCGTCTCAACAAGACACCGTATGAAGAAATGAAGGATCAGAAGCCAAGTATCTCGTTCTTACACATCTTTGGCTGCAGATGTTTCATCAAAAACAACTGTGATCAACTCAACAAGTTTCAACCAAAATCAGATGAAGCCATCTTTTGGGATACTCTTCCAAATCAAAAGATTAATGAGTTCTAAATCGTCAAACTTGTGTAAATGAAGATAGCTTTGATATCACTTTTGATGACAATTTTATTCGAAACTCAGAGGCAACTCATGTTACAACACACATCATGGAGTCTGATGCTCCACCTCCTGGGTCTCCGAATCCTCAAGTTATCTATGAATTTGATTTCGAGAGCCTTTTCAGACCAATAGAAATAGCTCTTGATTAAGAATCTCGATCAAGATCGTCCTCAACTCTCACTCCTGTTTCTCAAAATATATCTGGTCCGATTCCAAATTTTCCACCATTTGATTACGAACTTCTTTGACTTTTCGAATGATGACGATGCTGACATATCCAGTTCAGAAGTTCAGGGGGGTATCATCCTCAAATTCAAACTATTCAGGGGGAGCAACACAACCCCATTGTTGACGTTGGATCATCTGCTGCACAAGAACTTCCGAGATTGCATATCTAGACAAAGGATCATCCTTTGAATCAAGTCAATGGAAATCTAAACGTCGGAGTTCAAACTCGCTCTGCTGCTAATATTCAAAATGAGTGTAACTTCATGTCATTCATATCAATGGTGGAACCAAAATCCATCAAAGGATCTTTAGAACATTCCAATTGGATTACATCCATGCAAGAAGAATTAGCAGAATTTGATAGAAATCAAGTGTGGATTCTTGTCCCTCCTCCTCAGGATCACCCTATTGTTGGAACCAAATGGGTTTCCCGAAACAAACTCGAAGTCGTTGAAGTTATTATCTGAAACAAAGAAAGATTTTTGGCTAAAGGATTTACATAGATAAAAGGTATTGATTACGATGAGAGTTTAATAACTGTTTCTTGTCTTGAAGCTATCCAAATCTTTCATGCATATGTATCTCATAAAGGCTTCAAAGTTTACCAAATAGATTTCAATAGTGCTTTCCTTAATGGTGAACTTGATAGTCAAGGATATCTTTAATAACCTCTTGGGTTTTTGAACTTATCATATCCAAAATACTGCTACAAACTCCAAAATGTTGTTTATGGCCTCAAGGAAGCTCCTCACGCCTTGTACGAGACACTCACTTGTTTTATGAAGCGTTCTGGTTTTCAAAAAAGAACTCTTGAACCCACATTGTTCCAAAGATCCAATGGAAATCATCTCATGTTAGTTCAAATTTATGTAGATGATATCATCTTTAGATGAACTGATCCGACGATTGTTGTTGACTTTGCAAAACTGATGGTTAGTCGATTTTAGATGAGTATGAATCATGAGTTAAGCTTCTTTCTCGGACTGTAAGTTAAGCAGACCAATAGATAAATCTTTATTCATCAAGAGAAAGACATTTTTGGACTTCTAAACAAATATTCAATGGATACTTGTGCCTCTACTAAAGTTCCAATGGGTTTCGGGCACAAGCTCTTCTCGGACCCATCTGGTCTTGCCGTTGATCAGAACAAGTATTGGGGAATGATTAGATCGCTACTTTAACTAACTACAAGTCGTCCCGATATCATGTTCTCTACATGTCTGTGTGCTATATTCCATGTTAATCTAAAGATGTCTCACCTTATGGAAGTGAAGCAAATCTTAAGATATCTCAAAGGAACAAAGAACCTTAGAGTTTGGTACCCTACGAATGAAAGCTTCTTACTGCAAGCTTATTCGAACTAAAACTATGGAGGACTTCAACCTGATAGGAAAAACACATTCGATGGTTTTCAATATTTGGGTGGAAGATTGGTTAGCTGGTCATCCAAGAAACAAAACTGCATTGCTCTTTCAACAACCGAAGCGGAATACATTGTTGCTGCAAGTTGCACCTCTCAAGTTTTGTGGATGAAATCTTATCTTTTAGACTATGTTTATCGATTTCAATAGATTCCGATCAATTATGATTCTCAAAGTGCTATTGCGATCTCTCACAATCCAATTCAGCAATCCATGACCAAACATATTGATATTGGTACCAATTTATTAAAGATCGTGTTCTAAAATGCAACATTGAGCTCATTTTCGTTCCATATGATGATAAGATTGCTAATGTATTTACTAAGGCATTAGACGAAACCAAATTCAATGCGTTTCAGAACAAAATGGAAATGATGATGCCTGATCCTCAATTCTTTCGAGAAGTTTGTACTCTCTGATGGAAACATCGAAAAGTCAAATAATTCTGAACCAAACATTTTTCACCTTGTAATTGTTTCTTCTTGGAAAATAAAGGATCATTATATGTCTTTTTGTCTAACCTTTTCTTCTAGTCTTAAGTTTTTTACAATGCCACTTTATTGAAAGCTCCGTCCGAAATAGTATTGTCATAGATCTTGAGAATGTTCCGCCTCTGAGTATCTAATATTTTGAATTCCTGGTGTTGAATCTACATCGAAATTCAAATCCGAGTTGGTAATCTGATCTTGTTACTTATCTCTTTCCGATCTCTGCTCCTTCAGCTCTCAGAACTTCTCAAATATATTTTTTTCAAAACTTGACCTCTAATATCTTCATTCATTATTACCTATGATATTCATTTAGATATTGTGCCATCTCTAAACCAATATCAAGTACTAATGTTTCTTTGAAGTTCTCTCTAAAGTATCTTATGTCATTCTATCTCGGAACGTGATGATTTCGAGATTCTCTTAAATAAACTATAAATGAATTTTATGGTTATCATTTAAGTGTAATTTCGAAATACTTTTCATGATGATTTAAATGGTAATTTCTTTCATGATTATCCTCTTAATTCCCAATAAACATGCTTTTGGCATGCATTCTAATAAAGTACTGAGTGAATCTGAATCGAATCAACGGTTACCCTATTTGAACAAACATAAGTCCCATCTCGTGGTTACAAACTGTTACATAGGGAGGTCTTTTAGACTTCTTCATTTAATGCAACCCATTTCCTCATTTAGGTTTCATCAATCTTATTCTTCGACCCAACCTAGAAACATCCACTTATAAAAGGATTTTGAATCCTAACTGTCCCCACCTTTCTCATTTTGGCTATCTCTTCCTTAGAACCTTCAACTATACTCTCTTTTCTTCAGTGTTCTTCAAGTTATCCCAATAATGGCGTCCAAATCTTCCAAACATGAAACTAAGAAGAAGTCATTGAAGGGATATGCTTCATCCTCTTCGACTGAACCTATCCTAATGGAAACCACTCAACTCTTTTCCATCGATCCTATGGATTATGACGATTATGTAAGAATTATGATCGAGTTCATCTCTCGGAACCCCATCTCTATTCCTCTCACCAATTTCCCAAACCCTAACTTCCCTCTTAGGTTGTTAAACAAAACATTTGAACAAGTTAAGTTTGAAGATGGAGTTCTTCAATGCTTGATAGCGGAGGACCTAATTATCCCTGTTCAGAAAGCAACTTTCCTTCGTGCCATTGGAGTTGCAGAAAACCATCAAGGTTTTCCAGTAGATGAACCCACAACAGAAGAATTTCAAGATTTTCTCACTCATATCGGGTACAAAAGGGAATTCAAGCAAGAAGTGTTCAAGAAATCAGTGGTTCCCGGGATATGGACCATTCTGATGCACTTCATTCTCAGATGTTAGTCCAGAAAGAACGGTGGAACAGACACAATGAACAAAGATTGTCTCTATGTCGTTTACAACATGTTTACCGGCCGATCAAACACCGTTGATCTACCAGATTTACTTTGGAAAGATTTCTGGAAGTTCACCGAGAAGAGGAAGATAAATGAGATTCCTAGTTCGAGGTTTTGGGATCTGACTTTACAGTAGCTGTATTTTTAGCACAATGAAGCAATTCCACTCACTTGAAACATCATCTTGAGACTTCGGTTAAATTTGACCCAATGCAACCTGCCCCAGTCTCGGATGAATTAGTCTCAAAATAGACCAGCCACCTCCAAAGGAAGAAGAAAACAAATCGCCCAAAAGTGATAGGCATCCCCTTAAAAACGTAAGGCCAAAAAGATAACCAAATCCAATGAATTCTCTCCATAGGATTAACAAATTGGATCCCGACCTGACTCTGGGTCATTGTCTCCCCCACCTACCCACTCTTCCGAAGTACCCTTCGGAGTTTCAAAAACACAAATTGAACACACTAATGGGGAGTTTGCTCACAATCTACCCCCATCCTCTCAACAGGGTAGTGTTTGGTTATAACAAAGACCCTTGGAGCCCCATGGAACACACCTACGATTCAACTTGAACCACCCTCTTTTTTCTACACAAGCACAATCTGTGGCCCCTACCACATATTCCAAGCTTTCCGAGTCAGGAGTAGTCCCTCCTACCTAGGAAGCGACAACCGATCCGATACCTGCCACAGTTAAAGGAAGATTAGGTATTTTAACAATGATTGGGTTGATTTTTTTAATAGTGCTCATTGAAGGCATCCGGGGCTCTCAATAAAACAAGTTGAAGACACTCTGATCAAGTCTTCCTTCCGTTCGTTGTTGATTTGAAGACCAAATTAATTATAGAAGTTCCCACTCCTGACATTACAGTGGATGATCCTCCTATGAAGAATGATGATGTTGCAAAAGATGTTCATGTCTCAACACCTATCTCGGATGATCCCAAGCCATATGATAAACATGATCATTCCGATGAAATCGTGTTCGAAGATGATAACAGAACTGTTGGTCCCATCTCACTTCCTTCAGCTTTTAACATGCTGCAAAATCCATCCTCTTCCAAAGCTCATTTTGACTTCAGTCTTTCTTCATCCTTGTACGAAATGGAAGGAGAATAAAACCAAAAAGGAAACAACAACACTGCTCCAAGACAAGCCGCAAAAGTAGATGATGATCTTGTAGATCCAGTTTAAGGTGATGAAAACGATGATACCAAGGGTCATGAAGACTCTTATGATGGTGAAGATGATGATAAGAGATCTGAAAGTTTCACTTCAGACATAGGATCCTCACTCCTTAAGACTGCGTTCCTCACTCCTAAAAGTGCAACTGCTAAGATCATCATCAAGATTAGAAATTTTTCTTTGATTCCATCTAAGACTTTCACCAAATTCTGAAATAGTATCTTTCAATTCATTTAATTCATCATCATAATGATAAACATGAACATCTAAAGATTTAAGAATGAAATGCACCTCTCGGTTACCTTTTCGCATGCCTCCATATGCTCCCATGCACTCTTCATATATAGCCAGGTGTCATAAGAGTTGGAATCAGAAACACCGCCTTTAGAGTTATAGCCTTTATTCTTAGAACTTGAACTTCGCACCATCAGACATTTTCCATCCTTCATAAATTCAGACACATTAGCAACAAACAAAGTTGTAACGCCCGCAGATACAGGCTAGACATTTAACATATAATAAGCAATAATTATTCATCATGCGAGAAATAAATATATAATTTTGATAGAATATTATTTAGTATAAATAATCTTAACAAAAACTATATTAAATATTACAAGGATTATGTGCATATAAGGAATGCTTAAATCCAACTTTGTATGAAGAAGTTATGCTTCTTCAACGTTTCACGATTAAACCAACATGGTAATGTGCATCATAAAAAGTGAATTCTAGATGGATTTCTTATTAGCCTAAGAAATCCAAAAGAAAGTCATAGTAGTCGTAAAACTGAGAGTGTGCTTATAGAGAACGTCTAAATCTGCCTTCGTACGAGGAAGTTATGGTTTTTTGAAGTTTCAGCACACTTGTGTTAACACAAAAATTGAAATATAGATCGGTTAATTTGTAGCCAAAACAATATAAATAAGATTCGAAGATCTCGTTAACAGGAGTCTGTATATATAAATACATTCGAGAACGGGTGTTGTATGGAAGAGTTATGATTTTTATACGGGTTTTAACCGTCCAAGCCCTTTAAAAATATAAGTTTAAAAATAATGTGAGAATTAGCCGACAGAGGCTACATGAAAGTTGTAGTACTCGGAGAGAGCTACTTCTGGACATAAAGAACGTCAAAAACAGAACTTTGTGAAAACAAAGATACGATCCGGAGGGACAAGGTTCGAAAACTCAAACCTTGAGTTAATGCTTAAGATCTATGTCTGCTTATAATTATGAGTTCCAGTCAAGTCTGGGAAGATCAGTCGAGACTGGAGATAGAGATCAACAAAGTACTTCAAGTATTAAATATGGAACAATGAGTATAATCAAGGTAAAGACAATAAATGAACTAGTAGAATGTTTTGAAAGATTTAGATATGAGATAAAAGGTGAAAGAGAGTTAATGTGAAAATATGCTATCTTTGGAAGAACAATCCTTCTTTTATTCTTGTCATTCAATCACTCCTTAAATAGTCAAGGAGGAACATCGTACAAACTGTTTGACATACTAAGGACCGGATAATAAGACTACTTCTGACATACTGATTATTCAAGTAAACAAAAAGACTTGGTCCTCTGAAAAGTTACATCAAACTAAATACAAGAATAATTAATGCATAGACTGAC
Source organism: Lactuca virosa (assembly GCF_052849685.1). Taxonomy (NCBI): domain Eukaryota; kingdom Viridiplantae; phylum Streptophyta; class Magnoliopsida; order Asterales; family Asteraceae; genus Lactuca; species Lactuca virosa. The sequence continues at coordinate 271,859,211 of NC_136433.1, forward strand.
ACACTATCTCAGAACATTTCTTCATCTCGTACAACAAACTCCACTCCGAACTTCAACCATCATCTCGTACCATAACCATTTCGGACTCAATCCTAACTTCAGAACTGCAAGGGTTAGAGATTGATATTGGTTCACTTTCAGGTTCCAACAAACTTGTAAAAGAAAGATACGATTTGTAGAAAATAATTAAATCTCGAAGCACGCGGGCAGACGGGGATTTTCTAGAAGGTGCAACGAGGACCACCAGAATTGCGACATGTGGCAGCAGACCAGAGGAGAGATGTCGCAGAAGCGCATAGTGTGCCTTTAAAAGCGTGCAACATCCATCCCCGAAAATCGCCTATAAATACCATCTTCAAGCCTCATTCCTCTCCACACCATTTCTAAACTTTCTATCTAATTCTTAGGAACGAGAAAATAGGTTCCTTCTTTGGGATTTTACAGTATTTAAGTTTAGTGAAGCTCTGTGTATTCAGGTTCGACTAGTAGAAGCTCTTGGGTCGGAGTTCTGCCAGTATAATCTCCCAGTATTTGCTAGAAAATCTCTATAAGTTAAGCTACACTCTTATCCCTTTAAGTATAACTTATATTTATATTCATATTCATTATTATGAATCTATGAATAATATTTATCAGTGATTCCAAGTCATTATACTGATTGATCTACTTACGGGAGTGATGTCTAGGCTGGATACAGTGATGTGTTTAAAGTGCGATTTCAAAACAATATACTTTGTATACTAAACAGACCTATGATCCTACCTTGTTACTCCATACTTGATAGATATTCATGTAGACATTGGGATTGTTGACGAATCTGGAATATCATTAGTTAAGAAGAATATCATAATAAGACTCAGTAACAATCATACCTAGGTCACGTCAAGGGAGAAGTCAAGGTGCTAGGCGAGACACTACCTAAATTCTGAGGCATCCGGTTTTATCAACTAATTTCATAGTTACTTATAGCTTACACATAGATATAAAGTATCCTTAAATACTATATGTGCTTATTTTATGTGTTCCTAATATATGTGTTATATGCAATAGTATGATATGATTTTTACTTATATAAATTACTTTATCATATTTAAATTTGCATTGGGAAGAAAAGGGTGTTAGGAATATAAAATAATGGTGAGAAGCCATACATTGTATTGTCTGTAATACTGTGACCAATAATCTAACAGAGTATATATGACGGCTAGTTACTATTCTAGGTAGTCCAGTGGAACACTAGCAGGTTCGTCACCTGTAGGTGTTAATGATCATACTTTTTAGGGAAAAGGAAAGATGTTTGTTTGGGTACTCTATCCTCTCAGGGTTTCCTCATTGACACATATTGCTATGGATTCCCCGAAGTAAAGGTGTCTACTCACGAAGTTCCTTTAGGGCGGGTCTCTTGAGATTAGCATGTTAGATCGGAGAGTGAGAATAACAGGAACGGGTAACCAGGTTAATTGTTTGTTGAGAAAAATAAATAATATTATTGTGGGTTGAAAACCCTATGTGCTCACCAGGCTCCCAAGCTTGACCTACTCAGTTTCTTTTTATCACAGGCAGCGGTACAAAGGTACAATCCACTGAGATATTTGAGGAGTTTAAGCCATTAGTACAATAAGTTAATGTAAGGCCTCTAATCACTATGTGTATTCTTTTGTTTTGTATCAGTTATGACATCCCAACTTTTAATAATCAATGAAATACTTTTTCTAGGACAAATTCCGCAATAACCTGTTTTTGAAATAAGCATAAATAAAAGGTCTTATCAGACCGTGAAAATTGGCGATGTCACAGTTGGCATCAAAGCATTAGTTTAATAATACTAGGAATTTTGAGGATTTTTTGACTTAAACTTCGAATGCTAAGCACTGATTGTGAGCTATGTGTCTATTTTTTAGGTAGTATGCCTAAATCGACACAAGCACTAGAATACTTTATGGCATGTGCCTTAACTACTATTATGTGCTAAATATGATAGCGTGCTTTAGGATAGACGCTTGAATTTATATAAACATAAGCACTAGCATACTATATGGAGATGCCTTATTTGCTATTAGGTGCTAAATAAGTAATTATATATAGTAAGTAAAATAATGATATATTAAAATACTCGAACCTACGGGTATAGAATGACATGACAATCACAAGTCCAACACCTCAAAATGTCGAAGTAGGATCTAATCCGTTCACGATGGATGGAGTTTGATTGGTGATGTAGAATATGCTAGATCAACAAAAGCGTGAGTTTAGAGAACTCCTAACCTAGGAGCTAGTTGACGCTAGGGGTGGGGTATCAGTAGTCAACAAACCAATAGTCGTTGAGCGAGTTAACCTTGAGGTGGTTCCTTCTCATGCAACAACGGTCTAGGAAGGAAACAATGAGTCTGGGATTTATCAAGGACCAGAAGAACCAGAGGTCCGAAGAAATGATGAACCCTGAGAAAACTACAAGTATAAGGACTTTATGACTTGTAAGCCGTCATCGTTTAGTGGGAAAATAGGATCCAGTAGGATTCATGGACTGGATTTCAGAAATGGAGCTAGCCTTCATAACCTGCAGTTGCACGAGCAAGTTGCAAACATCTACGCTGTAAGGCAATTCAAGGGTGCAACGATCCGCTGGTGGAATACATTAGGAAAAAAACTTTAAGTCCTAAGAAACCACTACAACTAACTTGGGAAGAATTCTTAATCCACTTCAAGAGCACGTTCTGCTCAGCAAAAAATATGTTGGAGTTAGAGAATCAACTCCTAACATTGAAGAATAGAAGCATGACGGTTGATGAGTACACCAATGCTTTCACTGACAAAATGGAGTTCGACTTACATGTGGTCCCCGACGAACTAGTCAAGATTGACAGATTCTCCAAGGGACTGCCATGGGATTATGTTGTGCCAGTTAAACAGGCCCCTACTTTTAAGGCAACTATCTATGCTGCAAGGTCAGTGGAGAGCATAATCAATGGAAGGACTGTCGAAAAGGATGAAGTTGGAGAAAAGGGGAAATCTGAAGGGTCTTCAAACTCTAATAAGAAGATCAAATTCTCAATGTCTGGACCCAACAATAAGAAGTTTGGGGATAATGGTGAAGCAATATGGTGTGAAAATCACAGAGTAAAACATGTCAGACAATGCATATAAGTCGTGACGTGCTACAGGTATGGCAAGACTGGTCATTATGCTAGCAATTGTATAGCCGACCATAAGTTATGCTTCGAGTGTGGAGAAGCCGAGCATTTCAAGGATGACTGTCCGAAAAAGTAAGGAGTTGCAAATACGAATGTGCCAAAAGCGAGGGCATTTAAGATGATCATAGATGTAGCAAGAGATGAAGTAGAGAATGCTTAAGGAAGACAAGAGAAGAAAACCGCTTCTCTTAGGTTCAAGATGCAAAGTACTCATCCTATGTAGATATTAATAGATTGTGTAGCCTAATGTAAGAGGCAAAAAGTATGAATAAATGTTGTAATCTTATTCAGAAGATATAAAATCCCTATCAATGTTACATTGTTCGTTGTGTGCAAATAAGAAATTGTGATTTCAACATAATGGATTGGTTAAGCTAAATTGAGTAGAATAAATTCCGGTATATTATGCCTTGTAGACAAGAAACTACACGAGGAATAATTTGTACAAGGGGTTTCGAAGTGGAATCATTGTGAAGATAATCGTATGAGTAGAAAATCCTAGTAGGATCTAGAGAAAATGTTTACGTGCTTGAATATAAGTATTCTTATGTGTTAAGTTGCTATGTGATTTTATGTGTGGTGACTTAGGAACTTTGAAACAATTCTTAGGATAAGCATGAATACGTGCGGAAGGTAGTATGGGCCCGTACTACTAGAAGCACAGGATTAATACTTGAATCAGGATGAGTCATTGGGTTACTAAAGCACTAGTACTTGAATTCATTATGTTCATGTCCGTCGTTACCATCGTTTCAGTAATGACTAAGAAAATGAACGTGATCTTAGTGATTATAGAAAATCGAGTCCGACTAAGATAGAAATTGTGAAGTAAATATGGTTTAGAGAACCATGTTCTTTGTAGTGTCCGACTTTGATCAAAGATTGAACGAAAAATCAAAGCGATCGGTAGAAATATCACAGTTGTCGTTAAAGACTAAGCAGCCTGTAGATAGAAATGCTACCTTGTAGGATGTGATTATATCACATTAGAACATGAAGGAAGGTATCTTTTGTACTAGAGTCTGACTCAAAAATACCATAGTCAAGACATTGCATCGTGTGGTGGAAGGCTATTAAAGCATGAACCATTGGTATATTATGGTAGTCAAATTAAAGACCTTATTATGGATCGAGGTTGTTTGAAAAGGAACAGAAGTCTCCAATATAGATCAAGTTGTAATTCGAAGGTTAGGACTGAAGGTATGACAAAGAATGAAGAGTGGGTGTGAGGTAGAGCACTACCAGCAGAAAAGAAGTCCAAGAGTTCATACTCATTTGGATAGACATAGGAGTTACGTAAATTATATAGGATGGAAGAGGTCACTCGCAGGATCACTATCCAGCTCTGTTTTGCTGATGATTATGGGACATAATCGTCCTAACAGGGAGATAATTGTAACAACCGCAGATTTAGATTAGATATTTATATAATAAGTAATAATTATTTGTTGTGTGTGCGATAAATAAATAATTTTAATAGAAGATTATTTAGGGTAAATATTTTTTACCAAAGTTATAATAAATATGACAAGTTTTCTGGGCATATAAGGAAAACTTAGATCCGACTTCGTATGAAGAAGTTATGCTTCTTCGAAGTTACGCAACTAAACTAATACGGTTGTGCGCGTCGTAAAAAGTGAATTTCAGATGGATTTCTTATTAGCCTAAGCAATTTAAATGAAAGTCATATTAGTCGTAAAACTAAGAACGTGCATATACAAAACGCATAAATCTGACTTCGTACGAGGAAGTTATGATCTTTTGATGTTTCAGCGTAACTGTGTTAGCAAAGAAATCAAAATTTAGATCTATTAGTTTTTGGACGAAACAATCTAAACGAGAGTCTAAGATCACATTAATAGAAGTCCGTCAATAAAAATACAGTCGAGAACGAATGTCGTATGGAAGAGTTATGATTTTTATACAGGTTTTAACAGTCCAAACCCTTTGAAAATATAACTTTAAAAATAAATTGAAAATTTTCAACGGAGTCTAAATAATATTTGTAGTACTCGTCGATAGCTACGCATGGATATAAAGAACGTCGAAAACGAAGCTCATTTGAGAAAGATACGATTTTTAGAAAATAATTAAATCTCGAAGCCCACGGGGTGCTTCTAGAAGGTGCATCATGGATCACTAGAATTGCGACATGTGGCAACAGGGCAGAGGAGAGTCGTCGCCGAAGCGCACAACATGCCTTTAAAAGCGTGTGGCATGCATCCCCAAAAATCGCCTATAAATACCATTTCCAAGCCTCATTCCTCTCCACACAATTTCTAAACTTTCTCTCTAATTCTTATGCACAAAAATAGGTTCTTTCTTCGGGATTTTAGAGTATTTTAGTTTAGTGAAGCTCTGGATATACATGCTCGACTAGTAGAAGTTCTCGGGTCGGAGTTCTGCCTGTATAATCTCCTAGTTCTCGCTAGAAAATCTCTTTAAGTTAAAGCTACACTCTTATCTCTTTAAGTGTAATTTATATTTATATTCTTAGTCGTTATTATGAATCTATAAATAAGATTTATTGGTGATTCCAAGTCATTATACTAATTGATCTACTTACGGGAGAGATGTCTAAGCTGGATTTAGTGAGATGTTTAAAGTAGGATTAACAAATAGTATACTTTGTATACCAAACGGACCCCACCTCCAATATAATCTTACCTGGTTATTCCTTACTTGATGGATCTTCATGTAGACATTGGGATTGTTGAGGAATCTAGACTATCATTAGTCATGAGGAATATCAGACTAAGACTTAGTAACAATCATACGTAGGTCACTTCAAGGGAAAAGTCAAGGTGCTAGGTGAGACGCTACTCAAATTTTAAGGCATCCACTTTTATCAACTGAGTGCATAGTTACTTTAACCTTACACATAGATATGAAGTATCCTTAAGTGATATATATTCTTATTATATGTTTTTCTAATACCTATGCTATATGCAATAATATGATATGATTTTTACTTATATAAATTACTTTATCATATTTAAATTCCATTGGGTAGCAAAGGGTTTTGGGAATATAAAATAATGGTGAGAGATCATACATTGTACTATCTATAATACCGAGAGTAATCATCTAACAGATTATAGATGACGACCACCGACTATTCTAGGTAGTCCAGTGGAACACTAGCAGGTTCGCCGCCTATAGGTATTTATGATCATACTTTTAAGGTAAAAGGAAAGTTGTTCGTTTGGTTACTCTATCCTGTAAGGGTCGAATTGTTGTAATTAGTCGAAATGTATTTTGAACTCTTCGAATATTTTGTAATATATTTTACTAGGGCGCTTTCATTCTAAGCTTAAGTGTCTAGGCCTTAGTATATTTTTTGTACGCTTTCTGTTCCCTATAAATATGGATATTTTACTAGAGTTAGATAAGAGTTTTTACAGACCTGTCTATTTTCTCTGTAAACATTCGAAAGTGTAAATCAAGCTGAAACAAGATCATATTTACATCTGGTGTTCAATCTCACATTCTTACTTTAATTCATACTCTGATTAATTCAATACTCGATTCATTGGTTCATCAATTGGTATCAGAGCGGGTGTTCTTGATTTGATCAAGAATTGATCCTTGATGGCTATCTTGATTTGGTGATTCATTTTTTGATCTTTGATCTTCAGATTTAGAGAGTTTTTGGATTCTAGAAATCGAATTCATCTTTGATTCTATTCAAAATTCGATTTTCTTCACTAGAATTCAAGTGATTTTTGCTTTATCTCTCTAGAAAACCCATTCAAAATCACTTTCTCTCTCTAGAAAACCCAAGTTCATATCATTTGATTGAAAAGAAAAGAAGCAATAATGGAGAAATGGATGATACATAGTAAGGATGTTCAAGGTGAATGCACTTTTGAATATCTTCTTTATAGCTTGACTGTTGGATTGAAAAGTGAATGTGATATCGTTGTAAATGGAGAAAAGAATGAAGTTGGAGAATTAATTAGTTGTCCAATTTTTCAAACCAAAGATTTGTTTGATCGTTTGGTTACAACATATCAAAAGAGACGAAGAAATAGAAGAGATGGAGAAGTCATAAAAGGAATTTCTCGTGTTGAATGCAAATATGGAAGCAATAAACTTGAATATTATGCAGATTGTCGTGAAGCTCGGGAAGGTGTTCTTGATGATGATCTTGATGTTCAAGAAAAAGGCGTTCAAGTTGATTTTCAAGATGAAAAAGGTTTTTGCTCGATTGGAGTTCAAACCGATGATATTTTGTGTTCTTGTGATTCGTTTGAAGGAATGATTCCTTATCGGAAGCCGGTGATCCAAGAAATTCACAAATATCAAACTCCAAAAGATTTGATTCAAACTCACAAAGTTGATGTTGTGGAAAGCGGGTTTGTTCATGAAAGCAAGTCTTCTAGATGCAAAAAGATGAGAAAGAAAAAGATGAAGAAGATTAATCGGAAGAACAAGCGGGTTTATTCACAAAAATCGTCAAATGTTGTGAAGCCAAAATCCATGAAGCAAATTTGGGTTCCAAAGCAACAATCTCCAAAGGTTGCATTGAATTTAAGTCAAAACCCAAAAGTGTTGATGGTTCTTTTGAAGATGTTCTTGGATCGATGAAGAACACGAAGAACGAGTTGTACATCTCGCATAATGGGTGGTACAATGTTCAAATTTGAGATTTTCTCATTCCAACAAAAGAACCATGATTTTGTAAATTTGATTCGTTCGTTGAAAACAGAACTCGATTCGTCAAAAAGGTATCTCAAATTCTCAAATGGATTCCAAAACGTCCATGATTTCTATTTGTGATATGCGTTTTTTTATTATTGATAGATTTGCCTCATTGGATCAAATCAGTTTCAATCCCATTGCTTGATCCAATTATTTTTTGTTTAGATTAAATCGTAAAAATCAAAATCAAATATTACTTTTTGTTTTCTCACTGTTCATCTACGTTTGTTTTCGAAAATCACATTAAACCAATATACCTTTTCATTCGATCCAAATCATTGAGCCCAAACAATTTAATACTGTTCATCATTGTTTCACAATTGAGCCCAATCAATTCTTTTATGATCTGATAAGTATGGTTTTTAAGCCCAAATGTGATTCGATCAAAATTGAAATCGGATATGAAGCATTTCGTTTGTTCCTCATCGCACGCTTACAGTGCTTGTACTCTCAAATGTTCTTGTTCATACGAACTGATGATGATCGATTGCTGATTCAAGGTGTTTAAAGATAAATTTGACTGGTCACTGTGATTATTAGGAGTTGATTTCATGTTGATTTCGTTGCGTATGAAAAAGGATGATGCTGAGATTTCAAACCGATGAAGCATCAATTGTATACAAATCGACTTTGTTGTTGAGTCATCTTAAAATCGTTCTTGATTAGAAGTCAAAGCTGACTTTCAAAAATCAAAATTCGTTGACGATTTTAGGAGATGCTTAGTATCGATTTTGAATAAACTGATGTTGTTGTACTGGAAAATCGAATGATAATCTGATTTGAGAACGAAAGTCTCTCTGTTAAAGTCAAAATTGAAATCGATTTTGGGGTTAGATTTCGAAGGTCGGTATATGGTTTGGAATTAAAACTGGAATCAATACTTTCTTTCAATTTTTGGAGTCGAACGTTTTGAGATGTTGAAGTTTTGGAGTCGAATTGAAACTGATTATGTTTTGATAGAAGAAAGTCAAAGCGGAAGTAAAAATCGGTTTCTTGATGAATCTCAAATCAATTTCGCTTTTGTTGATCTTGTTTTGAGACGTTTGGGAAGCAACGAAATGGAATCGACTTTGGTTATTCTGAGTTCGAATGGTTTGGTTGAGAACAAATTCACTTTTATGATGCATCGATGAAGAACAGATGGTCGAGGCTGAGTTGTGTTCATTGATTAAAAACGAACTGGGAAGATTTAGAGTCGATGTTCGAAGTCAGGATTTCAATTTCGTTCGTTTTGGGTTTGTATACAGGGATCGATTTTAAACGAAGGATAAAGACTGTGAGAACGAATATTTGGGAAGATGATTTCGATTGTTGATGTACTAAGGGTTCGTGTATGGTCGTTGTGTTTGGATTGTGATAACGAATTGGGTTACACGAAAACGAAATCTGTGATTTGGACTGAGAAATTAATTCGATTTTGGGGTCCCTGTGATGAATGAAGAACGAAAGTTTGAGTCTGGGTTTGTTGGTTTGTGATCGATTGTCAAGGAACGAAAAAAAAACGAAAAAGGATGTGATATTCGAAAAAAAAAAACGAAAAAAAACACAATCGAAAATTGGTATCAAAGATATCTGAGAAAGAAGCTGAAAATGGTGATTCTGAGGAAGTGTGGTCACTGGTTAAAATCAAGAAAGTGATCAGTATGAAAAAGGATGTGATATTCGAAAACACAGTCCAAAATTTCAAGTATGTGGTTGCCAGGGCAAATGGAAATATTTGCGAATTCACTGTTGCCGATTTTCCTTTAATGAACTTGTATGATCTTATACAGGTTGCATTACTTTTGAAAGACAAATCATTTTCATACCTTCAAAACACAGAACCCGTTGAATTCAAGCTTGGAGTAGCTCACATCAAGATTTTTATCGAAAACTATTATGAGTGCGTGGCACTAACAGATGTTGAATTAGCTACTACCAAAGGAATGGAAATTAAAGCTCCGATGGCTCCAACGAAGACTCAAGTAGAATCGAAAAAGTATGCTGATGGTGAAATTTGCTTGAAGCCTTTTGGAATGGTATTCGCAGGAAAAGACAAAGCTGGAAAAGCTAAACGGTTCTTATTCCAAGCAAGCGAAGTGGAGAGATATTCAACATCTCAATATACGAACTTGATTGTTCGTATGAATCATTGCAAGAAAAACAATGAAGGAGATAAGAAAGAGCTGAAGAAGATTACCTCCTGGTACACGGGGATTCGAAGAGTGTTACTGTATTCTATCACGCTTCTTACGAATTGAAGACTTCGACTATGATTACAAAGGGGGAGATTGTAAGGGTCGAATTGTTGTAATTAGTCGAAATGTATTTTGAACTCTTCGAATATTTTGTAATATATTTTACTAGGGCGCTTTCATTCTAAGCTTAAGTGTCTAGGCCTTAGTATATTTTTTGTACGCTTTCTATTCCCTATAAATAGGGATATTTTACTAGAGTTAGATAAGAGTTTTTACAGACCTGTCTATTTTCTCTGTAAACATTCGAAAGCGTAAATCAAGCTGAAACAAGATCATATTTACATCCGGTGTTCAATCTCACATTCTTACTTGAATTCATACTCTGATCAATTCAATACTCGATTCATTGGTTCATCATATCCCCCTCACGGTTTCCTTATGGACGCATATTGATTTAGGGTAGGTATCTTCAGATTAACATGTTAGATCAGAGAGTGAGAATAAAAGGAATGGGTAATCGGGTTAATTGTTTGTTGAGAAAAATAAATAATATTATTGTGGGTTGAAAACCCTATGTGCTCACCAGGCTCCCCAGCCTGACCCACTCAGTTTCTTTTTATCACAGGTAGCGGTAGGACGGTACAATCTACTGAGGGATTTGAGGAGTTTAGGATATTAGTACAATAAGTTAATATAAGGCATGTAATGACTATGTTTATGTTTATGTTTTGTATTAGTTATCATATCCCAAGTTTTAATAATCAGTGAAATACTTTTTATGGGTCAAATTTCGCACTAATTTGTTTTTAAAATAAGCATTAATAAAAGGTCTTTTCAGACCATGAAAATTGAGGAGGTCACAAAAGCACCGTGTGTTGGCCTCCAAACCTCCTCGGCTTCAGCATCTTTGCACCACACTTCATTATTCCTTTTATCTTTGTCCTCTTGTTCAACAATCAACATTTTTCTTTGAATATTCATCTTACGGAGGTCTTCAATCTTCTGAACATATCAGTCTTCATCTTTTTACCTTTTTCTCACTTTTCTTTCGCAGCACTAAATCCGTTGAAAAGTGGTCTTTCCATTATAAAAATTACAATAATATCCTGAATCACCAAGTAACTTCTTCTCTTTCGTATCTTCCTCTTGGTAGTTCTTAGCACCATCGCTTTTTGTTCTTATCAACAAATCAGTTTCCACCCTTGTAACCTGAACCTCCACCTTCGGATCTTGAGTTTCCACCATTTCTTAACTTTGAAAAAAAATCTTAAGATTGTTAAACATAAGAACCTTCTCTTCACTTATAAACTCATCGTCTGTAGCGTCAGAGTCCGGATATGCTACAACAACAACCTTCTCCTTTGAATTCTTGACATTAGGAACTTCCTCCTCTGCAACTAACGCTAAAGGACCAACATCAGTAATTGACTTTGTGCATACAGTGATTTCATCTTTATGTGACTTCAGAATACCAACAACTTGTTACAATTGGTAATTTTTAAAATGATCATGAGACTTCACAGTTGAAACTATCAGTTTCCATTTAGGACGAAGTCCTTGCAGAAATGTAACCTTCTTCTCGATCAATGAACGTTCCAACTCATATTTCATCAACTTGCTCAACAAATGATTATATCTTTCGTAAACTTGATCTATATTCTCACCAACTTTCTGTTTGAATGAACCAAACTCCGAAAGCAATGAGGTTTGGACTGAGTGACGTTGATCATCGTCTCCTGAGTATAATTCCTTCAATTGTATCTAGATTTCATTTAGAGTTTTGCATGATCTCACAAATCTGAATGTATTTAATGTTAGTGCAAAGAAAATATTCCTCTTTGCTCTCAGATCATTTTGAACTTTCTCATTCTCTTCTTTGTTAATATTAGCATACTTATCAATAAGTTTTTAATAATCTACAAGAGTATACACATATTCCTTTTTCTTTGAAAATTGATGTGGACCTTCACTAATGGACTTCCAGATATATGAACCGTGATTCTCAATTCCAGTGATACAGTCTTCAAAGTGCAACACCCAAACCTCGTAATCATCTGGAAATAGAATTGGAATCCTACTTTTTAACCTAATGCTACAGGACAAGTTGAACAACACAACATGTGAATCTTCTTTGACATGATTTTAATGAAATTTTGAATATTAAATCAAATCGATGAGTAAAAATAGGAATTCAAATTAAAACAAGTTATAGAACGAGAAATTATAGATAAAATTACAAACATATTGCAATTGTTCAATAGATCAAGTAAAATAGAAACACGAAATGATGAACTCGACGAACACAAAAGTATTTAATGATTTGAAATAGACTCAAGGATTTCCTTGCTCTGATACCACTTGTAGGATCAAATAGATTCTAAAGATATGAAATCATGTGTGAAACAAAGTAAGAATTGAACACACTAGTAAATAAGATTCGATTTCTGATTAGAGTATGAAAAACATGATTACAGTTTACGGTAAGAACTTATCCAAAAATAATACCCTCTATCTAACTAACATCCCCTTTATATAGGTTAAGAACCCAAAGAGTCAGTTAGAGTAACATCCAATAGAAAAATGACACCTAGACAGTGACAGCCTGTATAATAGCTAAGCTCATGTCACTATGAAACCTAGGTACAAATTCTAAAACCAAAGATACATCCGGAGTTGATTATTTGTCCTCATTGTGGTATTCTAGTTGAAGATTCGCCATTTGTTTTAAGCTAAGAAGTGTAGAGAAAAACATGCGCCTTGTTTGTCGTTGGTGGGATTTATTTCATGGTCACACGATTAATGAATTTTTTTAGGGTTGATACCTTGTATATTTCAAAGGAGTTAATTTTGGAAGAAATATTTATGGCATATATTTGGGTGAAATGTAATTATCGTAATGCCTTGATGTTCAGCCGCAACAAGTTCCAAAAGTCCAAAAAAAAATTAAAAAGTTGTATTTTTTCCCTTTCTTATTAATTCATGTCTATAAACCTCAAACTTAAAGTCAACTGAGTTTCGTTGTTGCAAACCCACTTTTGACTATAAACTTGTAACTACTAATAAAATCGTCCGCGCTACATTGCGGGTTCGAATGAAGTATGATTAGCATTCAAAAATTGACATAATCAGACAAACAAAAACATAAGTTGAAAGTAAAATACTTTTTGGCCTGATAAAAAAACATAACCAAATAAACATGTTATTTTTATCTTTAATCAAAGTAAGTTGCTTTTTTTTATTAAAGCAGATATGTTGTTAAAAAACCAAAAAAAATAAAAATATAGCTATACTGGCTTCTCATGCTCAAAATCATACCAAGTGACTAAAAACCTAAAAATAATAAAGTACATTGCCCTTTGCAGAAAAAAGAGACCAACTGACAGAAAACCAAATATTAATACCAAATTTTTAATTTTTTTAAATGGTCCCTTTGTAAAAAAACATAAATGAAAAAAAAACTTACATTTACTCTCCTTGCACTACTTAATTTCTGCCTGCTTTGCTCTAGCAACAACTTCTTCGTCATCATATACACCTAAAGACATGTTTTTTTCACATAAGAAATTAAAAGTGATGTAGAAGCAAATGATTTGTAGATTGGTTTTGGTAAAAGAGATGGAACAATGTATGTAGGAGGAGGAAATGTTGATTCTTGAAATAGAACTACTGCAATTTGGCGCATGTCAGTTAGTTTGAGGTGGGATAGAGGGCGGGGTCCATGCATAGGTGCTTTTGGGGTACTGGGTAATGTAAAAATTTTGCCTTTTCCATCTCCCTTGATGTAATAGATTCAATATCAAATCATAATTCTAAATTTCAAGAAAAGAAGAGAAAAAAAGTAATTGACGTAATAACCTCACAAAAGGCTAATGTTCAGTAGGTAATGGTGTTGATGTGCACAATATTCTTGTCTAGATATATCTAGTGTTGTGTAATTGAAAAGGACTTGTCGAGCTATAACAACCTATGAAATGAATAGATAATCATTTCCCAGTTTTCCAGTGAAACTATTGGTTTGATTAGTATATGGAGACAAGAAACTTATAGAGAAATGTAACGTCCCAAAAATTAAGACTAAAAATTTTCGTTTTTAAATTAATAAAACTATTATCCAAAACATCATCATAGAAATCATGGTGAAACAAAGTGTATCAATAACATCCCAATACGTCTGGGTAACATAAAATGTGGAACGAGGTGGTGTGTGCACTAAATTCATCTCAGGCTCTTCCCTTTCGAACCAGAAGTATCTGAAAACATAAACTGAAAATCGTAAGCACAAAGCTTAGTGAGTTCCCCACGATACCACATATCATACATAACAAACATATAATGGGTCCCGCCTGGCATCGGGCCCCGCGTGACATACATATTTGTCAGTCATTGGCGCCCGCCCGTTATACATATAAACACATAACACATTCAATGATCACAAAGATAAACAGCATACAGAATGGTCATCGGGCCACGCCCGGTATCGGGCCTCACCCGGTAATCATATAAACACATAACATTTGCAAGAGTCACATAAAAATATAGCATCCTAAAGATAACAAAGCATGGGTTGGCCTTGGTGCCTTCGACTCGCTAAACACAGTGAGGAAACTCACCTCTAGCTACTGAAACACTCAAATGAATCTTGATCTGGTGGTCCAGAAAATCCGTGCGCTAACATCATCAAATAATATCCAATTAATAATTGGATCTCGACCCATAATCAAGAATCTAAGCTACTTGACCCATATCCAGGGTAAAAGACCATTTTACCCTTTTTCTTACTTGGCCTAACCCAACTACTCAAAAGGCCTATACTCTTAAATGGCAACCCGAAGCCCAATATGGCCCAATCTTCCAAATTGTGCCCCAAAACCCATCATGGGCCTAAATCCAAGAGAGCCCAATATACTAGCAAAAGCCCAAATTAGAAGTCTAATGGCCCAACAAGGCCCAACCTTAAAAGTGCAAAGCATTGCCCAATACCGAGAACGTCAATCCCAAGAGTCCATCTGCTGAGTACGGCGGGCATACTCAACTCGTATGCCCAGCGTACTCCCCAAACTATCAATCCACTCCATTAAACACTTAATCAGTTAAGACACGTTGCCAAACTCTCATATCTCGTCCTAAAGGTTGACTTAATACGTAAAGTTGGCAACTTTACATCCATGCATGACTTAATGGGACCCAACACTCAAAAATAAACTTAATAAGGCTCTTAATACTTGCATGGACCAATATCTTTCATAAAGTTTGCATTTTTATGAACAAGGGACCTCCATGGAGCTAAGATCTAACATCCATGGCTTCTGGAGCTGATCAAAAGCGCAACTTTAGCTCTAAAGGCCCAAAAATGCATAAACAAAGTCCCAAAACTAGATCTAGCATAATAAACAATCAAGTAGAGAACTTTATACCTTAAATGGCTTGCAATGATGATGATGGAGTTGGATATACAAGCCCAAGCTACTCCCAAGCAACCACCAATAGATTTTCTTCTTCTTCTTTAACTAAAACACCACCAAAATATCACTGACAAGCTCAAAACTCACAAAAGGCACTTAGGGTTTCGGTTTTAGGGTATAGGGTGATGGGGGTTGGTCAATAAAATTTACAAAGGCGGTTTAAGTTGTTTAAATAGGGTGCAAACCCTAAAAATTAGGGTTTACCCAAACCTTGTGTATGCCCAGCTTACGTGGGTGAAGCATGTGACCAGGAAAGAGCTAGTGCGCCCTGCGTACTAGCTAGGGACCAAAATGAAAATGATTTTGCATTAAGGGGATAAAAGGAACTTACTAAATTAAAAATGTTTCAATTCTCCCCCACTTGAATTAGACTTCGTCCTCAAGGTCCTCCGCCCCAAACAACTTTGGGTAATGCTCCCTCATATCGTACTCCAGCGCCCACGTCCATTCTGAAACCTTGCGATGTTGCCACTAGACTTTCACGAACTCAACAACCTTGTTCCTCAAGGTTTTTGTCTTCTGGTCAAGAATCGACACCGGTCCCTCAATATAATTCAGGCGATCATTCACTTGAAAATCCTCCAATGGAACCACCGCGAAATCATCTACTAGACATTTCCGCAACTGAGAGACATGAAACATACTATGGATCTGACTAAGCTCCTCGGGAAGATCCAAGCGATAAGCAACCCAGCGCACCAGGGCCAAAACCCTGAAAAGACTGATGTACGTGGGGCCCAATTTTCCTCTCTTCGTGAATCGGATAACACCTTTCCAAGGTGACACCTTCAAGAGAACCATATCCCCAACTTGGAACTCTAGATCTGATCGGCGCTTGTCGACATAGTTCTTCTGCCAACTTTGAGCTATCTGGAGTCTACTCTGTAGTTGCTGAATCAACTCGGTAGTCTTAAGTACCACCTCCGTACTCCCCATGACTCGCTGACCGACCTCACCGCAACATATCGGGGTCCTGCATTTCCTCCCATAGAGCATCTCAAAAGGAGATCGATCAATGATAGCATGATAACTGTTGTTATACGAAAACTCCGCCAAAGGAAGATGCATATCCCAACTCCCACTAAAATCCAAAACACACGCCTGAAGCATATCCTCCAAGGTCTGAATAGTCTGCTCGCTCTGACCGTCAGTCTATGGGTGAAAGGCCGTATTAAAATGAAGACGAGTACCCAACGCATTGTGGAACCTCTTCCAAAATCTGGAAGTAAACTGGACATGCATGTCAGAAACCACAGTGACCGGCACCCCATACCGTGCTACAACCTCCCTGATGTATACCTTAGCCAATTTCTCCGCAGAGATACTCTCCTGAATCTGGATAAAATACGCGCTCTTGGTCAATCAATCCACGACGACCCAAATCGAATCCACTTCGCCAGAAGTTTGAGGCAAGTTCGTAATGAAATCCATGGTAATCTCCTCCCATTTCCAAACGGGAATATCTAACGGTTGCATATTGTCGTGAGGTTGCTGATGCTCGGCCTAGACTTTCCTGCAAGTCAAGCACCTCTCCACATACCAAGCTACATCCCACTCCATGCAGGGTCACCAATAATCAGGACGAAGATCTCTATACATCTTCGTCGCCCTGGGATGAATGGAGAATCTCGATTTGTGTTCCTCCTCAATCAGAACCGGACGCACACCACCCCAATACAGAACCCATACTCTCTGATGGAGAGTCAATAACCCTCGACTATCATAATGAAAGGAAGGTACCTAAACCACTATGCACTCACTCTTCCGGTGCTCTTCCTTCATATCCTCAACCTGAGCCTCTCGGATATGCTCCAAAAGTGGAGGAATCACGGTCATCTACATACAAATATCCCGAATCAAATCCGTGACTGCCTTGCGACTAAGAGATTTGGCCACCACGTTGGCCTTCCCCAGATGGTAAAGGGTCTCACAATCATAATCCTTCACCACATCCAACCATCGGCTCTGCCTCATCTTCAGATTCGGCTTATCCATCAGATACCTCAGGCTATTGTGATTTGTGTAAATAGTACAACGGACTCCATAGAGGTAATGTCGCCAAATCTTGAGGGATAAAACCACAACCCCCAGATCTAAATCATGCATCGAATAGTTCACCTCATGAGGATTTTGTTGCCTCGAAGCGTAAGTGATCACACGACCCCTCTACATGAGAACTACACCGAAACCTATGATCGACACATCAAAATAAACCACTAAATCCTCAACACCCTCCGGCAGTCTCTACCTCAGGGTCTCAAAAGCTGCCTGTTGCTCAAGCCCCCAGCAAAAAGTGACTCTCTTCTTCATCAATCGAGTCAGAGAAACCGCTATCTTGGAGAAATCCTGAATGAATCTCTGATAGTAGCCTGCTAAACCAAGGAAACTTTGAACCTCAGATGGGGACCTCTGAACCTCCCACCTCATCATGGCCTTGACCTTTGTCGGATCGACCAGAATACCGTTCTGGTTGAAAAGGTTTCCCAGAAACTACACCTCGTGCAACCAGAACTCACACTTGGAGAACTTTGCAAAAATTCTCTCCTTCCTGAAAGTCTCCAACAACTCCCTCAAGTGCTCCTCATGTTGCTCCTGGTCTTGGAATAGACCATGATATCATCAATGAATACAATCACAGACCGATCCATCATTGTCTTGCATACACTGTTCATGAGGTCCATGAACGTGGTTGTAGCATTGGTGAGTCCGAAGGGCATCACTACGAACTCGTAATGACCATAATGAGTCTGAAAGGCTGTCTTTTGCATATCCTCCTCTCTGACCCTCATATAATGATAACCCGAACTCAAATCTATCTTGGAAACCAAGATGCACCCTGAAGCTGGTCAAACAAATCATCAATCATCGACAGTGGATAACGGTTCTTCACTGTTAGCTTATTCAACTCCCGCTAGTCAATACACATCCGATGAGACCCATCCTTCTGCTTCAGAAACAAGATTGGTGCTCCCCATGGCGAACTACTCGGACGAATGAACCCTTTGCCTAACAGCTCCTGCAGCTTTGTAGACAACTCTCGCATCTCTGGAGAAGCTAACCGATACGGTGCCTTGGCTATCGAAGCCGCACCAGGAACCAGGTCAATCCTAAACTCTACCTGCCTCTCCGGAGATACCCCAGGAAAATCCTCCAGAAACATATTTGGGTACTCCCGTACAATCAGTACATCATCCACGATCGCCTTACCCTTATCCCAGGTATCGATAACGTCAACGACATATCCGGAACAACCTTGATGAAGATAACGTCTAGCCCTAGCTGTTGAACATAGAATCAGACCACGCTGAGTTCTCTCTTCCTGAACCACTAACTCTCCCCCACTTGGGGTCCAAATGTGTACTAAGTGATGCTCACAATCGATCACTGCCCCATTGGGGCTCAACCAGTCCATTCCTACAATAACTTTTTTCTCGCGCAGAGGAACAGGAACCAAGTCGATTAGAAACTACTCGCTGAACATCTCAAGACTACAACCTCGATGAACCCAACTCGAACTAACTGATCATCTGCTATCTTAACCTCTAATGGAAAATCCAGCTCCCCCGAAGCTGAAAGGTCTAGTATGATCAAGAGTCATATTAAAGTGACATTGCTAATTAACATATGATACTAATGGGTCACACTAACAACAACTTGATATAATTGATTATTTATTAGAAAATGATTTTAATAAATATTCAATAAAACTCTTATAATTAAATTGGAAATTATTTATTTCATGGAGATAATAATCTTCATTAGCAAGTAACATTACATAATTCATATGGTATGAATTAATAAGTCATGCACAACTTTTTGGACTAGTTGAAACCCTTTTGTCATTTACTCAAAAGACAAAGTTTATATTTTATAAAGCTTGAGTTTATAAAATTCAAACAAACTCTTCTTTTTATATGTAGAGTTTTTGAAAATTAAATAAAGAAAAAAAAGAGTTATGGGCTTTCCATTAGTTTATTCAAAAGAAATGAAGCATGGGAGACATGTTTATGACATGGGGACATATGCGCTTAAAGTGTTAATACCTAATGGTTAATACTTTCACTTTATGCATATAAATAAGGGGCTTGCATTTGGCTAGTTTATTCATTCTTCCCTTGATGCAAATGGCCGAATCCTCCTTCTCTTCTCCCTTTCTCTCTAGTTTTGGTTAGAAAACTTGAAGAAAACTTGCATCTTCATGCCCTCTTTAAGTTCATATTGGTTATGAACTTAAAGCTTAAGGGTTTAAGAGTTTTGGACTAGCATCTACATCGAGCTGAGTCATTTTTGGTGTCTCAAAGGTTCCATACTCTTCATCAACTTCCAAGCCTCCCAAGAGGACCCAAAGAACTACAAAGGTTGTTATTTCTTCAACTCTTCTTTGGTTGGTATTTTAATCTTTCTATAACTTGCAAGAAGATCCTTGGTGGGTATAAAATGTTTATGTTATTTCAAAAATTAAAGTCTTTCGTTGCCATATTTTTCTAATTTATGAAACTATTTTTTAACAAAAACCCAACAATTGGTATCAGAGCCACCATAGAAGTTTGGTTAGATTTTTTGATTTTTGGAAATCTTAGTTTTTGGAAAATATGGATAACTTGTTTTTGTATAAAAATATGTCCATACATATTTTCTTTAACAACTTTTTTTTTAATTGTTATTTTATGTGACAAAAGTTTCATGCATCTTTTGTCATTTAAAGTTGTCTTAGAAAAACAAATGTTGTTTTATGTGTATGTTGATGTGTATGATATGCATAAACTAGCCAATGATCATTATGTTTGTTGTGTTGTTGTGTTTGTTATTTTTGTTGTAAAAATGGTTGTAATAATTTATTTATTCATATGGTATTTAATAATTAATAGATTAGTTTTCTTGTTTATTTTTGTAAAGTAATAGATTAGTTTTTAGAAATAATTTATTTGCACAAAGATGTAACAAGAAATGAAGTTGGAGTCATTTTTTGAAGACAAAAAGGCAATTTTCGAGTTCATACATGTGCTGGGCAGAAAGATGACACTTTCTGAAAAGTGTCATGAATGCTACACAGGTGCTAAAAATGTGCTGAACAGAAAACTGACACTTTCTGAAACGTGTCATGAAAGCTGCCGTTTTTCCTTTAAAGAAGCCCTTCAAATCTTTTGCAAGCAATGGATGTTTACTCAAGTGGGAGCTTCTACAACAACATTACAAGAAGATTTTTGGTCCCTTAAATGTCCCTTTAGGAATGAACTTGGCATCTTTTGTGTTGGCTCACAGAAAAATGTCATTAGATGGCTATGTTTATGCACATATCTTTTTATGCATGTTTGTGTTGTTTATTTTGTACAATTATTATGTATAGTTGATAAATTAGTTTTCACATGCTAAAATAATTTGGACAAAATAAACATCACATGGAGTTTGGGTTTTCAAAATTGGACAAAAGATGTAACAAGTTATTATTTTAAAAATAAAACCCGGTTTTATAAAATCGTAAATAACGGCAAATTTTGAAATACTCAATTATAAGTTTTAAAATGGTGATTTTTGTAACTTATACAAACTCCAAATATATAATTAATAAAATGAGGTTTTATTAAAGTTATAAAAGGTTCAAATGCACTCAAACTTAATACCGGTTATTAAAATTGAATTGCGTCAAATTATATAAAAACTAGCTTTTTATATAGAACCTTTAAAAGTGATTTTCTTTCGAAAATTGATACCATGGTTTATTATATGCATGTAATAACCAAGATATCATATGTTTTTAAACTAGAATTATAAAACATATAAAGACCCTTATTTAACAAACCTCAAATCTATGCAATCCTTTTGAAAAACACTCGCAGATCTGTTGTATGCACTAGTGGGATAAAGGATGCCTAACCGCTTAGTGTTGGTTTTTTATGGTCGGGGTGTTTTTGCAATTTCTATAACCAAGTTATAGGTCAATTACACATGTTTTTCAAGTTGGAAGATTTGATCGGAAACCTAAGCAAGAGAGTTCCGAGGCGTAGATGGGATCCAACATGTCTAATTAAATTTGTTATTAGAGATCCCATAAATCTAGGAAATATATAGCAAGATATAATTGATAATAGATATCTACCGGGTTGAATTCAAATGGATGGGATAAAGGATACCTAATCATTTATTTGTTTTGCACCTTGGATCCTAGACTTTGATAATTAATGTTTTTGGAAACTAAAAGGGTATTAATTATTAAAGATTAAATATTGAAAATACTAAATGAATTTTGTTAAAATTTTGTAGTTAAATAATCCACTCTCATTATCATGAATTGTCATTTTCTTTAATGACTTAATGAAACAATAACATTCAATAGATACAACTTCAATGAATGGGTTCATGTCTTAAGAGACAATCTCGTGAGAGATATGAAATTGTATACACTTAAAGATCCTAGTCCTAAACTGTTTGCTTTGAGCAATAAACCTAAAAATGATACCTAGTAAAGGCATCACTGTGATGCTAGAGATGCTTCTAACATCAAGCTAGTAATACTTATTCATTACATCTAGGAAGTCTTGGATAATTGAAACATATATCTAATGATATAACAGGTCAAGCAATATTCCAAAAAATACAATGATATTTTATTTAAAGCTAGTTTAAACATTGGAATAATGCAAGGCTAAAAGATTCACCTAGTGTGATCTAAGAGGTCCATGTTTTACGGATTGAACACCTTTAAGCCGAAGAAATCTACTAAAGCCCACATAGATGGATCTTGTTTCTTTTGTGAAGAAATTGGACACAGGAAGAGAATTTACTCCTCTTATTTGGAAAGAAAGTATGGAAGAGACTAGTGTTTCTAGTATCTACTAGATAGAACTCATACTTTTCATATAACACTTACGTACGTGGTACTTAAATGTTAATCTAATATTTGTAAATGGCTTGCCAATATTTACTGAAGAGTACCAGCTAAGCACAATCAAGTTGGAACTACACTCTCAGAGTTTAGTTTATAATTTATGCTTAGAACATAAATTACATGTAATATAAAACAATATTTGTTTTGGAACAATGTATGTTTTAATTTAGAATGTCTAAATTTATGTCTCGGTTATTTTATTCAAATGTTTGATCATTTACTTATTTGTTTTTCATAACGATAATATTCATATTCTGAAATGATTAACTTCTATTTGTGAGACTAGATCTCTTAATAGAGTTGTGTAGTAAATATCAACATTTCATAAATAAAATTAAGTTCTATATGCAAACACTTTTGACTTAAACTTGTTTTAAATCAAACTCATCTTTGACATTGTTATCTTTATTATATAAATGGCATTCACAAATTCCAACTTCAAGAAAGGGATCTTTGAAGGCAAATAATGTAGTTTATTTGACATATGCGAAACTTATTTATTTGTAAAGGATTCCTAATGATATTTTCACTAAGGTGTAGAGAAAATAATTAAGGAACTATACACTTTAATGTATGACTTCCTTTCTAATGAATGTCTAAGAATAAACACAAGATACCAAATCAACTTTATTAACAACTATAGTAGTTTTAATTATATTTTACATGGTAAAGCATAACTGTGAAATCTTTGTTGAAGTTTCCAAAAGTTAAGATACAAACCGGTAAGAACCATCTAAGACTTTAATGATAATAAAGGATGAATTAAATCTTACTTGGTATGATTTACTTTCTAATCGATAGAAATATCCTCCTTTAATCTCTTTGGGATAATACTTCAATCACTATTAATTGTATCTGGAATACAAATACCAACTAATAAGTAGATTAAACACTTTATAAGAATTATTATGGAAAGGCTCCATCCTCATCTTACTTAATATTTTATGGATTTGAAGTCGATGTTGGACTAAAGCTTCTAAACCCAAAATCTACTAAACACATATTTGTATAATACTCTAAATGTGGCTTAGATTATTATATGTAAACCTGCCAAGAATAAGTCCTCTTATTCTTGTGAAAACTAAGTTAGTAGAAAGCAAGATTCTAATGACAAAGCGAGTAGGAGCTACATGGAACTTGAAGCAGCTCAAGAACCATAACCTTATGTATTAATAGTTGGCACTAGTTTTAACAAGGATTATTAAAATTGAATAATAATTATTCACAAACACAAATTGTTCGCATTAATGGTAGAAATCATCTATGACTTGAGAAATGTGGAATCTCTCATTGATGAGCTTTTATTGATGCTTTCTGGAAAATCCATCAAATACCAAGATGCTATGTTAGATCTCGAATATAATAAATGACTTAGAGTCATGAAAATGAGATGTAATCCATGTATGAGAATCATGTATGGGCTTGATTAAAATTTATCCATATAGAAAGGCTAGAGGGAGTAACTGATTCTTATAGAAGGAATAAATTACATGGATAACCGTACACATTTAAAGCAAGACTTGTAGTAAAAGGATTTTCTCATACCCATGTTATTCTAATAAATGTGTAGAGCTTGAGATCGACTTGTGGATATAAAGCAAACATCTCAATGTTGCAATCATCATTTTAATGTAAAACCACAAGGTGTGTTTTTTATATAAAAATGAATAGAACATGTGTGTTTACTAAGAACTAGTGGGAGCATAGTGAAATTCCTAATCTTGTATGAATGAGACATACTTAATCATTTGAAATCACATTTTGACTAAGCAATGTCGTTTTTCACCTTTACTCGGAAAGTGTTTCTAAAATGAAAGACTTAGGAAAGAGAATATACATTCTTGGAATGTAAAATCTATAAGGGATAGATAAAATGAATGTTAAAAGTTTCATGTCCTTATACATATATTGGCAATATCTTGAAAGGGATCAAGACACAAAATTCTTTTGGAGAATTCTTGCCATTGTCATATGGCACCCTTTTGAGCTGGCCTCAAAACTACATAGCTCATAGGTTTGAACTAGATGAAATGATTTATATTGTATTTGTTTGGCAAATAAATTCATCATTTATGCCATATTATGCATAGGACATGGTATTTGATCATACTGTAAGCATGTTATAGGATACTAATTGAATACATGGTTAAGTCACTAGATAACAAAAAAAGCAGTCTAAGAGTACTTTAGAAGAACTAAGAGAATGTATATGAGGCAATCAGTTTAGAAAGGATATTTATAGAAAGAGCTACACAAGATGTTAATTTCTAAACAGATATAATAATTATGAATTATAATTGGATTTTGACTTCGTTATGGAATGAAGGGTAAGTCTTGTTGGAATGAGGTCCAAGCAAAACATAATGACACAATCTACTACAAAATACGATTACACTACTTTAGAAGTTGAATTCAAGTATGATTGGATGAATGGGATCATTGAAAAACAATGTTGATTTCTGCCATTCAAGGATCACATAGAAATCTTTGTGACTTCGAGAGTATACTTAATCAAGCTAAGAGACTCTATGTCACGAAAGAACACCAATCATATTCTCCAAGATATTTAACTATACTTAGAGTAATGTTAAGTATGGAGATGATAGTATTAACTGATGGGTTTTGAGCATTCTAACACTTCCTAAGTGTACATGCAACCCTAATAACCTTGAATCTATGTTTTCTCTATATACATGCAAATTTCTTTTTCAAGGTTATTTCCTAACTAGCATGGCATGGGGATTACATAAAACATAAAAACTAGTAGAAATACATACCTTGTTGTTGCTTGGATTCCTTCAAGACTTTGTGAGCCTAGCACCCCAAATGTTGTGCCTCAAATGCTTCACACAACACCACAAGACTTGGAATAACTTGAGAGAATACTTCTAGCACTCAAAATCGGTTATGCCCTCTCTAGTAACTCTAGGTCACGATTTTGCTAGCCATAGGGTTCCTTTTATAGTGTTGTCACAATTAGGGTTTACACATGAATGCCCTTAATTGTCATGACTCTTGATTTCTCATGACCCATGGGTTTGTAACTCCCATGGACTATCCATGGAGCTCCATATGGTTATAACCAAACCCATAAACCATGGATCATTAATCCACCATAAAAGAATTGATGATTGTCATAATCAACCCTATATATTTAATTAGTCTCACTTTGATCACCAAATTAATACTAGATTAATACTTGATCAATACTAATAGTATATAATATATTAGAACTTATAATATATTAATAATCATAAGTGCCTTATTCTCTCATTTAGTCTATCCAAGTATTGCAATGCCATGCAACCCAAATGGACCATGCCGGGTCGGGTCAAGTACATACCAAATAAAGTTATGGACTTAGACACTATATCCAACAGTCTCCCACTTGGATAAGTCTAATAACTATATTTGCAAATATGACTTCAAAATCCGACTAGCAATCGTAGCTCTTTCAAAGTCTCTCGGAACTGAGATGATGATGATACGCCATTTAAGATAAGTGATCATATAATCCTCTGTTCTCATGATATCAGCCGGACAAACACATGGAACATGGTCTTACTTATTGTCCAGCATTTGTTTCTCGATCTCTGATTTGTTTCGACATAGAACTAAATTGAACACATCAATTAGGTTCTGACCGGGCCCGGTACATAGGTCAAAACCAAATCATCGAGGGGCCCAGATATCGCTTCTATTTCTAGAAGGAACAGATAAACTTCGACTTATATGCTTGTACTAACTACTTGTTGAATTATTCACAAAGGCACGTTTTATAACATCGAGTTACCAATGCGTTTTCGTACAATCAATGAATAACCAACTCATAGTCAACAACTCATATCTCTAGGTTTGAAGATTTATATGATATTACCGTCTCACGATCACTCGAGATAAATTCCATGAAGTGATGCAAGTGAGCGTGGGTTAAATCCAATACTCAGCCCTTTTGAGTACTCATGAATGTTGTAGCAACCATTGCATTGTCTAAAGCACTTTAGACAAATCATACAAGCCAAATTCATGACAGTCTTGATTCATATCTACTTCCAACATATGACTGACTGTGGATGGTTTGAATAATATGATATATATACCATAACATAATTATTCTGGAAGTCAAAACATGCAAAGTGAAACACAAGAATAATACTAATCTTATATGGCCCCAACACTTTGAGTGTAAATAAAAACACCTTTTATTTAATCACCATATTGATTACTCATTATTTATGTTTCGATTAATCAACTTTATGCTTGAATTAAAACATTAGTTGTCCCATGCTCCAAGCATGTACACTATGTTTTTCCAAACAACAATTATGCCAGACTCCAAGTATGCATACTATGTTTACATATGGTCCTCTCTTTGTGAAATAGATCAATTGACAATATTCCAATGATGCTCATTTCACAATTCCAATCCTCGTTGTAAATGCAAGAATACCAAACTCTTGCCATTTACTGTAATCTGTTAGATTCTAAACTTATATGCAATGATCCCCTTGTAATGACTATGCACAGAAGTCACAAAGACTTGGCAACAGACATTACAAAGTATTCCAATGGAAAACAATTCTATGGAAATGAAGTCTCAAATTCAAAGTACATTTCTTTAAACATCCTTCTTAGCATTAAGTTCTTTAATCGTACACAGATTCAAAGAATAACTTCCACCTATGGAGACAATTCCATATTACCATTTTGACCATCACTTCTGGACAAGAGTTGCCTCTTTTCAAAATATGTCAATATGGTCCTTACTCTATACTTCTAATTGTCCATGAGCAACCAATCTTTGGTAAACCTCAGATTGTCCTCGACAACTTTGCTTAATCATTTTAGTCATTTCCAGTTCTATTCCTTTTTCCATCTTAATGCCCTAGGCATTTGGAAAATTTAGAATGGATGAATATTATAGCACATGTAATCAAACCTATACCCAAAGCATATGGGACATGATTTATGCTATAAAATTTTTTATTTGCCATGTTTTCATAATTCGAACTATAAAGAGGGATGCCGTAATCATAATTGAATTTTGAGAACGCAACATATATAGAATTTCCTTATGTTAAACCATTCCAACATAACATTCATATATATTCTTGACTAAAGTAGATTAAATTCTCAATCTAAGCTTGTAGAATTGGAGTGAAGTATAAAATTCTCTCCCTTAATTATAGCAAAACAACTTTTTCAAGGCGAATTGAAACTTTTGTTTTCTATAATTAACATTGCTAACCTGCAATATTTAACATAATCGTCATGCTCCCACTAGCATAATGATTACCAGCATAACACTTTATGCTCCCACTAGCTTTGACATGTACTCAGAAATCAACTGGACTTCTAGAAATCAATACTTTATTTACTTTCTTACCAAAGTTCATATTTCTGATAGTAGATTGCTTTGATAAGACTTTATCAAAAACATACACCTTTCCTTAGATAGCTCACATGTTTGTCTAGACCTTTTGCAATTCTCACTAGTTAGTCTGCCGGTTAACCACACACGCTCCACTAACTATATCAGAATGCAAATATCACAACCGCTATCTACTTAAAATCTTCTTAGTGGAAGCGTTTCCTCACCATCATTTTCATGAATCGAAGAGAAACCTTATGACACTTAGATTTTATGGTGTATGTGTTCCTATCCATGTGAATTTGTCATAACCATAATCACAGGACTAGGTTAGTGACACTTCCAAATTCATAGGGACTGAACTTGTGCAATCTTAATTTCTTGCCACCTGGTAGCACAATGCCCACCATTGCTTCCGGGTTGTTATGCAAACAATTGAGAACTCATAGAACTCACAAGCATAATCAACCTTCAACTGGAACAGACACAGAAACAAGAATATGTCAACACGATAGGTTAAAACCTCAAGTCGTGGGCTAGTGATTAACAAAACTCTTGATTTAGTTCTTGAAACTATTTCAGAATCATTTAGACTCCCACTATCCTCTTGACATATAAGACTTCTCTTTGTCAAGAACCATTCCTTGACAAAACAAATATTCAAGATCTAGTGCGGATTCTTATCAAGTTAAACACTTCTCACTATTGGTCTTAGCTGGTCTTTGTTTTATCCAAAACATCACAACTTACCAATCTCAAATGTACAAGAATAGGAAACATCTTACTCTACATTTGACAAGTGTTATGAACTTTCTAAAGACTATGTCACTCAAGTTACAATCTTGGAGTATAACTCCAGGATTTGTTTTTGGCACGAAGTATGAATTATCTTTTGATTTAACCATTTCAACAATTCACGATTCCTCTCCTCAGGCAACAAACACACTAAGGTGTCCTTAGAGGATCAATTGTGATATGGTTCCATAATCACTAAGATAATCATAAAACAAAATACACAAGTACTCTCCCATCTCTTCAGATTGGAGAAAATTTTATCTTTATGCCTTATTTGATTCTTCTTATTCATTCTGCCATACATTGAAACTTTTCCAATGTTTCAGAATTACACTTAAACTCGTAAGCATAACCATATTTACTAAACTTTAGTAAATCATAACGAATAATTTTATCTATCTTTGTGGTGGACCTGACCAGCACACAACCAAGTGTACCCAATCTTTTAGTCCTTCACTTGACTCACATGTACATGTGAACAAGGAATTAGTCTTAATTTCCCAAAGACGAAAACTTCTCATTCATCATACAATACAAGTTGCATGATTCCAAGTTTCTATCTAACTGAAACTTGGGCGATGAGAATCTTTCCTTATTTGGTAAATTATGATACTACCACAAATGAAAGAATCAAATCCATTTTCAAATATTGCTATTAATGGAAACATATAATCAACAATTTTTCACAAATGCCATTGTAAGGATACTTAAAATAAAATCAAAACTTTTCTTTATTTTAAAACTTTGCGGAAAACTTATCCTTACAACCCATATGAAAACCTTGTTGTTATCTATTCCTAAGCAATATGTCTCAACTCTTAAGTAATAGCTCAAAATTCTGATCACCGAACCATGCGATCAAAATCCCTCTTCGCGATCAGAATCAGCATATACTTCCTTTAAGTTTCTTCACTTTTATTTGATTCTTAAAACATCAACATGTGACCCAGTCACATCATGCAATAAGAATCTCAGAATAGAAACTTAATAGAGTTAGACAATGGACTTTACCTGAAGTAGAGTCAAACATTTGACTTTACTATCCTTATGGACTTTTAGGTAAATTTGGCAGATTCGCAACCAATGCCCTTCCTTTGGCAACAGAAACATATGGACTCTTTGGAAACGGTACACGGGACTATCATAGACTTAGCCTTTCTCTTTACCATTTGGTCAACTAAGTTGACTATGGCCAATCCCTTTCAATTAGGAAGAGAAAGTTTTTCTGGACTTCCAATGTTACCATTGTCAATGTCCATGGAAGTTTGGGAAGTTGATCTTCCAATCAAATTTTGCTTTACCAATGCTCCAAATCATTGCTGATTCAGCATCATTAAGCAAATAGGTAAGATCATTAAGGGTCATGTCGTGATCTGTTATCAGGGAGTGACCAAGTCAACAGCCAGCTACCTTGAGACTTCGACACCCTACTCTCCCGGCTTGTCAATATGTGACTTAATCTCCAAGACCTAAGCACATATAGACTTTGTTTGCCAATAGGGATTGAGTGACTTAAAACTTATCATGTCTTGAAACTTGTGGGATAAGGAGATTTGTTGGAGGAGGTGGAGGAAGTGAAGTATGATTTCCAGTCCCACTAATGCACAACAAAGGGATTGATCTTTCACCTTGGTTGCCATTTGGGATATCATCTTCATTAGGAAACTTGTTCCTAAAGATTTGGGAAGACCATAGCTGTCTAAACTAGACATCTATAATGGGATAAATTCAAGTTAGTTGATTTAAAGTCCTTAATATAACACCCAATATGAAATATTAAGGCTAGGACCCAACAACCTATTTATAACTGGAAGAGGGATGTCGTAATCCGAATTATAAAATAGTTGAAGGTAGGTAAATGACGATTTACCAATTTCCTACCATAAAAACGAAATATAATTAAGTTTTTAATTGGATTTGAAACTCCTAGATCTTTTGAGATACATTGAACTTTCAATGGCATGTTTGAATCTCGATTGTGCCCTCTCAAGTTTGTGACTGGGATGCCGAGGATCACAAACAAGGTGTTAATAACCATACAAATTGGCTTGGTACCCTCAACAATATTACCTAATCGATGTGCCGGTTAACCACACACGCTCCACCGATCTATAATAAAGTCAAGTTACCCTTTGCCACTCTTACTAGTCCATGTTAGTGTGTCGGTTAACCACACACGCTCCACTAACGACTTGGTAAGGTACAAAGTGTAATTTTATGGGCTAGCACCAATTTCATATTTTCCTAAAGTAACTAAGATTGGGAAATTATAATGTATAGTTACTTTATAATTCATTATACTTTTAATGAGTATTTAAAGTCGTATCCTACCCGTTCGGCTAACGACCCTCCACCGATCAAGGAAGCGGTGGGTGAGAGTGGACACCCATTAAGTCACCATTTTATAGGCAACAACCTTATACCCCCCTTATAGACCGGCTTCGTGAATGAGGCCTACTAACAGTAAGAATGACATATTCTTATACATATCTATATAATTAAAATTATAATAATAGTATAAGGGTGTATTTTAAACATTTAAAATACTTGGTGGTTTAATCTATTAATTAAACTATACTTAATTTAATTAAACTTAAACCATGTCTTTATGGAATTATTAACTCTTTTAATTAAACACTTTAATTAATTTAATGAAGTCCATAGAGCTTGAATTTTACCTTTAAAAAATTCTAAGAGTTCAATTTGGAATTAAAGTGTAAGGCTTTTCAAATTCCAAAACTTGAGGGCAAGAATTGAAACTATTCCAAGTCTCTTCAATTTGTAACTTATGAGTTTTAATGGTTCATAAAGTGAAGACTCTTCATTTTATGAAACCTCTTTAGTTCTTTAATCATAATTAAAAGAAGTGACTTTTGGTTATCCATAACTTGAGGACAAGTTATGGACATCATCGTTAGCATTAAGATCATGAATTAAACAAGCATGTAAGTTACACAAAATTCCTATGATCTTCTAAAAACTCATAAGAACAAATATTCATATCAAACAATTTCAAGAAAATCATATAAACATATACAATACTTGAAAATTGATAAAAGTCATGTAAAATGGTTTAACATAATCATTATCATTTTGAAAAACAGATTTTACAAGTCCAAAACAGATTGGGATAATGATCTTAATCCATTTCCAGCAACAAAACTCGAAAAAACTGCCCAGCACGCTCCTACTCGCCAAGTGCATTATTCTACTCGGCGAGTAGAATGAATTTGTTCATGGACTCGGCGAGTCCTCCCCATGGACTCGGCGAGTCCAGTCGTCAGAGTGCAGAATTTTCGATTTTTAAGCAGTTTTGCATCAAGTATACAGAAAACAATCCTAGGCTCTGATACCACTGATGGGTTTTGAGCATTCTAACACTTCCTAAGTGTACATGCAACCCTAATAACCTTGAATCTATGTTTTCTCTATATACATGCAAATTTCTTTTTCAAGGTTATTTCCTAACTATCATGGCATGGGGATTACATAAAACATAAAAACTAGTAGAAATACATACCTTGTTGTTGCTTGGATTCCTTCAAGACTTTGTGAGCCTAGCACCCCAAATGTTGTGCCTCAAATGCTTCACACAACACCACAAGACTTGGAATAACTTGAGAGAATACTTCTAGCACTCAAAATCGGTTATGCCCTCTCTAGTAACTCTAGGTCACGATTTTGCTAGCCATAGGGTTCCTTTTATAGTGTTGTCACAATTAGGGTTTACACATGAATGCCCTTAATTGTCATGACTCTTGATTTCTCATAACCCATGGGTTTGTAACTCCCATGGACTATCCATGGAGCTCCATATGGTTATAACCAAACCCATAAACCATGGATCATTAATCCACCATAAAAGAATTGATGATTGTCATAATCAACCCTATATATTTAATTAGTCTCACTTTGATCACCAAATTAATACTAGATTAATACTTGATCAATACTAATTAAATAATACTATTATTAATATATTAGAACTTATAATATATTAATAATCATAAGTGCCTTATTCTCTCATTTAGTCTATCCAAGTATTGCAATGCCATGCAACCCAAATGGACCATGCCGGGTCGGGTCAAGTACATACCAAATAAAGTTATGGACTTAGACACTATATCCAACATTAACATAATTCACACAAATTAAATTTTGTCAGATCCATTGATAAAGTCATTCTTTTGAGCTAAGTATGAATGGTCACATTTCAGCTATAAAACTTTATTATTCTAGAAATGGGATTTTGATTTGGATTTAGTATTTGGATATTGGAACATTATAACAACAATTATTAGACAATGTTATGATATATTGGGATATAGTCATCACATTAATACTTGTTGTGCTATATATTAACATGTTTAATCCATGAATAATGTTATTATTCTAAAAGTTCATAGTCGGTTATAATTATGGGAGCAATTATGAAGTAAGACTAATATGAATTGGATTGGTTGACTCTCATTGGATGAAAGTAGGCAAGTGGTTGATACCAAGTTTCATAGGTACTTGTCAGAGAACTAGTATTGAACTGACCCGCATCAAGATCATCTCATGGATCGCTATCATGAATGATACTTGATTAGAAGGTAATATCTTTGTATCCTTAACACCTGAGATACATAGTGGGACTTAAGTGTAGGGAGTACTATCATTTGATATGGTCAAATGTTGTTCCTTAACCGGACATTTATAAAAACCATTTCAGGTATGGTGTGAATAATGCAAGAGGCTTATGTATTCAAGATGGGATTTGTTCCTCTTATGTGTTGAGAGTTAGACATTTAAG
Organism: Lactuca virosa; assembly: GCF_052849685.1. Lineage (NCBI taxonomy): Eukaryota > Viridiplantae > Streptophyta > Magnoliopsida > Asterales > Asteraceae > Lactuca > Lactuca virosa. The sequence continues at coordinate 271,892,592 of NC_136433.1, forward strand.
GCGCATTACCAAAAGTTGAACAACTAATGAGATTGATCGTGGTGCAAATCTCATGTTCAATATGATGTATGTAGCAAAGGGATAACTGATAAACTTACCTTATACACCAATTATAGCTTTGAGCTTTTTGGGAATTGGGCGTTGATAGAATGGCACAAAGTCATATGTTGTTGGGGGCAGTGAAATATTGCTAGACGTTCACCACTGTCTATATCAGTCTAAGATGAGTCTTGCGCAAGTGGGAGATTGAAAGGTCTAGTATGCTCAAGAGTCATATTAAAGTGATATTGCTAATTAACATACGATACTAATGGGTCACACTAACAACAAATTGATATAATTGATTATTTATTAGAAATGGATTTTAATAAATATTCAATAAAACTCTTATAATTAAATTGGAAGTTATTTATTTCATGGAAATAATAATTTTCATTAGCAAGTAACATTACATAATTCATATGGTATGAATTAACAAGTCATGCACAACTTTTTGGACTAGTTGAAACCCTTTTGTCTTTTACTCAAAAGACAAAGTTTATATTTTATAAAACTTGAGTTTATAAAATTTAAACAAACTCTTCTTTTTATATATAGAATTTCCGAAAATTAAATAAAGAAAAAAAATTATGGGCTTTCCATTAGTTTATTCAAAAGAAATGAAGCATGGGAGACATGTTTATGACATGGGGACATATGTGCTTAAAGTGGTAAGACCTAATGGTTAATACTTTCACTTTATGCATATAAATAAGGGGCTTGCATGTGGCTAGTTGATTCATTCTTCCTTTGATGCAAATGGCCGAATACTCCTTCTCTTCTCACTTTCTCTCTAGTTTTGGTTAGAAAACTTGAAGAACACTTGCATCTTCATGCCCTCTTTAAGTTCATATTGGTTATGAACTTAAAGCTTAAGGGTTTAAGAGTTTTGGACTAGCATCTACATCAAGTTGAGTCATTGTTGGTGTCTCAAAGGTTCCACATTCTTCATCAATTTCCAAGCCTCCCAAGATGACCCAAAGAACTACAAAGGTTGTTATTTCTTCACCTCTTCTTTGGTTGGTATTTTAATCTTTCTATAACTTGCAAGAATATCCTTGGTGGGTATAAAATGTTTATGTTATTTCAAAAATTAAAGTCTTCCGTTGCCATATTTTTCTAGTTTATGAAACTATTTTTGAACTAAAACCCAACAGGAGCTCCATCAAATCGCTTGCTGAGCGTTGGAGATACAAAAGATCGGATAGCCCCTGAATAAAACAATGACCAGGCAGAAATACCGTTCACGGGGATTGATCCTAAAATAAAACACACAAATATAAGCAAGAAATTCAATATAAATAAAGAGATAAGGAGAAGACACATAACCATGACCACATCAGGTGTTGCGCGAGCCTCCTCGACCATCAGCTGAAAAACCATGCTAATATGACCCGTCCGACCACACTTGAAGCAGCCAGAACCACCCACCATGCACGCCCCATCGTGTGTCTTACCGCACTTTCCACAACGGCTTCGACCTTGCTCTCCTCTCGATCTAGAATCAAATACCTTGGGCCTCTTGCTCGAAACCCCTGAAACCTGAGCCTAATTCGGCTTCCTATTCCTTTCAATCTCCAAATCAATCTCTCTCCCTAGTCCTCGCAATCATATCCTCCAGTGTCTTGCAACTGGATCAGCTCACAAACTGTCGAATATCACTCCTAAACATCTCATGGTATCTCGCCTTCTTCATTTCCTCATCCACCAAATACTGAAGAACCAACAGTGCCCTTTCGCGGAACATGGCGATGATCTCAGCCATCGTCTGAGTAGTATGGCAAAGGTCTTGGAACTCCTTCGCCAACTGCTGCACCTTAATCACTGGTTCAAACTCAGATCGGAATCTAGTCACAAAATCATCCTATGTCATCGAATCAACCACCTCATAACCAACGGAGCACCCAACCTCCTCCCACCAGTCTCGATCTCTGTCTTTCGGAAGAAAGGAAGCAAGTTTAACATTTGCCTCATCGGGACAACTGCTAATGCGGAAGGTCTTAGCGACATCCGTTAACCAATGCCTGCTCGTGATTGAGTCCTTTTCCCCACATGCTCGGAACTCCCTGAAAGTCAACAAACATGCCCCAATCAAAGCCAACATCTCATAATGGAAAGAGCCCAAGCGCTCCTCCAACACCTTCATAATACCTTCCTCGATCGTACCACAGGTCACAGCAGTCTGCTCAACTATGTTGCGGGTAATCTCAGACGAAATGAACTCCCGCATCTGATCATCCAACTGCCCGGCTCCAGAACTCGAGCATTAACCCTCACCAGCACTAGAACCACTAACTGGTCTGCCTCGAAGAGTCACCGTACTAAAAATAGACCATATAAACCATCAGAATACACATCAATATATATATATATATATATATATATATATATATATATATATATATATATATATATATATATATATATATATATATATATATATATATATATATATATATATAAGCTTCCTGGTTTCATTGCAACTTTCCTTGACTCTAATACAAATCCTCTGCTTCCAGTAGTACGGGCCCATACTACCTTCCACATCTATTCATACTTTTGTCAAGGATCGCTTTGAATCCTCCAAGTCACTCATTGACCACACATACAATTCTAACCAAGATAAGGCTCCCAACACTAAATATCTTCTTAGGTTTTTCCTACGGCAATCACCACACTACTCTCTACCATCATCTGCAGAAGGAAATCCCCTTAAAATCCTTTAACTATCTCACGAATACAGTTACATATCGCTAACAGCAGATAATTCTTCGAATGGAAGGTCTCAGATTACAACGGTTGGACTCAAATAAGAGTTGCACAATAAAGTTAAACCTAACCTTCAAAAATTATTTAGTATCGACAATATGTAACTCATTATATTTGCTTACTAGTTAGCTGAAGCTACTGGAACTTCTAAAAAGCAAAAAAACAAGCAACATTCGAGCATTAAGTGATCTGAACAAGCATAACCTAAACAGGCTATCCTATCGTTAACTGGTCAATACTAGCATGCAAGTCTACAAGCTCATATAGTAGGCATATAAAGGCATCTCTCCTAGCATTCTATCATGCAAATCATGAGCAGATCCGTACACCTAACTAGCATGCGATTCACAGATTCACAATTCGAAGCATATCATAAAATATGTATGGGTATTTTGGGAAAAGTTACTTGAGCTCGGTCGATTAAATGCAACACGCCCTTTTTCTTTTATTAGAAAACCCCTTTTTATAAAAAAAAATATTATTGAAAAAAACAATTCTACCAAACCCTCAGTTTGAGCTCCGACACACCCGAGAGTATGTTCGAATCCCTCAAACTAAGGCTCTGATACCAACTTGTAACGTCCCCAAAACTAAGACTAAAAATTTTCGTTTTTAAATTAATAAAAATATTATGCAAAACATCATCATAGAAATCATGGTCAAGCAAAGTGTATCAATAACATCCCAATACATCAAAGTAACATAAATTGTAGAACGAGGTGGTGTGTGCACTTCAGTCATCCCAGGCTCTTCCCCTTCGAACTAGAAGTACCTTAAACATAAACTGAAAACCATAAGCACAAAGCTTAGTGAGTTCCCCAAGATACCACATACCATAAATAATAAACATATAATGTGGCCCGCCCGTCATCGGGCCCCGCCTGACATACATATTTGTCGTTCATTGGGCCCCGTCTGGTATACATATAAACATATAAACATATAAACACATAACAAATGAAATAATCACAAAGATAAACAACATACAGAATGGTCATCGGGCCCTGACCGGTAATCATATAAACACATAACATATGCAAGAGTCACCAGGACATCTAGCATCCTAAACATAACAAACCATGGGCCGGCATTGTTGCCTTCAACCTACTAAACATAGTGAGGGCACTCACCTCTAGCTGCTGAAACACTCAAATGAATCTCGGTCTCCTGGTCCGGAAAATCCCCGCGGAAACATTATCAAATAATATCCAATTAATAATTAGATCTCGACCCATAATCAAGAATCTAAGCTACTTGACCCATATTCAGGGTAAAAGACCATTTTACACTTTTTCTTACTTGGCCTAAAACCAAAGCCCAACCCAACTACTTAAAAGGCCCACATTCCTAAATGGTAACCCGAAGCCCAACATGGCCCAATCTTCTAAATTCGGCCCAAAACCCATCATGGGCCTAAATCCAAGAGAATCCAATATACTAGCAAAAGCCCAAAATCAGAAGTCTAATGGCCCAATAAGGCCCAACCTTAAAAGTCCAAAGCATGGCCGAATACCGAGAACATCAATCCCAAGAGTCCATTTGCTGAGTACGCAGGGCGTACTCAGCTCGTACGCCCAACGTACTCCCCAGACTACCTGTCCACTCCATTAAGCACTTAATCATCTAAGACCTCTTGCCAAACTCTCAGATCTAGTCCTAAAGGGTGACTTAATACGTAAATTTGGCAACTTTACACCCATTCATGACTTAATGGGACCCAACACTCAAAAAGAAGCTTAATAAGGCTCTAAACACTTGCATGGACCAATATCTTTCATAAAGCTTGCATTTTCATGAACAAGGGTGAACTTCCCGAAAATCACAAGGTAAAACTTTCATTTTTATTTCAAACAAAACACCAGTTATCTTTAATTTAAACGTTCAAAACTAATTTCTAATAAAAGAGTCATCAGAGTACAATCCCAAAATCATCACATTGCGGAAACATGGGTGGATGCAGTGCAGTCACGTCAGGCCCTTCCCTTTTGAACCGGAAGTACCTGAAACCATAAATAATAATCCATATGCACAAAGCTTAGTGAGTTCCCCAAATACCACATACCATACATATAATAAAGAATGATATGTGCCAACCATAGTCTTGCCATTATGCCACAAGCCGTATCATGGCCTTTCCGTGCCAAGCCGGGGGCAAAACCCTAGGTCTTACAGACAAGTGACAGGAGCCACCACCTGGTCTTCCATGCAAATATCACAAAGACAACTAGCATACTATCTATACATATAAACTATCTACCTATTTTCCAGGGTCCGATCCCTAGTCTTGCATACAATTTGCCAAGAGTCAACTCCGGGTCTTTCATACAAATGCCAAGGGCCGCCCCGTGGTCTTCCTATATATCTTATCGGCCAATAGACCAGCATTGGTGACTTCGAGCCATATTATATTGAGGAGACTCACCTCAAGTTGTTGAATCACTCGAATGAATCTCTGGTTGCTGGTCCGGAAAATCCTCGCGCTATCAATATCAATAAAATTCAATTGTAAATTGGGTCTCAACTCACAACCAGAGTCTAAGTTACTTAGCACATAACCAGGGTAAAAGACCATTTTACCCATTATCTAACTTGGCCCAAAACCAAAGCCCATTTCAACTATTCAAAAGTCCAAAAACCTAAATGACAACCCACTGCCCAAATATGGCCCAATCTTCCAAATTGGGCCCAAAACATATCATGGGCCTAAAATCCAAGGAAGCCGTTATGCTAGTCCAAAGTCCAAATAGAAGTCTAATAGCCCAACCAGGTGCAAACTTATAAACCCGACATTTTCCCAATACCGAAAATACCAAGCCCAAGGCCCATCTGCTGAGTACGCGGGGCGTACCCAAATCGTACGCTTAGCGTACTCCTTCTGGGGCTAGTACGCGCAACATACCAGCTGGGTATGCCCAACGTACTCTCTAGTGTGCCATCCGACTCCATTAAGCACTTAATTGGTTAAGCCTTTCCTCCAAACACAGATCTGATCCCTAAAGGTGAGTCGTCACTTAAATTTGGCAACTTTACATACGTGCATGGATTAATGGGGCTCAATAGCTCAAAAAGTGCTTAACAAATGTCTTAGTACATGCAAGGGTCCAAATACTCCATAAAGTTGACTTTCTTATGAACACGGGGACTGATTGGAGCTAAGAACTAGCATATATTGCTTCTGGAGTAGATCAAAAGCTCACCTTTATCACAAGGACTCAAAAAGTCCACAAAATGCTCCATAAACTAGATCTAACATATAAGAGCATAAAGATGTAAGATTTTTACCTCAAAAAGATTTCAAATGTGGAGATGATCCCGGATCCACAGGCTTAAGTAATCCCCTCAAGTGTTCATCTTGTTCTTCTCTTTCACAAACCACCAACAAACACTCTTCAAGCTCAAAACTCACCAAAACACTCAAGGGTTTCATTTTCAGGGACAATGAGTGGTGGAGGTTGGTTAAACATGTCCAAATAAGGCTATAAGGTGGTTTAAATAGGGTACAAACCCTAAAAATTAGGGTTTTCCACAGCCTCACGTACGCCCTGCGTACTCTACGGACGCCCCGCATATATGGTTAAGATCCACGATCTAGAAATGAGCCAGTACGCCCAACGTACAAGCAGTGCGCCCAGCGTGCTCCAACTTTTCTGAAGTTGGAAAATCTGCCCCCTAGGGACCAATTCTACAAAACATTAATACACCAAGGGTCTAAAATGAAAAGTACTTGAATCGGGTGTTACAACTCTCCCTTATTAATTTAAATTCCGTCCTCGAAATCGCTCCTTACTAACACCCAGCCACACTAGATAACCTAAATAGCCAATCCACAACTCTGATACGGACTGAAGGAACAGCTCACTCATACAACAACATTCCAAACCCGCGATCGAACGAGGCCTTAGTAGGGCTCTCACTTCTTTGCGACGAACAGATCTTCACACCTCTAAAGTTAACCCCAAAGGAATAATCATTACCCTTTTGTCCGAAATCCGAAACTCTAAGACCTTGTCCGACTCCCTGACAGACAACCTGTTTTGAATCACTGTCCGGTCAACTCCACTTCATATTCTAAACCGATCATAATACCTCCATCCCCTAATTACCTTGTTGCTGCCACTGGGAACAAAATCACCGTCCATTCTTTGTTGCAGAAAACTTTTACTCGATAGCAAGCTTAGATAACCCTTCGATTAGAAGTCTCATCCCTGCAACGGTTAGACTTAGACGAGAACTGCGCAGTAGGGCCAAATCAATTACTCTGAGATTATTTAATTCAGGCTGCAAGTGACTTTACATATTCACCTAATAACAAGTGACTCCATACACGAGTCCCAAATCACTAATACCGCCTCAGGCTCATCTCGTTGCCCCCCCCCCCTCTAGTTACTTTCCAAATGCAGTCGAGACCTCCCTTGTCCCAATTTAAGTTCCAAATAACCGATTTACTGGATTTCCACCCAGTTGTTGAGGCTAATAGTCTACACTGTCGTGCCACATGACTTCTGAACGAAGGCCTTATCTTACAAGAAATGTCCTAGCTAACTCGCTATCATGGCTCCAACATCCCTTCCGATCCAACCAATCAAAACCAATCGTCAAACCTGATGCCACCAAATACATTGCTAAAAGTGAATGCTACATGTTCAAATGTAGCCTTACATCACAACTGGCCTCACACGGCCCACAACCTTCCTTAATTTCATGAATGTTGTGGCCTTCCCACAGTCTCACAATTTAACCTACCCCGGTCTAATCCCATCTAAAGGAATCTATAAGCCAAAACATAGATTTGCCATGCTCTCACAGCTACTCAACAACCGTTGGATGCTACGGGCCACCCCACGGTCTTACAGCACTACCACACTACCTACCAATCAAGTGAACGCTACGGCCACCCCGCAGTCTTACAAAACTCCTATACCATATGCCAATCTAGTGAATGATATGACCACCTCACTGCATTACAACACTCTTATCTTGCCATGGCCATCACCCATGGTCTTACCGCTCATCTACTGTGACATCCCCATTTTCACGGCCAGAAAAGACCGGTTTTGTTTATGCTTTATAAAAATCAGAGTACCTCTTTTAATAAAAATGTTGCAGAAATTTGTACCCAGAAAAACATGATAAATATGTTATCAAAGCATTTTCGAAGAAATGTATTTTTATTCATTTTAAAACATTGGGATGTCATCGTCAATACAAAAATATAAGCATAAACAGAACTTACATTCATTATCACTAGTGATTTATATCTCCTTAATCCCTCAGTGTAATGCAACTTCATATAGACACCTGTGATACAAATAAACTGAGTGGGTCATGTTGGGAAACCTGGTGAGTACATAGGGTTTTCAACCCACAATAATATAATTATTATGTTTAAACATCAAACAATCAACCCAATTACCCATCCCCATTATCTTCTTTACTCTCAAGGATCTACCCTAAGAATCAGCTATTCCTCGTTCATTCATTCCTAAGGATCATCCTAAGGAATCAACACGAAGTCCATCGTTGCCACGGTTTACACAACGGGCACCAAGTTTGCTTAGTCGCCATGGTTTAGGCACCAAGTCTGCATGGTCACCAGGGTTTAGGCACCAAGTCTGCATGATCGCCAAGGTTTAGGAACCAAGTCTGCATGATCGCCAGGGTTTAGAGTACACCATGTGAACACATCGTTCACAACACCTACAGGTTATGAGCCTGCTAGTGTTCCACTGGACTGTCTAGAATAGTCCCTGGTTGTCATCCATACTGTGCTAGATGACGGGGCCACGCTTGGGTAAAAGGCTTCTCTCATTGTTCACCTCTCACCCTTATCTCATGGTCTATATCACCTCTTATCTCAACATTCAATTCATATTTCATCTACCCAAGTTTTACCCAACATATTTTGTAGATATAAAATACATATACAGTTTAAATCATTTAAAACATGTATAAAATCTTTCATTCAGCATAGACAACAAGTATTTAAACAATATGCACCCATAGCACGTAATTTATATTAAAATACTTCATACCTATGTGTAAGATGAAAGTAACTATGCACTCACTTGTTAAAGTGATGATTCCAAACTCGGGCAGCCCTTTGCTTTTAACGATTCTCTTTTCCTTCGAAAAAACCTAGCATTATTATCACTAAGTTTTAGTCTAATCTTTATTGCGACTAGTTATTAGTCTAGATTCTTTATTAACTCAGAGTCTACTTCATGATCTATCAAGTAAGGAACAACCAGGTAGGATCATATCAGAGGTAGGGTCCGTTTGGTATACGAAGTATATTGTTTGGAAATCCCACTTTAAACACCTTACTAAATCACAGCCTCGACATCATCCCCGTAAGTAGATCAATCAGTATAACGACTTTGAATCACTAATAAATCTTATTTATAGGTTCATAATAACGATATTATATTTATATATAAGCTATATTTAAAGTATGGTAGGCGTATCTCACTTACATCGGGTTTTTATTAAAACCGGGCTTCGCTAGGGAAGCGTTTCCGAGCCGAAAAGCTCTTCTTCTCGGAGCCTTCTAGCGCTCCAGGACTTGCTTCTAACACCTTGGAGGTGCTAGGGAAAAACCTTGAGGGTTTGGGGGTGTTTGGGAGAAAATAAGTGGAGAGGTGTGAAGAAAATGGGAGATTTGCGCCTCTATTTATAGGATGAGTTCGGTGCGAACGTAGCGCGTTCCCTAGACGAACGTAGCACGTTCGTTGCCACATGCCGCCATCTCGTTCCAAGCCGTGGGGAAGAAGGTGTGGCCCAGATTGCGCCACGTGTCACTCGCAGATTACCCCAAAAACTAATTATCTTCTAAAATTCGTAACTTTCGCATACGAGCTCCGTTTTTGACGTTCTTTATATCCACGCATAGGCGGAAAGATGATCTACAACTTTCGATTAGATTCCGTCGGCTAATTTTGAATTTATTTAAAAAGTTATATTATTAACAGGCCGGGACAGGAAAAGTCCGTTAAAAATTCATAACTTCTTCATCCGACGTCCGTTTTCATCTGTCTTTTTTACCGTTGCGCTAATAATAATGAGATCTTCAATTCTCATGTAGTTTGCGTTGGCCAAAAACCGCTCGATCTAAAATTCGAATTTCGGGTTGTACACTGCTAAGCTGAAACTTCGAAAAATCATAACTTCCTCATCCGAAGTCAGATTTGGGCGTTATTTTTATGGATGCTCTCGGTTTAACGTATTCTACGACTTTCGTTTAGATTGCTAAGGCTAAAAAGCCATCTATCGTAAATTCACTATTTACGTTTCTCGGTGTCGTGTCGGTTTTGCCACGAAATTTCGACACGCCATAACTTCTTCGTTATAACTCGGATTTCGGCGTTCTTTATATGTACGGAACCCTTGTAACATATACTATCACTTGGTTAAGATTACTCCTTCTAAATAATCTTCCATCAAAAACTAATATTTGATGCTCATTGTCTCTAAATTGACTAGCCTGAATCTGCGGGCGTTACTGTTGGATTAATGTCTAAGTCCATAACTATATTTGGTATGTACTTGACCCGACCCGGCATGGTCCATTTGGGTTGCACTTCACCGACACAATTTATATGGATAGTCTTTTGAGAATAGTATATTTATGATTTATATTAATATATTATAAGTTCTAATATATTAATATATAATCATATTATTTAATTAGTATTGATCAAGAATTAATTTATAATTAATTAAGTGATCAAAAGGAACTAATTAAATATGGACTCTTAGATATATATATATATATATATATATATATATATATATATATATATATATATATATATATATATATATATATATATATATATGTGTGTGTGTGTGTGTGTGTGTAGTGGGCCAAGTTCATTTAGGTTGGGCTAAGTCTTCATGGATAGTCCATGGAGCTTTAACCCATGGATCCTAGGAAATGAAAGGTCATGGGTATTAGGGTTTAACCCTAATCCTCCACACTATATAAAGAGTCTTATGGTTCATGAAATTATGCTAGTGGCTAGTGTGGATACACTAAAGAGGGCAATAACCGATTTCATAGTGTGAGCCAAGTATCCATATTCTCTAAAGGTTTTCCAAGGTGTTTTGGTGATTTGTGATTCCACTTGAGGCTTCCACACTATTGGGGCTAAGCTCTTAAAGCTTGAAGACATCAAGCTACATCAAAAGGTATGTCATCTAACTAGAACTTTGTAGTATAGGTGCTTCATAATATGCTAGTTAGGATGAAACCTTGGAATATTTAATATTTGCATGTATAATAGAGAAAACATAGATCCAAGGTTTATAGGGTTGCATGTACACCATAGGAGTGTTAGAATGCTCAAAACCCAACAGTAGTGTCAGAGCCATGGGTTGTTTTCTGTTATATTGATGCAAATGTTTTATTTTCAAAGTTGGAAAAAAAAGAAAAAAAAACATGACGTTTGTCAAATTTTAAGATAATTACTTGTTTTTGTGAAAAACTAATTATTTGTAAAATTTGAATGATTTGCTATATGAGTTGAATTAGGTCAAATTTAGTAAAAGATAGAATGATATGATTATTTTATTAGTTTTAAAAGTTTGATCTAAAGAGTTTTTTGAAACCTCCATAAGTTATGGATATGAAAAGGTTTTAAAAAAAATTGATTCAAAGTTTTTTATGGAGTTACAAAACTTAGTCTTAATGTTTTAAAGAATTCCATAACTTGTTCTTAAGTTATGGAACATGAAAAGTTTCATCATAAAACAAGTATTTAACTCCATAAGTTACGGAATCCAAAAGTTTTCAAGAGTTACAAAACTTGCCCTCAAGTTTTGGAATTTGGAAAAAGTTTTTTTATGATAAAAAAAAAGAATTGAATTCTAAAACTCTTGGGTTCATAACTTAAACAATTAATTAAATGGTTTTAATTTTGAATTTAATAATTGGAATTATGATGTTTTTATTGAATAATTCAATTAACTCTTATAGACTTTATTAATAGATAATTAAAGTGTTTAATTAAAAGAGAATTAATAATTTCATAATGACATGGTTTAAATTTAATTAAATTAAGAGTATAGTTTAATTAATAGATTAAACCACCAAGTATTTTAAATGTCTAAAATACACCCTTATACTGTTATAATATTAAAAGTTTAATATATTATATGTATAAGAGCAAGTCGTCTTACCATTAGTAGGCTTCATTCACGAAGCCGGTCTATAAGGGGGGTATAAGGTTATTGCCTATAAAATGGCAGTTTAATGGGTGTCCACTCTCACCCACCGCTTCCTTGACTGGTGGAGGGTCGTTAGCCGAACAGGTAGGACAAGGACTATAATTCTCTCTTCATTAAAAGTATTAATGATAAATACTAAGTAACTAAACCTTTTATAAATTCACAATCTTAGTTACTTAGGAAAATGTGAATAAGGTGCCAATCCATGAAATTACACTTTGCACTTTGTTTAAGCTGTTAGTGGAGCGTGTGTGGTTAACCGGCACACTAACCTGGACTTAACAAGGTAGGCAAAGGGTAACTTAATGTTTATCATAGTATCATTGGAGCGTGTGTGGTTAACCGGCACATCGATTGAGGGGTAAATATTAAGGGTACCAAGTATATTTGCATGGTTACTTCACACCTTGTTTTGTGATCTTCGGCATCCCAATCACAAAACCTGAAGGGCACACTCGAGATTGAAACATGTCATTGAAAAGTTCAATGAATCTCAAAAGAATCTAGGAGTTTCAAAACAAATTAAAACCTAATAATACATTTCGTTTATCTTGGGGGAAATTGGTGAATCGTCATTCACCTACCTTCAAATATTTTATAGCTTGGATTACGGCATCCCTCTTCCAAGTTATAAAATAGTTTGTTGGGTCCTAGCCTTAATATATCATATTGGGTGTTATATTAAGGACTTAAATCAACTTTACGTGAATTTCTCCCATTGTTGATGTCTGGTTTAGACAACAATGATCTTCCCAAACCAAGCTTTCCTAATGAATATGACTTCCCGAGTTTGGCTCATGGAAGTCATACTTCTCTTCCTCCACCTCCTCCAATTATTCTCCCTAACCCACAAGTTCAAGGTCACTCAAGCCCTAATGGCAATCAAGGTCTATGTGTGATCACATCTTAGAGATGAAGTCACATATTGACAAGCCGGGAGAGTTGGGTGTCAAAGTCTTGAGAAAGTTGAATGTTCAATCACTTTCTAAGTCACATAGTGAGTTCCTTTGGGACTATTATGAAACAGACTATGACATGAACCTTAATGATCATATCTATTTGCTTGGTGCTGCTGAATCAGCAATGATTTGGAACGATAGTAAAGCAAATTTGATTAGAAGATCAACTTCCAAAAAAAACTTTATGGACAGTGACAATGGTGACACTGGAAATCCAGAAAAAGGGATTGACCATAGTCAACCCGGTTGACCAAATGGTAAAGAGAAAGGCTAAGTCTGAGATAGTCCCATTACCAAAGGGTCTATATGTTTATTTTGCCAAAGGAAGGGGCGTTGATTGCAAAGCTGCCAAATTTACCTAAGGATGTTAAAGTCAATAAGTTTGACTCTACATCAGGTAGAGCCCATTATCTAACTCTATTAAGTTATATTCTGAGATCCTCATTACATGATGTGACTGGGTCACATGTTGATGTTTTAAGAATCAAAGAATAGAGAGAAATCTTAAAGGAAGTATATGTTGATTCTGATCGCGAAGGTGGATTTCGATCGCATCAGAATTTTGAGCAGTTGCTTAAGAAGTTATGATATATTGCTAAGGAATAGATAACAACAATTTTCCATGTGGATTGTAAGGATAAGTTTTTCCGCAAAGTTTTAAAATAAAAGAAAATTGTTTAATTTTATTTATTTGAAGTATCCTTACAATGGTATTTGTGGAAAATTGTTGCTTATATGATTCCACTGACAGCAATATTGGAAAATGGATTTGATTCTTTCATTTGTGGTAGTGTCTAAATTTACCAAATCAGGAAAGTTCCTCGTCACCCAAGTTTCAATTGGACCGAAACTTGGAATCATGCAAGTTGAATAGTATGATGAATGAGAACTTTCAAGCATTGGAAAATCAAGACTAATTACTTGTTCACATGGATGTGTGAGTCAAGTGAAGGACTAAAGGGATCGAGTACACATTCTTGTGCACTGGTCATGTCCACCACAAAGCTCGTTAAGACTATTTGATTTACTAAAGTTTAGTAAATATGGTTATACTTACAAGTTTAAGTATAATTCTGAAACATTGGAAAAGTCTCAATGTATGGCAGAACGAATGGGAAGAATCAAATTAGGCAGAAAGATAAAAGTTTCTCAAATCTGAAAAGATGGAAGAGTACTTTAGTATCATGTTTGTGATCATCTTAATGATTTAGAAATCATATCACAATTAGTCCTCTAAATGTCATCTTAGTGCATTATTATGACTAAGAAGAGGAGTCATGAATTGTTGAAATGGTTAGATCAGGAAGATGAGTCATACTTCGTTCCAAAACAATTCTTAGAGTCATACTCCACGATTGTAACTTGAGTGACATATCATAAAGAAAGGTTTAAAACACTTGTCAAATGTAAGAGTAAAAGTGTCCTACTCTTGTACATTTGAAATTGGTAAGTTGTGATGTTTTGGATAAAACAAAGACCAACTAAGGCCAATTGTGTGAATTGTTTGTCTTGATAAAGAATCCGCACTATCTCTTGAATATTTGGCAAGATAGTCTTATATGCCAAGAGGATAGTAGGAGTCTTAAAGATCCTAAAAAGAATTTCAAGAACTAATCAAGAATAAAACCTGAGGTTCTTCACTAGCACACGACTTGAGGTTTATAACCTATCGTGTTGACATATTCTGTGCCCATTCCAGTAAAAGTTGGCTTTGCATAGGAGTTCTGAAAGTTCTCAATTGGTTGCATAACAACTTGGAAGCAATGGCAGGCCCTGTACTGCCAGGTGGCAAGAAGTTAAGATTGCATAAGTTCAGTCCATATGAGTTTGGATTTGTCATTATCCTTGTCTTGTGACTATGGTTTTGACGATTCACATGGATAAGAACACATACACCATAAAATCTAAGGGTCATAAGGCTTCTCTCCGATTCATGAAAATGATGGTGAGGAAACACTTCCACTAAGTAGATTTGAAGCAGATGGCAAAAGGTCTAAACAATTGAGACTATGATTACGGCATCCCTTTTCATAGTTCTGAAATTGTTTAGACACACATGCATGCTATCTAAGGAAAGGTGTATGATTTTGATAAAGTTTTATCAAAGCATCTCGTATCAGAAATCTGAACTTTGGTAAGAAAGTCAATAAAGTATTGATTTCTAGAAGTCCAACTGATTGCTGAATACATGTCAAAGTTAGTGGGAGCATAAGTGTTATGCTAATAATCATCATGTTAGTGGGAGCATGATAATTATTATTAGTGTTGCAAGTTAGAAATGTTAATTATAGAAAACAAAAGTTTCAATTCGTGAGGCTGCAAGAATTGAAAAAGTTGTTTTGCTATAATTAAGGGAGAGGATATACTTCATTTCAGTTCTAAAGGCTTAGATTGAGACCTTAATCATCCTTAGTCAAGAATATATATATATATATATATATATATATATATATATATATATATATATATGAATTTCATGTTGGATTGGTTCAACTTAAGGAAATTCTATATATTGCGTTCTCAAAATTCGATTATGATTACGGCATCCCTCTTCATAGTCAAATTTTGAAAACATGGAAAATAAAAATATTGTAGCAAAAGACTGGTCTAGAATCATGTCTTTATGTGAGACATCATGAATCGTGTACCATTTGCTTTGGGTACAGGATCGATTGCATGTGCTATAATATTTGTCATTTCTAAATTTTTCCAAATGCCCAGAGGCATTAAGAAAGGAAAAGGTCTAGAATTGGATATGACTAAAATGATTAAGCAATTGTTGAGGACAATCTGAGGTTTACCAAAGATTGGTTGCTCAGGGACAATTGGAAGTATAGTGCTAATTTTGGAAGGACCATATTGACATATTCTGAAAAGAGGCATCTCTTATTCAGAAGTGATAGTCAAAATGAGAATATGGAGTTGTCTCCATAGGTGGAAGTTATCTGTGTAAGATTAGAAAACTTAATGCAAGAAGCATGTCCAAAGCAAATTACTTTGAATATGAGACTTAGTTTCCATGGAGTTGATCTCCATTGGAATACCTTATAATGACTGTCGACAAGTCTTTGTGACTTTGTACATATTCATTACAAGAGGTTCAGTGCATATAAGTTTAAAATCTAAACAGATTTCGATAAATGATAGGAATTTGAAATTCTCACATTTTTCGATAAGGATTTGGGAGTGTGAAATTAGAATCATTGAAATTATGTTCAATTGGTTTATTTCACAAAGTAAGGATCATAGATAAACATAGAGTGCATACTTGGTGTATGGCAAAGCTATTGTTTAAGAAAAACATAGTGTACATGCTTGGAGCATGGGACAACTAGTGTTTTTAATTCAAGTATAAAGTTGATAAAACCGAAACAATGAATAATGAGTAATCAGTATGGTCATAAATAAAAGTGTTTATTTATATTCATAGGGTTTGATACCATATTTGATTCATTTATTCTTGTGTTTCACTTTGCATGTTTTGACTTCCAGAATAACTAAGTCACTCTTCCTGAATAATTAAGTTATTCAAACCATCCACAGTCGGTCATATGTTGGAAGTAGATATGAATCAAGACTGTCATGGGTTGGTTTGTAGAGGTCCAAGTTGGTGGACAAAGTGGTGCTACAACACTCATGAGTGCTCATAAGTTCTGAGTATTGGATTCAACCCGCGTTCATTTGAATCACTTCATGGATTTTATCACGAGTGATCATGAGACGATAATATCTTATATTCTTCAAACCTAGAGATATGAGTTGTTACTATGAGTTGGTTATACATTGATTGCACGAAAACGCATTGGTAACTCGATGTTATAAAATGTGCCTTTGTGTATGATTCAACAAGTAGTAGAACAAGCCATATGAGTCGAAGTTTATCCATTCCTTTTACCTTCGGGATAAAAGCGATATCTGTGGGCCCCTCGATGATTTAGTGATGACACATGTGAGTGCTTGCCCAAGCCAGGACTGATTTGATTTGTTCAATCATTCAGTCATCATAAATCGAAAATCGGGAAACAACAAATGGACAGAGAGAATGATTATAATCCATGTCTCAGTCCATATGATATCTAGAATATAGGAATATATGATCCCTTATCTAATGGACAAGTCATTGACAAAGGTCAGAGTTCATTGACAAGATCAGAGTTCGACAGCGGCTTTAAGAGCTACGATTGCCAGTTGGTTTTTGAAGTCATACTCAATAATAGTTTTAGACTTATCCAAGTGGGAGACTGTTGGATTAATGTCTAAATCCATAACTATATTTGGTATGTACTTGACCCGACCCGGAATGGTCCATTTGGGTTGCACTTCACCGACACAATTTATATGGATAGTCTTTTGAGAATAGTATATTTATGATTTATATTAATATATTATAAGTTCTAATATATTAATATATAATCATATTATTTAATTAGTATTGATCAAGAATTAATTTATAATTAATTAAGTGATCAAAAAGAACTAATTAAATATGGACTCTTAGATATATATATGTGTAGTGGGCCAAGTTCATTTAGGTTAGGCTAAGTCTTCATGGATAGTCCATGGAGCTTTAACCCATGGATCCTAGGAAATGAAAGGTCATGGGTATTAGGGTTTAACCCTAATCCTCCACACTATATAAAGGGTCTTATGGTTCATGAAATTATGCTAGTGGCTAGTGTGGATACACTAAAGAGGGCAATAACCGATTTCATAGTGTGAGCCAAGTATCCATATTCTCTAAAGGTTTTCCAAGGTGTTTTGGTGATTTGTGATTCCACTTGAGGCTTCCACACTATTGGGGCTAAGCTCTTAAAGCTTGAAGACATCAAGCTACATCAACAGGTATGTCATCTAACTAGAACTTTGTTGTATAGGTGCTTCATAATATGCTAGTTAGGATGAAACCTTGGAATATTTAATATTTGCATGTATAATAGAGAAAACATAGATCCAAGGTTTATAGGGTTGCATGTACACCATAGGAGTGTTAGAATGCTCAAAACCCAACAGTTACATCTACCATTCCAATCATACTCATCCCGAGTCGAACACTCATCTGACTATGCCCCAATCAGGTGTCCGAGTCATGCTTCGAACCCCAAATCCTTAATCAGAAAAGAACGGGCAGACAGGATCTAACACCACCCTCGACCTAGATCCGTCCACATACTTGCCACGGGTCACTATTGATGTGAAATGAAACACGAATATACATCCTTATGCAATCCCTTAGACCAACGACTCTCCCCTACTTGGATTCGACTACGCCTTTCCAATCCCTAAGATATGATGGATTTCCAATCCATTTCATATCCTTTTAATTCAAGTTGTATACGATCTGATCTTACAAGAACTATCACTCCAGTACTAGCCACTCTTAGTGCTCACACACCTTCCCGAAACTAAATGAATACATCCTGAAATCTCAATGGGCTCAAAACCCAAAGCACTTCCCACAGACTCCACCACAAGTCCCTGGTGACTTATCGGATAACAAAGACCAACACTAAAATATCAAAGTGGGTACCCAACTCATGCCATGACCTACTTGTACTTAGATAAATTTCCATACGAAACTGCAACCATCATCCGAACACGTCATGCCCACTTCACGAATTTCTTGTATCCTTGCTGAAACTACCCAAGACTGAATAAACCGATGATCTCTTCTCACTTTCTGCTTGCTCCGGAATTAGCCAATGACTCCCACATCGTAATCCAAATCTAGCTCACCCAAACATCCCCTAAGCATGGCTCTTGTTATGCAAAATGGCATATGAAGATTCTCAAGATAAGATGTCTAGACCATCACGAAGAAGTAATAATCCCAGGTGGAGACTTAGATACACCCACATAGCATCTCACACATAATTATACAATCATAAATAAAATAAATAAAAGCATGAGGTAAAATAATGCAACACACACCTGCGACTTCGACGGATGGAATTCGGATCCCCTCAACATGTAACTGAAATGCTCGGCTCCTCGCCATAGGAACCTCCACCATACCCTCGCATCCATCTGTAATACTTAAAGTCCTTGCAACAGGTTCCCTCACTGCTCCTCTCATCAGATCCAGGCAGTCAGCCTTCTTATGGCCCACTTGGTTGCAGTGAAAACATAACGGTCTTGTCCCCTGAGGAGAATCTCTGCTGACAAGACCAACCCTGCCACACTTGTAGCAGCCCATACCCCTAGAACGACAAACCCCATCATGGTGCTTCCCGCAAGTGCTACACTGACCCTGGCCTTGCTGGCCCCTGAACCGCTAGTTTGAAGTCTTGCGTTTCTTCACAGGACCCTCAACTGCTTGTACCTTCTCTGTCTTCCTCTACCCCAGGTGCTCCAAATCGATATCCCGTTCCTGGGCTCTAGCAATCATATCATTCAGTGTCTTGCACCCTGACATACTCACAAACTCCCTGATGTTAGCCCTCAGCATATCATGATACCTTACTTTCTTTATTTCCTCATCCGTTGCATACTGCGGAACCAATAAAGCCCTCTCCCGGAACTTGGCATTGATCTCTGCCATAGTCTCAGTAGTTTGATGAAGGCCTTGAAACTCCCTCGCCAACTGCGTTACCTCAATAGTTGTCACAAACTCAAGCCTAAACCAGGTCACAAACTCATCCCAAGTCATCGTCTCCTGGGCTTCTCCTCCCATAGCGAAGTCTACCTTCTCCCACCAATCTCGAGCTCTATCTTTCAGAAGACAGGAAGCAAATCTGACCTTTGACCCCTTGGGGCAAAAAATCGTACGAAAAGTGTTCACAATATCCGCTAACCATCTCTAACTAGCAATGGGGTCCTTCTCCCCCTAGAACTCAGGAGCTCCACAAGCACGAAACGCATGGAAGGAAAGAGTGCAAGCTCCAACAATAGCCATAATATTAGTACGGAACACGCCCAGACGCTCATCCAAAATCTCCAAAATCCCCTCCTTGACCGTACCAAAGATCACAGGAGTCTGCTCCAAAATACCGCGGGTGATCTCAGACGAGATAAACTCCCGCATCCGCTCATCAATCGGCTCAGTACCGACACCCGAGCCTGAACCTGAACCTGAACCTCGTTCATGTTTACTCATCACCATTCTGAAAAACAATCATGCAGCTGATCAGGACATAACCATGAATCCTCATCCAACAGGCTTCCTAGACTCTCCGTGACCCTCCTCGATTCGAGTATGGATCATGTGTTTTCACTAGTATGTGCCCAATACTACCTTCCACACCTGTCCATACTTTCCTCAAGAATCATCTGGAATCCTCTAAGTCACCTTCTCAAACAGATACACCAAATACTTGCTACATAGTGCAACCAATCCACTAAAAGCACTTCCTAGACCCTTCTAGGTTTCTGACCTCACCTTGCCATCAGCTGCTGAAAAACTCTCACTAATGTCAGCTAACTACCTCATGAATATAGTCACATGCGACAAAGCTCATATAATCCTTCGAGTAAAGGCTCAACCCAAGAACGGTTGGACTCACACAAGAGCTGCGCAGTAGGGTCAAATCCATCACTCTGAGATTATTTAACCAATGCAACATGTGACTTGGCATATTCACTTAGTAGTTAACCCACATCACTAAGAGTCCTACAAAGCACAAAGTAAGCATCATTCGGGAAACGAAAAATTCTAACCATCGTTCCAACTAATCAAGCCATTCTATCTAGTTATCTTAAAACCATGCTAGCATGCAATCCTAAAAGCTCAAACAATCAGGCATATAAAGGCATCAATCCTAGCATGAAATCCTGAGCATGTCCTTAGCCCTAATCTAGCATGCAATTCTCATAACATATAACATAATAAACATGTATGGGTATTCTTTGAACCACTTACACGAGCTCGGCCGATTGTACGTATCACACCCCTTTCTTCTGTTAGAAACTCCTTTAATAAAAAAATATTTTATGAAAAATTTACCAAACCCTTAGTTTGAGTTCAGACACACCCGAGAGTATGCCCAAATCCCTCAAACTAAGGCTCTCATACCAACTTGTAACGTCCCAAAAATCACAAGGAAAAAATTTCATCTTTATTTTAAACAAAACACTAGTTATCTTTTATTCAAACATTCAAAAGTAATTTATAATAAAAGAGTCATCAGAGTACAATCCCAAAATTATCACATTGCGGAAACATGGGTGATGCAGTGTAGTCACGTTGGGCCCTTCACTTTTGAACCGGAAGTACCGTAAACCATAAACAATAAGTCGTAAGCACAAAGCTTAGTGAGTACCCCACATACCACATACCATACATACAATAGAGAATGATATGTGCCAACTATATTCTTGTCATTATGCCACGACCTGTATTATAGTCTTTCCTTGTCAAGTCGGGGGCCAAAACCCTAGGTCTTACAGACAAGTGCCAGGAGCCACCTTCTGGTCTTCCATAAAAGTATCACAAAGACAACTAGCATACTATCTATACATATAAACTATCTACCTATTTTCCAGGGTCCGATCCCTGGTCTTGCATGTAATTTGCCAGGAGCCACCTCCGGGTCTTTCATACAAATGCCAAGGGCAACCCCCCGGTCTTCCTATATATCTCGTAAGTCAATAGGATGGCATTGGTACCTTCGACCCATAGTATAGTGAGGAGACTCACCTCAAGCTGTTGAATCACTCGAATGAATCTTTGGCTGCTGGTCCGAAAAATCCCTGCGTTATCAATATCAATAAAATCCAATTATAAGTTGGGTCTCAACTCATAACCAGATTCTAAGATAGTTAGCCCATAACCAGGGTAAAAGACCATTTTACCCATTATCTAACTTGGCCCAAAGCCAAAGCCCAGCTCATCTATTTAAAAGTCCCAAAACCTAAATGACAACCCAAGGCCCAAATATGGCTCAATCTTCTAAATTGGGCTCCAAACCCATCATGGCCCTAAAATCCAAGGAAGCCCAACATGCTAGTCCAAAGCCCAAACAGAAGTCTAACGACCCAACTAGGCCCAAACTTACAAACCTAATATTTCCCCAATACCGAAAACGCCAAGCCCAAGGCCCATCTGTTGAGTATGCGGGGCGTACTCAACTCGTACACTTAGTGTACTCCTTCTCGGGCAAGTACGCGCAGCGTACGACCTGGGTACGCCCAGCGTACTCCCCAATGTACCATCCTACTCCATTAAGCACTTAACTGGTTAAGCCTTTCCTCCAAACTCACAGATTTGATCCCTCAGGGTGACTCATCACGTAAAGTTGGCAACTTTACATACATGCATGGCTTAATGGGGCTCAATAGCTCAAAAAGTGCTTACCAAATGTCTTAATACATGCATGGGTCTAAATACTCCATAAAGTTGAAATTTTTATGAACATGGGGACTATTTGGAGCTAAGATCTAGCATCCATTGCCTTTAGAGTAGATCACATGCTCACCTTTATCACAAGGACTCAAAAAGTGCACAAAATGCTCCATAAACTAGATCTAACATATAAAAGCATAAAGATGTAAGCTTTTTACCTCAAAAGCTTGCAAATATGGAGATGATCCTGGATCCATAAGCTCAAGCAATCCCCTCAAGTGTTCATATTCTTCTTCTCCTTCACAAACCACCAACAAACACTCTTCAAGCTCAAACCTCACTAAAACACTCAAGGGTTTCATTTTCGGGGACAAGGAGAGGTGGAGGTTGCTTAAACATGTCCAAATGAGGCTATAATGAGGTTTAAATAGGATGCAAACCCTAAAAATTAGGGCCTGCCTCAGCCTCACGTACGCCCTACGTACTCTACTTACGCCCCGCGTACATGGTTAAGACCCACGATCAAGAAATGAGCCAGTACGCCCAGCGTACAAGGAGTGCGTCCAGCGTACCCTAAATTTTCTAAAGTTAGCAAATCTGCCCCCTAGGTACCAATTCTGCAAAACATTAACACACCAAAGGTCTAAACTGAAAAGTACTTGAATCAGGTGTTACAAAGGGACCTCCTTGGAGCTAAGATCTAAGATCCATGGCTTCTGGAGTAGATCAAAAGCTCAAATTTAGCTCAAAAGACCCATAAATGCATAAACAAAATCCCAAAACTAGATCTAGTATAATGAACCATCAAGTAGAGAAGTTTATACCTCAAATGGCTTGTAATGAGGTTGTAAGTGAAGCAAACTGTAAGATAAATCATTTCCTGGTAACATCAAAAAGAGATAAACATTACAAAAGAACAAAAAAATCGGTATGAGGTTGTATAAGTGAAAACATATACCCAAGGAACTTATGAAGCAGATAGGAAAAAATCTACTCACCACTTCCATACAAGAAGAATAAATCAGAAGAGTGTGTCTTATTGTTTCGGTAGCAGAGAAATAAAGAGAGAGAGGCGGAGGTGTCTTTTGAAGAAGTTGGAAACCAATATTATATGATTTTAATTGTATGTCTAATTAAGCTTGCTCAACATTATTAAGATCTTTGTTTTCTGTTGGTCTCTGAGGAATTGGTATGTAAAATTCCTCTGCAAATCCCTAAAGAACGGATGCTTCATCTTCCTATACAATTTATACAAAATATGATACACGTCAACACAATCATGATTCTATATCATAACTTGTATACAAATAGATAACATAAATCAACTTAACCCGATCTTTTCTGACAGATATGTAGACGTAGAATATGAACTTTGGCTTAAAAATGTGTACTTTCTTGCCTTTGTCAAGAACCCTAAGTCCAATGCCAAGTTTAAACCCGACAATCCCTTATTCACAAATCTACATAAATCGTTGTTAGAATGTTGTTTCTTTGTTTTACCTAAATGGAATAATCAAATAACTGAGGAAAAAGATGTCGGCTACCACTGGCTTTTTTTTTTTCTGCAACATCGAAATATAGAAGAAAATGATAAATAGATGATGAATTCAAATGATTTTGAAGCTTAATCCGTTTTGAATTCTTGCAACAACACCTCAAATTATTCTTTATTCAATTTCTTGTTCATCTCGGTGTTGAATAACTGCTCCGTCTCGTCGAAATCAGTCGTGTAACCATGTAATTTCTTTAGAAGAATAAAATTGATTATAGAGGTGTATATGGGTGGATTTCAAACACTGAATTAATGTGATTGACAAAGGCGGTGAATCGTATCTGGAAAATTAGGTTTCAACTTTCTTCAAAATTAAGGCTTCAATAAAACCCCAGAAACGAGCAGCAGGTTCATTTGTTTAACATCGATTGTCAATGGCTAGGTATAGAAGAAACTTCGAAAGAGGATGGTATTAGTGGTGGTTATGGTGGAAGAATCAACAACGAGAAATAGAGGAAGAGGCAGACGGTAATCGATTAGGGATGACAAATCGATGATGAATGCAGTGGAGGAGGGAGGGTGCAGAGTTAGGATTCGATATGAAGGTAGCGTCTAAGATATATCTGAATGAAGTATTTGAGTCGGTAAAGAAGCATATGATTGAGGTGGTGGTCCATATGCTGATTGGGGGGGGATTCAATAAGGGACCAAAACTATAATATCTAAAACTCATGTGGCCTATATATATATATATATATATATATATATATATATATATATATATATATATATTAATGGTTTGTATATTTTGCTAGCTTTTTTTGGTAATTGTGTTTATCAAATTCAACAGCTCAAAAATAAAAAATCAATATTGCATCTTTATGCAACTTTACCTAGTTTACTCTAGAACCCTCCAACTTTCTTGTTAAATCGTAAATTAAGACTTTACTGTAAAAAATAAAGTTTTAGACTTTTTTTACAAATCCTTGAAAATATTGAGACTTTAGTGTATAAATCCCTTTTTTTGTTATAAATTTAATGGTATAATAGCTTTTAAGCGTAAGACTTATCGGAACCTGGTCCGTTAGATCCTATTTAAATCTTTAACGTTTCTTTCTTGTTAAATAGTTTTTTTTGTCTAATCTCAATAAACCGGTATTGAAAAAAATGGAGATAATCAAGAAAGAAAGAAAGAATAAGGGTTGTGTTGATTTTTTCCTCTCTTTTAAGTTTAAGATTTGGCGACAAACCAAAAAGAAAGCTTTACAAGTTGTCTCACACCCTCTCTCTCTCTCGCTCTATCTTTTGCATATGTTTCCCTGATCGTGATTATAGCAGGGTAAATATGATGATGGTAAGAAAAGAAGTGGTGATGCGACGAAAATCACAATTAAAAGTTCTTGGGCTACGATTTGGGTCTAACGATGATAAAACTATTTGTTTTTAGGGAAACCAATACTATACACTAAAGTATCAATATTTTCATCGATTTAACAAAAAAATTCATCAACTTAATTTTTTTGACAATAAAGTCCTAACTGCCGGCATTTTTTGACACACTTATCATTTTTTGTAGTTAGCCGGTAGGACTTTACTGTCAAAAAAATAAAGTTTACGACTTTCTTATCAAATCGTTGAAAATATTAAGACTTTAGTGTGTGTGTGTGTATATATATATATATATATATATATATATATATATATATATATATATATATATATATATATATATATCCATATTATAATAAGTAAATATGTTTATTCTCTTATTCACAAGTGTCATCATATTGAAACTCCTCGTTAATAGTATATATCATCTATTATGCCACTTGTCAACCTATTAATTATCCATTTCAAAGTTCAAATTTTAAATTTTCCACTCTTATTACATTAAATTAATAATTGATTCTCCATTTTAAATTTTAAAATTTTTCACTTTAATTATATTAAAATAATAACATTATATTAAAAAATAAAATAAAAATAATACAAGTTATAAGTTCATATAACTTCGCGTATTTATTTAAATCAACGATTATAATTTTTATAACTAAAAAAAATATCCCTTAAGTAATAATTTATTTAAAATAATTGATTAATAATTTTGATTTTTTAATATGAAAGTTTATTTAATTTTATAACCGTTATTTTCAGGGGTTATAAACTAATATATATATATATATATATATATATATATATATATATATATATATATATATATATATATATATATATATATAGGCTTAGGTTATTTTGTTTTTACTAACTATTGTGTGTCGGAATGCATAAATATGAACCACCGGATGGAATAGAATCAAAGATCATGATCTGAGGATCTATGATATCACAATAGGGTAACATGTCCATCTAATCACACAAATTCCAGCATAAGGGCATTTTAGTCAATTAACCTATATTAAAAAAGGAAATTTTCGGATTTTTAGGGATAATTAGTTCCTTTATTTTTTAAAATCTGAATATTTTAAATTAATTCAAATTTAAAAATCCGATTTTATTCTGTCAGAATGTCAAACATTAATTAGTAAAGATATTTTCGATTTTATTCTTGCGGAATATATTTCCAATGCATATATTTTTGATAATTAACCTGATTTAATAATTCAACATATATTCTCCATATACATTAGAACGTAAATACAAAATCATACATATTCTTACAAACTAATAGTCTTATACAATTTAATATAGTTATACATATTTTAACAGAATATCATCAAAAATGAATAAAAATATTAAGAAATAACATTCTTAAATATACAATTATTAAGCAAATACACATGATCTTCATCAATGGTCCAAATAATGCACTTGATTCAAACTATGATGAAAATGTGATATATTATCGTAAGAATGTAATTTTTCGCAAAATATACTTGTTGTTGAACTCGATTCCAAATCTTTCTCTTGTATGATAAATATTGAATTCCTTCTTCAAGCCATTCTGAAAGAATAAGATGCATTATTCGTTAGTATTACCAGTGAAGCTAATGTACTTGTTGTTAACAAACATTCTAACAGAATGCATTTATACAAATAAATTCTGACAGAATACCAGCATTACTTATTTAATAGAAACTATATAATAGAGAATGATAGCATATTCTAACAGAATGTATTTCATTTTTCTTATCTTGCAATGTTTTTTACTTTTCCTATCTTCACAAATAAGGAGATTGAAATCGAATTCAGTCAGAATAATAAACATTCTAAGAGTTTTGACAGAATACATACCACATGACCAGATTCTAACAGAATGTATTTCATTTTTCCTATCTTGCAATGTTTTTTACTTTTCCTATCTTGACAAATAAGGAGAGATTGAAATCGAATTCTGTCAGAATAATAGACATTCTAAGAGTTTTGACAGAATACATTCTCTTTTAGGCATTTCCACAAACACCTTTCGTACAACATATATAGATAATAGAGAATCAAAGCTCAAAGTATAAAAAAAACAAACATCCAGCAAGTGAAGATTTCTATGTACTGTGAGTGTGGCTTGGCTTTCAATCACAAATAAAGAAAAAAACAAAATCTAAATTAAACAACACCAATTGAAGAATCATTTGACAATCCATCTAAAGTGACAAAGAAGAACAGATAACAGTTGTATGTATGAAAAACGAAAGAGATAGACCTAAAGAGCTTGAAGGGTAGAGAACTTGAAATCGAGTTTTTCGCCTGATTTAAAATCAACATACGATGCTGAAGAGGAGTTGCGCTTGTGAAACCTAGTCATCATCTTCTGCTTCATCATCTCCTTCATTCTGATTAGCAGCCAATCTTCAGAATCGTTTGAACTTAGAATCTTCATAATCAGATGGTGATTTTAGGGTTTATTGCAGCTGTGGTGGTCGTGGTGTCCGATGACTTTCGTGATTTAGGGTTGGGTTATGAAGAAGAGGAGCAGAAGATGAAGGCAGGTCGTTCTTCCTCCTTTTATTTTGGTGATTTTAAAATCAAATCCCCCATTTATCTCAATTACCATAAATTTAGAGTCATGATTTACTAATTTACCTTTATTAATTTATTCCTAAATTCCTATTTGTGCATTAATGCACACAATAGTTGCTAGAAACATTCGAACCTATATATATATATATATATATATATATATATATATATATATATATATATATATATATATATATATATATATATATATATATATATATATATATATATATCTTTATTTCAGAGATTTTTTTGTAAATTCAATTTAAATTCTTTTACAACTGCTATGAAATTAAATTTTCTTAATTCAACTACTTGTCCTCATTACGGATACAAGTTTTTATAAACTTATTTTGAATATTTGAAACTGAATTCTTGATAAGTAGCATTTACTCTCAAATTTGTGCTGTATAAAAGCGTAAATATAGGAAACAAATACAAAACATTATAAATGAAAATAGTGAAAACAAATGAAAGGTCAAAGAGGGGACCCGTCAACATGCATATTTTGTTACTTAAGCTATCCTGCCGGCCAATCCATGCAACCATGCCTCATCTTTCTTACTCACCCCTATCCCAATGGATCTTCTTTATTTTTTATTAATTAATATGTTCCAAACATTCCATCATCAACTCGTATTCTCACAAGCATACACTATTTTAATTAACATTGTTTGTTTCTCAATATAAATAAACGTGTCTTTGTAACTTACTATTTATTTTCAGTGTAATTTAAGATAAAAAATAATGATGAAACATAAAATATATTAAATGACTTTAGACTTTATAATATGTAGATGATAAAAAAACCTTTTAATAAATCGTTGGGTATCTTAGTTGTGAAACTATGTCCACACGGTATAGTTCTTCGTACTACTACCCAACATTTGAATATAATTCATTGACTTAACTTAGAAATGGTAATTTCTCTTACGTCGTTTTTTTTTTTTTTTTTTGTTAACAGCCAACACTTTACATTGAATGGGACGTACTTAGGATGTAAATAGGAACACTAAAACTAATGGAACAAAACAATAAAACAAAATCGTGTATACCTACGGCACGAACAGACCCACAAAACTTTTGATATGAGAGAAAACTCAAAATTCAAATCATATCTTAAATTGTTAAGAGTTCATTTTAACAATTTTATTTATATGATTACAATTACCCTCACAATTAAAATTCAAAAATTTTCCACCATAACTAAGTATTAACAAAGAATATATATATATATATATATATATATATATATATATATATATATATATATATATATATATATATATATATATATATATATATATATATAGAGAGAGAGAGAGAGAGAGAGAGGATCAAATGAGAACACCTAAAAGGTTGAGAACGCGAAAACAGTTATGGACCAATCATTTTATAAGGGTATATTAGTAACTTGATATAAATATTAATTAATGATTTCCTAAAATCTAGGGATAATGATTTTAATTACCTAAAAAAAATAATATTTCCTTTTAGTTAATGAAATATATATAAATATTTTTTTTTATGATTTTTACCAAAAATAATTTATGGCCGTTTCTTTTTCTTTAAAATGAAATCAGTACAACTCAAATCACAAATGAATCCACTTTTATTTACGATTCCATTTTAATACACTTCTATTCACAATCATAAATGAATATACACTCTTATTCACAAATATCACAAATGGATATTGTTTTAATCACAAATGAATATAACAAAATAGTATATAAATTACATTTAAAAGATTCATATTTTTCATTCATAAATGATTAAAGTTATAATCGTAAATAAATACATTAGTTGTGTATCGAAATATAGTTGTAAATTTGTAATCTTAAATGAACATAACACAAGTTACAGATAAAACATCAACTAAATCCGTAATAATAAATAAACAAAACACATTTACAATCGTATATGAATATAATTATAATCACAAATGAAAATCACAATGTCTTAATATATTATAATCATAAATGAATAGAATACATTTCTATTCCTTCCAAGTTGTTGAAGATGTTCATTCATCCTTCGTCATTACAATCTTTTAGGTCATCCGTATTTACTCGACCCATCTACAAGAAATCAAAGAAATTTTTTGTATTATTGTCAACAAAGTGTTTAACTCATTAACCACATACACTTTTAATCAAAAATTAATAAAGAACGATTATAATTATCAACAAGAAATAAATCTATATTAAAAAACAAACAAAAAAACAAATATGCACAAATGAATAAATCACATTCCAAACGCCTCTTATAGACTCAAGAAGTAAACCTCCTTAACGATTATACTAAAAAAATATTGCATTCTTCATCTTCTTCCTATTCATTTCAAGCAACAAAACAACACCAAAATCTATTGATTAAGCTCATCAACTTCTGTTAAAAAGCAAACCCAAAAACCCACCTCAAACTCCACAAATTTCAGTCAAAACAGAAGATAAAAAAGGGAATCAAACAAACACCCACTTGAGCCTATCGAGTTCTGCCAAATCAAACAAGAACAAAAAAAAAGGAACCCTTAACTGTTGTTGAATCGGTGCTACCCTTCTCGATCACCAAACAACCAAATGTCGAAGCTTTGTCACCGGAAACCAATGGCAGACCCCACATCCCGCTACTTCCATTCTTTTTTCTTCTTCTCTTCGATCCAGCCAAGCACCAAAGGTGCCCCATCTTTAACCCCCGATCGCAAATTTCAGTCAAAAACCCAAAAACCCACCTCAAACTCCACAAATTTCAGTCAAAACAGAAGATAAAAAAGGGAATCAAACAAACACCCACTTGATCCTATCGAGTTCTGCCAAATCAAACAAGAACAAAGAAAAGGAACCCTTACCTGTTGTTGATTCGGTGCTGCCCTTCTCGATCACCAAACAACCAAATGTCGAAGCTTTGTCACCGGAAACCAATGGCAGACCCCACATCATGCTGCTTCCATTCTCTTTTCTTATTCTCTTCGATCCAGCCAAGCACCAAAGGTGCCCCATCTTCAACCCCCGATTGCATTGTTGCATCCACCGAGACCGATGACCCACCCCTCGCTGCCTCCTCCTTTCCTCCTCTTCAGCCTCATCGACCCCGGAGACGCTCCCCTCGATGAACGAAAACAGTAGTGAAGAAGGTGGGGGTGTGCGGCCGGTTTTTTCAAAATAATTAGATTAGGGTTTTCTAATTAAGTAGAGAGAGAGAGAGAGAGAGAGATAGAGAAATTATAGTCATAGATCTAATTATTTACAAGGTTGTGATCTGTTCTCGCGTTCTCAACCTTTTCGGTGTTCTCATTTGATCCTACTCCTATATATATATATATATATATATATATATATATATATATATATATATATATATATATATATATATATATATATATATATATATAGAGAGAGAGAGAGAGAGGGTAAGTTCAATTGAAAAAATAAAAAAAGTTGAGAATGGAGAACCATTCTCAGCCAATCATTTGTCTAACATGTAAACCTTAAAAAATGTGTGTGTCATTTTTCATTAAGGATATCTTTGTAAATTAGCATATTCATTATCAATATGGGGGAATTCATTATCAATATTCTTTTCTTTATATAACTCGTTAGCAATTATACGTATTTTTTCTATTAATCGTGCAGTTTCGCATCTGTATTTGAGTTTTCTTCTTCGTATTCAGTTTCCGATTTGATCAGGTCTGTATATTGTTTGAATCGGATATATCGGAGTTCATTATCAATATTAATTCTTTATGTAATTTGTTAGGAATTACGCGTATTATTTCCGTTTATCCTGAAGTTTCGAATATGTATTGGGGTTGGTTCATCGGATTTTTGTTCTGTAGTTTGAGATCTCTATTTCAAATCGGACCTGATTTAATTTTCAATCGGATATATTGTTGTAGTTTTTACGCTCTGAACTGAGAGAGATTGCTTAATTGCATCATCTGACCGAGCTGATAAAAGTTTCTTTCATATATTTTGTACGTTGAGGTGAGATATAATCGAAATTAATCAGGTTTTCATATTTATGACTTTTTTTGTGAGATATATTCAATATTAAGATTGTTTTTTTATTTATACAGATCATTTGGTTTATTATGTCAAATTCTAGTGTTATTGATGGTGATTTGTATTCTTCTATGTGTGAGAGTGAAGAAGAAGATGTTGAGAACTCATTTTTGAAGGTATCACTTATTGAATTATTCTGTTGTTTTTAATTTTGTTGATTATCATGTATTGACATATGAATATGTTAATATAAATAAATTGTTGTCTTATTCATATATGAATAAACGTGTGATAATTGTAATTTCGAATTTATTATTATTTTCGTTTTATTCATATATGAATAAGTTATGTTTATTTTATATATTTTGAATCCTCATGAATTTTATGTATTCATCTATGAATGTTTTATCAATCCATTAATAAACATTGTTTTTTGTTTTATTCATATGAATTTCATGTATTCATATATGATTGTTTTATTCATTTATTATTAGATTGATTTAGATTAATAATGTTTTAGCTGGTGAATCATCGAGTTCAGTAGATGATGCGCAATATTGTGATGATGTAGTTGCAGAACATGTCTATAAGCCAGATGTACCTGTTCAACTTATTCCATTTAAAAGTTTAATTTTCAAATCATTAAAGTTGGCCATCAAAATGTGTTCTGAGTATGCTGAAATTGGTGGTTTTGATGTGAGACTGAGCCGACAGTCAAGGTTTGATAACAAGATTATAAAGAAGAAACATGTTATATGTAATCGTGGTGGCAAACAGAAAAAAAATCTTGTGACACATTGGGTACAAGTAGTGTTAGGAGTAAACAAAATTCAAATTCAAGAGTTATTGGTTGTCAAACAAAGATTATATTTGAATCTGTGTATGAAACTCTAGATTATAAAGTTTTTTAGTTTGATGAACTTCACAACCATCCACTTGAGAAGAGAAGTGATTTAAAAAAAAGTGAGGCATATTATGCTGAATTTGGTGATGTTATCTCGTTTGATGCGACTTTCTGAACAAATAAGTAAGTTATTCTATCTACTTTTTTATTGCTTATTCATATATGAATATTTTAACTTTATGTTTAATGTTCAGTTTTTATTGTTGAAATTATTCTAATAATATACTGTAACTGTATTCATACATGAATATTTTTATATTCACTTATGAATACATCAGAAATTGACTTTAATGAACACTTTTTTGTGTGTTAGGTATCGAATGGTTTTTGTTCCATTTACTGTTATTGACCATCATAAAAAATCAGTTACTGTTGGAGTAGGGTTGCTAAGCAATGAAAGCATTGAGTCCTACTCTTGGTTGCTTAAAGAGTTTCTTAAAACTCATGGGAAAGAACCAACACTTGTTTTAACCGATCAAGACGTTTCAATAAAACAAGCTATTGAGAATTTGTTTCCTAATTCAAAACACCGATTATGTATGTGGCATATAATGAAGAAGTTAAAAACAAGGT
Source organism: Lactuca virosa (assembly GCF_052849685.1). Taxonomy (NCBI): domain Eukaryota; kingdom Viridiplantae; phylum Streptophyta; class Magnoliopsida; order Asterales; family Asteraceae; genus Lactuca; species Lactuca virosa. Next base: position 271,925,809 of record NC_136433.1, read on the forward strand.
ATTATGTTAATATATTTCAAATATGTTAGATAGTATTTAGTTATTCATATATGAATATAGTAATGTTTTCAAATATTAGCATATTCATTTATGAATATTTATTGTTATTTTACTTATTAATATTTATTCATTTATGAATAAATATAGAAGTTTATTTTATTTTTGTTTTAATACAGATATCAAATGATTTATTTATGAACACAGACTTTAGAAAAAGATTCTCGAAGCTTGTTTGGGACATTAATATGAAACCTGATGTCTTTGAGGTGAAGTGGGGTTTGCTTATGAAGGAATTCAATCTGGAAGACACGAGAAGGTTTAAAGACATGTTTACAAAACGTGATTCATGGATACCTAGATATTTTAATGATATTGCAATGTGTGTGTTGATGAAGACTGCGTCGAGGTCACAAAGTATGAATTTCTATCTTTCATACGTACTCAGAAAGTGGTAATTTAGTTTTGAATTTCATGATGAATTATGACACTGCTATTCAAAAGCAAATGAATACTCAACCAGAGCTTGATAAGGCATCAAAGAAAGCATCATATAAAATGCAAACACATCGAGAAATAGAACTACAAGCATCAAAGGTTTATACAAGTACATTATTTTTGGAGGTGCAAAAGGAAATATATAAAGCAAGTTTCTTCTGTACATACTCGTATGTTGGTATTGAAGATGGGTGAGAAGTTTACATTGTGCAACATAACAACAGTAAAAACGAATTTAAAAATGAATTTAAGGTAATTTAATAGCTTTTTTTTTATGAAAAATGTAATGTTTATATATGAATATGAGAATATTCATATATGAATATTTTTATCATTTTAAATTAGAACATGTTCATATATGAATTTAAATTCATATCTTATATGAATATTTACAATGTGATTATTTATATATGAATATATGTTTATTATTATTCATATATGAATATGTATTATTGTATATGATTAGAATGTAATATTCATATATGGATACTTATATATGATTGTTCATATATGAGTATTTATATACGAATGTAAATGTGTAATTTTTGTTTAAATTGTTTTTTCATTTTTTTATTATATTTTTGTATCAGGTTGAAATAAAAGCTTAAGAGAAAGAAATAAATAGCAGTTGTGAACATTTCAAGCGTATGGGTGTTTTATGCAGACATGCTTTTACAATAATGATGAGATGTGGTTGTTTGGTTTTAAGCACTATAACACTCCTATGGTGCACATGCAACCCTAGATACTTTGGATCTATGTTTTCTCTAATTATACATGCAATTTCAATTTTTCAAAGCATATATCCTAACTAGCATACGATGGAGGATATACAATATAAAGCTTATAGTTAGATGAATACCTCTTAATGTAGTTGTAGTTCTTGGCCTTAGAAAGCTTTAGTACCTGAAGTGTGATGCCTCTAATGTGTCACAAACACCAAATGCAAGAGGAGACTTGAGAGAATAGGCTAGTTAGCACAAAATCGATTATCACTCTCTTAGAATGAATGGGGCAACCGATTTTAGCTCTAGGGGTTTGCTTTTATAGTGTTACAAAGGCTAGGGTTTCATCCATGCAAACCATAATGCACCATGACCCTTCATATTACTTAGGCTCCATGTGTTAAACCTTTTAGCCCATCCTAACCAACCATGGATCATTGGCCCACACTACAAGAATCATTGATTTACTTAATCAGTCCCCGTATATTTAATCAGTCTCTTTTGATCACTAAATTAATTCCAAATTAATTCTTGATCAATACTAATTAAATAATATGATTTCTCAATTAATATATTATACTTATAGTATATTAATAAATCGCAAATAACCTTTTTCTCAAAAGTCCATCCTATCAAATTGCACTGGTGAAGGCAACCCAAAAGGACCATGCTACTATCGGGTTAAGTACATACCAGTTATAGTTATGGGCTTAGACACCTAATCCAACAGTCTCCCACTTGGATAAGTCTAATAACTATAACTGCCAATGCAATTTCAAAATCCGATTAGCAATCGTAGCGTTTAAAAGCCGCTGTCGAACTCTGATCTAGTCAGTGACGAGTCCTTTACATAAGGGATCATATATTCCTCTGTTCTTCAAGATATCATGCGGACAAATACATGGAACATAGTCACACTTATTGTCCTGCAGTTTGTTTCCCGATTTCCGATTTGTCTGACATAGAACATAATTGAACACATCAATTTAGTTCTTACCGGGCCCGACACATATGTCAAAACAAAATCATCGAGGGGCCCAAGATACCGCTTTTAATCCTCTTAGGATAAAAGCAACAGATAAACTTCGACATTATAGGCTTGTACTAACTACTCGTTAAATTATGCACAACGATACGTTTTATAACATCAAGTTACTGATGCGTTTTCGTATCATCAATGCACAACCAACTCGTAGCCAACAACTCATATATCTTGGTTTGAAGACTATATGATATGATCGTCTCACAATCACTCGTGATAAATTTCATGAAGTGATTCAGGTGAGCGTGGGTTTAATCCAATACCCAAATCTTATTTCAAGAGCACTCATGAATGTTGTAGCATACTTTTGCTATGTCTAACACCTTAGACAATCTACAAGCCAATTCGTGACAGTCTAACCTCATAAACTACATCCAAAGTATGATCGACTGTGGATAGTTTGAATAATCTTATTATTTTGGAAGTCAAAACATGCAAAAGTGAAACAATAGTAAATAATTGACACAAGACAGTAACTTTACTTATAAATAAAACTCCTTTTATTCAATCATCAAATGTCAATTACAATTTAGCTATTACAAGTTTCTAAATATTTATCTAATCACTAAAACTAATATCGTCCGTTAGCCCAATGCCCCTCGCATGCTGCAAGTGCCTAACCCTACTCAGTCCCTTCGTAAGGGGATCTGTTGGGTTGTCCTCTGACGATATCCTCTTCACAACGAGGTGTCCTTCTTCTACTTGATGTCTTAGAAAGTGGTACTTTCTGTCGATATGCCTGGATCTACCATGATCTCTGGGTTCCTTGGTTAAGGCAACCGCCCCTTTATTATCGCAGAAATTTTCCACACGCTCCTTTATGGATGGTACAACTCCAAGGTCTCCGATGAAGTTCTTCAACCATATTGCTTCTTTCGATGCTTCGCTCGCTGCTATGTACTCTGATTCACACGTTGAATCAGCCACAATCTCCTGCTTGGAAGTTTTCCATGTTACTGCTCCTCGATTTAGGGTAAACACCCAACCCGACTGAGAGTGCAAATTATCTTTGTCGGTCTGAAAATCGGCGTCACAATACCCTGTCACTCTCAAGTCATCACTCCCATCGAGGTTAAGGACCCAGTCCTTAGTCCTCCGCAGGTACTTAAGAATGTTCTTTACTACAGTCCAGTGAGCTTTACCAGGATTCCCTTGAGATCTGCTGACCATGCTCAAAGCAAAGGCCACATCAGGGCGAGTACAAGTCATAGCATACATGATCGAGCCAACTGCGGAAGCATATGGTACTCGACTCATCTCTGATATCTCAACCTCTCTACTCGGACTCTGAGTCTAACTCAGTTTGATATTGCTTTGGATAGGTAAGTCACCTTTCTTGGAGTTCTCCATGCTGAAACGCTTCAACACCTTGTCCAAGTAGGTACTTTGACTAAGTCTTATTAGTCTTTTACTCCTGTTTCTCATTATCCTTATCCCTAGAATATAGGCAGCTTCTCCAAGGTCCTTCATAACAAAACACTTCCCAAGCCAGGACTTCACTTCCTGCAAGGTTGGGATGCCGTTTCCTATGAGTAGTATGTCATCCACATACAACAACAGAAAGCTTACTATACTCCCACTAGCTTTGACATATGTATAGGACTCATCCTCGCTTCTCGAAAATCCAAACTCTTTGACTTTCTCATCAAAACAAAGATTCCATTTGCGAGATACTTGTTTCAATCCATAGATGGATTTCTCAAGCTTACACACTCTATTAGGGTACTTTGCATTCACAAAATCCTCTGACTAACACATGTAAACATCTTCAGCCAACTTTCCATTAAGGAAATCGGTTTTGATATCCATTTTTCATATTTCATAATCATGAATGCGGCTATGGCTAACATAACCCTTATAGATTTAATCTTCGCTACTGGTGAGAAGGTCTCATCATAGTTAACTCCCTGAGTTTGAGTAAAGCCCTTCACAACCAGTCGCGCCTTATGTGTGTGTACTTTCCCATCCATGTCGGTCTTCTTCTTGAAGATCCATTTGCACCCAACTTTCTTGCGACCTTGTACATTGTCAACCAAGTTCCAAACTTGATTGTCATACATGGACTGAATCTCGCTGTCCATTGCCTCTTTCCATTTAGCAGACTCAGGGCCTGCCATGGTTCCTTGTAGTTATATGGTTCATCCAAATTTACCAGTGTGCTATCACTGATAAACATATCACCTTCAGTAGTAATATGAAAGCCATAAAACTCAGGTGCCATCCTAACTCGAGAGGAACATCGAAGAGGTAATGAATCGTCAATAGGTTCAACAGGAGTTTCCTCCTCGGGTTGAGTGCCAGTGTTTGAGGTTCCTTCATCACTTAACTCTTGAAGCTCTTCAAGGTCAATTTTCCTCCCACTGTCCTCTTGGCATATGAGTTCTATCTCTCGAAAGACTCCTCTCCTCACAACGAAGACAACATTGTCACTCGGTCTGTAGAAGAGATATCCAAAGGATTTTTGTGGGTAGCCAATGAAAATACGTCGCTCACTACGAGGTTCGAGCTTGTCGTGACCCTCTCGTCTTACGAAATCCTCGCAACCCCAAACCTTGATGTGATCTAACGAGGGAACCTTCCATGTCCACATCTCGTGGGTTGTTTTGGCAACCTTCTTAGTAGGGACCAGATTAAGGATATGGGCGGTAGACTCTAAGGCATACCCCCAAAATAAGATAGGTAACGAAGCTCGACTCATCATGGAACGAACCATGTCCAACAAGGTTCGATTGCGCCTCTCAGCCACACCATTTAGTTGTGGTGTCCTAGGTAGCGTTAATTGTGAAACAATTCCACATTCCTTAAGAGAGTCATGGAACTCGATACTAAGATACTCTCCTCCTCGATCGGATCGCAACATCTTTATCTTCCTGCCCAATTGATTCTCCACTTCTTGTTTGAACTCTTTGAACTTTTCAAAAGTTTCTGACTTATGCTTGATTAAGTAAATATACCCATATCTACTATAATCATCAGTAAAAGTCACATAGAAGCGGTTAGCATCCCTTGTGGCAGTTCTGAAAGGTCCACACACATCAGTGTGTATGAGATCCAACAGACCTTCACCCCTCTCACAAGTACCAGTGAAGGGTGACTTGGTCATCTTTCCAAGCAAACAAGATTCGTAAGTGTCAACCGACTTCAAGTTGAATGACTCCAAGACTCCATCCTTTTGGAGTTGGGCTATGCGCTTCTTGTAGACATGTCCAAGACGACAATGCCACAAGCATGCCTTGTCCAAAATATTGGACGAATCAATATTCAACACATTATTTCCTAGGTTATCTACAACCATCACAGTTTCATATATACCATTACAAGGTAATGCTTCAAAATAAAATACACCATTATAATAAGCATTAATACTACCAATTTCATTATTAAAAGAAAAGGTAAAACCTTGTTTATACAAACTATGAAAGGAAAAAATATTTCTCGTCATATCTGACGAGTAACAACAATTATTCAAATCTAAATTTTACCCGCTACGAAGCAATAAAGAGTAAACTCCAATCTTGGTCACAGGCGACACTCTCCTATTCCCCATGATTATGTTTATCTTCCCATGATCCACATCCCTACTTCGTTTTAGTCCCTGCATATCAGAACAAATGTGTATACCACAACCTGTATCAAGGACCCAAGAATTAGCATGTGATGAGTTATTAGATAGAATAGTGTAAATACCTATGAAGGTGGGCTTTATCTTCCCATCCTTAATTTCCTACAAGTATTTGGGGCAGCTTCGTTTCCAGTGCCCTTTTTCATGACAATAGAAGCACTCTGCATCCTTTGGATTGGTAGAGGGATTAGCAGAACCAGCTTTGGTCCCACCGGAGGAGGATCCATCAATAGACTTTCCCTTGCGGCTTTTAGAAGGAGTCTTCCTCTTCTTCCCTTTCCCATGTCCAATTGCCAAAACAGGGGCAACAACATTAGGAGTAGGTACAACCGACTTTCCTTTCAAGTTTGTGACACCCCGGCCGTCGGCGGAAACACCGGGTGGTGTAACGTCATTCTTCGTATCACAATTATATAACATACATTGAACAGTACTAAAGAAAATACATACCTTTATTGATGATTTAAAGTTACATTACTGTTTTTCTAGAACCTATTACATAATATCCGACTATTGTATACTTCTTAATGAACATAAAGGTAATAGTAAAACTTCTCCTGTTCGAATACATACCAGCTTTTAAAGTTCCTGAAAACACATGCATTTTAAAATACATCGACATAAAGTTGGTGAGTTCACAGGTTTTGACTCCATATAAAAAATAATACTTTTCCTAAGTTCAAAAGTTTAGTTTTTGAAAGTATCATTTTGACGCTCCAACATTTAGTATATATATTAGGTATAATAGTCTACTTATCAAATAAGTGTTATACCTAAACGTTCTTTGAACCTAGGGTATAAGTAGGGTACAACTTATACTTAACATTAATACTTGTATACAAAAAGTATAATGTTTCTAACAATCTTCTACCATGAGCCTGTAACCGCTGCTATGACATAATACCTCTAATAAAACACACTTATGATTTCCATGAGAAACAACACACTCATGATTTCCATGAGAAACAACACCGCACGCTTGATCGACGTCGGAATAATAACAAGTAAAAGGATAGTTTGTCACTCGCTTATGGTTGACTGTAGCTAACAATCACAAGTGGGGTTGTCAACCCGTATACTAATCATACACGACTTCCTCGGTCACACGAGATTAACGGCTACAGTTCAGAGGATTTCCGTTAAGATCCCCAATCTTAGTTGATGAATACAACTACTCATGTAGACTCCGACGGGTTCCTATAGCTTTAACAACAGAAGCATTTTCATGTCTAAAACCCTAAGTTATTTGACTATGCCTTTAAACATTACTCCTAAGTTCATATTACTTTAGGCAGTACAACAGCTATAACTTGAGGAAAAATCAAGTTTTATCTTAACATAAAACCAACAATCACAATATATAACATACCAAGTTTTATCTTGTCATAAAACCAACAATAACAACATATAGCATACCAAGTTTTATCTTGACATGAGACCAATAATAGCAACGTACTTTTTAACATATAGAACTCCCGAATATAACTTCGGAACTATATCGCACACAACGTATATATAAAATCCTAAGTATAACTCAAGATCTACATTAATACAAGAACATGCTAACAAGTTGATAATAGTTGTATATATTCAAAATATTATATTTAGAACAACTATATCCCGGTTAATATAACTATCTATGTTGATACTAATATACTATCATATAGACATAATAGTAACGTATATACAATATTTAGCATGCGTTTCCCCCAAAAATATTAGAAAGTGGGGCCGTGAAACTCACCCTAGTAGCGTGATTTTATGTAATCTAAGCAGAAACGGTCAACGGTACGAGGTTGTCAGGCTCGAGATGCAAGAGGGCTTCAACAAATGAGAGAAATGGAAGAAGTTCAGGTGTATGAATAGCTGAAGTCATACCTGCTATTTATAGGAAGTTTTTTGGCCTCTCACGTCGTGAATTTATAAAACTCACGTTGTGAGCCAAGCCTGCTCACCTCGTAGATTTGCCATTTGCGTCCCTAGCTTCGGAAGGTGGCCATATGACTCCTCACGTCGTGAAATATCATTGTTCACGTCGTGAGCTTAGAGCTTATCCCTTCATAGCCTTGTCACGCACCTTCTAGGTCCAAACTGTGACAATTTGACTCCTCACGTCGTGAGTTTCTATGCTCACATCGTGAGTTCGGTCGGATTAGGGTTTCTGACAGCTGTATCTTCGGAAGGTCGTAACTTTTGCATACGAACTCCGTTTTTGACGTTCTTTATATCCACGCGTAGGTATTTACGAGTACTACAACTCTCTTTTAGACTTCAATAGCTATTTCTAAGTATATTTTGAATTCCTCTTATTATAGAGATTTATAGTGCTCGGTTATCATAACTTCTTCACGCGAAGTCAGATTCAGACGTTCTCTATATTTTTGGAATCGTATAGACATACACTTTGAGTTGTATCATAAAGAAAGTTCATATTTGTATTAGAATTTATCATGAACTACATAGTAAGTTTATCATATTACTAGTTTAACAACATCACATTACATGATTGGCATAATCACATGTGATTGTTATTGATCTATTTTGACTAGTGTTACATTCTCCCCCCGTTAGAACAATTTCGTCCCAAAATTTATCTTGTGAATGGGGTTTTGTTAAATAGTTGGGGGTATTTTTCTTTCATCTGATCTTCACGTTCCTAAGTAAATTCAGGTCCTCGTAAAGAGTTCCATCGAACTTTCACTATGGGAATACGACTTTGCTTTAATCGTTTGACTTCTCGATCCATGATCTCGACAGGTTCTTCTAAAAAGTTGAGTTTGGTATTGACTTGTATCTCGTCGAAAGGTACAACAAGAGTGTCGTTGGATAGACATCTTTTGAGATTTGATACGTGAAAAACATCGTGTACATTACTTAACTCTTGAGGCAACTTGAGTTGGTATGCGACAGAACCAATTCTTGCTAGAATTTCAAAAGGTACAATATACCGTGGGTTTAGTTTGCCTCGTTTCCCGAATCGGATTACGCCTTTCCAAGGAGAGACCTTCAACATTACTTTATCTCCAACTTGGAATTCTAAAGGCTTACGTCTTATGTCAGCATAACTCTTTTGACGATCACGTGCAGCCTTTAATCGATCCTTAATTTGCACGATCTTTTCAGTTGTCTCGTGGATTATTTCTGGTCCAGTACGTAAGGTATCGCCTGTATGTTCTCTGCCCGTCTGCGTATCTCCAACTTCTGCCCAACATATTGGGGAACAACATTTTTTTCCATAAAGAGCCTCAAACGGTGCAGCCTTGATGCTGGTGTGATGACTATTGTTGTAGGAAAACTCAATTAACAGTAAATGAGTATCCCACGCATTTCCAAAGTCTATTACACAGGCTCGGAGCATATCTTCTAAAGTCTGAATGGTTCTCTCACTCTGACCATCAGTCTGTGGATGGTAAGCTGTACTCATATCTAGACGTGTTCCTAAGGATTTTTGTAGAGATTGCCAAAATCGTGAAGTAAATCTACTATCTCGGTCAGAAATAATAGAATTTGGAACTCTATGCAATCTGACAATTTCCTTAAGATAAACTCTAGTTAGCTTCTCCATCTTGTCGTTCTCCTTAATTGGTAAGAAATGGGCGGACTTAGTCAATCTATCGACTATTACCCAAATAGTGTCAAACCCACTAGGAGTTTTAGGTAACTTAGTGATGAAGTCCATTAATATCTGCTCCCATTTCCATTCAGGTATTTTTGGTTGTTGAAGTAAACCTGAAGGCTTTTGATGTTCTGCCTTTACTCTAAAACAAGTCAAGCATTTGCTCACATAAGTAGCAATTTCTGCCATCATGTTTGGCCACCAATAATCTACTTTTGAATCTAAGTACATTTTGTCAGAGCCTGGATGCACGGAATATCTAGACTTGTGGACTTCTTCTAAGACCAAGTCCCTGACTCCACCGAACTTAGGCGTCCATATTCGGTTCATAAAGTGTCGCATTCCGTCATCTTTTTGTATAAGTTGTTTTTCCATTCCTCGCAATGCCTCGTTCTTGATGTTTTCTTCTTTTAGAGCCTCAAGTTGAGCTTCTCTAATTTGTGCGGTAAAGTTAGAATGGATAGTTATAGTTAATGCTCATACCCGACGGGGTTTAATATATTCTTTCCGGCTCAAGGCATCTACTACCACGTTTGCCTTTTTGTGATGATAACGAATATCACATTCGTAATCATTCAACAATTGAACCCATCTTCGTTGTCTCATATTAAGATCTTTTTGGTTGAAGATGTGCTGGAGACTCTTGTGGTTGATAAAAATAGTACACTTAGTACCGTATAAGTAATGTCTCCATATTTTTAGTGCAAAAACTACAGCTCCCATTTCAAGATCATGGGTAGTGTAATTATTCTCATGCACCTTAAGTTGTCGTGATGCGTAGGCGATAACGTTTCCTCTTTGCATCAACACACATCCCAATCCTTGATTTGATGCGTCACAATATACGACAAAATCTTCTGTCCCATCTGGAAGGGATAGGATTGGTGCACTACACAACATTTGCTTCAGTTTCTGAAAAGCAGCTTCTTGTTTGTCTTCCCAGTTGAACTTCGTATCCTTCTGGGTTAGTGTTGTAAGCGGCTTGGCTATTTTGGAGAAATTCTCTATGAATCTGCGGTAATAGCCAGCAAGTCATAGGAATTGACACACTTCTGTTGGTGTCTTTGGTGCTTCCCAATTCCTGATTTCTTCAACTTTGGATGGGTCAACATGAATTCCTTCGTTGCTAACTACATGACCTAAAATTTGTACTTCTCTAATCCAAAACTCACATTTGGAGAATTTGGCGTACAACTTTTCTTTTCTTAGTAGTTCCAAGACTATTTGCATGTGTTGCCCATGTTCTTCCTTGGTTCGTGAATATATCAATATATCATCGATAAATACTATCACGAATTTATCCAAGTATGGTTTGCAAACATGATTGATGAGATCCATAAACACTGTTGGGGCGTTGGTCAATCCAAAAGACATAACTAAGAACTCATAATGACCATAACGAGTTCTAAACGTTGTTTTTAGAATATTATTTTCTTCTACTCTGAGTTGATGGTATCCTGATCTGAGATCTATCTTTGAGTAGTAGCTGGATCCTTGCAGTTGATCGAATAGATCATCAATTCTTGGAAGCGGGTAACGATTCGTGATCGTTGGCTTATTCAGCTCCCGATAATCAATACACATTCGAAAGGATCCTTCCTTTTTCTTGACAAACAAGATTAGTGCTCCCCAAGGTGAAAAACTTGGTCGGATAAAGCCTTTGTCAAGAAGTTCTTGTAGTTGGCTAGACAATTCTTGCATTTCGGATGGAGCCAACCGATAAGGAGATTTCGCTACTGGTGCTGCTCCAGGAATTAAGTCGATTCGGAACTCGACTTGTCGGACGGGTGGTATTCCAGGTAGATCTTCAGGAAATACATCAGTGAAATCGCATACTTGAGGTATGTCCTTGATTTCTTTTGTCTTTCTTTTCTTATCTACAATGTGAGATAATAACGCGCTACATTTCTTATGTAGATATTTCTGGGTCTTGGTACAAGAAATGACTTTGAGGTTCTTCCCAGATTTATCACCATAGATAATTAGGGCTTCGTCGTTTGGTAAGGGTAGTCGTATGGCTTTCTCATAACATAGAATTTCGGTGTGGTGTGTAGATAACCAATCCATGCCAATTATGACATCAAAACTACCGATAGGCATTGGCATGAGGTTGACGTGAAAAAGGTAGTTATTAAGAGTTAACAGACAGTTCTCTAGGATTTCATGTGTTCTCTCGGTTTGACCATTAGTGATTTCTACTTCATAGATTTCTTTTAATTTGCTAGACTCATGACTTAACAATTTTCTAAACGTCGGAGTTATAAAACTTCTATCTGCTCCAGAGTCGAAGAGTATGGTAGCATATAGATTATCTATGAGAAACGTACCAGATACGACCGAAGGGTCCTGGATAGACTCTCTGCTTCCGGTCAAATTAACAACCCTTTCATTTCCATGAAAGCTCTTTGGCCTGCAATTCATAAAGTCTTTGTAGATACACGTTCTAGCGGTCCCTACATTGCCTTCATTTCTAACTCCACCTCTTGTGACATTAGATAGAGCCGCAACATTCTTTGACCTATGATTTCTTCAAGTTCTGCTGTACTTATTGGGGGGTTTGGTTGTGGTGGTTGTTGTGGTGGTGCTGATCGTTGGTAGGGTTTAGCCGAGCACTACTCCTTCTAGGCATTTTGTTTTAGTTCCTACTATAAAAAATAAGAATTTTATGAGTTTTGTTAGTCATTTAATACACGAGTACTAAATACTTCAATTATTCTTCAAAGTGTAAATCATAATGGATAACACAATGATTACTGTAATATATGCTTCATATTATTACCAGCGGTTACATCAGTTTATTTAGGCTTATAAGAGAAAAGTTTCTATAAACATTGCAAAATTTGCAAGGTTTTCTACATCCTTGCTATAAACTTTACTTTTCTTGCCTTAACTAGTCTGATTTTTTTTACACAACCACTAGTTTTAGCTTATCTACCAGAAACCTAAGTGATGACCTAGCACGTCAGTGACATTAACCACTTGCTCCTCAAGTGCTTGAGTTCTCTACTCAAGACTTCCCTGTGCGTTCTTCATTTCTTGAGGTTTGATTGTAGAGCTCTAACTCTACAATCATTGCATCGTGAGTAATCATGTCGTTATAAGCGAAATTTATACGATGATGGACATCGATCACCGATTCCCGATCTCGCGTGCTTTGTCCTTCAAGCTTTCGTACTCTTCCAGAGAGATGAGTAGCCCTTCCTTCGACAATTTCCATCTTATCTTCAATTTTCACACTTTTCTCAAACAATTGAGATAAAGTGTTAACTTCAGAAGAATGTGGGGGATGTGGTCGAGATGATTGACCAGTCTCATACATCTTAGCAGCTCTTTCTTCTGCCACCCACCTATCAACGGTATGTGCTATCCGTGCAGGTTCATCTTGAACTCTATGACCTCCTGAAGATGTCGCCTTCTGATTCTTCTTAATCCTTTTCGATATTGGTATGGATTTACGTGTCGTGCGTTTCATCTTCGCTCCTCCTAGAACTTGACTGTAAAGAGTGTTCATTAGTGGTAAAGATTATGCCACCGATTCTATCTCCTCCATTGGTTCGCTCTCTTCCATTGGTTCACTCTCTTCCCATTCGTTGGAAGGTAAAGGTGCTCCATCGTCACAAGGTATTGGATGAAAGGTGGTTGGATTTATAGGGTAGTAAGGATCGCCTACCAACATGGGGAATGAAACTTCCTCTTCTTCATCCGTATCCTCGATGATTATCCATTCTCGTGAATGTGCCATGTCGAATTCCTATACATTTTGGATCACCAAGAGTTTAGTCTATCAAATATTACTCCCAAATTAAATAGTTCATATGATCTGATCATAATAAAATGTAGCTGCGCACCTACACCTAGTTGTGATAGGATATACGCACATATAAACTTTAGTTGGAATATATGATCTAAATCCTTGAGATCAAAAACATTCCGGGTATTAAGGTGTATTCTCATCGCGGGTCTAAGTCTTTAAATATGACTCTATATTCTTATTTATTGTATTCACGCTTTAATTATTGTTTGTTACTTCAGGTCTATCTGATAAGGCACCGGCCAGTCAGGACAGTCGAAAGGGCAGGATCATTTTAGCATATAGCCGTTCTGGAATCCAACAACCCAAATCGACATGTTTATCCTGTCACCACTCCCGTAAGTAGTCCTTCAGTAGAATAATTAATAATACTTTTTATTATAGGCTAAGGGATATACCTAAACCTAATAGAGTAAGCCCTAAACTATAGACGTCCTTTCCTAAGAAACTACTACTTCACTATAGTTAATAGCTCTGATACCAATTCTGTCACACCCCGGCCGTCGGCGGAAACACCGGGTGCTGTAACGTCATTCTGTTGGATTAGTGTCTAAGCCCATAACTATAATTGGTATGTACTTGACCCGATTTGGAATTGTCCATTTGGGTTACATGGCATCGGAACAATTTGGATAGACTATTGTGAGAAAAGGATATTTATGATTTGTTAATATATTATAAGTTCTAATATATTAATATGAAATCATATTATTTAATTAGTATTGATCAAGAATTCATTTGGAATTAATTTTGTGATCAAAAGGAGACTAATTAAATATATGGGGATTGATTGTGTAAATCATTCATTCTTATATATGTGGGCTTATGATCCATAGTTCTTCATGTTGGGCTAAACCCGTGGAGTAACCCATGGATACTCCATGGAGGTTTTAACCCATGGAGCATGAAGAATATGGAAATTCATGAGTTACATGGTGTAACCCTAATAGCCACAATATATAAGGACCCCATGGCTCAAGAAATTGGCACTAGTGTGTGTACACATGAGGGCTAGCCGATTTGAGCATAAGAACCTTTTCTCTCAAGTTATTCCAGGTTGTTGGTGATGTTGTGTGAACCATTTGAGGTGTCACACTTGAGGCACTAGGCTCTTAAGCTCCATGGAATCAAGCTACAACAAAAGGTATGTCATTCTACTAGATTCTTGTAGTATAGTTGCTTCATAATATGCTAGTTAGGATGAAACCTTGGAATATCAAATATTTGCATGTATAATAGAGAAAACATAGATCCAAGGTATTTAGGGTTGCATGTACACCATATGAGTGTTAGAATGCTCAAAACCCATCAGTGGTATCAGAGCCTAGGCTTGTTTTCATTTATACTTGATGCAACTTATTTTTCAAAACCAAGAATCTGCCCATACTAAAAACTCGACGAGTTCTGGAAAAAAAATCGACGAGTTCATGTGTTAAAGCATGAAATCGACAAGTTCCTTATAGAACTCGACGAGTTGGACTTCCAGTTTGCAGATTTTCGATGTTTTTGGCTGAAATTGGACTAGAATCATTACCTTAAACTGTTTTAGACATATAAAACTTGTTTTTGATGTGGTAATGATTATGGTAAACCAATTTCAAGGTTGTTATCAAAATTTCAAGTCTTATGTGTGTTTATGTAACTCTTGAAATTGTTGATATGATTGTTCATACACTTTTGAGTTTTGGTAGATCATAGGAATTATTTGCAACATTGTTTGTTAGTTAATTCTTAATCTAAATGTGTTTTAATGGAGTCCATAATTTGTCCTCAAGTTATGGATTACCAAAAGTCATGTCTTTTGAAGATCCATTAAAATGCATAGGTTACAAAAGGTAAAGAGTCTTTTTTGTTTTATGAACTCCATAACTTGTCCTCAAGTTATGGATGTTCAAGAGTGTCTTCATTAAAGTTTTTAAAACCTTAATTAAACTCATAAGTTATGAAAATCCAAAAGTTTTTGAATAGTTCAAAACTTCCCCTCAAGTTTTGGAATTTGTAAAGTTTCCCTCATGAATACTTTAATTCCAAGTTAAACCCTTAGAATTTTAAAAGTTAAAATTCAACCCTTATACTTTATAGTATTATAAGTTAATAATATAGATATGTATAAGAGCAAGTCAGTCTTACCGTTAGTAGGCCTCATTCACGAAGTCGGTCTATAAGGGGGGTATAAGGTTGTTGCCTATAAAAGGGCAACTTAATGGGTGTCCACTCTCACCCACCGCTTCCTTGACTGGTGGAGGGTCGTTAGCCGAACGGGTTTGACAGGACTATAATTCTCCCTTCATTAAAAGTATTAATGATAAATACTAAGTAACTAAACTCTTGTAAATTCCCAATCTTAGTTACTTAGGAAAATGTGAATTTGGTGCTAACCCATGAAATTACACTTTGCACTTCGCTTAAGTCTTTAGTGGAGCGTGTGTGGTTAACCAACACACTAACCTGGATTTAACAAGGTAGGCAAAGGGTAACTTAATGTTTATCATAGGATCGGTGGAGCATGTGTGGTTAACCGGCCCATTGATTAAGTGGTAAGTATTAAGGGTACCAAGTATATTTGCATGGTTATTCACACCTAGTTTTGTGATCCTCGGCATCCCAGTCACAAAACTTGAGAGGACACAATCGAGATTGAAACATGCCATTGAAAATTTCAATGAATCTCAATAGATCTAGGAGTTTCAAATCCAATTAAAACCTAATATATTATTTCGTTTTTCATGATGGAAATTGGTGAATCGTCATTCGCCTACCTTCAAATATTTTATAGCTTGGATTACGGCATCCCTCTTCCTAGTTTTAAAAGTACTGTGTTGGGTCCTAGCCTTAATATTTCATATTGGGTGTTATATTAAGGACTTAAATCAACTAACTTGAATATCTCCCATTTTAGATGTCTGGTTCACACAACTATGATCTTCCAAATCCCTAGGAACAAGATTTCCTAATGAAGATGATGTGCCATGGTTGGTTCATGGATATCATACTTCTCTTCCTTCACCTCCTCCAATTATCTCCCTAACCCACAAGTTCTTGAATAGTTCAAGGTCAGTGAAGCCTTATTGGCAAGCAAGGTCTATGTGTGCTCACATCTTGGAGATGAAGTCACATATTGACAAGCCGGGAGAGTTGGGTGTCAAAGTCTTGAGAAAGTTGGTAGTTCAATCACTTTCTAAGTCACATAGTCAGGTTCCTTTGGGACTACTATGAAACAGACTATGACATGACCCTTAATGATCTTATCTATTTGCTAGGTGCTGCTGAATCAGCAATGATTTGGAGCACTGGTAAAGCAAATTTTATTAGAAGATCAACTTCCCAAAATTCCATGGACATTGACAATGGTAACATTGAAAATCCAGAAAAGTTTTCTCTTCCCAATGGATAGGGATCGGCCATAGTCAACTCGGTTGACCAAATGGTAAAGAGAAAGGCTAAGTCTGAGACAGTCTCGTGTACTATTCCTAAAGGGTCCATATGTTTCTATTGCCAAAGGAAGGGGCATTGGTTGCGAAGCTGCCCTAACTACCTGAAAGATCTGAGAGAAGGTCAATCCAAAAAGTTTGACTCTACTTCAAGTAAGTCCACTATCTAACTCTCTTAGGTTCCTATTTGAAGATTCTTAATACATTTTGATGTATGGTAGGATCAAGCAAAGGGAAGGAAACTGAAAGGAAGAGTAAGTTGATTCTGATCGCGAAGATGCATTTCGATCGCATGGTTCGGTGATCAGAAGTTTTGAGCTGATGCTTAAGAATTGTGATAGATTGGTTAGGAATAGATAACAACATAGTTTTCATATGCATTTGCATTGTAAGAATAAGTTTTTCCGCAAGTTTTAGAAAAATTTTGTTTTTTATTTTAAATATCCTTACAGCGGCATTTGGGAAAAATTGTTGTTTATATGATTCCGTTGATAGCAACATTGGAAAGTGGATTTGATTCTTTCGTTTGTGGTAGTGTCATAATTTACCAAATAAGGAAAGATTTTCATCATCCAAGTTTCAGTTGGATAGAAACTTGGAATCATGCAAGTCGTATGATGAATGAGAATTTTCATCTTTGGAAAATTAAGACTAATTCCTTGTTCACATGTATATGTGAGTCAAGTGAAGGACTAAGGGACCGAGTACACATTCTTGTGCACTGGTCAAGTCCACCACAAAGATCGATAAGATTATTCATCATGATTTACTGAAGTTCAGTAAATATGGTTATACTTACAAGTTTAAGTATAATTCTGAAACATTGGAAAAGTTTCAATGTATGGCAGAACGTGTGACAACTCGAAATTTCTATCTGGTACAACCATTCACCTCATTAGAAGTCAAATTTGTTTTTGCTAACTTTTAAGCTGTTTGGAGTCAGTTTGAGTGTTCTAAAGCCTAATACTTCAAGAGGTAATTATAAGAAGTATACTTTAGAGTTTGTTGTGCATCATTTACGTCTCAAAACTCCAAGAGTTTGGAGTTTACGGCCCCAAACATGGAGTTTACGACCGTAAACTCTAAAGAGTATAAATATGACACTTAGTCATTTTTGGCTCATTCTTCACCTTCCAAGCTCAAGAACACCCACATTCTCTCTCAAGTATCATAAGATCTTCTTCCAAAATTTCCAAAAATGTAAGTGTTTCTTCTCTTGATTTGTTGATACAACACTCCATCTAGTAGTTATACATGATTTCATCCATGAAATCTTCTCTTTTTCATAGATCGTCAAGTGTTCTTCATTTCACCAAGAACACCAAGAACACACACTAGTGTTCTTGGACCTTAAACACTCTTACAAGCTTCCTATAAGTAAGTACACCCCTCTCTACTAGTTATGTGCTTAGATTACTTGTTAAACCATTGAAAAACACCAAGAATCCCCAAGAACACATGGGTTTACGGCCAAGGCAATCTCCTTGGACCGTAAACACCATTAGGTGGTGCAGGTGTGCCACCATTACTTACTAGGGCTTGGATATTGGACTAGAACCTTTCATGCATGAGCTAAGGACCTTAAACCACGAAATGGTAGGGGTTACAATGGGTTTACGGCCGTAAACCCACTAGGACCGTAAACCATAATAAGGGGGCCATTATGAGCCCTAGTCCCTTCTAAAGCCTTGGAACCCAGCCTAGATCACTTCCTTGAGGAGTATAGGACCTTAAACAAACAAAAGAATCAAGCACACATGAGTTTATGGCCGTAAACTCTGATGAACCATGGAATCAAGTATAAAACGAATCAAAGTATGAAATCAATTAAGAATGCGAGATTGAACACCAGATGTAAATATGATCTTGTTTCAGCTCTATTACGCTTTCGAATGTTTACAGAGTAGAAAGACAGATCTGTAAAAACTCTTCTCTAACTCTAGTAAATATCCATATTTATAGGGAACTGAAAGCGTACAAAAAATATACTAAGGCATAGCCACTTACGCTTCGAATAAAAGCGCCTCAGTAAAATAGATTACAAAACATTCGAAGAGTTCAAAATACATTTCGACTAATTACAACAATTCGACCCTTACAATCTCCCCCTTTGTAATCATAGTCGAACTATTTAATTTGTAAGAAGCTGGATGGAATACAGCATCACTCTTCGAATCTCCGTGTACCAGGAGATTATCTTCTTCAGCTCTTTCTTATCTCCTTCATTATTCTTCCTACAATGATTCATACGAACAATTAAGTTCGTATATTGAGACGTTGAATATCTCTCCATTCCGCATGCTTGGAATAAGAAACGTTTAGCTTTTCCAGCTTCGTCTTTTCCTGTGAAGACCATTCCAAAAGGCTTCAAACATATTTCACCATCATCATACTTTTTCAGTTCTGCTTGAGTCTTCGTAGGAGCCATTGGTGCTTTTATTCCCATTCCTTTAGCTGTAGCTAACTCCACATCTGTTAGTGCCAAGCACTCATAATAATTTTCGATGAAAATCTTGATGTGAGCAACCCCATGCTTGAATTCATCCGGTTCAATGTTTTGAAGATACGAAAATGATTTATCTTTCAAAATCAATGCAACTTGTATAAGATCATACAAGTTCATTAATGGAAAATCTGCAATTGTAAATTCGCAAACATTTCCATTTGCCCTGGCAACCACATACTTGATGTTCTGGACTGTGTTTTCGAACACCACATCCTTTTTCATACTTATAACTTTCTTGATCTTTTTCAAATACCAAACTGTTGGGTTTTAGCCATAAGAACATCCTATGCGCTCATGCAAACCCTAATGCTTGGATCTAGGTTTCTTTATTGTACATGCATTCATCCAAGACTTTAAACCCTAGATCTAGCATGTGATAATCAATATTAACATATGAATTAGGGTTTAGATCATACGTTGATTGTTATGTAGCAATAACAATCTCAAATCCTCCTTGTAATGGCTTTAGAAAGCTTAGAGTCACAAGTGTCACTCCTCTAATGGCTAACAAACACCAAGAGCAAGAGGATGAAGAATGAAGAGAGAGAGGAGGCTGCCCAAAACGTCCAGAAACCCTAGTGGAACTCTTGGCCACGTTTTTGGGGCTTAAGGGTACTATATATACATGTAGGCTATTAGGGTTTTCAACTAGGAAACCCTAATCTGACTGCTTAACCCCTAAGCAGCCCATGGACCCTTTTAGAATATCCCTTGGACGATTTCTAATGGGTTTCCCCATAGAATTCGTCTAACCTATTATTCCAAGGTGATCCATAGCCCAAATACAATTATCTTATAATTACAGTTCCAGTCCCTTAAGTTTAATTAATCTCTTTTAGCCACAAAATTAATTATCAATTAATTCTTGACTAATATTAATTAAACAATATGATTTCTCCTTTAATATATTATTCTCATAATATATTAATAAATCATAATTAATCATTTCTCTCCATAGTTCATCCTATCAAGTTGCTTTGGTGAAGGCAACCCAAAAGGACCATGCACCATCGGGTCAAGTACATACCAAAATAGTTATGGACTTAGACACTAATCCAACAGTCTCCCACTTGGATAAGTCTAATAACTATTCTGCGTATGACTTCAGATCCTGATCTGCAATCGTAGCTTTCAAAAACCGCTGTCAACTCTGATCCTATCAGAAGCGTGTCCTTTAGATAAGGGATCATATATTCCTCCATTCTAGATATCGTATAGACTGAGACATGAATTTAAATCATTCTCTCTGTCTATGTGTTGTTTCCCGATTTCCGATTTATGACGACTGACAACAGACTACAATTGAACACATCAAATTAGTCCCGGCTTGGCCAAGCGCTTAGGTGTCATCACTAAATCATCGAGGGGCCCACAGATATCACTTTTATCCTACTTTGGGTAAAAGGAACGGATAAACTTCGACTCAATGCTCGCTTGCACTCACTCACTAAATCACACACAACAATATGTTTTATGACACCAAGTTACTGGTGCGTTTACATATTATCAATGTGTAACCGACTCACAAGATACAACTCACACATCTCGGTTTCAAGAATATAAGATATTATCGTCTCACCAATCACTCGTGATAAAATCCATGAAGTGATCCAAGTGAGCGTGGGTTTAATCCAATGCTCAAATCATATTCATAAGCACTCATGAACGTTGCAGTAAACATTTGCTTATGTCTAATACACTTTAGACAATCTATAAACCAATTCATGACAGTCTTCATTCATACCTACTTCCAACATATGAACGACTGTGGACCATTCCAATAATTTGATTATTCTGAAATAATTTAATTATTCAGGAAGTCAAAACATGCAAAGTGAAACACAAGAATAATACTAATCCTATATGGTCCCAAACCTTTGAGTATAAATAAAACACCTTTTATTTATCACCATATCGATTACTCATTATTTGTTGTTTCGGGTAATCAACTTCTTACTTGAATTATTACTACACTTGTCCCATGCTCTCAGCATGCACACAATGTTTACCTACGGTCATTTCTTTGTGAAATAGATCAAATGAACACTTTTCCAATCATACTCATTTCACAACTTCCAATCCTTTTCATAAGTATAAGAATATCAAATTCTTGTTACTTATGCTAGATTATAACATTTTATGCAATGATTCTTTCGTAAAGTCATAGCTCAAAATCATCAAGACTTGGCCAATCTCTATCAGAAACAATCCTATAGATATGATGTCTCTCACTCAAAGTACATTCCTTTGAACATCCTTCTTGCATAAAAGTTTCTAATCTAGACATAGATTCTTAATATCCAACTCCCAATATGGAAACATTTCCATATTTGGCATATGAAAATTCATTCTTAATAGAATCTTATCTATTCATATTAATGTCATCCAATACCATACTTCCAACTACTCACAAGCGACCAATCATCAGCGAGCTTTGGATCGTCCTTTGATAGTTGTTTAATTATTTTAGTCAAAACCGATTCTAGTCCTTTTTCCCTCTAAATGCGCTAGACATTTTTGAAAATTTTAGAATGGTCAAATATTATAGCACTTGCAATCGATCCTATACCCGAAGCATATGGAACACGATGCATAATGTCTTACATAAAGATATGATGCTTTATCCATCTTCTGCTATAATATTTTATGTGTCTCGTTCTTATAATTCGAACTATGAAGAGGGATGCCGTAATCATAATCGAAATTTAAGAACACACTATGTATCCTTTGACTATTTTTATTAAAATTTCTCAATATAAGCTTTAGATTTTGAAACGAAGTACAATATTCTCTCCCTTAATTATAGCAAAACAACTTTTCAACCCTTACGACTTTGCAAAGTATAACTATTGTTTTCTATAATTAATATTGCTAACTTGCAATACTTGCCTTAATAATCATACAAGCACAACATTTATGCTCCCACAATCATGATGATTATTATCGTATAAGCATAACACTTATGCTCCCACTAGCTTTGACATGTTTTAGAAAACAACTGAACTTCCAGAAAACATTACTTATTGAATTTCTGAAGTTCATATTTCTAATACCTAATGCTTTGATAATCCTTTATCTAAGCTTCTTAACCTTATACACCTTTGCCTTAGATAGCTCATATGTGTGTCTAAACAATCTAGACTAATTGCCAAATCTCACAATCGAATTATGGAAAGGGATGTCGTAACCATAATCGAATTCGAGAATACAATTTCACAATCACTATCTTCTTAAAATCTCTCTTAGTGAAAGCATTTCCTCACAGTCATTTTCATGAAGGAGGGAATCTTATGACACTTAGATTTTAACGGTGTATGTGTTCCTATCCATGCGAATTTGTCAAAACCAAAGTTTGCGACAAATCCAAACTCATATGGACTGAACTTTCTCAATCTTGATTTCTTGCCTTATGGTAACACGAGTGCCCACCATGTCTTCCAAGTAGTTAAGCAGCTCATCCTTACATATCAATGTACTTTCCATCGATCAAGGTGTTTTGTCTTTATGCATTCAAATGAGAACTCATAGAACTCACATACATAATTAACTCAATTGGAATGGCACAGAAACAAAATAATGTCAACACGATAGGTCATAAACCTCAAGTCGTGTGCTAGTGATGATTGATAAGGTTTATTCTTGATTAGTTCTTGAACTTTTCAAGATCATTAAGACTCCCACTGACTCCTTTACATATAAGATTCTCTTGTCAATAAACATTTCTTGACAAACAAATATTCAAGAGTTAGTGTAGTTTTTATCAAGACAAAACACTTCACAAAATTGGTCCTAGTTGATCTTTGTCTTATTCAAGACATCACAATTTTCCAATTTCAAATGTGCAAGAATAAGAAAACCCTTTCCAAATTCCACATTTGATGAATGTTATAAACCTTCTTGAGACTAGTCACTCAATTCACAATCTTAACTCTAAGACTTGTTTTGGAACGAAGTATGATTGACTTCTTGATTTAACCATTTCTTCAATTCTTGATTCCTCTTCTTAGACATACAATTGCACTAAGACTCACTTAGAGGATCAATTGAGATATGGTTCTTAATCATTAAGACCTATCATAAAACATAATAAAAGGTACTTTCCCTTCTTCTTAGAATAGAGAAACTTTTATCTTTCTGCCTACTTGATTCTTCTTATTCGTTCTGCTATTTATTGAAACTCTTTCAATCAATTGAGAATTACACTTAATATCATAAGTATAATCATATTTACTTAACCTTAGTAAATCATGACGAATATCTTTGTTACTCTTGTGGTGGACTTGATCAACACACAACCTTGTGTACTCGATCTCCTAGTCCTTCACTTGACACTTTGTCAATGAATTGGTCTAATTTCCAAATATGAAATTTCTCATTCATCATGCAACCAAGTTGTATGATTCCAAGTTTCTGTCCAATTGAAACTTGGGCGATGAGAAACTTTCCCTATTTGGTAAATTCTTGACCTTTCCACAAATAACGTAATTAAGAATCAAATCCATTATTGCTAATAATAGAAACTTACATCAATTTTTCATACACACCATTGCAAGGATAAATAAATAATATAAAATCAAAATTTATATTATTGCGGAAAAATTTGTCCTTACAATGCAATCAATTGAAAAACTATGTTAATACATATTTCTTAGCAATCTTATTCCAACTCCAAGTAGTAGCTCAAGATTCTAATCTTCAAGTAATGCGATCGAAATCCATTTCTTCACGATTAGATTCTGCTCACTTCTTCCCTTAAGCTTCCTCTCTTTTCTTTGATCCTACAAAACATCGAAATGTAATCTTATCACATCATGTATTAAGAATCTAGAATAGGAACTTAAAAGAGTTAGTTAATGGATTTTACCTAATGTAGAGCCATACGTTTTGACTCTCCCATCTCTTAGATCTCTTAGGTAAATAGGGCAGCTTCGTCTCCAATGCCCCTTCTCTTGGCAATAAAAGCAAATTGACCCTTTTTTTTGGAACAACACACGGAACTACTTCTGACTTTGCCTTTCTCTTATGATCAACCTTTTCGATCATGGCATGCCTTTCGTTTCCATTGCCTATATCCATAGAGGTCTGGAAGGCAGATCCACCAATCAACTTTGCTTTTCCAGTGCGCCAAATCATTGCTGATTCAGCAGCAATAAGCATATAGGTGAGATTGATGAGGGTTACATCGTGGTTCATCATATAGTACTCTCTTACGAACTCACTATATGAGTCAGGAAGTAACTGAAGAACCCAGTCAACATCCAGCTCCTCACAGACAATAGATCCCAACATTCTTAACCTATCAATGTGTGACTTCATCTCTAGGACGTGTGCAGACACTGACTTTCCGTCTTCATGTTTACTTGCCAAAAGGGCTTGAGTGAGTTTGAACTTTTCAATCTTTTGAACTTGTGGGTTAGGGAGAACAATAGGAGGAGGTGGAGGAAGTGAAGCATGATCTCGTGTTCCTCGATCGAATCGTGGAATATCATCTTCATGTGAAAGGCTTTTTCCACGGGATTTGGGAAGACCATAGTTGTCATACTTTGACATCTACAAAACGGGAGAAAAATTCAAGTTAGTTGATTGATTGAGTCCTTAATAAATCACCCAAATGAGATATTAAGGCTAGGACCCAACACAATACTCTACAACTTGGGAGAGGGATGTCATAACCCAAATTGCAGAACATTTGAAGGTAAGTGAATGACGATTCACTAATTTCCACCATGAAAAACGAAAAAAAAAATATTTAAGTTTTAAATCTATTGAAAATTCCTAGATCTTTTGAGATTCATTGAATCATTTCAATGGCATGTTTAAATCTCGATATGCCCCTCGATTTGTGACTGGGATGCCGAGGATCACAAAACAGGGTGTGAATAACCATGCAAACTTACATGGTGCCCTCAAATGTTACAGTCACCTATTCGATGTGCCGGTTAACCACACACGCTCCACCGAACTATGACAATCAATGAGTCACCCTTTGCTACCTTTGCTTAGCACCATTTAGTGTGCCGGTTAACCACACACGCTCCACTAACGTCTTCGCAAGGGCACAAAAGTGTAGTTTCATGGAATTGCATCAATTCACTTTTGCCTAAAGTAACTAAGATTGGGAATTTTGTAAAAGCATTTAGTTACTTTTGTACTTCATTATACTTATAATGGAAGGTTTCTGTCCTATCCTACCCGTTCGGCTAACGACCCTCCACTAGTCAAGAGTGCGGTGGGTAAGAGTGGATACCCATTCAATCACCATTTTATAGGCAATTTCCTTAAACACCCCTTATAGACCAGCTTCGTGAATGAGGCCTACTAACGGTAAGACTGACTGTTTACTCATACATATATAATACTAGACTTTTAATGTTATATATAGTATAGGGTGTATTTTATACTTTTAAAATACTTGGTGGTCAAATTTAATAATTACACTTTTAATTTAATTAAATTGTAAACCAAAACTTTTATGGATTTATTAAATCTCTCTTAATTATACACTTTAATTAATTAACAAAACCATAAGGGTGTGAATTGAACTTTTCAAAACAATACTAGGGTTTTAGAATTTAACATTTCTAAATTAAACTTTTAATCAACTTTTAAATTCCAAAACTTGAGGACAAGATTTGAAACATTTCAAAACATTAGGGTTTAGAATTTAAATATTTCAAATCAAACCTTTTAATCAAAATTTAAATTCCAAAACTTGAGGGCAAGTATTTGAAACATTTCAAAAACACAAGGATCAAATAGCAAATAATTTAAATTAAACAATTAATTTAATGATTATCTAAATTTGACCTAATTTCAATTTCTTGCAAGATAAGTTACCCAATTAATACAAATAATTAATCTTTAATCATATAAGGAAGTTATTATCTAATCAATTGGTAATTATCTTTTGTTTAATCAAGGATATTCTCAAATATAAGATAAAATTCGAATATTAAAGATCCAAAACAATTAAGGCAAGTATCCTCAAACAAAACAGCAAGAAATCCCGAATTTCCCTCTTTCTGACGCTCGAACTCGCCGAGTTCCTCTATGGACTCGCCGAGTTGGAGCAACTCGCCGAGTTCATCAGTCAGGGAGCCAAAAAATCAATTTTGAAGCTTGAACAAATAACCAAGGCATCAATACAATAGAAACCAACCAGGCTCTGATACCACTGTTGGGTTTTAGCCATAAGAACATCCTATGTGCTCATGCAAACCCTAATGCTTGGATCTAGGTTTCTCTATTGTACATGCATTCATCCAAGACTTTAAACCCTAGATCTAGCATGTGATAATCAATATTAACATATGAATTAGGGTTTAGATCATACCTTGATTGTTATGTAGCAATAACAATCTCAAATCCTCCTTGTAATGGCTTTAGAAAGCTTAGAGTCACAAGTGTCACTCCTCTAATGGCTCACAAACACCAAGAGCAAGAGGATGAAGAATGAAGAGAGAGGAGGCTGCCCAAAACGTCCAGAAACCCTAGTGGAACTCTTAGCCACGTTTTTGGGGCTTAAGGGTACTATATATACATGTAGGCTATTAGGGTTTTCAACTAGGAAACCCTAATCTGACTGCTTAACCCCTAAGCAGCCCATGGACCCTTTTAGAATATCCCTTGGACGATTTCGAATGGGTTTCCCCATAGAATTCGTCTAACCTATTATTCCAAGGTGATCCATAGCCCAAATACAATTATCTTATAATTACAGTTCTAGTCCCTTAAGTTTAATTAATCTCTTTTAGCCACAAAATTAATTATCAATTAATTCTTGACTAATATTAATTAAACAATATGATTTCTCCTTTAATATATTATTCTCATAATATATTAATAAATCATAATTAATCCTTTCTCTCCATAGTTCATCCTATCAAGTTGCTTTGGTGAAGGCAACCCAAAAGGACCATGCACCATCGGGTCAAGTACATACCAAAATAGTTATGGACTTAGACACTAATCCAACACAAACTTCCTCAGGGGCTTTTGCAAGAACAGCATGAAATCGAATTTTCATGTGTGTACCTTCATCCTTTTCTTTAAAATTTCCTTCTGCTTTGAACTGAGGCATGATGAACATCATTTCGTTCATTGGAAAATCCAGCTGGCTTGTATCAGTATTCGTGACCAAATAACTTTGTTTTGGTTTCTTCTCAAACGAATACATGTGATTATACGCTACCTTGGCCTCAATTGTTTCGTAATTGTAGTGTTTGGATGGATCACCTTTGTCCATTCCCTTCGGATCACTAGCACGCTGAGTCATAATGCTTTGAATCAACCTTAGTTTTTCAATTTCAGCTTCTGCTTCAGCCTTCTTTTCTTCTTTTGAATTTTCCACAACAATCGATTTCCCTTTATCTTTCAAAGCTGAATTATCAATTACCTCTTTTGATTTCGAACCACTCTCACCAGTGTCTGTAGTTTTACCAATCACAATTCCTTTCGAAATAGGTCTTGTAATAGGTATCGTTGTAACGACTGTTGAAGTAACCAGTCCAGTAGAAACTATAATTGGCTTTGTTGTTGGGATCTTTGAAGAAAATACCTTTCCTACAACTTTCGCATCTTCATCACTCACCTTCGACTCACCAGTTTTTATTTCTCCCCCTTGCACCCCTGTGAAAACAGGTGGGGCATATGTTGTTGGAAGAAGGCTTGTAATGCGAAATATAGGAGCAAGTTGCGTGTTGAGAAGTGCTTCGAATTGTAAGAATTTTTGAGATAAAAATTCAGGAGTAATCAGGGAAGAAGAAATAGGCTGGACTGATAGATCTTTTAACTCCTTTAACAAAGTAATCACTTCCAAAAAGTTGGCATTTTCGTTTGTTGAAAGTTGAGTAATATGAGGACTCAAACTTTCATATAATTTGACAAACTTGGTGACAGCATTACAAATAATATCAGCATTCTGATGCAGAGATGCATAATCATGTTGAACACTTGCAATCTCTTTTTCCATATCTTCGCGGAGTTCACGAATTTGCAAATTGATATCCTCCCTGACTTTTTTCACTTCTTGAACAAAGAGAACATGCCTTTCCTTTGTTACATTCTTCCATTCTTTCACATCTCTGGCAAACTTCGAATTTTGAGAATTGATCCGTAGTTCATTATTTTGATCACTATGATCAATCTTCTCCAAAATTCGTGATTCAGAGTCGGTAAGCATCCCAGATACTTTACTCATAACTCTGGCTTCGAACAATTTCAACATAGACTCAACCTCCAAACTTGAAACAGACGAACCACCCCCAGATCAACTTGAGATTGAATTATAGAATTCAACTTCTGATTCAGAATTTTAAATTGCTTCATAGTCATCAGCATATGATCTGGAAACGCCTCTTCGTCTTCATGAAACTCCAATTCCTCAAACATGCCTCCAAACCCCTCAGTATCAGTTTCTGTCTCCATAAGAATGGTTTCTTGAACAGTCGAATTAGGTTTGGGTGTGTCAGTGGATTGAGAAGAAAAAATAGAAGTAAATGGTTGATTGATAATATTTTAGTCAAATCCACAAGAACCACATCTCACTGCTGTGAAGAATATATTTCGTTATCTTAAAGGAACAATTTCGTTAGGATTGTGGTATCCTTCGAAAACTGGGTTCTTTGTACAAGCATATTCGGATGTAGACTTGGGTGGGTGTAATCTTGATAGAAAAAGCACAAGTGGTGGATGTCAATTTCTCGATGGCAAATTGGTGAGCCGGCAGTCGAAAAAGCAAACATGTATATCAATTTCAACAGCTGAAGCAGAATATGTGGCTGCTGCTGCTTGCACTTCACAAATTATATGGATTCAAAGTCAATTGCGTGATTATGCAATCAATATGAAAAAGATTCCATTATATTGTGATTCTCAAAGTGCAATAAGAATTTTTCATAATCCTGTGCAGCATTCGAAGACAAAACATATAGCACTTCGTTATCATTTCATCAAGGATCACGTGGAGGATAGAAATATTGAAGTACATTTCATGAAAACAACTGATCAGTTAGCTG
This sequence comes from Lactuca virosa, assembly GCF_052849685.1. Taxonomy (NCBI): domain Eukaryota; kingdom Viridiplantae; phylum Streptophyta; class Magnoliopsida; order Asterales; family Asteraceae; genus Lactuca; species Lactuca virosa. The sequence goes on from NC_136433.1 coordinate 271,955,073, forward strand.
ATATTTTCACGAAACCTTTAGATGAAAAATCCCTTGTGAAAATTATAGAAGGACTTGGAATGATCGATGGAAATTTTGTTCCATGTGAAAAAGGCGAATGATGAATGACCAGGAATGATTCAGAGGCGCTGAATGAAAGACAAAGCAATAACCGTCAGCATTCAGAGGTTACTGTTCATAGTCAACGCTTCGAACCCTTCGAATTTATAAATTTGTCACTTATTTTAAGGGTTGATTCAAAGGTTACTGTTCATAATCAACGCTTCGACCCCTTCGAATTCGTACATTTGTCACTTATAAGGGGATGATAAAATTTTTTATTTTTGCAACAAGTACATTTTATTTTCATTTTCGAAAAATTAAAAATCCAAAAAGATTTTCTTTTGTTTTGTCATTCAATTTTCGAAAAATTAAAAATCCAAAAAGATTTTCTTTTGCTTTGTCATTTAATTTTCGAAAACTTAAAAATCCAAAAAGATTTTTGTTTGTTCTGTCTCTACTTTCGAAAAATCAAAACAACAAAAATATTTTGATTCTTATTTCTTTTTAGTATTTTGTTGCAGATAATCATGAAGATATACAGTGGATTATGCTTGTAGTTCTAGGGTCAGGTACATTTTTCGTATGAATCAATACATTTTTCATCACTTGAACTAGCTAAGTTGTCCCTTGAAGCATGCTGCTGCATGTTGTCCAAAGCCTCCAAAGACTCAATGTGTGTGTACGAAAGCCTTAATGAAATTATTCATACGGAAATTTCTTCCCAATCAGGCTTATATTCACATTAGTCTCTGAGCTACCTGATTCTTCTCAAAATGAGTTAAGAGTTTACTGTTTTGTCCAAAAATAATAGAGGTACTTTTCGTGTCTTACATCAATCGTTTTCACGTATAAAGTTCTTACACGATCACACACGAAGACATATGTCCGAGAGGTCTCTGATCAAAACCATCGAGACTTAGACATATCAAAAATCTGTGTTTATGATCTGACGTCTTGAGACCATGATGAAAGTGAAACCCAATTTTCACTACACTTTTAAGGAATTGACGGGGAACAATGTTCCAGATTTTCACGAAACATTTGCTTCAGTACCAAAATTCGAAACTTCAAATCATATTCATTTCGAATGAGTGGTCTTGATCAAACATTCGAAACCCATGATGTTTGTTACCCAACAAGATCCAGCACAAATTTTTTCTTGAATATGATTTCCATGTGAGTTTCATTCGAAATTCAATGTCACTTAAAATTTGTTCAAAGAAAACTTGTCACTGACTACACTGGTTAAACAAGTAATTTCTGTTACAATTTGTCACCTTATGTTTAGGATGACATGTAACGAAATTTTTTTTAACTACCCACGAAGCATTATAAAAGAAGCCCTTCGATACTGATCAACAAGTACTCGATTATAATTCACGGGAACCTACACAAGCTGTTGATCATTTTTCTTAATGATTAATGAAGCAATCTTTGCCCGAGATTTCATCTGCTTTTGTGTCAAATTGATATTTTGACATCACAATATCCCAAATTTTTCTTATCTTTGTTTCTCGTCTACATTCTTTGGAACACTACACTCACGAAATCCTTGAGGCTCTGAGTAATACCAACTCAGGCTGATGATTTCAAACTTCGGGCATATGACTTCGCTTTTCATCCCAAAAGTGAAAGAGCCTTACTTCCATACGAAGGGTTCTTGTAAGGGTCGAATTGTTGTAATTAGTCGAAATATATTTTCTACTCTTCGAATGTTTTGTAATGTATTTTACTAGGGCGCTTTTATTCGAAGGTTTAGAGTCAATGCCTTAGTATATTTTTTGTACGCTTTCGGTTCCCTATAAATAGGGGTTATTTACTAGAGTTAGATAAGAGTTTTTACAGACCTGTCTATTTTCTCTGTAAACATTCGAAAGCGTAAATCAAGCTGAAGCAAGGTCATATTTACATCTGGTGTTCAATCTTACATTCATACTTGAATTCATACTCTGATTAATTCAATTCTCGATTCATTGGTTCATCAATTGGTATCAGAGCAGGAATCATATATCTGATCTGATTTTCACGCTGTTCAAAAGGTTTTTGAATCAACTTTTTGATTCAAAAGTTTCCGTACTTTTTGAAAGTGAAAAATTGTCTAGATCTTAGTCTGTGATTCGATTCTGCATTTGAATTGTTGAATCGAGTGTTATTCTCATCAATTCGATTTGATTCATCTAGTTTGTTTTCAAATTCTCAAATCTTTACAAACTTCTCAAAATCATCTTCCGTACAACAATGGCGAGTTTCAATCTCAATTCGATGACCTCGTTTTCTCATCTGTTAGGTTCATCAACCAAAATTCCAATGCTAATCCCTGAATACTATGATTAGTGGACTGATCGTATGCAGGATTATCTGAATGGTCTGGATGGAGAATTATGGTCATGTATCACTGGAAATGTCAATGTTCCAGTGAATGTTCAACCAATTGGATCATCTTCTACAAATTCTAGAGTTGATAATCAATCTGATCGTCTAAAGAAACTGGATAAGAGGTGTATGAGGGAACTGCGAGGTGCTTTACCTCCAGTTGTGTATAATTACGTTATAAGTTGTACAACTGCAAAGGAGGTATGGAACAATCTGAAAGATAAGTTTCAAGGAAGTGAGAAAACAAAAATCAATTCAGTCAAACAGTGTTTGGTTGAACTGAAAGATTTCAAACAAAAAGAAGGAGAAACAATTGAAGTTTACTATGATCGTCTGAAGGAGTTAATCTATCGTTGCAATCGCTATGGAATTACCAGGACTTCAATGGAATTCAATCTCATCTTTGTAATGGGGCTTCGAAAAGAGTGGAGAAGTGTGAGTATGATGGTGAAGAATCAACAAAGTTTTGATACATCAACTCTCAATGATTTGTACAATCAGTTGAAAACACACAAATTTGAGATAAATGAAATTGCTGAGGAATCGAAGCTGAATTTGGGTGGTCCATTAGCTCTTGTGTCAAATATTTTGGAGAAAGAAGCTGAAAATGGTGATTATGAGGAAGAAAAAGGATTCATCATGAATTCGGATGATGAAGCAATAGCATTTTACTCGAATAATCGTGTTAAGAAATTTTTCAAAAAGTCGTTCAATTCGAAGACTAAGCTTGCTGAGGTGAAAGGAAGTTCTGTAAGTAAAAATGCTGTTGAGGAGAAAAAGAAAGTTGAGAAGCAAGATTCGAAGATAGCTGAAGGAAAGGGTGAGAAGAAGCTGAAAGGTGATGCTGGAATAGATTGTCATTATTCCAACGGTGCAAATCATCTTGCAAATGACTGTATGCTTCGAAAGAAGGATGAGAGGAAGAATAAAGTCAAAGATGAGGCATACTATGCAGAGAAGCTTGAGGTGGTTCGTGCTAAAGCAAAGAATTTGTCATTGGTTGCAAAGGGTGAGCGTGAGGATGAAGATGGAACCTATCAAATCTGGTCATCTGGATCAGATGATGAAGAAATGCGAAATCCGACACATGGAGCATTGTATGCGAAAATGGAGGAGGACTCAGATGATGAGGAATTCGAAGTGAGGGGACGATGCTTCGTATCCAAAGCGGCTGACAAATCTCCAATGTCAACAAAGGTACGTAAAATTCTCGAATATTTTAATATTCCTACTCATGCTTATGATTCTGAACTAATATCTTTTGATGAAACGGTTACTTATTTTGATTCAATTGTTGTGTCTGCTAGTAATGAGGCCCACAAATTGTCGATGGAGTTGTTAGAGACCAAAAAGATATTAGACTTGAAAATAAGCAAAATTGAATGTTTGGAATTACAAATTACAAACATTATGTGTGATAGAGATACTTTAACGAGTGATGTCAAACTTTTGCTAGCATAAAGAAACATTTACTGTAATTCTGCGAAAAGACTTTATGGCAAATTAACTGATTTACATCATTCAAGTGACATAAGTAAAGAGCAACATAGAAAATTACTACCTTTTCTAGCATTCAAAAGAGCTAAGGTAGATAATATTTCGTATCATTGTGAGCAAATAATAGTTGATTTTGACAAAGTTCCTAATGATAGATATAAATATGGAATTGTCAAAATTTATGAATGTCTTGATGCAAATGAATTAGTTAACATCGTGAATGATACTTTGACTAAAACTGAACAAATTCAAATTTTGAAAAAGACTAAGAATTCAACATCTGATTCTCAATCTAATTTTGCTGATATTGAAGATAATTCTGATAATATTAGTGAAATTAGTGAACTTGAAGATGTTGATTGTTCTCAGTTGTCTGTTATTAATGTTGCACCAACATCTAAAGGGAAAGAAAAAATTAAGGATTTGATGGTTGAAAATGAAACTGATATACCCTCAACTTCGAAAGTTAGTGATGTGAACTTCGTGGATATCAAAGACAGTCAAACTGATGATAGTGATGATGAAGATGAAGAGAAAATTTCGAAGGAAAAGAAATCTTCAAAGGAAGAAGAAAATCCACGAATAGTTGTTGATCTGGTGTATGGTGATACACAAAAGTTCGAAAAAGTGATGAATGAAAAAGGTGAACACTATCTTGAAATGAATACAGTGATTTATCCAAATTTCAAATGTACAGATGATGTCATTTTTCCAAATCAAGTTTTCGTAACTACAGGAAATGTTGCGAAAATCAATCCAGAATTAAAGAAGTTAGTTGAAGAGGATAATTCAAAAACAACTGATGAAGGCTTTTTCGCAAATCAAAGCACAGTTAAAAACAACTTAACAAAGAATTCGTATGTTTTCCAACGTCAAAAACCACAAAGAAAATGGGTTGAAAAATCAAAAATTGAAAAAGAGAATTCAAAAAAAGTTGAAAAGGAATGTGAAAAAGTTGTTAAATTGAACTCCAAGGAATTCAAAGATCAAATTGACAAATTTTCGAAGGAAAACAACATTTCAAAAAGACAAGCAAGAAAGAAAATATTTTGGCAAAATGTTGAGTCTCAAAAGATGTCTGAATCACAATCACCCAAAAATATTTTCAAAGCTAAAAATTCATCTTTTTCAACAAAACCTCAACATTCATCTCAATCAAATCATTCAAAGTTTGAAGTGAATAATCAACCAAGGTTTTCGAAAGTTTCAGAAACTCATATTCCAAGAAAATTTTCAAATAACTCAAATCCAAATCAAAAATTCTTTCAACGTCAACATTTTAAATCAATAGTTGATACATCATATGCTAAATCTTTTATAACAAATCCAAAAGTTGATTTTGTTCCTAAAAAGCCAAATTTTCCAAATCAAACAAAGAAAGAAACTATGAAAACTTCACGAGAAAAAGGAATAACGTCAAGGAAGAACATTGATCATTGGCTTGAAGGCAAACGAAAGATGTATCAGTCAAATACATTTTCAAAGGTGCAAATTCACGAAGCATATGAAAAGTATATGAATAATTCATCAAATGGAAGTTCATTGTCTAAGGATTCGAACATTTCAGTCAAAGCTTGGAAACCAGTAATAATAGCAAAGAATGTTCATTCACAAACTCAGAATTCGAAAGGTAATGTCAGTGAACATTCAAAACCATCAAAAACTTATGTTTCGGTTCCTTTAAATGAAGATGTAAACTTAATTGATAGTCTCAAAACAAAAGTTAGTGATTGGGTTAAAAGTTCTTCATTGCATTCGAAATTGAAATCTAATTTCCAAGGACCCAAAAAGCCTTGGGTACCTAAATTTTTCCATTGAATGTAGGTACTATGTGACGAGCAATATGATAACAAGTGGTACGTCGATAGTGGTTGCTCTCGTCACATGACTGGGAAGAAGGAGAATTTACGTGATTTTCGAAGTCTCAAAAATGCTGGAGTAGTGAAGTTTGGGAACAATCAAAAATGTCAAGTAAAAGGATATGGGAAGATCACGAATGGACAATTCACAGTGAATCGTGTGTCGTATGTTGAAGGTCTTCAACATAACTTGATAAGTGTTTCTCAACTTGTTGTGGGCACATGCAATCAATTTCTTTTTAACGAAGAAGGAAGTGTTATTTCGAATGTCAACACAAAAGAAGTGTTACTAAAATCCAAAAGGAAAGGTGACATGTTCACTTTGGATATCAATCCAATAGTAGGGAAACCTGCTATATGTCTTCTTTCAAAAGCAACAACAGACTTAAGTTGGTTATGGCATCGAAGACTTTCTCATCTTAATTTTCGAAACATCAATAAGGTTGTGGTACAAGATCTGGTAAGAGGTTTACCTGTACTTAAATTTGACAATGATTCTTTATGTGCAGTTTGTGAAGTTGGCAAGCAACATAAACAAGGTCATCCAATTACAATAGATTCGAAAATTGTCGCACCTCTGGAGCTTTTACATATTGATTTGTGTGGTCCTTCGACTGTTTCAACTCTCAACAAGAAACGGTACATTTTAGTTATTGTTGATGATTTTTCCAGATTTACGTGGGTTTATCTTCTTAGGCTTAAATCCGAAGTTGCACAAATCATGATTGACTTTATCAAAAAGATGGAAACAACATTGAAGAAGATTGTTCGAAAAATTAAGAGTGATCATGGAACTGAATTTAAGAACAATATTCTTGATTCATTTTTGGTGGATAAAAGAATTTCGCATAATTTTTCATCTCCATACACACCACAACAAAATGGTGTTGTTGAACGAAGAAATAGGTCTCTATGCGAAGCGGCAAGGACTATGTTGGCATATGCGAATCTTCCACAATACCTTTGGGCTGAAGCCGTATCCACCGTATTTTTCAATCAAAACAGATCTTTCATTCATCGCCGTTTTAACATTACTCCATATGAAATCCTCAACAATTGAAAACCTAACGTCAAATTTTTCCATGTTTTCGGATGTAGACGCTTCATTATGAATCTCAAGGATAATCTTACGAAATTTCAAGCTAAAGCAGATGAAGGGATTTTCTTGGGATATTCGCATAATTCAGTCGCATATCGTGTGTTGAACAAAAGAACACGAAGAGTTGAAGAAACTTTTAATCTTACATTTGATGATTACTACATTAAACAAACAACATCACAGTTTGAAAATCATCCTATTCTGACAAAAACACAAGATGAATCTGAATCCTCACAAACATTAGATGTTGATTATGATTTAATTTTTATAATTTCAGATCATGCTGTTAATGCTGAAATACATGCAAATGATAATCATATCTCTGAACTCACAAAGCTTACTGATGATTCAACATCAACTTTTCCAGAGAAAAGCGAAAGTATGCAAAACAATCCAGTGGAGGGGGAGCAATTGGATTCGAATACTCTAGTTGAGGAAGAGCATTCTTTCAAGGGGGAGAATGGAAGAGTGAATGCTAATATTATGGGGGAGCATAATGTTGAGGGGGAGCATTTAGAAAACATTAAGAATAATGATGATTTAGATGATGTTTGTTCGATTGTAGGTTCAGAAAATGAAGATATATACGAAGATGCACCTTTGTAATTTGATCCAGCATATCCGCCAATGGAAAAGTGTACAAGAGATCATCCGAAGGATCAAGTAATTGGGAATCCACAAGAGGGAGTTTTAACAAGAGCTCAAATTCGCGCAAAGAATGAGGTATTGAATACTCATCAAGAATTTTGTATGTTCAATGTTTTTATATCTAAAATTGAACCAAAAACAGTTAAGATTGCAATGGAACACTCAGATGGGTTGTTGCAATGCAATCTGAATTGTCTGAATTTGAACGAAACAAGGTTTGGAGATTAATTCCTAAACCTGAAAATGTTTCGATAGTCGGATTAAAATGGATTTTTAAAAACAAAACCGACAAAGATGGAAATATTGTTCGAAACAAAGCCAGACTTGTTGTTAAAGGATATTCACAACAAGAAGGAATCGAATATGAAGAAACTTTTGCCCCTGTCGCAAGACTCGAGGCGGTTCGTATATTTCTGGATTATGCAGCTCACAAAGACTTTGATGTTTATCAAATGGACGTGAAGTGTGCATTTTTAAATGGAGAGCTTGAAGAAATAGTTTACGTGGAACAACCCCCATGTTTTATTAACGAGGAATATCCTGATCATGTTTATATTTTAGATAAGGCAGTTTATGGTTTGAAACAAGCACCACGAGCATGGTATGCGACTCTTACTTCATTTTTGAAACAATCTAAATTTAAACAAGGATCTGTTGACCCCATATTATTTCGAAAGAAAGTTGGGAATCATCTAATGCTTGTTCAAATTTATGTTGATGATATTATTTTTGGCTCAACTGACCCTGCTTTATCTAGAGAATTCGAAGATTTGATGAAAAGTAAGTTCGAAATGAGCATGATGGGAAAAATCAATAATTTTCTTGGACTGAATATTCGTCAAAGAAGAGAAGGAATTTTTATTAATCTAGAAAAATATACGAAGAATCTGCTAGAAAAGTTTGGATTGACGAATAGCACAAAGTTACGAGTTCCAATGGCAACTGGCATAAAGTTGACACCTTCGTTTGATAAACCTGCAGTTGACATAACTCTTTATAGGAGCATGATTGGTTCATTACTTTATCTTACAGCAAGTAGACTTGATATCATGTTTTCTGTGTGTAATTGTGCAAGGTATCAGTCAAATCCACGAGAACCACATCTCACTGCTGTGAAGAATATATTTCGTTATCTTAAAGTAACAATTTCGTTAGGATTGTGGTATCCTTCGAACACTGGGTTCTTTGTACAAGCATATTCGGATGCAGACCTGGGTGGTTGTAATCTTGATCGAAAGAGCACAAGTGGTGGATGTCAATTTCTTGATGGCAAATTGGTGAGCTGGCAGTCGAAAAAGCAAACATGTGTATCAATTTCAACAACTGAAGCAGAATATGTGGCTGCTGCTGCTTGCACTTCACAAATAATATGGATCCAAAGTCAATTGCGTGATTATGCAATAAATATGAAAAAGATTCCATTATATTGTGATTCTCAAAGTGCAATAAGAATTTGTCATAATCCTGTGCAACATTCGAAGACTAAACATATAGCACTTCGTTATCATTTCATCAAGGATCACGTGGAGGATGGGAATATTGAAGTACATTTCGTGAAAACAACTGATCAGTTAGCTAATATTTTCACGAAACCTTTAGATGAAAAATCTCTTGTGAGAATTATAGAGGGACTTGGAATGATTGATGGAAATTCTGTTCCATGTGAAAAAGAAGAATGATGCATGATAAGGACTGATTCAGAGGCGCTGAATGAAAGACAAAGCAATATCCGTCAGCATTCAGAGGTTACTGTTCAGAGTCAACGCTTCGACCCCTTCGAATTCGTAAATTTGTCACTTATTTTAAGGGTTGATTCAGAGGTTACTGTTCATAGTCAACGCTTCGACCCCTTCGTATTCGTACATTTGTCACTTATAAGGGGATGATAAAATTTCGCATTTTTGCAACAAGTACTATTTAATTTTCGAAAATTTAAAAATCCAAAAAGATTTTCGTTTGTTTTGTCATTTAATTTTCGAAAATTCAAAAATCCAAAAAGATTTTCATATGTTTTCTCATTTAATTTTCGAAAATTCAAAAATCCAAAAAGATTTTCGTTTGTTTTATCATTTAATTTTCGAAAATTCAAAAATCCAAAAAGATTTTCGTTTGTTTTGTCATTTATTTTCGAAAATTCAAAAATACAAAAAGATTTTCGTTTGTTCTGTCTTTATTTTCGAAAATTCAAAACAACAAAAATATTTTGATTCTTATTTTTTTTTAGAATTTTGTTGCAGATAATCTTGAAGACACAGAGTGGCTTATGCTTGCAGTTCTAGGGTCTGGTACATTTTTCGTATGAATCGATAAATTTTTCATCATTTGAACTAGTTAAGTTGTCCCTAGAAGCATGCTGTTGCATGTTGTCCAAAGCCTCCAATGACTCAATGTGTGTGTACGAAAGCCTTAATGAAATATTTCATACGAAAATTTCTTCCCAATCAGGCTTATATTCACATTAGTCTCTGAGCTACCTGACTCTTCTCAAAATGAGTTAAGAGTTTACTGTTTGGTCCAAACATAACAGAGGTACTTTTCGTGTCTTACACCAATCTTTTTCATCCATAAAGTTCTTACACGATCACACACGAAGACATATGTCCGAGAGGTCTCTGATCAAACCCATCGAGACTTAGACATATCAAAAATCTGTGTTTTTGATCTGACATCATGAGACCGTGATGAAAGTGAAACTCAATTTTCATTACCTTTTTAAGGAATTGACGGGGAACTAAGTTCCAGATTTTCACGAAACTTTTGTTTCTGTATCAAAATTCGAAACTCCAAATAATATTCATTTCGAATGAGTGGTCTTGATCAAACATTCGAAACCCACGATGTTTGTTACCCAACAAGATCCAGCACACACATTTTTCTTCAATATGATTTCCGTGTGAGTTTCATTCGAATATCCTTGTCATTTCAAAATTTATCAAAGCCAACTTGTCACTGACTACACTGGTCAAACAAGCAATTTCTATTACAATTTCTCACCTTATGTTTAGGATGACATGTAACGAAATTTTTGAACTACTCACACAGCATTATAAAAGAAGCCCTTCGATACTTGTCAACAAGTATTCGATTGTAATTCATGGGAACCCACACAAGCTATTGATCATTTCTCTTAATGATTAATGAAGTAATCTTTGCCCGGGATTTTATCTGCTTTTGTGTCAATGGTTTGACATCACAATATCCCATATATTTCTTATTTTTGTTTCTCGTGTATATTCTTTGGAACACTACACTCACAAAATCCTTGAGGCTCTGAGTAATACCAACTCAGGCTGATGATTTCAAACTTCTGGCATATGACTTCGCTTTTCATCCCAAAAGTGAAAGAGCCTTGCTTCCATTCGAAGGGTTCTGACGGTTACAATACTCTTGGGGATAACAAGACAGGCTGTTTATAAATAACGTATGGTATTCTGTCCAGTTATCAAGGTGATGTGACGGCTACTTTTTGACGCATGGCTACTTTTCCGCAGTAATGGTCCGACTTTCAAGGTGCCACGTCGGATATCATTAAATACACATCCCGCTTCAAATTCAAACTTCAGGGTTACATATAAATGGGGATTCAAGGGTTCATTGTCAGTTTACGCGATCAAAAAGCAAATTTCACAAATTCTCTGTTCATTATTATCTTCAAACCCTAACAATGGCGACTTCTACTCATGTTGATTCTCATACCACTGAAGATGCCTCTTCATTACCAATAATGAAGATTCAATCAACACACTATTACTTGTAGGGTGAAGTTTCTCAGTACCCGGAAGAATTGAAGATGCTAATAGTTGCCTTGAAGAACTCTGTTTTGGCTAAGGCGATGTTCAATTCTTTCTCTGTTCCATTGTCCTGGCTTTCTCAAGCAGGATCAACTGCGACTTACAACAAAGTATCTGATACGATTACTTTTCATCTGGTGAACGACAAAAAGGTCAGGCTATCCAAGAAACTCTTCTGCCAAATTCTTGATATTACGAATTCGCCTCCATATGTTTCATTTACTTTTCCACAAATCGTTCACATGTTTAATGAAATGGGATATCAGCCACCATTGTCCAAGATTAGTGATTTTAAGAAGTCTGGTCTTCCACGCCTATGGAATTTCTTATTTGGTATTTTTCTACGATGTTTGACTGGGAGATCTGCTGGTCTTGATAAAGAAGAATGGAGGTTTATGCCATGGTTGCTGGCATTTATTATGATCTTCAAGTAGATTATTCTACACAGTTGTGGAAGGAATTTCAAAAAGGTGTAGAACACACGAATGTTATTCATGGTATTTCGTGTGCAAGATACTGGAGTTTGAAGACAAAGCAGTTTTCAATCATACCACTATCCGAAGGATGTCACAGATAATGCTGAAGCTTTTCCATCAGTTGCTCGTATTCCAGATGCTATGCTTAAAAGAGTTGATCCTTCGAACTCTGTCTTGGTGGCATATTTGAAGACTATTGATTCGTCAATCAAAAATGGCATACTCTTGGATAGAGATGATACGAAATCCAAGAAGACGAAGAAGAATGAAACTGAGTCAAAATCTTCGAAATCTCCAAAGAAGAAGCCTGAAACCGTTGAAGTATCTGTTGCTGAGACTTAAGTGATTGAGCCCATTCTTGAAGAATCACAAGAGAATGTAATCATTCCTTCGAAGACTGGAATGTTTCGAAGAATCAAAATGAATTCCACTCACAAAAGCAAGTCTCCTACACACAAAGTGGTTCGAAAACCTCAAATCACTCATCAAGGTGTGTTAATTCGAGAAGTGCCAGCACCTGTTTCTCCGGTGTCTAAGAAACGAAGGGTTGAGGATATGGCCAAACGTTTGTCAAAGAAGAAGAAGAAGAAGACTCGAAAACTCATGATTTCTACTGAGTCAACAGAAGATGATGATGAAAGAATTCCAGAAACCCCAGAGTTCACTCATCTCACAGAAAGTTCCACTCCTGAGAGGACAGTCGTCATACCACCCGAAGATTCGATTGCCAAATCAGTTTCTGAGGCGGTTCGAACTTCAGGCATCCCTGCACACGTATCTGATACGGATGCAAATGTCGATATGGGTGAAGGAGGTTCGAAAAATGAAGCTCAAGGTCACGTTACTTCTGCTCCTTTTGAAAGTATTGTTTCTTTACCATTATCCACTACTCCTCTTACTTCAACCACAGATTCCCCAACATTCAAACACATTCTTGATCAACCCTTTACTTCTATTTTTTCTTCACAATCTACTGAGCCACCCAAACCAACTTCACCTGTTCAAGAAACCGTTTTTATGGAGACAGAGACTGATAATGAGGGGTTTGGTGGTATGTTTGATGAATCGGAATTTCATGAAGAAGAAGAACAGTTTCCCGATCATATGTTGATGACCATGAAGTAGTTCAAAATTTCGAATCAGAAATTGAATTCAATAATTCAATCTCAAGCAGATCTAGGGGGTGGTTCATATGTTTCTAGTTTGGAGGTTGATTCACTGTTGAAAATGCTCGAAGCCAGAGTGGTTAGCAAAGTATCTGGAATGATTACTGACTCTGAGTCGCGAATTCTGGAGAAGGTTGATTATAATGATCAAAATAATGAACTTCGGATCAAATCTCAAAATTCAATGTTTACCAGTGATGTGAAAAATTTGAAGAATGTCGCAAAGGAAAGGCATGTTCTTTTTGTGCAAGAAGTGAAGAAGGTCAGGGAGGATGTAAATTTGCAGATTCACGAACTTCGTGAAGATATGCAAAAAGAAATTGTCACTGTTCAACAAGATTATGCATCCTTAAATCAAAAGGTTGATATCATTTGTGATGCAGTCACACGATTTGTTAAATTGTATGAAAGTTTGAGTCCTCAAATAACTCAACTTTCAACATCCGAAAGTGCAAGCTTTGAGGAAGTGCTTAAGTTGCTTAAGGAGTTAAAAGAGATTTATAATAGGCCGGTTTCTTCTCCATTGATTACTCCTGAATTTTTATCCCAAAAGTTTATCCAATTCGAAGCCATTCTCAATAAGCAACTTGCTCCTCTCTTTCGCATCTCAAGCGTTCTTCCAACAACAAATGCCCCGCCTGTTTTCACAGGGGTGCAAGGGGGAGAAAGAAAAACTACTGAGTCGAAGGCTAGTGGCGAGGATGCGAAAGTTGTGGGAAAAGTTTTTTCTTCAAAAATCCCAACAACAAAACCAGTAATAGTTTCTGCTGAACTGGTTACTTCAACTGTTGTAACAACAATGCCAATTGCAAGACCAATTTCGAAAGGAATTTTTATTGGTAAATCTTCAGAAACTGGTGGGAGCGGTTCGAATCCAAAAGAGACAATTGTCAATCCAGCCTTGAAATATAAAGGGAAATCAATTGTAGTGGAAAATTCGAAAGAGGAAAAGAAGGCTGAAGCAGAAGCTGAACTTGAAAAACTGAGGATTATTCAAAGCATTATGACTCAGCGTGCTAGTGATCCGAATGGAATGGATAAAGGTGATCCAGCTAAACACTATAATTACAAAACAATTGAGGCCAAGGTTGCTCTTAATCACATGTATACATTCGAGAAGAAACCAAAGCAGAGTTATTTGGTCACGAATATTGATGCAAGCCAGCTGGATTTTCCCATAAACGAAATGATGTTTATCATGCCTAAGTTCAAAGCAGAAGAGAATTTTAAAAATAAGGATGAAGGTACACACATGAAAATTCGTTTTCATGCTGTTCTTGGAAAAGCCCCTGAGGAAGTTTGGTCTTTAATAAAAATCAAGAAGGTCATAAGTATGAAAAAGGATGTGATTTTCGAAAACACAGTCCAGAATGTTAAGTATGTGGTTGCCAGGGCAAATGGAAATATTTGCGAATTCACTGTTGCTGATTTTCCATTGATGAACTTGAATGATCTTATACAAGTTGCATTACTTCTAAAAGACAAATCATTTTCATTCCTTCAAAACACTGAACCAGATGAATTCAAGGTTGGAGTTGCTCACATCAATATTTTTATCGAAAACTATTATGAGTGTTTGGCACTAACAGATGTGGAATTAGCTACTGCCAAAGGAATGGAAATAAAAGCACCGATGGTTCCTACAAAGACTCAGGCGGAATTGAAGAAATATGTCGATGGTGAAATTTGCCTGAAGCCTTTTGGAATGGTCTTCGCAGGAAAAGACAAAGCTGGAAAAGCTAAACGGTTCTTATTCCAAGCAAGTGAAGTAGAGAGATATTCAACATCTCAATATACGAACTTGATTGTTCGTATGAATCATTGCAAGAAGAACAATGAATGAGACAAGAAAGAGCTGAAGAAGATTATCTCCTGGTACACGGAGATTCGAAGAGTGTTACTGTATTCCATCACACTCTTACGAATTGAAGACTTCGACTATGATTACAAAGGGGGAGATTGTAAGGGTCAAATTGTTGTAATTAGTCGAAATATATTTTGTACTCTTCGAATGTTTTGTAATGTATTTTACTAGGCCGCTTTTATTCGAAGCTTTAGAGTCAATGCCTTAGTATATTTTTTGTACGCTTTCGGTTCCCTATAAATAGGGGTTATTTACTAGAGTTAGATAAGAGTTTTTACAGACCTGTCTATTTTCTCTGTAAACATTCGAAAGCATAAATCAAGCTGAAACAAGATCATATTTACATCTGGTGTTCAATCTTACATTCATACTTGAATTCATACTCTGATTAATTCAATTCTCGATTCATTGGTTCATCAATTGGTATTAGAGCAGGAATCATATCTCTGATCTGATTTTCACGCTGTTCAAAAGGTTTTTGAATCAACTTTTTGATTCAAAAGTTTCCGCACTTTTTGAAAGTGAAAAATTGTCTAGATCTTAGTCTGTGATTCGATTCTGCATTTGAATTGTTGAATCGAGTGTTATTCTCATCAATTCGATTTGATTCATCTAGTTTGCTTTCAAATTCCATACGAAAGGTTCTGACGGTTACAATCTTCTTGGGGATAACAATACAGGCTGTTTATAAATGACGTATGGTATTCTGTCCGATTTTCAAGGAGATGTGACAACTACTTTTTGACGCATGGCTACTTTTACGCAGTAATGGTCCGATTTTCAAGGTGCCACGTCGGATATCATTAAATACATATCCCGCTTCAAATTCAAACTTCAGGGTTACATATAAAAGGGGATTCAAGGGTTCATTATCAGTTTACGCGATCTAAAAGAAAAATTCCCAAATTCTCTGATCATCAAAGTCTTCAAACCCTAACAATGGCGACTTCTGTTCATGTTCATGTTGATCCTTCTCAAACCACTGCCGATGTCTCTTCATTACCAATAATGAAGATTCAAGCAACAAACTATTACTTGGAGGGTGATGTTTCTTAATACCCGGAAGAATTGAAGATGCTAATCGTTGCCTTGAAGAACTCTGTTTTGTCTAAGGCGATGTTCAGTTCATTCTCTGTTCCACTATCATGGTTTTCTCAAGCAGGATCAACTGCTACTTACAACAAAGCTTCTGATACAATTACTTTCCATCTGGTGAATGACAAAAAGGTCAGGCTATCCAAGAAACTCTTTTGCCAAATTCTTGAAATTCCGAATTCACCTCCATATGTTGCTTTCACATTCCCTCAAATCGTTAATATGTTTAATGAGATGGGATATCAGCCTCGACTATCAAAGATCAGTGATTTTAAGAAATCTGGTCTTCCACGACTATGGAATTTGTTATTCGGTATTTTTCTAAGATGTTTAACTGGGAGAACAGTTGGTCTTGATAAAGGAAGAATGGAGGTTGATTGATAATACCTTGCACAATTACACACAGAAAACATGATATCAGGTCTACTTGTTGTAAGATAAAGTAATGAACCAATCATGCTCCTATAAAGAGTTATGTCAACTGCAGGTTTATCTAACGAAGGTGTCAACTTTATGCCAGTTGCCATTGGAACTCGTAACTTTGTGCTATTCGTCAATCCAAACTTTTCTAGCAGATTCTTCGTATATTTTTCTTGATTAATAAAAATTCCTTCGAAGCTTCTCGGGTTTGTCGAATATTCATTTGCGGATTTGAAGATCGGTGTTACTTCGAGGGGGAGTTTGGTCTTGATCATGTTAGCTCGTTGGAGATTGAAGCCGGACATCCAATCCTAACTTTGAGGGGGAGAATGTTAGGGGGCAAAGTCACTCTTGGATGTAGTGTTTTAGGCTTACCCTCTTGTATGTGTAAATGGGTTGAGTCTTTCCTATAAATAGGAAGTGAGTGACTCCTATTATGTAAGGAACCATTTGGAGTGTTAGACTAGAGAGAGAAATTGTGTACAAACCCATTTGTATATTCTTTCTAGATCTAATATGAGCTTACAAAGATTTATTTACTCCTTGTGTTCTTGATTTTACATGATGATTCATTAGATCTTTCTAATTCCGCACATGCCATCATAATAAACATCTCTACAATTTTAAATATGATCTTGTTTCAGCTCTGTTACGCTTTCGCATGTTTACAGAGTACAAAGACAGGTCTGTGAAAACTCTTCTCTAACTCTAGTAAATATCCCTATTTATAGGGAACTGAAAGCGTACAAAAAATATACTAAGGCATAGACACTTACGCTTCGAATAAAAGCGCCTCAGTAAAATAGATTACAAAACATTCGAAGAGTTCAAAATACATTTCGACTAATTACAACAATTCGATCCTTACAATCTCCCCCTTTGTAATCATAGTCGAACTACTTAATTTGTAAGAAGCTGGATGGAATACAGCATCACTCTTCGAATCTCCGTGTACCAGGAGATTATCTTCTTCAGCTCTTTCTTATCTCCTTCATTATTCTTCCTACAATGATTCATACGAACAATTAAGTTCGTATATTGAGACGTTGAATATCTCTCCACTTCGCATGCTTGGAATAAGAAACGTTTAGCTTTTCCAGCTTTGTCTTTTCCTGCGAAGACCATTCCAAAAGGCTTCAAACAGATTTCACCATCATCATACTTTTTAAATTCTGCTTGAGTCTTCGTAGGAGCCATTGGTGCTTTTATTGCCATTCCTTTAGCTGTAGCTAACTCCACATCTGTTAGTGCCAAGCACTCATAATAATTTTCGATGAAAATTTTGATGTGAGCAACCCCAAGCTTGAATTCATCCGGTTCAGTGTTTTGAAGATACGAAAATGATTTATCTTTCAAAATCAATGCAACTTGTATAAGATCATACAAGTTCATTAATGGAAAATCTGCAATAGTATATTCGCAAATATTTCCATTTGCCCTGGCAACCACATCCTTTTTCATACTTATAACTTTCTTGATCTTTATCAAAGACCAAACTTCCTCAGGGGCTTTTGCAAGAACAACATGAAATCGAATTTTCATGTGTGTACCTTCATCCTTTTCTTTAAAATTTCCTTCTGCTTTGAACTGAGGTATGATGAACATCATTTCGTTCATTGGAAAATCTAGCTGGCTTGTATCAGTATTCGTGACCAAATAACTTTGTTTTGGTTTCTTCTCAAACGAATACATGTGATTATACGCTACCTTGGCCTCAATTGTTTCGTAATTGTAGTGTTTGGATGGATCACCTTTGTCCATTCCCTTCGGCTCACTAGCATGCTGAGTCATAATGCTTTGAATCAACCTTAGTTTTTCAATTTCAGCTTCTACTTCAGCCTTCTTTTCTTCTTTCGACTTTTCCACAACAATCGATTTCCCTTTATCTTTCAAAGCTGAATTATCAATTACTTCTTTTGATTTCGAACCACTCTCACCAGTCTCTGTAGTTTTACCAATCACAATTCCTTTTGAAATAGGTCTTGTAATAGGTATCGTTGTAACGACTGTCGAAGTAACCAGCCTAGCAGAAACTATAACTGGCTTTGTTGTTGGGATCTTTGAAGAAAATACCTTTCCTACAACTTTCGCATCTTCATCACTCACCTTCGACTCACCAGTTTTTCTTTCTCCCCCTTGCACCCCTGTGAAAACAGGTGGGGCATATGTTGTTGGAAGAAGGCTTGTAATGCGAAATATAGGAGCAAGTTGTGTGTTGAGAAGTGCTTCGAATTGTAAGAATTTTTGAGATAAAAATTCAGGAGTAATCAGGGAAGAAGAAACCGGCTGGACTGATAGATCTTTTAACTCCTTTAACAAAGTAATCACTTCCAAAAAGTTGGCATTTTCGTTTGTTGAAAGTTGAGTAATTTGAGGACTCAAACTTTCATATAATTTGACAAACTTGGTGACAGCATTACAAATAATATCAACCTTCTGATGCAGAGATGCATGATCATGTTGAACACTTGCAATCTCTTTTTGCATATCTTCGCGGAGTTCACGAATTTGCAAATTGACATCCTCCCTGACTTTCTTCACTTCTTGAACAAAGAGAACATGTCTTTCCTTTGTTACATTCTTCAATTCTTTCACATCTCTGGCAAACTTCGAATTTTGAGAATTGATCCGTAGTTCATTATTTTGATCACTATGATCAACCTTCTCCAAAATTCGTGATTCAGAGTCGGTAAGCATCCCAGATACTTTATTCTGAGAATCACAATATAATGGAATCACAATATAATGGAATCTTTGTCATATTACAAAGATCAGTATCAACCATTTACTTCTATTTTTTCTTCTCAATCCACTGACACACCCAAACCTAATTCGAAAATATTATCAAAGATCATTATCAACCTTCAATTCTTATTGCACTTTGAGAATCACAATATAATGGAATCTTTTTCATATTGATTTCATAATCACGCAATTGACTTTGAATCCGTATAATTTGTGAAGTGCAAGCAGCAGCAGCCACATATTCTGCTTCAGCTGTTGAAATTGATACACATGTTTGCTTTTTCGACTGCCAGCTCACCAATTTGCCATCGAGAAATTGACATCCACCACTTGTGCTTTTTCTATCAAGATTACACCCACCCAAGTCTGTATCCGAATATGCTTGTACAAAGAACTCAGTTTTCGAAGGATACCACAATCCTAACGAAATTGTTACTTTAAGATAACGAAATATATTCTTCACAGCAGTGAGATGTGGTTCTCGTGGATTTGACTGATACCTTGCACAATTACACACAGAAAACATGATATCAAGTCTACTTGCTGTAAGATAAAGTAATGAACCAATCATGCTCCTATAAAGAGTTATGTCAACTGCAGGTTTATCAAACGAAGGTGTCAACTTTATGCCAGTTGCCATTGGAACTCGTAACTTTGTGCTATTCGTCAATCCAAACTTTTCTAGCAGATTCTTCGTATATTTTTCTAGATTAATAAAAATTCCTTCTCTTCTTTGACGAATATTCAGTCCAAGAAAATTATTGATTTTTCCCATCATGCTCATTTCGAACTTACTTTTCATCAAATCTTCGAATTCTCTAGATAAAGCAGGGTCAGTTGAGCCAAAAATAATATCATCAACATAAATTTGAACAAGCATTAGATGATTCCCAACTTTCTTTCGAAATAATATGGGGTCAACAGATCCTTGTTTAAATTTAGATTGTTTCAAAAATGAAGTAAGAGTTGCATACCATGCTCGTGGTGCTTGTTTCAAACCATAAACTGCCTTATCTAAAATATAAACATGATCAGGATATTCCTCGTTAATAAAACATGGGGGTTGTTCCACGTAAACTATTTCTTCAAGCTCTCCATTTAAAAATGCACACTTCACGTCCATTTGATAAACATCAAAGTCTTTGTGAGCTGCATAATCCAGAAATATACGAACCGCCTCGAGTCTTGCGACAGGGGCAAAAGTTTCTTCATATTCGATTCCTTCTTGTTGTGAATATCCTTTAACAACAAGTCTGGCTTTGTTTCGAACAATATTTCCATCTTTGTCGGTTTTGTTTTTAAAAATCCATTTTAATCCGACTATCGAAACATTTTCAGGTTTAGGAATTAATCTCCAAACCTTGTTTCGTTCAAATTCAGACAATTCAGATTGCATCGCAACAACCCAATCTGAGTGTTCCATTGCAACCTTAAGTGCTTTTGGTTCAATTTTAGAGATGAAAACATTGAACATGCAAAATTCTTGATGAGTATTCAATACCTCATTCTTTGCACGAATTTGAGCTCTTGTTAAAACACTCTCTTGTGGATTCCCAATTACTTGATCCTTCGAATGATCTCTTGTCCACTTTTCCATTGGCGGATATGCTGGATCAAATTCCAAAGGTGCATCTTCGTATATATCATCATTCTCTGAACCTGCAATCGAACAAACATCATCAAAATCATTATTATTCTCAATGTTTTCTAAATGCTCCCCCTCAACATTATGGTCCCTCTCAACATCATGCGCCCCCTCAACATCAACATTCAATCTTTCATTCTCCCCCTCGAAAGAATGCTCTCCCTCAACAAGAGTATTCGAATCCAAGTGCTCCCCCTCCACTGGATTGTTTTGCATACTTCCGCCTTTCTCTGGAGAAGTTGATGTTGAATCATCAGTAAGCTTTGTTAGTTCAGAGAGATGATTATCAGTTGCATTTATTTCAGCATCAACAGCATGATCTGAAATTCCAAAAATTAAATCATAATCAATATCTAAGGTTTGTGAGGATTCAGATTCATCTTGTATGTTTTTCAGAATAGGATGATTTTCAAACTGCGATGTAGTTTGTTTAATGTAGTAATCATCAAATGTAAGATTAAACGTTTCTTCAACTTTTCGTATTCTTTTGTTCAACACACGATATGTGACTGAATTATGCGAATATCCCAAGAAAATCCCTTCATCTGCTTTAGCTTGAAATTTCGTAAGATTATCCTTGAGATTCATAATGAAGCACCTGCATCCGAAATCATTGAAAAATTTGACGTTAGGTTTTTGATTGTTGAGAATTTCATAAGGAGTAATGTTAAAACGACGATGAATGAAAGATCTGTTTTGAGTAAAACATGTGGTGGATACGGCTTCAGCCCAAAGATATTGTGGAAGATTCGTATATGCCAGCATAGTCCTTGCTGCTTCTCATAGAGACCTATTTCTTCGTTCAACAACACCATTTTGTTGTGGTGTGTATCGAGATGAAAAGTTATGCGAAATCCCTTTGTCCACCAAAAATGAATCAAGGATATTGTTCTTAAATTCAGTTCCATGATCACTCTTAATTTTTCGAACAATCTTCTCCAATGTTGTTTCCATCTTTTTGATAAAGTCAATCATGATTTGTGCAACTTCGGATTTAAGCCTGAGAAAATAAACCCACGTAAATCTGGAAAAGTCATCAACAATAACTAAAATGTACCTTTTCTTGTTGAGAGTTGAAACTGTCAAAGGACCACACAAATCAATATGTAAGAGCTCCAAAGGTGCGACAATTTTCGAATCTATCGTAATTGGATGACCTTGTTTATGTTGCTTTCCAACTTCACAACCTGCACATAAAGAATCATTGTCAAATTTAAGTACAGGTAAACCTCTTACCAGATCTTGTACCACAAGTTTATTGATGTTTCGAAAATTGAGATGAGAAAGTCTTCGATGCCAAAGCCAACTTAAGTCTGATGTTGCTTTCGAAAGAAGACATATAGCAGGTTTCCCTACTATCGGATTGATTTCCAAAGTGAACATGTCACCTTTCCTTTTGGATTTCAGTAACACTTCTTTAGTGTTGACATTCGAAATAACACTTCCTTCTTCATTAAAAAGAACTTGATTGCCAGTGCCCACAACAAGTTGGGAAACACTTATCAAGTTATGTTGAAGACCTTCAACATACGCAACACGATTCACTGTAAATTGTCCGTTCGTGATCTTCCCATATCCTTTGACTTGACATTTTTTTTGTTCCCAAACTTCACAACTCCAGCATTTTTTAGGCTTCGAAAATCACGTAAATTCTCCTTCTTCCCAGTCATGTGACGAGAGCAACCACTATCAATGTACCATTTATTATCATATTGCTCGTCACATAGTACCTACAATCATTGGAAAAAATTAGGTACCCAAGGCTTTTTGGGTCCTTGGAAATTAGATTTCAATTTCGAATGTAATGGAGAACTTTTGACCCAATCACAAACTTTGGTTTTGAGACTATCAATTAATTTCACATCTTCATTTAAAGAAACCGAAACATAATATTTTGATGGTTTCGAATGTTCACTGACATTACCCTTCGAATTTTGAGTTTGTGAATGGACATTCTTTGCTTTTATTACTGGTTTCCAAGCTTTGACTGATATGTTCGAATCTGTAGAAGATGAACTGCCGTTTGATGAAGTATTCACATACTTCTCATATGCTTCGTGAATTTGCTCCTTTGAAAATGTATTCGACTGATACATCTTTCCTTTGCCTTCAAGCCAATGATCAATGTTCTTTCTTGAAGTCATTCCTTTTTCACGTGAAATTTTCATCGTTTCTTTCTTCGTATGATTAGGAAAATTTGGCTTTTGAGGAACAAAATCAACTTTTGGATTTTTTAGAAAAGATTGAGCATATGATGTATCAACTGTTGATTTAAAATGTTGACGTTGAAAGAATTTTTTATTTGGATTTGATTTATTTGAAAATTTTCTTGAAATATTATTTTCTGAAACTTTCGAAAACCTTGGTTGTTTATTCACTTCAGACCTTGAATGATTTGATTGTGATGAATGTTAAGTTTTTGTTGAAAAAGAGGAATTTTTAGCTTTGAAAACATTTTTGGGTGATTGTGATTCAGACATCTTTTGAGACTCAATATTTTGCCAAAATATTTTCTTCCTAGCTTGTCTTTTTGAAATGTTGTTTTCCTTTGAAAATTTGTCAATTTGATCTTTGATTTCCTTGGAGTTTAGTTTGACAACTTTTTCATTTTCCTTTACAACTTGTTTTGAATTCTCTTTTTCAATTTTTGATTTTTCAACCCATTTTCTTTGTGGTTTTTGACGTTGAAACACGTATGAATTCTTTGTTAAGTTGTTTTCAACTGTGCTTTAATTTGCGAAAAAACCTTCGTCAGTTGTTTTTGAATTATCCTCCTCAACTAATTTCTTTAATTCTGGTTTGATATTCTCAACATTTCCAGTAGTTACGAAAACTTGAATTGGAAAAATGACATCATCTGTACACTTGAAATTTGGATAAACCACAGTATTCGTTTCAAGGTAATGCTCACCTTTTTCAGTCATTACTTTTTCGAACTTTTGTGTATCACCATACTCTTGATCAACCACTATTCGTGGAGTTTCTTCTTCCTTTGAAGATTTCTTTCCCTTCGAAATTTTCTCTTCATCTTCATCATCGCTATCATCAGTTTGACTGTCTTTGAGATCCACGAAGTTCATATCACAAACTTTCGAAGTTGAAGGTATATCAGTTTCTTTCTCATCCATCAAATCCTTAACTTTTTCTTTCCCTTTAAATGTTGATGCAACATTAACAACAGACAACTGGGAACAATCAACATCCTCAAGTTCACTAATTTCACTAGTATTGTCAGAATTATCTTCAATATCAGCAAAATTAGATTGAGAATCAGATGTTGAATTCTCATTCTTTTTCAAAATTTGAATTTGTTCATATTTAGTCAAAGTATCCTTCACTATGTTAACTAATTCATTCGCATCAAGACATTCATCAATTTTGACAATTCCATATTTATATCTATCATCAGGAACTTTGTCAAAATCAGCTATTATTTGCTCACAATCATACGAAATATTATCTACCTTAGCTCTTTCGTATGCTAGAAAAGGTAGTAATTTTCTATGTTGCTCTTTACTTATTTCACATGAATGATGTAAATCAATTAATTTTCCATAAAGTCTTTTAGCAGAATTACAATAAATGTTTCTTTGTGCTAGCAAAAGTTTGACTTCACTTGATAAAGTATCCCTATCACACATAATATTTGTTATTTGTAATTCCAAACAATCAATTTTACTTATTTTCATGTCTAATCGCTTTTTGGTGTCTAACAACTCCATTGACAACTTGTTGGCCTCATTGCTAGCAGACACAACAATTGAATCAAAATAAGTAACCGTCTCATCAAAAGATATTAGTTCAGAATCATAAGCATGTGTAGGAATATTAAAAGATTCGAGAATTTTACGTACCTTTGTTGTCATTGGAGATTTGTCTGCTGTCTTGGATACGAAGCATCGTCCTTTCACTTCGAATTCCTCGTCATCTGAGTCCTCCTCCATTTTCGCATACATTGCTCCATGTGTTGGATTCCTCATTTCTTCATCGTCTGATCCGGATGACCAGATTTGATACGTTCCATCTTCATCCTCATGTTCACCTTTTGCAACCAATGACAAGTTTTTGGCTTTCGCACGAACCTCCTCAAGCCTCTCTGCATAATACGCCTCATCTTTAACTTTATTCTTCCTCTCATCCTTCTTCCGAAGCATACAATCATTCTCAAGATGATTAGCTTCGTCGCAATAATGACAATCTATACCAGCATCACCTTTCAGCTTTTTCTCGATCTTTCCTTCAGACATTTTCGAATCTTTCTTCTCAATTTTCTTTTTCTCCTCAACAACAGTTTTACTCACAGCACTTCCTTTTACCTCAGCAAGCTTAGTCTTCGGATTGAACGGCTTTTTGAAAAACTTCTTAACACGATTATTCGAGTAAAAAGCTATCGCATCATCATCCAAATTCATGATGAATCCTTCTTCTTCCTCAGAATCACCATTTTCAGCTTCTTTCTCAGATATCTTTGACACAAGTGCCAATGGACCTCCCAAATTTAGCTTCGTCTCCTCAACAATTTCATTTACCTCAGTTTCGTGTGTCTTCAACTGATTGTACAAATCATTGAGAGTTGATGTATCAAAACTTGGTTGATTCTTCACCATCATACTTACGCTTCTCCATTCTTTTCGAAGACCCATCACAAAGATGAGATTGAATTCCATTGAAGTCCCGGTAATTCCATAGAGATTACAACGATAGATTAACTCGTTCAGTCGATCATAGTAGACTTCAATTGTTTCACATTCTTTTTGTCTGAAATGTTTCAACTCAACCAAAGACTGTTTGACTGAATTGATTTTCGTCTTCTCACTTCCTTGAAACTTATCTTTCAGATTGTTCCAGATCTCCTTTGTAGTTGTAGAACTCCTTACATAATTGTACACAACTGGAGGTAAAGCTCCTCGCAATTCTCTCATACACCTCTTCTCCAGTTTCTTCAGACGATCAATTTTATTATCAACATCAGAACTTGTAGAAGATGATCCAATTGCTTGAACATTCACTGGAACATTGACATTTCCAGTGATACATGATCATAATTCTTCATCAAGACCATTCAGATAATCCTGCATACGATCAGCCCACTGATCATAATATTCAGGGATTAGCATTGGAATTTTGGTTGATGATCCTAACAGATGAGAAAACGAGGTCATCGAATTAAGATTGAAACTCGCAATTGTTGTACGGAAGCTGATTTTGAAAATTTTTAAGAAGATTTGGAAATTTGAAAACAAACTAGTTGAATCAAATCGGAATTGCAAGAAGAACACTCGATTCAACAATTCAAATGCTGAATCAAATCACAAACTAAAATCTAGACAATTTTTTCACGATCAAAAAGTGCGGAAACTTTTGAACCAAAAATTTGATTCAAAAACTTTTTGAATGGATGAAAATCAGATCATAGATGTGATTCCTGCTCTGATGCCAATTGATGAACCATGGAATCAAGTATAAAACGAATCAGAGTATGAAATCAATTAAGAATGCAAGATTGAACACCAGATGTAAATATGATTTTGTTTCAGCTCTATTACGCTTTCGAATGTCTACAGAGTACAAAGACAGATCTGTAAAAACTCTTCTCTAACTCTAGTAAATATCCCTATTTATAGGGAACTGAAAGCATACAAAAAATATACTAAGGCATAGACACTTACGCATCGAATAAAAGCGCCTCAGTAAAATAGATTACAAAACATTTGAAGAGCTCAAAATACATTTCGACTAATTACAACAATTCGACCCTTACATATTCCTAGGGTTTCAACTTGTAAACCCTAATTCACTCCCTTTGGCGTTTAATCCAATAATCCATATGATAAACCCTTTTGACTAAATCTTCATGGACTCCACAAAGATTTAGTCCACATAATCATCATGGATCATTAGCCCAAACTATAGGTATCACTGATTTACTTAATCAGTCCCCGTTAATTTAATTAGTCTCTTTTGATCACTAAATTAATTCCAAATTAACTCTTGATCAATAATAATTAAATAATATGATTTCTCAATTAATATATTATACTTATAATATATTAATAAATCACAAATATCCTCTTTCTCAAAATCCATCCTATCAAATTGTTCTGTTGAAGGCAACCCGAAATGGACTATGCTACTCTCGAGTCAAGTACATACCAATTATAGTTATGGGCTTAGACACCTAATCCAACAATAAATGCATCTCTCCTAACATTCTATAATGCAAAAAATGAGCAGATTCTTAGCCCTAACTAGCATGCGATTCACAGATTCATAAATCAATTCATATAAGATAACATGTATTGGTATTTTGGGAGAAACTTACTTGAGCTCGTTTGATTGCATGCACCACAACCTTTTCTTATCTTAGAAAATTATTTTCTTAAAAAAATACTTTTCTTTTGAAAACTTTAACAAATCCTCAGTTTGAGTTCAGACACACCCAAGAGTATGTCTGAATCCCTTAAACCAAGGCTCTGATACCAACTTGTAACGTCCCAAAAATCATGATATAAAATTTTTTGTTTTTGATTAATAAATCGTTAATACATATCTTTCCC
The DNA here is from genome assembly GCF_052849685.1 of Lactuca virosa. Lineage (NCBI taxonomy): Eukaryota > Viridiplantae > Streptophyta > Magnoliopsida > Asterales > Asteraceae > Lactuca > Lactuca virosa. The sequence continues at coordinate 271,982,350 of NC_136433.1, forward strand.
ATAAACAGAGGTAATTAAATTTTAGCAAAACATAGTTAAATGAAAGTAATTCTCAAATTGCGGAAACATGTGGTGTGTACTCTACAATCATCCCGAGCTCTACCATTTGAAAACCGGAGTACCTGAAACATAAACTGAAAACCGTAAGCACAAAGCTTAGTGAGTTCCCCAAAATACCACATAACATATAACCACAAAATATCATGCAACATGCATATAATTGCCATGGGCTACCCCCATGATCTTTACCTGGAATGCCATGGGCTCCCTCCATGGTATGATATCCAAGTGTCATGGGCTCCCTCATGGTCTTTACCTGGAATGCCATGGGCTCCCCCCATGGTCTGATATCCAAGTGTCATGGGCTATCCCCATGGTCTTTCATGCAAGCATCATAGAGACACCTAGCATTCTACATAACAAGTAATGGGCCGACATTAGTGCCCTCGACCCATGGACATAGTGAGAAGACTCACCTCGAACAACTGAATCCCACAGATACTCTATGACTGCAGATTCGCTAAAATCCTCGCGCTATCAAACAAATAACACCTAATCTAACAATCGGGTTCCAAACCTAGTCCAATAATCCACATATGGGGTAAAAAGACCATTTTACCCCTCACCTAGTTTCGTCCAAGACTAAGGACCAAACTCCTCATCATAAAGGCCCACCAACCAATAATCATCCAAAGCCCATTTATGGCCCAAATTTCCAAATTGGGCCCAAACCCTTACGTGGGGCTTACCCTAAAGCCCATTAACATTTCCCCAATCCAAACACTTATTTATAGATGGCCCAACAAAGCCCCAAGTAATCCAAGCCCAAAAGATAGCTCAAACACACAAAGCTCATTCAGACCGAGTACGCGGGGCGTACAGGCCCGTACGCGCAGCGTACTCACTTGGAGGTTTGTACGTTGCACGCACCTGCTTGTACGCCCAACGTACTCACCCTTAATCAGCCCAAACTCAATTTTCACTCAATCCATTAAGACATAGCTTCCAAATCACACATCTGACCTCCTTAAGCTGGAATACCACGTAAAGTTGCCAACTTTACGTTCATACATGGCTAAAAGAAGATCTTAAGCTTAAAACGAACTTAATGGTTGACTTAATGCATGCATGACTCCATAATACACATAAAGCTTGCACCTTTATGCTCAAGGATACCAAAACAAACTCAGATCTGAAAGGATGAACCCTTAAACAACCTAACTCATCTATAATCTCAAAAAGAAGACCAAAATCATAATAAACTAGCCACGAAGAGATCTAATCATACATAAGCCAAGATGCAAACTTGTTACCTCAAAAAGCTTCCCCACAAGGTGATGATTCTGGACCCACAGCTTTCCCACCAAGCCAAACAACTTCCAACTTCTCTTATTTCCTTCCCAAGGGCAAAAAATGAGCATCAAAGCCTCTCAATAGCTCAAGAGCACCTCCAAGAGGCTACAAGGTCGATTTAGGGTTTTAGAGTGTGGAGGATGACTTATAAATGAAGGAAAGGGGCTAAGATTAAGCTTATATAGGGTACATCCCTAAAAATTAGGGTTTCAAAATGACCCTCGTACGCCTCGCGTACCCGCCTTCGCATCAGTACGCCCCACGTACTATCTTGGTACTCCCCGCGTACTACCTTGGTTCGCCCCGCGTACTAGGGTTTTCCTTTTAACCCTAATTCATTCCGAAGGCCATAACTTTCTCGATACAACTCCAATTTCGACCATCCGTATATCCATGAAAAGGTATCGAGAAGCTCTAGACTATTATCAACTCATACTTGCCATAAGATATCCCGAACGAACATCCACTTTCCATAAAAGCCCGAGCTGGAAAATTATCAAAATGCCCTTTGACCCCAAAACACAAACCGAATACCCAAAACATCCAAATTACATTATCCAACCCCAACTGAGTCCAAATCTCAATTCCTCAAGGGTCCGAAGCCTGCTAATACCCAATCCTTGATCACCATCCCTAAAATGGGAAATGATTAGAAACGAGGCGTTACATATTTGATAGATTTATGTTGTTAGAAATTGTTGTAGAAAGTATAACTCCTACATACGGACTCCGTCCTTGATGTTCTCTATATCGACGGACTCGTATTGATGAGTTCTTCAATTCTTGTTTGCATTATTTTCTATAATAACCTACCATTCCAGAATTCGATTGTTGTGTCCGCACTACTGCGCTGAAACTTTGAAAAATCATAACTTCCTCTTATGAAGTCAGATTTGGACGTTGTCTATATGCACGCTCTCATTTTAATGACTACTACGACTTTCTTTTAGATATCTTTGGCTAAAAAGTAATTTATTGAAAATTTACTTTTTACAATACGTAGAGTTGTGTCGGTTTAATTGCGAAACCTCGAAGAAGCATAACTTTTTTATACGAAGTCAGATTTCAACTTCTTTATATATATGGAATCCTTTTGACATATACATTGAGTTGGTTAAGATTATTTATACTAAATAATCTTCTATTAATGGTCATTTTTAACGATTATTCTATTGTAATTTACTAGCCCGAATCCGTGGGCATTACAATTAGTTTTCCATTTAGGCCTTTCATTTTCTTCAGGTTGCAAGGTGGATTAGTTTCCAAGAGATCCTTGAACTTGCTTGGATTAGGCTGTATTCCTTCTCTGGAAACGTAATATCCCAGGAGTTGTCCTTCTTCTGTCCTGAATGTGCACTTCGCGGGGTTTAGCTACATATGTAATTATTCTAGACTTTAGAAGGTTTTTTCTACGTCTCTTAGTAAATCCATGTCATTTGTACTTTTGATTACCATATCATCAACGTATACTTCGACATTTTGACTGATTTGATCTTTAAAGACTTTTTCGACTAGGTGTTGGTAGGTTGATCCATCATTCTTGAGTCGAAATGACATCTTTTGGTAGAAAAACGTGCCATGGTCGGTGTAGAATTCAGGCTTCTCTTCGTCTTCTTTTCTCATCCCTATTTGATGGTAGCCCTTGTAGGCGTCTAAGAAGCATTTCTATTTGAACCCTTCCACTGACTACATTTTTTGATATATATATATATATATATATATATATATATATATATATATATATATATATATATATATATATATATATATATATATATATATATATATATATGAACTCAAAAATTGGTAGGAACCGCGAGAAAAAATATTAACCATTGATTATAAATAATGAGTGGCTGAAATTAATTTACATATTTTTCTTTTTTTATCTAAAAAGGATGGTGGTAGTACTATAATGGGATAATGACTTAAAAGGGTAACATATTCTTTGATTTGTACACATTAAGTCACTGAAAATTTTTTTGTCCACATTTTCCCATTGAACTTGTTGAACTGTTCAAAAAACATCCGTATGACCTGCTATTGGAGGTTTAGCCGGTTTCCGGCGTATTTGACAGCTCCGGTTTCTGGAGATCCTTTAAAAATAATGCTCGAAGATCCTTTAAAAATAATTCATTCATAAGCTCATCTCCAAAAAATTTAGTGACTAAATGTGTACAAATTTAGTGACTAAATGTGTGCAATGCTCGAAGATCCTTTAAAAATAATTCATTCATAAGCTCAGTGTCTTTACAATAACATGGTCTTCCAAAATATTTTCTAGACATCCTTATTTTGAAACACATATGTTGGGTACAAAGTAGAAGCAAACTGAGATATATTCTCTTTTTAAAACACATAATCCACCAGTCTTTTTAAGTGATTCTTCTAATCCTAGCACCATATTTCAAGAATATTAGCCTATAAAAAAAGGTGAACGATAAATGTCAGAATAATGGAAGAAATTATTAAAATTTAAAGCCTTTAATGAGGCACAAAGTTTGCTAGGATGATAATATAGAGGAGAGAGGTCAGAAACGGCGATAAAACTCCCTACATTTGTCGTTAACAGAAGTTAAAATTTAAATAAAAAAGAAAGATCATAAATGGAATTGAAATTAAAAAGAGGAAAACTATTGAGTACCTTTGTTAAGAGAGGCCTGATATAAGTATCTGCTGCATGAAGAAAGTTTTCATCATCAAGGAAATCTAACAAATATATAATAAAAGACAGAAGCCACCTTCAGTAACAGTGATTCAGTTGTCATGATATTTTGATGATCAGACTTTGTACTTGTCTGTTTGAGATAGCCTCCACATTCAAAGCATCTTTAACATCTCAGAATATACCAATGAAAGCATATACATTGACCCCACACGATGAGTCAAAACCTGATCATACAATAATACTTTAGTCTTCCTGTAGATATAAATATTAAAAAGTTTCATACAAGTCTTCTTAATGAACGAAGATAAACTGCTCGTTGCTCCAATTGATTCCTTGAGTTGCTCCTACGAAATCCCTAAATAAAAATCAAAATTTGAAGGAACCATATTGTACTGTAAGTTGAATTTATAAAGAAAAAATATAATTTACTTTCAGCAAGAATTGAGAGATATACCTTGTCAACATATCCAGGCACTCGAGGAAAATATCAGGAGATGATATAAATGATGAACTGTAGCGTGAGCAGTAATCCAAAGAAAGATAAAAAAAGTTATCCTTCAACCCAAACAATCAAAATTTAATGAAACAAATTTAGATTGATTGTTCAGTAATCCATATATACAGACTGATTCACACACCTATACATGTAAATACACACATAGATCCCCAAATGTAAAAATGGCACCTGATCAGATAAATAGTAAAGTGGTAAATTCAAGTGATTAGCATGATAAAAACATAACAAATCAAATATTTAAATGGAAAAACTATATGAAAACTTTAATATGAAATCTTATATGTTGGATCAAACTGACCACGAAGAAAGCAAAGAACAATGCAACTTTTCCCAACACCAGAGTTTCCCATTTAAAGCCATTTATTTCTATTTGCTTGCCTGCTACCTATTGTGGAAACCAAGTCTCCCAGCTTCTTCTGCATACAAAAAATAATATTCATTGAGTTTATCTTCCAACATTAAAAACCTAAAAGAGAAACATATTAACTTCCAGTAACCTTAAGTTCTACTATTGGGATACCCTCTGGTGGAATGGCCATGAAAAGTTGGAATTCAGGATATCCATTAGCAGCATAAGTTTTGCCTTCATGAGTAAGTTGTCATCGCTCTTTCTTGATATCCTATAAGTAAAATCAAATTCTGATTCATATGGGAAGATACAAATAGGACCACTCATCACCTCTATTTGATTATCCCAAATGCATTGGTTACATCTAATTTGAGAATTAGACTATACTTAACTAATTCTAAATCTACTGTAGAAAATGACATCATTCAATTACAGAAATATCAAATCCAAATATCTACTTTCAAATTAAGAGATGAATAGACAGCATACCGGTAAACCCTCGGAGTGAAATCCAGGGACTTATACGAACTTCTCTCCTGATATTATCCCAAATAAGGCAAATAACTTATAGCTTGACAAAATTAAGTCGCAAGCAACCACCATGTCTGATTTTTGTCTCCAACAGACGCGTAAAACAAACTGATTGCTTTCGTTTTCAGTATCTTTTCCAGAAATAGGATCAATAGACCAAAACTTGTGGGAAGTGATAGGTATAGGCAATGGTCGATAATAAGCAAACACCTACAAACATGTGACAATTAATTGAAATCACCATTCCATTAAAATTTCAAATTCTCAAAATGATAAACAGAAATACGGCATAGGCATAATACCTCGTTAGTTTCTGAACCACATGTAATGAATCCATCAGCAACAGATAAACCAACGAAGTTCTGAGACAGAAAATCAATAAGGAATGAGAAAATAAGAAGAATATTATCATCAAGAGAATATAGTAAATGTAATAACATACCTTCTCATTAGTATGACCTGTAAAGGTTAACATGCAACTGCTGGCTGTGGTTGATGAACAACCAAATTTGGATGGTTTATTGAGGTCCCAAAGCTTTAACGTGCTGTCTGTTGATGCACAAATTAGGGCTCCAGGATCCAAAATGGAAGATTGAGGGTTCGCCGATAAAATCTTCACTTCTTTTTGAACCACCGACCTGCTGAAGATGGTCGAAGGGAAGCAAAAGAAATCTATAGAGAATATAGAAGAAGACATAAACACCTAGTTAAAAACACAAGCGCATACAGTAAAACACGAAGACACAATCAGACGATTTATAAAGAGACCTTGAGTGGTGTTCGTTTAGGATTTCAAAAGCCATGAATTTTAGGGCTTACAGACGGATGATGGTGTCGATGGTGTCTGATTGGAAGCAACTCCATAACAATTGGGCAAACCTTCTAGGGTTTTTGAATGACTCGGTGATTAGTTCGCTACATATTCTAAAACTTCAAACCGTTGAGAAAAGTCGGGGTAATCATAACCGGTGGCTAGTCGATAAAGTCCGATACCGAGGCTGGCTTCGACGGGAAGATTAAGGGGAGAGTTAACTGGGTCACGACACTCAAGCAGTGGTTCGAGGAGGCCTGAGAGCCATTCGAATGTTGAAGCACTCATTTTCAAACAGAGTTTGAAGGATTCGGGGCGACGATGAAATTTATGGTGGTGGCGGTGTGAATGTAGATCGACAGAGAAAAGGAGATGAAGAAATTGAGAAATGTCGACCGAAAAAGTTCGAAGGTTGAAGAATCGGAATAAGTGGAGCCATCGCACCACCACCATCATCAGCGCTGATATGCGTTTTTTATTTCCCTAAAGAACGCGTCAACTGGATGAAAGAAACTCCCAGTCGATTACAGTAAGTGAAAGGAAAAAGGGTTTTTGGGAGGTTGGGTTTCGCAGAGCACTATCACTGGGAAGCTGGAGGTCGAAATGGAGAAAACAAAGACGGAGAAATTAATTAGAAGGAAGGTAGAAGAAGGTTGGAGAAGGGTTTCTTGCATCTGATTGGTGAGGGAAGGCGGTGGAAACATAAAACGACGCAAGGCGGTGGAAGATAATAAGGGATGTAAGTGTAATATTTTTTTGTGGCAAATGTTTAACACCCAAAGAAATCTGTGGCACAAATCAAAATCCCAAAACTTTCCTGTTCTTCAACTTTTTAACAATTAATAGTATATATAATATAATTTTTGACAAATAAGGTGTTTTAGATACCAAACTTGATTTTAAAAGATTAGAAGTTTTTTAAAAATATGTTGAACATAATATGATGCAACTAGAGATGATTCAAAATATTTATTATTCAAAAATATCATGATTCAATATGTTTATAATCTTTAACTTGTTATGATCTAAAAATATTTTGATTCAAATACTTAATGATCCTTAATTATTATATTTTTTATGATTCAAAATTAAATAATTCAAAAAATATAATGATCCAAAGGTTGTATTAAACAAAAAATTTATTTAATTCAATATATTATTATCCAAATTAAAATGATCCAATTTAATATCATCCAAAAATGTATGATGCATAATAACGTTATAATTCAAAATACTACGATTCAAAAATTTTATGATCCAAAAATAATATGATTCAAAAAAAATTAAAAACGGAAAATATTATGATCCATAATATTCTTCTTATTTAAAATTTTATAATTGTTAAACATTAAAAACTCAAACCGATATTTAGTATAAAAAAATAAAAATAATCTAAAAATAAAAACAAACAAAAAAATCGCTACTATCTTCAAGTGTTTAGTAAAGATATTAAAAAAATGAAAAATTATTTAAAAAAAAACTAAAAAACTAAAAAAAAATAAACAAAAAAAATAGAAAACATTAAAACCGAGCATATATCTATTTAAAGAAAAATTGAATTTTTTTAACAAAAAACATAAAAATAATAAAAAAAACAAAATAAATGAAAAAGAAAAGAAAACCTCATTTAAATGACGTTTCACGAACATTCGTCGCACATGATTATTTCCTCGAGTTCGTATTACGTTCCATACACGTGCGCTACGTGCGAATGCGTCACGAGCAAATAAATGGATTTGTCGTTTGTGTCCTTGACAAAATGGTTTTCTAGAGATAGTCCTTGCAGTCCTACCAATTTTTGGGTTCCTACCGGATCCGAACTAATATATATATATATATATATATATATATATATATATATATATATATATATATATATATATATATATATATATATATATATATATATATATATATATATATATATATATATATATATATATAGGGTGGATCCGATGATGACTCAAAAAATGGTGACGACTACAAGAACAGTTCTCCACGACCCACTTCGTCAATGACACAAACATCAAATCCAGTATTTAGGCGTGACGCTCGTCCGTGGAACGTAATACAGACTCAAGGATTTAAATATGTCGGACGAACGTCAATAGAACATCATTTAAGTGTGATTTTTTTTAATATATATATATATATATATATATATATATATATATATATATATATATATATATATATATTTATTTATTTATTTATTTATTTTTCATTTTTTTAATGTTTCTGCTACATATTTGAAATTATTAGTGTTTTTGTTTTTGCTTTTATTTTATGATTTGTTTTTTATTTTATTTTTTACTTTTTTATGTTTTTGAACTAAATATCAGTTCGAATATTTAATGTTTAACAATTTTAGAAGCTTTAAATTATAAAAATATCAAGCATTATAATATTTTATTGTCATATTATTTTTGAATCATATCATTTTTGGATCATAAAACTTTAGATCAAATTATTTTGAGTCATAATACTTTGGATCATATCATTTTTTACTTACATCATTTGGATCAACAATATATTCAATTAAATAAAGTTTTTGTTCATAACAAATTTTGGATCATTATATATTTTTAGTCATTTAGTTTTGAATCATAAAATATATAATTAAGTATCATAAAATATTTGAATCAATATCTTTCTCAGATCATACCAAATTAAGGATCTTAAACATATTGAATCATACTTTTTTTCGAATCATAAATATTTTATAAATTATCTCACTTTGGATTATATTATGTTAACATTTTTTTTAAAGCTTCTAATTTTTTTAAAATAAAGTTTTGTATTTAAACAACCTTATTTTTTTAAATTTCTTTTAAAAAAGTTGACAATATATGATATATATTAAACTTTTAAAATGAATTTTAAATTGAAGAATGAAAATTGTCACGTCTTATTTTTTTTTATAAGAAGTTAGATTCATTTAAACAAAACATTCGTATCCTTAAAAATAATGTTTTTAAAAATTTTCTATTACAAACTCAACAACGTACGAAGAACTCTATCATTTGCTTTTTTTTTTTTAATTTTGATAAAAAAAATTACGTTATATTTTATAAAAACAAATCTCTTGAAAATAAAATATAAACACTTCAAAAACATATGTTTCTAAAAATATTTTTAAAGTTATAAACACTTCAAAAACATATGTTTCTAAAAATATTTTTAAAGTCACTAGTATAGTGAGTGAAAATATTTCTTAAATTTTTATCATTTTTGGAAAATATTTTTATATTCTGGGTTTTTATGAAAATTAAAAAATAGTTTTTTTTTCAAATTTTCATGCATATTCTCATTTTGTAGAGAATTAAATTTTAAAAACATTGTTTTTCAGATTTTTTTTAAAGAAAATAAAATATGGCCAGAAAACAAAATTAGTAGAAAAAAAGACAACCAATTCCATGCTAACAAGTGAAGTTGAGAGTGGGGTGGGCACGTGAAAATCGTGTTTGGTAGCCAAAAATCTATTTTTTTTCCATTTTAAACCTGTAAACATTTAACATTCTCATGAATTTGCCAAAATCTCGCAAATAATTATCAAAATGTCATATAATCTCGCGAGATTTTGATGATAAATAAAATTAAATTCCATCCACTTATTTTTTTTAATCTTGAAGCTAAAAATTATCTTTATAGTTATCACCAATTTTTGAGTCTTCGTTAAATGATATATATATATATATATATATATATATATATATATATATATATATATATATATATATATATATATATATAGAGAGAGAGAGAGAGAGAGAGATAGTAGGGTTCAATTGAGAAAAAAAGGTTGATAATGGGGGAATCATTCTCAGCCAATAATTTAATGAGCTTAAAAAACACGGTGATAAACTTGTAAATAATCCAAATACATTAATGAGCGGTGACAAATTTGTAAATAATCCAAAAATATTAAATCGTCAGGGCACTTTTGTAATTTCATCGCACATCAAATCTCGACAGCAAAACCATCATTTCCCTCTTCGAACACATCATCGTTACCCCATAACATGAAAACCATTTGCAGAAGGGTTCAATCACATAAAGCATTCTCAACATCGCGAAGAACAAATCGAAGAAAAATGTCTTCCGACGAAAACCTAAACGAAACCATTTCCTCACTGTTGACTATGAAAGGTAATCATCGGCGTTTTTTTCTTTGATTTTTAACGATTTGTAATCATTTCTAAAATTATCACTTGATTACTTGAGATTTTTCGTAATCGTCGTTCATTATTAGTTGATTTAGAACTAAAAATTTTGTATTCACATTGTTCATTCTTCAAACTAGGTTGTTTACTTCAAATTTTGTGATCCTCGTTCATTCTCGTAACCCTCCTTCATTATTACTTGATTTACTTGAAATTTTTATAAGAATCATCCATTATTAGTTGATATATAAATGATTTTACATCTCTTCATTTTTCATACTTATTCACAACTTTTCTGTTAAAATATAAACGTTACTTCGCATTTCGCTTATGTTGTCCTAATATTAACTACTTACCCTTACAGAAACAACACCAACAGTGAAGCATACATATAAACGAAAAACAAAAACAAATCACAAAGGTAAATAAAATAGGTATTCCATTTATATATGATTAACTTTATTCATAAGTGATTGCCAACATTTAGATGGGATTTTACATAAAAATACAACAGAAAATGAAGATACTGAAGATAATTTTGTTTTGATATGTTTTGTTTACTTCTGAACACAAACAAAACTAAGTTATATGTGTTATATTCACATATGAATATAACATAATTTGTTGTCATATATATAATATTCAAATATGAATACAACAAAAATGAATTATATATGTTCTATTCACATATGAATATAACATACATATTCATACGTGAATAAAAAAAATGAATATATATATGTTTTATTCAAATATTCATTTATAAATATCAAATTCATTAATCTTCTACTCACTAATTAATGAAGGTAAGAAGACTAACATTTCCGATAAAGACCCAACAACAATCAGAGAAACACGAACAATGCAGAAAAATCACAAAGGTATAAAATACATATCATATATTTTATATCCCTACTAGAATTTATGAATAACTTGTATATCCTTACTATAATTTTCTTCTATTAACATATTAATAATTCAATCTAGATATGTTTTATATTAAAAAAAACTATTGAATTTATGTATTCATATAAGAATAAATATATAAGGCTTAACTTTATTTATATTCAAAAGATAATTATATGTGAATGGAAACAATTATTCATACCTTTATGTTCTTTTATTTTGGAACATTTTTGTTTTGAAATTACTGATTGATCTCCAGTATCTTCACATATGAATATAACATACATACACATATATATATATATATATATATATATATATATATATATATATATATATATATATATATATATATATATATATATATATATATATTCATATGTGAATATATAAATATGGATACATTTGTTATATTCATTTATGAATAACTTGTATATCCCAACTATAATTTTCTTCTATTAACATATGAATACTTCCATCTGGATATATTTTATATTAAAAAAACTATTGAATTCCAGTATTCATATATGAATAAATATATAAGGCTTAGCTTTGTTTATATTCAAAAGCTAATCATATGTGAATGGAAACAATTATTCATACCTTTATGTTCTTTTATTTTGGAACATTTTTGTTTTGAAATTACTGATTGATCTTCCGTATCTTCACATATGAATATAACATATATATATATATATATATATATATATATATATATATATATATATATATATATATATATATATATATATATATATATATATATATATATATTTGAATATATAAATATGGATACATCTGTTATATTCATTTATGAATAACTTGTATATCCCAACTATAATTTTCTTCTATTAACATATGAATACTTCAATTTTGATATATTTTATATTAAAAAAAACTATTGAATTCCTGTATTCATATATGAATAAATATATATATATATATATATATATATATATATATATATATATATATATATATATATATGGATTAATTTTGTTTATATTCAAAAGCTAATCATATATGAATGAAAACAATTATTCATACATTTATGTTGTTTTGTTTTGGAACATTTTTCTTTTGAAATTGGTGATTGATCTTTAGTATCTTCACATATGAATATAACACACACACATATATATATATATATATATATATATATATATATATATATATATATATATTCATATGTGAATATATAAATATGGATATATCTGTTATATTCATTTATGAATAACTTGTATATATCAGCTATAATTTTCTTCTTTTAACATATGAATACTTCAATCTCACTCCGGATATGTTTTATAATAAAAAAAACTATTGAATTCCTGTTTTCATATTATAATAAATATATATGGCTTAGCTTTGTTTGTATTCAAAAGCTAATCATATGTGAATAGAAACAATTATTCATACATTTATGTTGTTTTGTTTTGGAACATTTTTCTTTTGAAATTAGTGGTTGATCTTTAATATGGATATATATGTTATCTTCAGTTATTCATTTATGAATATAAAATAGTTTCTTTGTAAAATGTATTTCAAATTTATTTATCTTCTACTCACTAATGTATGAAGGTAAGAAGGTAAGAAGATTGTCATTTCTAATAAAGACCCAACAACAATGAGATAAACAGATTTGAAGAGGAAAAATGCCAATGGTACAAAATTTCTATCATGTCTAATATATTCATATATGAATAAACTTGTATATCCCGGTTATATTTTTGTAATAAACAAATATTAATAAATCAACGAGCATATCTCATATTCATATATCAATAACTTGTATAAACGTGTTATATATTTGCACTACTCATATATGAATAATTACAACTTATTCAAATATTATATGTTTTCATTCCCAGATAAAAAAGAAACAAAAACACCAAAGAAAACAAAGCATCAAAGCAGAAAAAGTCCATCAAAAAGAAAAACTCCTGAAAACGACAACTACATGATTCAGAATATGATTTTGAAAGTAGTCGTCCATCAAAGAAGGCAAAAAAGGAGTCACCAATCAAAAAAGAGAAAAAAAAACCAGTGGTAAAGGAATTTTACTCGATGAAAAACAGATGTTCACCAGAGTCATTACTATCTATAATCCTTGGGTTGAGCAAAAAACAAAAAGAATGTGTAAGATCTATGGGTTTTGAAAGTATGCTAAAAATGAAAATCACATATATACCACTGAAGCTGGGATTTTATATTCTTCAAAAATTTGATTCTAATAGAATGGTGATAGATGTTGAAGGAAAGGAACTGAAAGTAACAGCAGAGTCTGTTCATGACATGTTGGGCATTCCAACAGGTGGAACCATACTTACACAAATGGATCAATGACCTACAGATGATACAAGTTATGATGATTGGAAACAACAATTTAAAGAAGGAGCAATCATCCGACTGAATGCAATCAAAAAAGTTATTGTTTGTACAAAAGAAGTTGATTTCAATTTCAAATTGAACTTCTTAGTTCTTTTTGTCAGCACGTTTTGTGAGTCAACATCAATGGGAAGATGCAACTTGTTTCCTTTGAGTTATATTTCAAGAAAAACATATATCAGCAACATAGACTGGTGCAACTATGTTTTGGACTGTCTTGTTAGAACAAAGAACTCATACATACCATACTCAGATACCAGCTACTTTGTTGGACCTTCAACTTTCTTGGTGGTAAGTTATTATAATGTTCATACTCAAATTTTAATAATATTTATTATTCATAACTGAATAGCACATATTCATATATGAATAAGTAAAATATATTTGTTCACATGTAATGCTTTACATTACTTATTCATATATGAATAAGTAAAATATAATATTACTTGTTCATACATGAATATATATATATATATATATATATATATATATATATATATATATATATATATATATTCATATATGAATAAGTAATTGTTTGCATTACTTATTCATATATGAATATCAATTAGTTATCATTTATCTGCAGTTGTTTTATGCTGATAACATCGACTCAGAAGCTTTAACGGTAACACGTCAACGTCCAACACTTTGTTATTGGAGTTCAGAGAAGATTAGATATCGAGAGACATTTGAACAAGAAAAAGGTAGATTTGGAATTGGAGAATTAAATGAAGAATTTGTTAATGAACAAGATGAAGGAGATACAGATCTCGAAGACAGGGATTGTGATAAAGATGAAGATGATTCTGTTGAGGTAATTATTTTGAACATGTTAATAATATATGATTACATTAAATTATTATATTAATTTCTAATCATACTTCTTTTTATTACATAGGCATATGAATCAAAATTATCTAAAATGCTTAATAGTTTTTAGAGGATGAAGGAAAAGCTGAATTCAAAACTCAATGATGCAATAACAAAGTTCCCTGAAAAGGAAAGTTTTAGGATTTTCAAAGAAAAAATGACAAATATAATTGTTGAAGAAAAAAATGAAAGCACAACACTTTTTGAATTTCCAAGTAATGACACTGGAGTTAAAGGTATCAATTTGACATCAATAATGGGTCAAAAACCAAATGATTAAAAAGAAAATGAAGATAAAGAGGGAAGTGGTAAAGAAGACAATGATAATGATGAAAGTCAACCGGAAGTAGATTATTTGCTTGATTCAAACGAAGCAGAGAATGAAGGAATAAAGAATGATGGAGATAATAATAAAAAAGAAGGTGAAACTGAAGTAAAAGAGAAAGATGGAAAGAACAATGAGAATGAGAATGATGAAGAGAAAAACAATGATGAGGCTGAAGAAACAAATAATCATGAAGAGACTATTCAACAAAGTGAAAATGAAAATATGTTGGATAAAGTTGTTGACAACATTGTGGATAATGTCCTTGGAATTGGATTTTCAAGTTTAAATAGTCAATAAGATGAAATTTAGAATGACCCTGAAATGAAAACTATTTTGGATAATATTGATATAGGTAAATTTTGACTTACTTTTATTTTATAAAAATATATAAATGTGGATAATGTCCTTGGACCAGGGTCACCAATGACTAGAAGTAAAACTAATACTCTGATCAGTCAAGTTATTCAATGTATGTTACTATCAACTTATTATTTATTCACTAATTCATTAATTGATTATATTTAATATATAGTATTAAATGGATCTTGCAGAAAGGGAAAATCAGAAGGTGTACATATACAAGGAAAAGAAGTTGAAAAAAGAAAGGGAGACGATACAAGTAAATGAATGATTCAATATATATTACAATACTTATATTGATTTTTTTAATAACATTGTTTATTCATAAGTGAATAAGACACTATATATATGAGTAAAAAAATAGAATATTCATATATGATGTATATGTTTCAGGAAAGGAGAACTCTGAACATGGAAATAAAGGAGGAGCAGAAGCTATGAACACAAAAGTTGGAGGTGCAGATAAACAAACATAAATTGAGAAAGGAAATGCAGATGATAGAGGTAAATAGTTGATTCACTAATAAATGAATATAACAAGTTTGATTATTCACAAATGAATAACATAATATACCAATAAATAAAAAATATATTATTACTTATTCATAAATAATGATATGCATTACTTATTCATAACTATATACATTACTTATTCACAAGTGAATTACTTATTCAAAAAATGAACATATTTATATATGTTCTTTATCTTTCAGGAAAGAAAAAGTCTGAAAATGAAAACAAAAAAGGAGGAGAAGCCGACAAGACAAAAGGAAATGAAGGAGGTAAGAATTTGGAAAAACATTTCAAAATATAAAAAAAATATTATAATTTACATACAACTATTTATATGATAAATCTCCTGGCATGCAGATAATACTCATCTAAGCTTTAGTCTAGGTCTCAGTCAAGATTCAGATCAAACTTCAAGTAAAAAATCTAATGAATCTTCACCAAAAAAACCATTTACAAAGAAACAAATCAAAGACGACCATCAGAGGGTTGTGATCAGATTAGCAAACAAAAATGTTCTTAATCCAAATCCAATCTCTGTATCAATTCCTACTGAAGTAGGACCATCAAAGCATGATATGGATGAACCAAGAGAGAAGAAGCTTGTCGATGCTTTCAAATAACCTTACAAATGCAGAATAATAGACACAAAACCTAAGCTGACACATCACAAGAGTATTGTCTATGAATGGTTGTTCAACTTGCAAGGGAATACATTGTAAGTAACTTTATTTCATAGACATTCATATATGATTATTATATAGATAATAATGTATGACATTTTGATTATATATTTGCAGAGATGTAGTTGTCCAGACAAAATATGGTCAGATAACAGAAAGAGCAATTATGGAAAGTCTATATCCAAGCACAGAGATTTTTGGAGAAGTTTTAGACACTTGGGCTGATTTACTTAACCACCAAGAACTGGGAAGGGATTTCGGAAATTCACCATACAGACTCTTCTTGAAAGTTGGAGTTTCTATAAGTTTATGTTCTAAACTTAATTTCTTCTTTATTGATAAATGAATACACCAATATGATGTATTCATTTATGAATATTATATTTACTTACAACTGAAATTCACATATGATTATACCAATATGATGTATTCTTTAATATAATTATGTATATTCAACTGAAATTCACATATGATTATGTATTAATCTTTGAATATGAAAATCAAAAATAAATATCTTTAGTATATACTTATGATTATTATACCAACATGATGTATTCATTTGTGATTAACAACTTACTAATCCTTTAAAATTATATTGGTTATAGACTGCATATGTATCTTCAACATTGTCTGATGAAATAAAGTATGAAAAATTCAAGGAGAACTTTCATGACAGTACTGATGGGTACAAAAAAATATTGAACATAAAAGATATTGACATGGTATGTTAATTAAACTTGTTTTTTTATATATATTTTATCAACAAAATACTTACCATTATATACATAAAAACAAGTATTCTTCCCAATTGTTAGAAGTGCTCACATTTTTGTGATTGTCTTTAACTTAAAGAAACCATCAATTGAAATTCTGGACAACAATGCAGTTGAGGGGGATTATGAAGGAAAATACGGAGTACTATTGAAACCTTTGGTATGTACCCAATTCACAACAACAAAAAAGAACCAATTTATTACATATCTAACTTTTATTTTATTTAATGATCAGAAAATTTTGTTTGTGAGATACTTTAAAGAAATAAACCATCCAAGAGTCAATGCTATCTCAAAAGAAAGTATCACACCCCAACGACTTGAAATGCCATGGAGAACAGTTAAAAAAATGTTGATTGTGGGGTCTTTGCAATGAGACATATGGAGACCTATATGTGACAACCAATCTCAAAGTGGAAACTAGGTCTTCATAAAGAAAGTGCAATTCAACAAACTACTTTAGAGAAGCTCAGGAAAAGGTATGCACACCGAATTCTAACTTCTGAAATTAACATGTTGAAGGCTAAGGTGTTGGATCTTGCTGAAAAATATCAAAATGTTGAATTCAAAGTGCGTACCGCTCATGCATACAAGGCTATGAAAATAATTCAAAAAAGGTTAAAAGAATATTGATGATTGCTTGTGATGAAGTGTGACGGTATAGAACAGGTTGCGTTGAAGTTGAATGAATTTGAAGTACATGTAAGATGATTCCGTGAAGCAAGTTTTAGATGGTTTGTTAAGTGTTATTGAACATCGTTTAAATAGTTTGTGAAATGCTTATGAACAGGTTTTATTATCTTGTCATGAATGATTATGTAATAGAAACAAGTTTGCTTATTTCTGTCAGTTTTTTATATTCAAATATTTTCAAAGTTTATTTCTGTTTATTCATAAATGAATACGAATATGATATATTCATTTATGATTAAGTTAGGAGTAATATGTCAGTATAACAAACTTCAGATATGAATATAACAAAGTTCATATATGAATATAACTTATTTATTAGTATAACAAAGTTCACATATTTGTATTCATTTCTGTTAGTTTTCAGTTTTATTTAAGTTTATTCATAATTGAATACCAACATTGTATATTCATTTACCTTTAATATGTAAATAATAACATCTTTAATGATAAATGAATCCACATATTATGTATTCATTTATAAATAATTTAAAAATAATATGTGTATTTCACATATAAATTTACCATATCAATATAACTTATTTAATAGTAAATTAAAAAACAAATATGATATATTCATTTTTAAAAGAACATATATTTCACATATCAATTTACCATATCAATATAAATGTGTATTATTCATACATGAATATTATTTTTTATGGTTATTATCTGTATATATTCATAAATGAATAAAACCAAAAAACATAAAAAAACCCTAAATGTCTTTTTTTGATTGAGCAGCTGCAATTCTTACTGTACATGTACATAAATTATGAGGAACTCATTTTCCACATCCTGAACACATTCTATGTTCTTTTTTAGAATTTTCATATGCTACTGCACCTGCACTTGGAATTCTTTTCTTGATTCCAGAACCTTTATTGCTTTGAACTTGAGGAACATGAATATTAATCTCTTTTGGAATAGGAATAGAAACACCCATAAACTTGCATATGACTTCACCATCTGTCTTTCTTTTCAATCCAACAGATGTATAATCACTCTCACTCTCAAATTCCTTTAACAACATCTGTTGTTTCTCAGCAAACAAAGCCAATTTCTTTTTGTCATCCCTTACAATATTCAAAGATGATTCAAAATTATAATATGAATCATTGACTAGCTTCACATTCTCACAATCCCTTGAATCAGATTTAAGAGAACTAAAATGATAATTTCTTGATATCACATCCTTTCTCCATCTTTTCAGAATGTACCTTTCAGGAATTTCTTTAACACCACTGCTGGATTAGGTGTCGAAGCCTATAACTATAACTGGTATGTACTTGACCCGATAGTAGCATGGTCCTTTTGGGTTGCCTTCACCAGTGCAATTTGATAGGATGGACTTTTGAGAATAAGGTTATTTGCGATTTATTAATATATTATAAGTATAATATATTAATTGAGAAACCATATTATTTAATTAGTATTGATCAAGAATTAATTAGGAATTAATTTAGTGATCAAAAGAGACTGATTAAATATACGGTGACTGATTAAGTAAATCAATGATTCTTGTAGTGTGGGCCAATGATCCATGGTTGGTTAGGATGGGCTAAAAGGTTTAACCCATGGAGCCTAAGTAATATGAAGGGTCATGGTGCATTGGGGTTTGCATGGATGAAACCCTAGCCTTTGTAACACTATAAAAGCAAACCCCTAGAGCTAAAATCGGTTACCCCATTCATTCTAAGAGAGTGATAATCGATTTTGTGCTAACTAGCCTATTCTCTCAAGTCTCCTCTTGCATTTGGTGTTTGTGACACATTAGAGGCATCACACTTGAGGTGCTAAAGCTTTCTAAGGCCAAGAACTACAACTACATTAAGATGTATTCATCTAACTATAAGCTTTATATTATATATCCTCCATTGTAAGTTAGTTAGGATGTATGCTTTGAAAAATTGAAATTGCATGTATAATTGGAGAAAACATAGATCCAAAGTATGTAGGGTTGCATGTGCACCATAGGAGTGTTATAGTTCTTAAAACCCAACAGTGTTATCAGAGACTAGGATTGTTTTCTGTTATATTTGATGCTTGTTAATTTTCAAAGCTGGAAAATTCGATTTTCTGGCCTCTGACTGATGAACTCGTCGAGTCTAATTCCTGACTCGACGAGTCCACTCATTAAAAGGCGACTCGACGAGTCATGATCGTGCACTCATCGAGTAGAGGCTTCTATGTGCAGAATTTCGAGTTTTTGGCCAGAAATGGATTAGGATCATTACCACAAACTGTTTTGTAATCATAAAAATTGTATTTTCTGATTTGGTAATGATAATCCTCATCCAATTAAAGGACAATTGTCAAATTTTAAGATAATAAGATAATTATTTTTATTATTTGATATGAATTGCCTTGCTATGAGTTAGATTAGATCAATAGTGAAATTATATGATAATCTTGTTAGCTAAAATTGATTTAAGTTGTTCTTGAAGTGAGTTTTGTAACTTGTCCTCAAGTTATATGAAGAGTCTCATTCATGAACATTAAAACTCATAAGTTTTCATAAGTTATGGAAACCAAAAGTTTTGAAGAGTTACAAAACTTGCCCTCAAGTTTTGGAATTTGTAAAGTCTCACTAATGAAACATTTAATTCCAAACCTTAGAATTTTAAAAGTTTAAAATTCAACCCTTATACTATTATAATATTATAAGTTTAATAATATATATATATATATATATATATATATATATATAAGACAAGTCAGTCTTGCCGTTAGTAGGCCTCATTCACGATGTTGGTCTATAAGAGGGGTATAAGGTTACTGCCTATAAAATGGCGGTTTAATGGGTGTCCACTCTCACCCACCGCTTCCTTGACTGCTGGAGGGTCGTTAGCCGAACGGGTAGGATAGGACATTAATTCTCGTTAAAAGTATAATGATAATTATAAAGTAACTAAACTTTTATTAAATTCCCAATCTTAGTTACTTTAGGGAAAATGTGAAAATGGTGCTATTCCATGAAATTGCACTTTGCACCTTGTTAAGTCGTTAGTGGAGTGTGTGTGGTTAACCGACACACTAATCTGGGACTAGCAAGGGTGGCAAAGGGTAGCTTGATGTTAATCATAGATCAATGGATCGTGTGTGGTTAACCGACACATTGATTAGTTGATTTGTAACATTAAGAGTACCAAGTGCATTTGCATGGTTATTCACACCTTGTTTGTGATCCTCGGCATCACAGTCACAAACTTGAAGGGAACAATCATGATTTAAACATGCCATTGAAAAGTTCAATGAATCTCAAAAGAATCTAGGAATTTCAATCCAATTAAAACTTAATTATGAATTTCGTTTTTCATGGTGGAAATTGGTAAATCGTCATTTACCTACCTTCACATATTTTGCAATTGGATTACGGCATCCCTCTTCCGAATTGTAAAATATTGTGTTGCGTCCTAGCCTTAATATTTCATTTGGGTGTTATATTAAGGATTCTCGTCTAATCTAAACTTTTTTCTTTTTCTTTTCAG
This sequence comes from Lactuca virosa, assembly GCF_052849685.1. NCBI lineage: Eukaryota > Viridiplantae > Streptophyta > Magnoliopsida > Asterales > Asteraceae > Lactuca > Lactuca virosa. The sequence continues at coordinate 272,003,744 of NC_136433.1, forward strand.
ATGTCTATCCCAAACAATGCTTCAGGCTCCAACCCTTCTAGCTCATTGTCCCTCATGAATTTGGTACAGAGAACTATCTTCGATGGGTCAAACTTTAACGATTGGATAAGAAACATTTGTATGGCCCTTCGCTACGAGGACAAAGAATATGTCCTCGATAAAGAGCTGAAGGAGATTGATGAACAAACTGCTACTCCCAGATAAATAGAGGAATACAGGGTTCATGAGAGGTACGTGACAAAGGTGTCGTGCATTATGATTGCTACCATGACTGCTAAGCTTCAAAAATCATATGAGGACTTCTGGCCCTTCGAGATGCACCAAGATTTGATGGAAAGGTACCATCAAAGTGCTCGGCAGGAAAGGTGTGAGATCATTGCCTCCATGATCACAACTAAAATGAAGGATGGAGAGTCCATCACGGCCCACTTGCAAAAGTTGCAGAGATATGTGGACTGCTTGCTAAAGTTGAATGTGAACTTCGATGAAGAGTTGGCCATTGACATCATCCTACATTCTTTTCCTTCATGTTATGATCAGTTCCGTGTGACCTATCATATGAACAAGGAGGAGGTCACTCTTAGCAAGCTTCAAGGCCTTCTAAGGATTGTAGAAAGCAACTTTGTAACACTAGTCAAAATAGATCAATAACACTCACATGTGATTATGCCAATCATGTAATGTGATGTTGTTAAACTAGTAATATGATAAACTTACTATGTAGTTCATGATAAATTCTAATACAAATATGAACTTTCTTTATGATACAACTCAAAGTGTATGTCTATACAATTCCAAAAATATAGAGAACGTCTGAATCTGACTTCGCGTGAAGAAGTTATGATAACCAAACACTATAAATCTCTATAATAAGAGGAATTCAAAATGGGCTTAGAATTAGCTATTGAAGTCTAAAATAGAGTTGTAGTACTCGTAAATACCTATGCGTGGATATAAAGAACGTCAAAAACGGAGTTCGTATGTGAAAGTTACGACCTTCCGAAGATACAACTGTCAGAAACCCTAATCCGACTGAACTCACGACGTGAGCATAGAAACTCACGACGTGAGGAGTCAAATTGGCACATTTTGGACCTAGAAGGTGCGTGACGAGGCTACGAAGGGATAAGCTCGAAGCTCACGACGTGAACAATGATATTTCACGACGTGAGGAGTCATATGGCCACCTTCCGAAGCTAGGGACGCAAATGGAAAGTCTACGAGGTGAGCAGGCTTGGCTCACGACGTGAGTTTTATAAATTCACGACGTGAGAGGCCAAAAACCTTCCTATAAATAGCAGGTCCGACTTCAGCTATTTCTACACCTGAACTTCTTCCCTTTCTCTCATTTGCTGAAGCCCTCTTGCATCTCGAGCCCGACGACCTCGTACCGCTGACCGTTTCTGCTTAGATTACATAAAATGACGCTACTAGGGTGAGATTCACAGCCCCACTTTCTAATATTTTCGGGGGAAAACGCATGCTAAATATTGTATATACGTTACTATTATGTCTATATGATAGTATATTAGTATCAACGTAGATAGTTATATTAACCGGGATATGGTTGTTCTATAAAATTTTGAATATATACAACTATTATCAACTTGTTAGCATGTTCTTGTATTAATGTAGATCTTGAGTTATACTTAGGATTCTATATATATGTTGTGTACGATATAGTTCCGAAGTTATATTAGGGAGTTCTATATGTTAAAAAGTACGTTGCTGTTATTGGTCTCATGTCAAGATAAAACTTGGTATGCTATATGTTGTTATTGTTGGTTTTATGACAAGATAAAACTTGGTATGTTATATATTGTGATTGTTGGTTTTATGTTAAGATAAAACTTGATTTTTCCTCAAGTTATAGCTGTTGTATTGCCTAAAGTAATATGAACTCTGGAGTAATGTTTAAAGGCATAGTCTAATAACTTAGGGTTTTAGACATGAAAATGATTTTGTTGTTAGAGCTATAGGAAGCCGTCGGAGTCTACATGAGTAATTGTATTCATCAACTAAGATTGGAGATCTTAGCGGAAATCCTCTGAACTGTAACCGTTAATCCCGTGTGAGCGAGGAATTCGTGTATAATTAGTATACGGGTTGACAACCCCACTTGTGATTGTTAGCTACAGTCAACCATAAGCAAGTGACGAACTATCCTTTTAATTGTTATTGTTCCGGCGTCGATGAAGCGTGCGGTGTTGTTTCTCATGGAAATCATGAGTGTGTTGTTTCTCATGGAAATCATGAGTGTGTTTTATCAGAGGTATTATGTCATAGCAGCGGTTACAGGCTCATGGTAGCAAACTGTTAGAAACATTATACTTTGTCGTATATAAGTATTAATGTTAAGTATAAGTTTCCCCCTACTTATACCCTAGGTTCAAAGAACGTTTAGGTATAACACTTTTTTGATAAGTAGACTATTATACCTAATATATATACTAAATGTTGGAGCGTCAAAATGATACTTTCAAAAACTAAACTTTTGAACTTAGGAAAAGTATTATTTTCATATGGAGTCAAAACCAGTGAACTCACCAACTTTATGTTGACGTATTTTAAAATGCATGTGTTTTCAGTAACTTGAAAAGATGGTATGTATTCGAACATGAGAAGTTGTACTATTACCTTTCTGTTCATTAAGAAGTATACAATAGTCGGATATTATGTAATAGGTTCTAGAAAAACAGTAATCTAACTTTCAATCATCAATAAAGGTATGTATTTTCTTTAGTACTGTTCAATGTATGTTATATAACTGTGATACGAAGAATGTGATGGGTTTTGAGCATTCTAACACTCCTATGGTGTACATGCAACCCTAAATACCTTGGATCTATGTTTTCTCTATTATACATGCAAATATTTGATATTCCAAGGTTTCATCCTGACTAGCATATTATGAAGCAACTATACTACAAGAATCTAGTAGAATGACATACCTTTTGTTGTAGCTTGATTCCATGGAGCTTAATAGCCTAGTGCCTCAAGCGTGACACCTCAAATGGTTCACAAAACATCACCAACAACTTGGAATAACTTGAGAGAAAAGGTTCCTATGCTCAAATCGGCTAGCCCTCATGTGTACACACACTAGTGCCAATTTCTTGAGCCATGGGGTCCTTATATATTATGGCTATTAGGGTTACACCATGTAACTCATGTCCTTATATATTGTGGCTATTAGGGTCCTTATATATTCTTCATGCTCCATGGGTTAAAACCTCCATGGAGTATCCATGGGTTACTCCATGGGTTTAGCCCAACATGAAGAACTATGGATCATAAGCCCACATATATAAGAATGAATGATTTACACAATCAATCCCCATATATTTAATTAATCTCCTTTTGATCACAAAATTAGTTCCAAATTAATTCTTGATCAATACTAATTAAATAATATGATTTCATATTAATATATTAGAACTTATAATATATTAACAAATCATAAATATCCTTTTCTCACAAAAGTCTATCCAAATTGTTCCGATGCCATGCAACCCAAATGGACCATGCCAAATCAGGTCAAGTACATACCAATTATAGTTATGGGCTTAGACACTAATCCAACAGTCTCCCACTTGGATAAGTCTAAAACTGTTATTGCGTATGACTCCAAAACCCGACTACCAATCGTAGCTCTTAAAAGCTGCTGTCGAACTCTGAACAAATCAATGACGCGTCCATTAGATAAGGGATCATATATTCCTCCATTCCAGATATCATATAGACTGATACATGGATCATAATCATTCTCTCTGTCCATTTGTTGTTTCCCGATTTCTGATTTATGACGACCGACAAATTGAACAAATCAAATCAGTTCAGGCTTGGTCAAGCACTTCGGGGTGTCATCACTAAATCATCGAGGGGACCACAGATATCGCTTTTATCCCTTTAAGGGTAAAGGGAAAGGATAAACTTCGACTCATATGCTTGTTATAGTACTTGTTGAATCATACACAAAGGTACGTTTTATAACATCGAGTTACCAATGCGTTTTCGGAGCGTGGGTTTAATCCAATACTCAGAACTTATGAGGACTCATGAATGTTGTAGCAACTCTTGCTATGTCTAATACCTTGGGCATCTACAAAGCAGCTTCATGATAGTCTTTCCTTAATACCTACTTCCAACGTATTATCGACTGTGGATGGTTTGAATAACTTAGTCATTCAGGAAGAACGACCTAGTTATTCTGGAAGTCAAAACATGCAAAGTGAAACACAAGAATAATCGAATCCAATATGGTCTCAGAACTTATGAATATAAATAGAACACCTTTTATTTATCACCATATTGATTACACATTATTCATTGCATACTGTTTCAAATTATCAACTTTATACTTGAATTAAAAACAATAGTTGTCCTATGATCCAAGCATGTACACTATGTTTTATAAACACTAGTCATGCCATACACCAAGTACGCGCACTATGTTTGTCTATGATCTTTACTTTGTGGAATAGATCGATTGAACATAATTCCAATGATTCTCATTTCACAATCCCAAATCCTTACCGCAAATGCAAGAATTCCAAATTCCTGCCATTTACCGAAATCTTGTTAGATTTTAAACGTATATGCACCGATCCTCTTGTAATGATTATGCACAAATTCACGAAGACTTGTCAACAGTCATTACAGAGTATTCCAATGGAAGTCATTCCATGGAAACGAAGTCTCAAATTCAAAGTACAATGCTTTGAACATCCTTCTTGCATTAAGTTTTCTAATCTTACACATATTGAATAACTTCCACCTATGGAGACATCTCCATATTCCCATTTTGACTATCACCTCTGAACAAGAGTTGCCTCTTTTCAGAATATATCAATATGGTCCTTCCAAAATTAACACTATACTTCCAACTGTCCCTGAGCAACAAATCTTTGGTAAACCTTAGATTGTTCTCGACAATTGCTTAATCAAATTAGTCATATCCAGTTCTAGTACTTTTTCCCTCTGAATGCTCTAGGTATTTGGAAAAATTTAGAACAGATGAATATTATAGCACATGAAATCGATCCTATATCCGAAGCATATGGGACACGATTCATGATGTCTCACATAAAGACATGATACTAGACCAGTCTTTTGCTATAATATTTCTATTTCTATGTGCCAAGTTCTCATAATTCAGATTATGAAAAGGGATGTCGTAATCATAATCGAATTTTAGAACGCAAATAATGTTCCCATATATAGAATTTCCTTATGTTGAGCCATTTCCAACATAAAATTCATATATATCCTTGACTAAATATGATTAAAATCTCACGATCTAAGCCTTTAGATTTGAAATGAAGTATAATTTCTTCTCCCTTAATTATAGCAAAACAACTTTTTCCAATTGAAACTTTTGTTTTCTATAATTAATATTGCTAACTTGCAACACTTATTATAATTATCATACTCCCACTTTCATGATGATTATTATCGTACCACTTATGCTCCCACTATCTTTGACATGTACTCAGAAATCAGTTGGACTTCTAGAAATCAATACTTTATTGACCTTCTTACCAAAGTTCAGATTTATTATACGAGATGCATTGATAAAACTTTATCAAAGTCAAACACCTTCCCTTAGATAGCTCATATGTGTGTCTAAACAATTTTAGAACTATGAAAAGGGATGTCGTAATCATAGTCTCAATTGTTTAGACCTTTGCCATTTCTCACAAGTCCATGTTAGTGTGCCGGTTAACCACACATGCTCCACTAATGAATTTTTAGAATGAAAATATCACAATTGCTATCTACTTAAAATCTACTTAGTGAAAGCGTTTCCTTACCATCATTTTCATGAATCGAAGAGAAACCTTATGACAGTAAGATTTTATGGTGTATCTGTTCCTATCAATGTGAATTTGTCAAAACCATAATCACAAGACAAGGTTAGTGACAAATCCAAACTCATATGGATTGAACTTGTGTAGTCTTAACTTCTTGCCACCTGGTAGCACAAGGGCCTACCATTGCTTCCAGGTTGTTAAGCAACCAACTGAGAACACTCAGAACTTATATGCAACGCCAAGTTTAACTGGAATGGGCACATAAATGGAATATGTCAACACGGAAGGTTATAAACCTGAAGTCGTGTGCTAGTGATAAACTGTAGTTTTTATTCTTGATTAGTTCTTGAAACTTTTTCAAGATCTTTAAGACTCCCACTGACCTCTTGACATTTAAGATTCTCTTGTCAAGAACCATTCCTTGACAAAGCAAATATTCAGGAGTTAGTGCGGATTCTTATCAAGACAAACACTTCACATAATTGGCCTTAGTTGGTCTCTGTTTTATCCAAAACATCACAACTTACCAATTTCAAATGTACAAGAGTATAACACATTTTACTCTTACATTTGACAAGTATGATTCATCTTTTGATTTAACCAATCCAACACTTCACGATTCCTCTTCTTAGTCAAACAAATGCACTAAGATGTCCTTAGAGAATCAATTGTGATATGGTTTCATAATCACTAAGATAATCACAAAACACGATACTAAAGTACTCTCCCATCTTTTCAGATTGGAGAAACTTTTATCTTTCTGCCTAATTTGATTCTTCTCATTCGTTCTGTCACACCCCAAAACCGGAACGACGGAAACGTTCTGGGGTGGAGGACGTCATGTCAAGTATCACAACACATGTAGTATAGTAATCAAAGTACAACAACCATTGTATTAATAGTATAAGTTTTTTTTACATAGGTTACATTTAGCAACAACATCAAAAGTAGATATAGAGAATAACATAAGGTGCAGCTCGGTACAAGGCTGACTTCGCAAAAGCTCCCGGAGTGTACCTGTCTACTGGCGACCTGAGAATACAAGTTATTTTGAAAGAGAGGATCAGCATTTTAATGCTGGTGAGTTCATAAGTATTTTAATGACATTGGTATAAATACATGTTTTTCCTCAAAATAATCTCATTAGATGATGGTGATAAAAGTTTAATAAGTATTTGAATTCCTTCTAGAAAATCCTATATTTTCTAAATACAGTAGTCTTCTACCAAGACTCGACTGTTTCATGTTTAAAGAGAGTGAGTTTCCCTACTAAAAACAGTCTTCTACCAAGACTCGACTGTTTTGAGTTTAAAGAGCATTTTTCCCAAATGTTACTATCATTATCAAAATATAGTTTAACATTATCGTTTTATATCAAAAATGTTCTAAGTTAATGTATTAGGGAAAATATTATAATACCGTAGTTTTATATGTAGAAACTACCGTGGTACTAGTTACCTTAAGGTCATGAATTATAAGGTAAATGTGAAGATACTCGTAACCATACCGATTGACGGATGTAAACACGACGACCTGCTGGCGTCAGAATAGATGTGATATTTGTCACCCCTTGGCTTGGTCGGCCGGGACTGTAGGTAGCAGTCAAGATGTGGTATGGTCTGTCCCGTATAGATCTATACACACAACGCCCGCTCTCTCTCCAGGAGACTCTGGTTACCAACTCGACAACGGTGAAATCCGCGTCATGAGGATGTATCTCATGTTTTGATTTCTATATACGTTTCTTTTTACTAAAAGTATATGTTTTAGAATATTGATATAGCTAGTTTCTCCTCATAAAAGTTATTGTTGATCTCTAAACTATACCTATTATAGTTTACTTGAGAGGTTATCTAGGTACCTTTGCTACCCAAAGGCGCTGAACTGGAGTAAGAGTTTTAATATCTAAACAGATATACATAATATATAACTAGGACTTCAACGACACTCGGACAGATAACCGGCTACTCTAAGTCCACAACCAAACAAGGAACAGGAATTAAAGCGGGCTATCAGTCCTAAGTCCTTCAAACCCTGCTTATATAACTATATCTATATAGACATGAATCTAACAAGAATATAGGTTTAAAAGACTTTGATAAAAGTTTAGTAATTTAAAAAGAGATTATAGCACTTTAAAATAGATTTGAATGTAATATATGAAAACCTTTAGCTGGATAAAACAGTTTAACATGCAGAAATCTATTTGATTGACAGTTATTAATCACATGTGATTGATATAATAACTTAATAGTTCAACTTGTATTCCCCCCCCCCCCATAAAAGTATTCAAAATCATTTCAAAGGTTGATTAAGGGGTATGAACTCACCTTCAGTGAGTGATTTGGATGAAAGAGTCGGATAGGATGCTAAGTGTCAAGTGAAGACTTGAACATACACACGGATCCTATTTAACATGTAATGACACATATATGTATCTAATTAGTCATTTAACAACTAATTAATCAAGTAAGGACACCCTAGGACATGGAAAACACTTTGATTCAAGTGCTAGGAGTACCAAAGGGTTGAATCTAAAGAGAGTATGGCCTCACAGTGGAGTTTATTGCCCATATGGTAACACCACATGAGTTTACGGCCAATGGTCACTTCCCCCATGAGTGTACGGCCGTAAACTCATGGTGATTAGTACCATCTTGTGTTTTAGGGTCTTACAAGTCAAGGTTAACTATCCTATGATCAAGTCCAAGCCTTAGGAAGTAATAGTGGCACAATTTCACCACCTTGTGGAGTTTACAGCCCATGGTCATTTCCCCATGATTTTACGGCCGTAAATTCATGTGTGCTTGATTCTTTTGTTTGTTTAAGGTCCTATACTCCTCAAGGAAGTGATCTAGGCTTGGTTCCAACGCTTTAGAAGGGACTAGGGCTCATAATGGCCCTCTTATTAGGGTTTACGGTCCTAGTGGGTTTACGGCCGTAAACCCATTGTAACCCCTAGCATTTCGTGGTTTAAGGTCCTTAGCTCATGCATGAAAGGTTCTAGTCCAATATCCAAGCCCTAGTAAGTAATGGTGGTACACCTGCACCACCTAATGGTGTTTACGGTCCAAGTAGATTGCCTTGGCCGTAAACCCATGTGTTCTTGGGGATTCTTGGTGTTTTTCAATGGTTTAACAAGTAATCTAAGCACATAACTAGTAGAGAGGGGTGTACTTACTTATAGGAAGCTTGTAAGAGTGTTTAAGGTCCAAGAACACTAGTGTGTGTTCTTGGTGTTCTTGGTGAAATGAAGAACACTTGAAGATCTATGAAAAAGAGAAGATTTCATTGATGAAATCATGTATAACTACTAGATGGAGTGTTGTATCAACAAATCAAGAGAAGAAACACTTACATTTTTGGAAAATTTGGAAGAAGATCTTATGATACTTGAGAGAGAATGTGGGTGTTCTTGAGCTTGGAAGGTGAAGAATGAGCCAAAAATGACTAAGTGTCATATTTATACTCTTTAGAGTTTACGGCCGTAAACTCCATGTTTGGGGTCGTAAACTCCAAACTCTTGGAGTTTTGAGACATAAATGATGCACAACAAACTCTAAATTATACTTCTTATAATTACCTCTTGAAGTATTAGGCTTTAGAACACTCAAACTGACTCCAAACAGCTTAAAAGTTAGCAAAAACAAATTGACTTCTAATGAGGTGAATGGTTGTACCAGTTAGCAAAAACAAGTTTGAGTCCTCATATTACTCAACTTTCAACAAACGAAAATGCCAACTTTTTGGAAGTGATTACTTTGTTAAAGGAGTTAAAAGATCTATCAGTCCAGCCTATTTCTTCTTCCCTGATTACTCCTGAATTTTTATCTCAAAAATTCTTACAATTCGAAGCACTTCTCAACACGCAACTTGCTCCTATATTTCGCATTACAAGTCTTCTTCCAACAACATATGCCCCACCTGTTTTCACAGGGGTGCAAGGGGGAGAAATAAAAACTGGTGAGTCGAAGGTGAGTGATGAAGATGCGAAAGTTGTAGGAAAGGTATTTTCTTCAAAGATCCCAACAACAAAGCCAATTATAGTGCTGGACTGGTTACTTCAACAGTCGTTACAACGATACCTATTACAAGACCTATTTCGAAAGGAATTGTGATTGGTAAAACTACAGACACTGGTGAGAGTGGTTCGAAATCAAAAGAGGTAATTGATAATTCAGCTTTGAAAGATAAAGGGAAATCGATTGTTGTGGAAAAGTCGAAAGAAGAAAAGAAGGCTGAAGCAGAAGCTGAAATTGAAAAACTAAGGTTGATTCAAAGCATTATGACTCAGCGTGCTAGTGATCCGAAGGGAATGGACAAAGGTGATCCATCCAAACACTACAATTATGAAACAATTGAGGCCAAGGTAGCGTATAATCACATGTATTCGTTTGAGAAGAAACCAAAACAAAGTTATTTGGTCACGAATACTGATACAAGCCAGCTGGATTTTCCAATGAACGAAATGATGTTCATCATGCCTCAGTTCAAAGCAGAAGGAAATTTTAAAGAAAAGGATGAAGGTACACACATGAAAATTCGATTTCATGCTGTTCTTGCAAAAGCCCCTGAGGAAGTTTGGTATTTGATAAAGATCAAGAAAGTTATAAGTATGAAAAAGGATGTGGTGTTCGAAAACACAGTCCAGAACATCAAGTATGTGGTTGCCAGGGCAAATGGAAATATTTGCGAATTTACAATTGCAGATTTTCCATTAATGAACTTGTATGATCTTATACAAGTTGCATTGATTTTGAAAGATAAATCATTTTCGTATCTTCAAAACACTGAACCGGATGAATTCAAGCTTGGGGTTGCTCACATCAAGATTTTCATCGAAAATTATTATGAGTGCTTGGCACTAACAGATGTGGAGTTAGCTACAGCTAAAGGAATGGGAATAAAAGCACCAATGGCTCCTACTAAGACTCAAGCAGAATTGAAAAAGTATGATGATGGTGAAATCTGTTTGAAGCCTTTTGGAATGGTCTTCGCAGGAAAAGACGAAACTGGAAAAGCTAAACGTTTCTTATTCCAAGCATGCGAAATGGAGAGATATTCAACGTCTCAATATACGAACTTAATTGTTCGTATGAATCATTGTAGGAAGAATAATGAAGGAGATAAGAAAGAGCTGAAGAAGATAATCTCCTGGTACACGGAGATTCGAAGAGTGAAGCTGTATTCCATCCAGCTTCTTACAAATTAAATAGTTCGACTATGATTACAAAGGGGGAGATTGTAAGGGTCGAATTGTTGTAATTAGTCGAAATGTATTTTGAACTCTTCGAATGTTTTGTAATCTATTTTACTGAGGCGCTTTTATTCGAAGCGTAAGTGGCTATGCCTTAGTATATTTTTTGTACGCTTTCAGTTCCCTATAAATAGGGATATTTACTAGAGTTAGAGAAGAGTTTTTACAGACCTGTCTTTCTACTCTGTAAACATTCGAAAGCGTAATAGAGCTGAAACAAGATCATATTTACATCTGGTGTTCAATCTCGCATTCTTAATTGATTTCATACTCTGATTCGTTTTATACTTGATTCCATGGTTCATCAGAGTTTACGGCCGTAAACTCATGTGTGCTTGATTCTTTTGTTTGTTTAAGGTCCTATACTCCTCAAGGAAGTGATCTAGGCTGGGTTCCAAGGCTTTAGAAGGGACTAGGGCTCATAATGGCCCCCTTATTAGGGTTTACGGTCCTAGTGGGTTTACGGTCGTAAACCCATTGTAACCCCTACCATTTCGTGGTTTAAGGTCCTTAGCTCATGCATGAAAGGTTCTAGTCCAATATCCAAGCCCTAGTAAGTAATGGTGGCACACCTGCACCACCTAATGGTGTTTACGGTCCAAGGAGATTGCCTTGGCCTAAACCCATGTGTTCTTGGGGATTCTTGGTGTTTTTCAATGGTTTAACAAGTAATCTAAGCACATAACTAGTAGAGAGGGTGTACTTACTTATAGGAAGCTTGTAAGAGTTTTTAAGGTCCAAGAACACTAGTGTGTGTTCTTGGTGTTCTTGGTGAAATGAAGAACACTTGACGATCTATGAAAAAGAGAAGATTTCATGGATGAAATCATGTATAACTACTAGATGGAGTGTTGTATCAACAAATCAAGAGAAGAAACACTTACATTTTTGGAAAATTTGGAAGAAGATCTTATGATACTTGAGAGAGAATGTGGGTGTTCTTGAGCTTGGAAGGTGAAGAATGAGCCAAAAATGACTAAGTGTCATATTTATACTCTTTAGAGTTTACGGTCGTAAACTCCATGTTTGGGGCCGTAAACTCCAAACTCTTGGAGTTTTGGGACATAAATGATGCACAACAAACTCTAAAGTATACTTCTTATAATTACCTCTTGAAGTATTAGGCTTTAGAACACTCAAACTGACTCCAAACAGCTTAAGAGTTAGCAAAAACAAATCTGACTTCTAATTAGGTGAATGGTTGTACCAGATAGAAATTTCGAGTTGTCACATCATCCCCCCGTTAGAGGGAATTTCGTCCCGAAATTAGAGTTTAAGCAAATAAGTAGTTACAATTAACTAAGCAAAAGGATGAGGATATTTCAGTTTCATCTGATCCTCTCGCTCCCAAGTGAATTCAGGTCCTCGCTTGGCGTTCCACCGAACCTTCACTATCGGGACACGACTTTGCTTTGTTCGCTTGATCTCTCGGTCCATGATCTCTATAGGTTCTTCCACGAAGTTGAGGCTCTCATTGATTTCGATCTCGTCGAGTGGGATTACAAGAGTCTCATCGGACAAGCATTTTTTTCAAGTTTGAGACGTGGATAGATTAGGGTGGAATTTATGGAATCCCTAAAGTAGTTGAGGTCTGACGGATGCTGGACCAATCCTTATCAAGAATCTCTGATGATCCTAAGTTCTTGGGAAAATAGAACGTTTCAGTACCTAGAACATAATGTACTTCCATGGTGAGATCATCACTTGGCGTGATCACCATTCGGAAGTTCCAAAAGTTTTCTATTACTGGAGGTGTAGTCCTTTTGATTGGTTCTTAGGAGGCTCAGGTCGTCTTCGGATTCGTATTTCCTACTGGTTGGCTTTCGGAGGTTTTCTGGATCATTGAAGGTGCTGACTATATGCTGGCATCTATTGGTTGTGTGGCATCTACCCCAGCGCGGTGCAGAACGGACCTGCACTTCTGACTCATGAGGTGTTTTTAACGGAATATCTCAACGTCAGTATGATAGAGGGTTTTACCAGATGATGCTTAGATAATTCCAATTTTCATCATCGTCTAATAGATGCTTTCACAGTATGATCCTTAATCGGAAAGAATTATTCTCTCACTCGGTTCGCTGTTTCATGGATAGCAGTCTCTGATCAGGGCTAGCTTCGCCCTTAGAGATTTTTTGACGTGATTGACTATTTCAGGAGGTGGTTGTACTATCTCTTTAGAGATAATATTCCTTGGAACACCTAGTAGTATAGCAATCTCTATGACATGCTCCATTAGTTTTTCCATCGTGTCTGCTTCCTCAAGTTTGTAGGGAGCGCGTGATCTTGTATAACCCGTCGACTAACTCCTAGACTGGTGTCGAGTCCATAATCTCTTTATGACATGGGTTATAAAGCTTAACGCAACTTGCTGCCTACTTTACTCAAGTATTCCTGGTCGTGGAGGAAATCATGCGGTTCTTTGCATCCTAGTATTAACTTTGGTGAAGGTCGACTATCATCTATAGGGCGACGGTAACTTTCTCACATGACGAGGCACTTATCACAACTCTTTCCGACCTAGGCGCTTCTCGTCTGCATCTGGATGAACGAAATGCTTGAGTAGTGCGGGCATCCCTTGCAGCTACTTTTCCGATGTTACCGAGTTTCTCTATCCAGATTAAATCTAGATGGCATAAGAATCTGTCACTCAGAACCTCAAATTTCCCCCATCCATTCCTCTCAGATTTTTACCTGTCACAGCTTTCCAAGTTTCTTGGCCCACTACTGAGATGCTTAATTTGTGGGATCAGGCGTGAATGTATGGTCGTAGTCAATGTTTTTGACTCTTACGCCTTGAGTTACTTTTCCTAACTGAGGGTGTCAGCTACCATGTTGGTCTGACCCGGTGATGACAACAAATTTCGAATCTGTAGTCATTTTAGTAGCTCAACCCACAATTGTTTTCTTGACTTCAGCTCCTTCCCTATGGGTATATGATGAAGGGTTTTATTTTAAGGTTCGTGGTCGACCTCATACTCGGTTCAAACACTATTACTTAGTGTATATGAGTCGTATAAAATTGAGACTGACAGGATGTTCAGATGTGTGGCCCCACCCCAAACCCACAACCAAACAAGGAACAGGGAGTAGGGCGGAAGCACACATCTTAAATCTTATCGACCTAAATTATATACCACTCTAATGCATATACTCAGTAGTAGTAAGTTAATCCCATGAGTTCTTTCTCTTGATTCACAACCTAGATCGTGCGGTGCAAGTGGTCTTTCTGGAGGATCTACTGAGTAGGCCTCGGGCGGTTATTGTCTTCCGGAATATCTGTAGTGCCTTTCGCTTCTGGTTTTAATGTCTAATAGGGTTGGTTAACAGCACGTGGTACTCCTCTCCTGGGTACTTCTGAAGGTTGGATGAGAGAGACGGCCAATGGTTCGCATTAGGTTTTCTATTAGGTTCGAAATGAAATTTTTTTTATTTGACGCTTACGATAAGGTGAAAGTTCTTTTTACACAGCACTAGGAATTCTCTCATGGTCGAACCAAGTCGAACCATGGCTGACGGTAGTGTCGAAATTAACAAACATCGACACGATATGGAATGGAGATTGATAGGACCATGTGCTGAACAGAGCACACAAGTTCTTAGCGTTTCGGGTTCGTCCATGGTATTACTACAATGAATACTTGGACCGACATGACTGACTCTGAACGCTAGGGGTCCTGATACTTTGGAAAGATGTACTTTTCATGAATAGATTTCTCACGAGGCCTCTCTATAATTGCCTAGTATATACTAGTCATGTATAATTAAGATTAAAAGGACTGTTGATTGAGCAACTCCGCCCTAAATCCACAACCAAACAAGGAACAGGAGATAAGGCCGCATCACTCACTCGAGGTCTATCAATCCTAATTATAAATGGCCTTAACGTATATACTAAGCTATCATAGCTTTACCTGTTGGGTTTTTAAGTTTTACAACAGTGCTGCGACTTTTGCCTTAACGAGGGAGTAATTTCAATTAGAATTGATTATTTAAAGTTTTCGATTAGCTACTTAAGGTTGAGAGGCGTACCAAAATTCTACCGGGTTCCTTGATGTTCCCCTAGGTACTAGGGTTAAACTCCTCCTGCGTCCTTGTCCTTTCTTTCAGTTGGGCAGTCCCTTTTGAGGTGCCCAATTTCACCACATAGGTGGCATATTGGACTGGTCCCAACATTGGAGGTTGATGTAATGAACTCAACCGGGGTTCTGCAGTTGCGAGCAGTATGCCCCTTCATGTTGCACCTAACACAAAAAGGGTTCTCGACAGACTCCATAATGATGGTAGTTACACTTGCTACAGTGGGGGAAGTTTCCTAGGTATGGTCTTCTTGGTGTCAAGACAGGTGGGTTGACAGGGGTATTGTCTACCTCAGCTTGCTGCCCTTCGGAAGGTCCTTGAGCCGAGGTACTCTCTTTCTCGTTCTCAAACTTTCTTTTCAGGGGATTAGATTGGAGTTCTTGTGTGGCTTTACACACCGGTGCTGGTTGCTGCTGCCCATTGCTATGATTGGGATTCCTAATAGTTCTCCTGCTAACATTTGCGTTGTTAGCATTCAGGTGAGCCATGACAGCTGCTACGGCTGCTGAGACTGCAGCTTGGAACGTAGCTTCATCGATTTGAAGATTCGGTGTCTTGCTAGCGGGTTGGTTACGTTTCTTCGGAGGCATGGTTTTTCCTACACGATGAGGAACACAAGTTGATGAGAAATGATGGTTACCCCTAGACATATCTTTCTTTACTATAATAGGCATAAATTTTTCTCGTGCTTTGAGCTATGGTTCTCTAAGGGTCGACCAACATCCCTAGGATGCAGTCCGGGTAACAGGGTAGAAGTAAGTGTATCGGAAAGCCATAAATCGGGTGTCGTTCCAACTAAGTTATCTTTATATTGGAGAGGTTCACTCTCCGGCTTTGAAAAGATTTGAAAGAAGTTCGGAACGAAAATTACACAAGAAAAGACTCATGAAAGTTTAGGGCTAAACATTCTTAATCGAGATTTTGTGATCTGATCTATTTATCTTAGTCGCGACGGGAAAGACGATTTGCCTAACACATAGTGTGAGTAGTGTAACCACTAACTCACTAAGTTGTATTAATTTAGGGGTTATTAGTGTGAGTTTATAAGGGTAGAACACTTCTCGGGTTTCATGCATTGGCTCCTTCCGTTCTCCGTTTACTCTTGACTGGAATAAATGTTGGTTTTCTTCGGGTACTTATATAGGGTTCTCTTCTCCTGTATACATATTGGATTTTTGCTCCGCCTTACTTCTGATTCTGACTCTGATCGTCATCACTTCATAATGGATGACTGGAATCTCGGAAATTCTGGCGAATTTCCCACCAACGTCCCTAAAATGTATAGGCACATGGTGATTTCAATAGTTTCATCACTGTTCATTTATTTCCTACTTGGAAATCTTCTCAATGAACCTCCTCTGGGTCTTTATCGACTCCTCTGCCGATTACTGAAGTGGATACGGTTTTCTAAAGGGGTTTATGCGAGAATGGGAATGTCTAAAGAATCTTAAGAGATTATTAAAACATTTTACTGGGTGATCCATATCGAGTCCTGCTACAATTACATAGTGTACACAAATCATATATAACTTAGATCTAATAGGCCTTTGAATATGTGATACTACTCTATATCCACATCCAAACAAGGAAAATGAAGTAGAGCGAAACCACACATTCTTAGCCTATGAGATCCTCACTATATATAACCTTGGGAGCATACACTCTGTAATCATAGACCGATCCATAAGGGTCTTTTTAGTTTTCACGCAAGGTTATTCATGGTTCCTAAAATACTCCTATAGTAGTTTAATTACATGTTTGATTCTAGAACTTTTGAACATGCTTTTGGGTTTATTGTTAGTCTTTTAGTATCATAAAATACTCCTATAGTATTTTAAACTTTATGTTCGACTCTAGCCTTCCTATATGGTAAGTTTCAGATTCATTGCAACACCACCATCACTCCCCAAACACATGTTAGTCTCATCTCGAATAAATATAGTTGATCAGGCTATATTTATTCCAGCTACGATTACATAACTGACCAGGTTTGACGGTAATGCTCAACATCCAAAGACTTTTATTCTTGTTCTTCTTGTGATACTTGTTCGGGCTTTTATATTCTGGATGTATTTATACTTCTGTAAAATATGGTTATATCTTAAAGTATAACTCTTGGTCAGAGTGTTTTTATCCCATTATATTTATATGTTGTATATATTTTATGATTTGATATATTGAGTTCACTATAAACAATGCTCTGATACCAATCTGTCACACCCCAAACCCGGAACGGCGGAAACGTTCTGGGGTGGAGGACGTCATGTCAAGTATCACAACACATGCAGTATAGTAATCAAAGTACAACAACCATTGCATTAATAGTATAAGTTTTTTTTTACATAGGTTACATTTAGCAACAACATCAAAAGTAGATATAGAGAATAACATAAGGTGCAGCTCGGTCCAAGGCTGACTTCGCAAAAGCTCCCGGAGTGTACCTGTCTACTGGCGACCTGAGAATACAAGTTATTTTGAAAGAGAGGATCAGCATTTTAATACTGGTGAGTTCATAAGTATTTTAATGACATTGGTATAAATACATGTTTTTCCTCAAAATAATCTCATTAGATGATGGTGATAAAAGTTTAATAAGTATTTGAATTCCTTCTAGAAAATCCTATATTTTCTAAATACAGTAGTCTTCTACCAAGACTCGACTGTTTCATGTTTAAAGAGAATGAGTTTCCCTACTAAAAGCAGTCTTCTACCAAGACTCGACTGTTTTGAGTTTAAAGAGCATTTTTCCCAAATGTTACTATCATTATCAAAATATAGTTTTACATTATCGTTTTATATCAAAAACGTTCTAAGTTAATGTATTAGGGAAAATATTATAGTACTGTAGTTTTATATGTAGAAACTACTGTGGTACTAGTTACCTTAAGGCCATGAATTATAAGGTAAATGTGAAGATACTCGTAACCATACTGATTGACGGATGTAAACACGACGACCTGTTGGCGTCAGAATAGATGTGACATTTGTCACCCCTTGGCTTGGTCGGTCGGGAATGTAGCTAGCAGTCAGGATGTGGGATGGTCTGTCCCGTATAGATCTATACACACAATGCCCGCTCTCCCTCCAGGAGACTCTGGTTACCAACTCGACAACGGTGAAATCCGTGTCATGAGGATGTATCTCGTGTTTTGATTTCTATATATGTTTCTTTTTACTAAAAGTATATGTTTTAGAATATTGATATAGCTAGTTTCTCCTCATAAAAGTTATTGTTGATCTCTAAACTATACCTATTATAGTTTACTTGAGAAGTTATCTAGGTACCTTTGCTACCCAAAGGCGCTGAACTGGAGTAAGAGTTTTAATATCTAAACAGATATACATAATATATAACTAGGACTTCAACGACACTCGGACAGATAACTGGCTACTCTAAGTCCACAACCAAAGAAGGAACAGGAATTAAAGCGGGCTATCAGTCCTAAGTCCTTCAAACCCTGCTTATATAACTATATCTATATAGACATGAATCTAACAAGAATATAGGTTTAAAAGACTTTGATAAAATTTTAGTAATTTAAAAAGAGATTATAGTACTTTAAAAGAGATTTGAAAGTAATATATGAAAACCTTTTGCTGGATAAAACAGTTTAACATGCAGAAATCTATTTGATTGACAGTTATTAATCACATGTGATTGATATAATAACTTAATAGTTCAACTTGTATTCCCCCCCCCCCCATAAAAGTATTTAAAATCATTTCAAAGGTTGATTAAGGGGTATGAACTCACTTGCAGTGAGTGATTTGGATGAAAGTGCCGGATAGGATGCTAAGTGTCAAGTGAAGACTTGAACATACACACGGATCCTATTTAACATGTAATGACACATATATGTATCTAATTAGTAATTTAACAACTAATTAATCAAGTAAGGACACCCTAGGACATGGAAAACACTTTGATTCAAGTGCTAGGAGTACCAAAGGGTTGAATCTAAAGAGAGTATGGCCTCACATTGGAGTTTATTGCCCATATGGTAACACCACATGAGTTTACGGCCAATGGTCACTTCCCCCATGAGTTTACGGCCGTAAACTCATGGTGATTAGTACCATCTTGTGTTTTAGGGTCTTACAAGTCAAGGTTAACTATCCTATGATCATGTCCAATCCTTAGGAAGTAATAGTGGCACAATTTCACCACCTTGTAGAGTTTACGGCCCATGGTCATTTCCCCATGAGTTTGTTAGGGTGCAAAGTCACTCTTGGATGTAGTGTTTTAGGCTTACCCTCTTGTATGTGTAAATGGGTTGAGTCTTTCCTATAAATAGGAAGTGAGTGACTCCCATTATGTAAGGAACCATTTGGAGTGTTAGACTAGAGAGAGAAATTGTGTACAAACCCATTTGTATATTCTTTCAAGATCTAATGTGAGCTTACAAAGATTTATTTACTCCTTGTGTTCTTGATTTTACATGATGATTCACTAGATCTTTCTAATTCCGCACATGCCATCATAATAAACATCTCTACAATTGGTATCAGAGCGGGTGTTCTTGATTTCATCAAGAATTGATCCTTGATGGCGATTTTGATTTAGTGATTCATTTTTTGATCTTTGATCTTCGTGATTTGGAGAGTTTTTGGATTCTAGAAATCGAATTCATCATTGTTTTTACTCATAATTCGATTTTCTTCACTAGAATTCAAGTGATTTTTACTTTCTCTCTCTAGAAAACCCATTCAAAATCACTTTCTCTCTCTAGAAATCTTCAAGTTCTAGTGATCAGAAATGGCGGTTTACTTGGAGTATGATTCTTGGATTGTGATCGTTAAAGATGTCAAATACAAAATCGGTTTAGAACAATTCATTGGATTAATATTGAAAGGCTTGATGATTTCATGGGATACTTTGATTTCTTATGGAGGTTTGAAGGATGATCATGGAGGATTGATTTTTCAACCACTTTCAAAGATTGAATGCTTGACTAAAGTTTGCCATAACTTGACAAATGAGAGAGATAAAAATGAAGGAAAGGAAAAAGAATTGTTTGATAAGTATTTCATTTCTCTTATTGATAACCCAAGTGATCTTCATGCTCTTAAGTTTGTTGAAGATGTTCTTCATGTTCATGATAAGAAGATTCAAGTTGATTCTCAAGATGAAAAAGTTTTTTGCTCGATTGGAGTTCAAACCGATGATATTTTGTGTTCTTGTGATTTGTTTGAAGGAATGATTCCTTATCGGAAGCCGGTGATCCAAGAAATTCACAAGTATCAAACTCCAAAAGATTTGATTCAAACTCATAAAGTTGAAGTTGTGGAAAGTGGGTTTGTTCATGAAATCAAGTCTTCAAGATGCAAAAAGATGAGAAAGAAAAAGAAGAAGAAGATTAATCGGAAAAACAAGCAGGTTTACTCACAAAAATTGTCAAATGTTGTGAAGCCGAAATCCGTGAAGCAAATTTGGGTTCCAAAGCAACAATCTCCAAGTGTTGCATTGAATTTGAAGTCAAAACCCAAAAGTGTTGGTGGTTCTTTTGAAGATGTTCTTGGATCGTTGCAGAACACGAAGAACAAGTTGTACATCACGCATAGTGGGTGGTACAATGTTCAAATTGGAGATTTTCTCGTTCCAACAAAAGAACCAAGATCTTCTAAATTTAATTCGTTCGTTGAAAATGGAACTCGATTCGTCAAAAAGGTATCTCAAATTCTCAAATGGATTCCAAAACGTCCATGATTTCGCTTCATATTTTACGTTTTTCATTTTTGATCGATTTGTCTCATTGGATCAAATCCGTTTCAACCCCGTTGATTGATCCAATTATTTTTGTTTAGATCAAAACATAAGTCAAACGCATTTGTTTATATTTCAAAATTATTGTACATTTGTTTTCCAAGCCCAACAATATCGAATAGTGTTCGTCATTTCATGAGCCCAAATTCCAATCTCATTATTCGTTCTTTATGTGAGCCCATTTCGTTATTTTGATTTGATAAATTCATTCACAATTCTTAGTTATGTACAATACGCATACATGTGTTGTATATTCTTGACTTTCTTCAAGATCGGAATTCATGTGTCTTCACTTTCTCTCGCTGTGATTCGATCGAGTCTTAATATTTAAAATTGATTTTGACTGGAACATCAAAATCGAAATCAAATATTGAAATCAGAAATTGATATTTCAAGTTTGTTTTGTTGGTAATTCAATCTGATTTGTGAGTCGACTGTTGAAATCAAAAGGTCAAAATATAAAAGTCAAAATTGAGAATCAAGGTTGAGAGGTTGACCTCGAATGGTTACAGGTCAGACTGAGTTCGATGTTAAGCATCGACTTGGAAGGTGTTGTGTGAGTTCGCAAGTTCGATTTGTGCGAGTTCGATCGATGATGATTGGAGTCGATTGTTTGGTTTCATTTGGTTTTGACAGACAAATTGTATTTGGGAAAGATTTGAAGATAGTCACAGGTTGGAATCGATTGTTGATGTGAAGAAAAAGCGAAGTCTGGAATGAATTTGGATATCGTTTGAGTTTAGTTTGTTGTTGCTGGGCTGTTATCAGTGAAGATTTAGAGTCGATATTTTAAAGTCATGTTACGTTGAATGAAAAGCGAAGAGTGAAAGTTTGGAGTTTGGATTCGTTGATTTGGAAACGAAATTGAATGGTTGATTTGTTGAAAGTGAAGACTTGGATTCGTTGGTCATTACTTAGGTTGAGATCGATTTTGGAATCGATTTTGGAGTTGATTTGATTTTGAATGAAGCCTTGAATTTGAACGAAGTTGATTTTAAGATGTACAGTTGATTCCGAATGTTAGTGTTGAATCGGAGAAAATTGTTGTGGAATGAACGATGAATTGATAAAGGATCTATTATTCGATTTTGGGTATGGTGAACTGGAACAAGAACAGGGTGAAGTTGATTTCGATTTAGGATGCTAACGGATTTCGAATGGTTAATTTGGGGTCAACCATCGATGTTAAAACAAAGCCAAAAACAAAGTCTTGAAAACAAAAATCGACTGGAATGATGGTTTGGAGTCGATTTGTGAATAGTATCACTTTTATGGTATCACTCCAGTTCGTATCTTCAAAATCGACTGGAAAACGCGAACTATGGAATTTGTTTTTGATAGTCGATGTGTAGTCAAAATCGAACAGGAACAATTTTGTTGAGAATTTTTGTTTGATTGGGGCAGATGAATTCGTACGAAGGGGAGAGAGAAAGAAAAAGTTTTGTACATTTAGTTTGCCTGATTTCGTATGTTTGGAGCACAAATAGCAGAATTTTCGAAAATAGTCCCTGAGGCTTCGAATGTTTGGCAGTTCATACCCAAATTCGAAAAAGGACTGTTTTTGCTGAAATTTGAAGAAAATACATTTCAGGCCCCTACAGTTTGTGCAAATTGACGATTTCTACCCAGCTTTGGAAAAGGGGGAGAGTTTTGCATATTTGGCTGTTTTGGGCGTAACGGGTCCCTGCAGAATTTTATTAGTGACGATTTTTACCCGGTTTTTGAAAAATCTTGCAACTTTCACCCAAAAAGTCAAAAATTTTCATAAATTGGAAATTTTTTGTGGCTTTTTCGTGATTGTTTTTCCATGCAAGATTTTTGGTGATTCATTTTTGGTACACATCAAGGGGGAGTATCGTGAAGACTATTCCTCGGGCGCTTCTCACCCTTAGTGGGTTTTATAATCATTTTTTGATTAGAAAAAGGTGGGAGAATGATGGGTATTCGAAGCTTCTCGGGTTTGTCGAATATTCATTTGCAGATTTGAAGACTGGTATTACTTCGAGGGGGAGTTTGGTCTTGATCGCGTTAGCTCGTTGGATATTGAAGCCGGACATCCAATCCTAACTTTGAGGGGGAGAATGTTAGGGTGCAAAGTCACTCTTGGATGTAGTGTTTTAGGCTTACCCTCTTGTATGTGTAAATGGGTTGAGTCTTTCCTATAAATAGGAAGTGAGTGACTCCCATTATGTAAGGAACCATTTGGAGTGTTAGACTAGAGAGAGAAATTGTGTACAAACCCATTTGTATATTCTTTCTAGATCTAATATGAGCTTACAAAGATTTATTTACTCCTTGTGTTCTTGATTTTACATGATGATTCACTAGATCTTTCTAATTCCGCACATGCCATCATAATAAACATCTCTACAGAATTTCGCACTATAAATGTAACCCCTATGCACCTAAAATTGGTCTAATGATTCCTAGTTGAACCCTAGCCAATTTTAGTGCATCATGACCTCTCTCTCATTATCCTCCATTTGTTCATGGTGTTTGTGACTTGTTTGAGGCATCACACTTGAGGTGCTAAGCTCTTGAAAGGCCATATTCTACAAGTTAGAATATAGAGGTATTTATCTAACTTGATTTTATGTTTCAAATATCAAATTGTATGCTAGTTGTAGGCTTCATGCTTTGGATGATTTTATTGCATGCATAACTAGAGAAAACTTAGATCCAAAGCATTAGGGTTGTATGTGCACCATAGGGTTGTTAGAGTACATAAAACCCAACAGTGATATCAGAGACATGAGTGTTTTTTGTTATATTCATGCATTGGTTGTTTGTTCAAAGCAAAAGAAAATCGTTTTTTGGAATCTGACAGATGACCACGACGTGGTGGACCATCTGTGTGCAGATTTTTAAGTTTTTGGCCATTTTTTGGATTAGAATCATTACCACAAACTGTTTTGGACTACTAAAAAATTGTTTTTATGATAAGGTAATGATTATCTTCATCCAATTAAAAGATAAATTGTCAAATTATAAAATAATTACTAGATTATATGATAAACTAATTATTTGTATTATTTGATTTATCTTGATACATGAATTGTAATTAGGTCCAATTGGTAAAAGATAATATGATTATATTATTAGTTTAAATTTGATCTAAATGGTTTTGAGAGGTTACAAAACTTGCCATCAAGTTTTGGAACTCAAAAGTTTTTTTAAGGAGTTACAAAACTTGTCATCAAGTTTGGAATCCAAAAGTTTTTCAAGAGTTACAAAACTTTCCCTCAAGTTTTGGAACTTAAAAAGTCTCTTTTATGAAACATTAACTCTAGTAATTGAAAGGTTTCAAAAGGTGCAACTCTTGGGTTCATAACCTACAAATTAATTAAATAGTTTTTAATTTTGAATTTTTTATAACCTTGGTGTTTTGAATAGTTTAATTACACTCTTATGGATTTTTACTAAGTTAATTAAATGTTTAATTAAGAGAGTATTATTAAATTCATAATCACATGGTTTAAGTTTAATTAAATTAAAAGTCTAATTTATTAATAGATTAAACCACTTAGTATTTTAAAAGTCTAAAATACACCCTTATACTATATAAAATTAAAAGCTTAATATATTATATATGTATGAATAAAAACTTAGTCTTACCGTTAGTAGGCCTCATTCACGAAGCTGGTCTATAAGGGGTGTTTAAGGAAGCGGCCTGTAAAATGACCGCTATTGGGTATCCAATCTTACCCACCGCACCCTTGACCAGTGGAGGGTTGTTAGCCGAATGGGTAGGATAGGACATTAATTCTCATTAAAGGTATAATGATAATTATAAAGTCACTAAATGTTTTATTAAATTCCCAATCTTAGTTACTTTAGGAAAAATGTGAATTTGATGTTAACCCATGAAATTGCACATTGCACCTTATTGGTCAGTTAGTGGAGCGTGTGTGGTTAACCGGCACACTAATGTGGACTAATGAAGGATGGCAATGGGTTTCTCGTAAATTATCATTGATCAATGGAGAGTGTATGGTTAACCGGCACATTGATTAGGTGATTAATGACATCGAGAGTACCAAACTAATTTGCATGGTTATTCACACCTTGTTTGTGATCCTCGGTATCCCAGTCACAAACTTGAAGGGCATAATCGAGATTAAACATGCCATTGAAAAGTTCAATGAATCTCAAAAGAATCTAGGAATTTCAATTCATTTAAAACCTAATGTTCATTTTCGTTTTTCATGGTGGAAATTGGTAAATCGTCATTTACCTACCTTCAAATATTTTGCAATTGGATTACAGCATCTCTCTTCCGAATCGCAGAATATTGTGTTGGGTCTTAGCCTTAATATTTCATTTGGGTGTTATATTAAGTACTTAAATCAATTAACTTGAATTTCTCCCTTGTAAATGTCTAGTTCTGACAACTATGGTCTTCCCGAATCTTTTGAAAAATAGCTTCCCTCACGAAGATGATGTTCCACATTTCGATCGTGGAAATGGAAATCATACTTCACTTCCTCCACCTCCTATAATTATTCTCCCTGACCCACGTTTTCGTCGACTTGAAAAGTTCAAGGTCACTCAAACCCTATTGGCAAGCAAACACCAAAATGGAAGGTCTGTGTGTGCACACGTCTTAGAGATGAAGTCACACATTGACAGGTTGGGAATGTTGGGAGTCAATATCTCGAGGAAGTTGGCTGTTGACTTGGTTATTCAGTCACTCCCCGAGTCGTATGGTCAGTTTGTTAAAGACTGCTATATGACAGATCACGACGTGACCCTTATTGATCTTACATATTTGCTAACTGCTACTGAATCAGCAATGATTTGGCACACTGGTAAAGCAAATTTGATTGGAAGATCTGTTTCGCAAACTTCCATGGACATTGACAATGGAAACATTGGAAGTCCAGAAAAGTCTTCCCAATGGAAAGGGAAAGACTAAGTCTGAGATTGTCCCATGTGCCATTCCAAAAGAATCTGTTTGTTTCTACTGCCAAGAGAAGGGGAATTGGTTGCGAAGCTGCCTTATTTACCTGAAGGATCACAAGGATGGTAAAGTCAAAGTGTTTGACTCTGCTTCAGGTAAGTCCACTATCTAACTCTATTAAGTTCCTATTTGTAGATTCTTAATACATGATGTGATAAGATCGCATTTTGACGTTTTGTAGGATCGAAGAAGAGAAATGAAGCTTAAAGGAAGAGTAACCTGAGTCTGATCGCGAAGAGATGGATTTCGATCGCATGGTTCGATGATCAGATTTTTGATCTTCTACTTAAGAGGTATGATAAATTTCTTAGAAACATGTAGTGATATAATTTTCATTTGTAATTGCATTGTAAGGACAATTTTTTCCGCAATTTTATAAATAAAGAAAAATTTGATTTTATCTTATTTTATATTTCCTTACAATGACATTTGTGAAAATTGATGTTTGTATGTATCTATTTTTAGCAATGTGGATTTGATTCTTTCGTTTGTGGTAGTGTCTAAATTTACCAAATAAGAAAAGATTCTCATCACCAAGTTTCAATTGGATAGAAACTTGGAATCATGCAACTTGTATTGTATGATGAATGAGAACCTTCATCTTTGGGAAGTTAAGACTAATTTCTTGTTCACATGTATATGTGAGTCAAGTGAAGGACTAGGGGATCTAGTACAAATTGTTGTGCACTAGTCCAGGTCCACTACAAAGAACAATAAGACTATTCATCATGATTTACTAAAAGTTTAGTGAATATGATCATGCTTACAAGATTAAGTATAATTCTGAATCATTGAAAAAGTTTCAATGTATAGCAGAAAAAATAAGAAGAATCAATTAGACAGAAAGATAAAAGTTTATCCAATCTGAAAAGGAAAGGAGAATAATTTAGTATCATGTTTTATGATCGTCTTAATGATTATGAAAACCATATCACAATTGATCCTCCAAGGACACCTTAGTGCACTTGTATGGCTAATAACAGGAATCGGGAATTGTTGAAATGGTTAAATCAATTAAGGTGAGTCATACTTCGTTCCAAAATCAAGTCTTAGAGTCATACTCCAAGATTGTTCCTAGAGTGACATATCTTAAGTAGGTTTATAACACATTTAGAATTGGTAGTTGTGGTGACTTTAAGACAAAGACCAACTAAGACCAATTATATAAAGTGTTTTTCCTTGATAAGAATTTGCACTGACTCTTGAATATTTGTTTTTCAAGGAGTGTTTCTTGACAAGAGAATCTTTTATGTCAAGAAGTCAGTAGGAGTCTTAAAGATCTTGAAAAGTTTCAAGAACTAATCAAGGATGAACCTATTGTGTATCACTAGCTCACGGCTTGAGGTCTGTAACCTATCGTGTTGACATATTCTTGTTTCTGTGCCCATTCCAGTTAAAAGTTGACTATGCATGTGAGTTCTATGAATTCTCAATTGTTTGTATAAGGCGAAGGACCTTGATCAGTGACAGTTCATTGGTCTGTATAGGTGAGCTGCTTAACAACTTGGAAGGCATGGTAGGCCCTTGTGCTGCCAAGTGGCAAGAAATTAAGATTGAACAAGTTCAGTCCATATGAGTTTGAATTTTTCCTAGACCTTGTCTTATGATAATGGTTAAGAATGACAGATTCACATGGATAGGAACACATACACCATAAAATCTAAGTGTCATAAGGTTTCTCTCCAATTCATGAAAATGATTGTGAGGAAACGCTTTCACTAAGTAGATTTTAAGGAGATAGCAGTTGTGTTAATTGCGTTCTCAAATTCGATTATGATTACAGCATCCTTCTTTATAATTTTAATTGTGAGAAATGGCAAATAGTTTGAACATTCGGAACTTATTGCTGTAAGTTCTGAAATAGTTTAGACACACATATGGGCTTTCTAATAAAAGGTGTATGAGCTTAGATAAAGCCTTATCGAAGCATCTCATATCAGAAATCTGAACTTGGGAAGAAAGTCAATAAAGTATTGATTTGTAGAAGTCCAGTTGATTTTGGATACATGTCAAAGCTAGTGGGAGCATAAATGTTATGCTAGTAACAAAATAATTGTTATGCTAGTGGGAGCATAATTATTATGGTAAGTGTTGCGAGTTAGCAATACTATTTATAGGAAACAAAGTTCTAATTTGCAAGGTTGCAAAGGTTGAAAAGTTGTTTCGCTATAGCAAGAGAGAGGATACTTATACGTTATTTCGAATCTAAAAGTTTAGATTGAAGTATTAATCAAACTTAGTCATGGATATATATGAATACCATGTTGAAATATTTCAAAATTGGAAATTCTATATATGGAAATATTATAGCAAAAGACTGGTCAAGTATCATGTTTTTATGTAAGACATTATGAATCGTGTCCCATATGCTTCGGATATAGGATCGATTGCATATGCTATAATATTCACGTGTTCTAATTTTCCAAATGCCTAGGTCATTAAGAGGGAAAAAGGACTAGAACCGGATATGACTAAAGTGGTTAAACAACTGTCAAGGACAATCTAAGGTTCGCTAAGGATTGGTTGCTTAAGGACAGTTGGAAGTATAGTAATGGATGGACCATATTGAGATTATTATGAATAGACATAGTTTTATTAATAATGCATTGTCATATGGCAAATATGGAAATGTTTTCATAATGGGAGTTGGATATTAAGAATCTATGTGTAGGTTAGAAACCTTTATGCAAGAAGGATGTTCAAAGGAATGTACTTTGAGTTTGAGACTTCGCTTCCTTGGAATTGTTTTGTTATCAATCTCAATTGGAAAGTTTTGTAATGTCGTTGGCAAAATCTCTGTGACTTTGGTACCTCGACATTAAAAAAGGAATCATTTCATGATAGTTTAGAATCTAACACTTGTGATAAAGATTTGGAATTGTGAAATGAGTTTCATTGGAAATGTCTTCTATTGATCTATTTCACAAAGAAAGGACCATAGGTAAACATAGTGTGCATGCTTGGAGCATGGGATAACTATTGTTTCAATTCAAGTATTAAGTTGATTAATCGAAACATTATACAATGAATAATGTGTAATCAATATGGTGATTAAATAAAAGGTGCTTTATTTATATTCAAAAGTTTTGAGACCATATTGAATTCGATTATTCTTGTGTTTCACTTTGCATGTTTTTACTTCCCGAATAACTAGGTTATTCAAACATCCACAGTCGTTCATACTTTGGAAGTAAGTAATGAAGTGAGATTGTCATGAATCCGTCTGTAGATTGTCTAAGGCTTTAGGCATATCAAAGTTTGCTGCAGTGTTCATGAGTACTCCTGTAATAAGATTTGAGTATTGGATTAAACCCACGCTCATGTGAATCACTTCATGGATTTCATCACGAGTGATTGTGAGACGATAATATCTCATATTCTTGAAAGGGAGACATATATTTGCAGTTTACAAATTGGTTACACATTGATAATATGTAAATGCACCAGTAACTTGGTGTTATAAAACATATTAGTGCGTGTGATTTGATGAGTAAACAGAGCAAGCATATGAGTCGAAGTTTATCCGTTCCTTTTACCCTAAGAGGGATAAAAGCGATATCTGTGGGCCCCTCAATGATTTAGTGATGACAACCCTAAGTGCTTGGCCAAGCCTGGACTAATTTGATTTGTTCAATTAGTCAGTCGTCATAAATCGGAAATCGGGGAACAACACATGGACAGAGAGAATGATTATAATCCATGTCTCATGTCCATACGATATCTATAATGGAGGAATATATCATCCCTTATCTAATGGACGCGTTAGAGGTCGATAGGGGCTTTTGAGAGCTACAATTGCTAATCAGATTTTGGAGTCGTACTTGCAAGAATAGTTATTAGACTTATCCAAGTGGGAGACTGTTAGATTAGGTGTCTACGCCCATAACTATAATTGGTATGTACTTGACCCGAGAGTAGCATGGTCCATTTCGGGTTGCCTTCACCAGAACAATTTGATAGGATGGATTTTGAGAAAGAGGTTATCTGTGATTTATTAATATACTATAAGTATAATTTATTAATTGAGAAATCATATTATTTAATTAGTATTGATCAAGAATTAATTTGGAATTAAATTAGTGATCAAAAGAGACTAATTAAATTAACGGGGACTGATTAAGTAAATTAGTGATACTTATAGTTTAGGCTAATGATCCATGATGATTATGTAGACTAAATCTTTGTGGAGTCCATGAGATTTAGTCCAAAGGGCTTATCATATGGATTATTGGATTAAAGGCCCAAGGGAGTGGATTAGGGTTTACGAGTTGAAACCCTAGGAATTCCACACTATAAATGTAACCCCTAATGCACCTAAAATTGGTCTAATGATTCCTAGTTGAACCCTATCCGATTTTAGTGCTTCATGACCTCTCTCTCATTATCCTCTATTTTTTTCATGGTGTTTATGACTTGTTTAAGGCATCAAACTTGAGGTGATAAGCTCTTGAAAGGCCAAATTCTACAAGCTAGAATATATAGGTATTCATCTAACTTGATTTTATGTTTCAAATATCAAATTGTATGCTAGTTGTAGGCTTCATGCTTTGGGTGATTTTATTGCATGTCTAACTAGAAAAAACTTAGATCCAAAGTATTAGGGTTGTATGTGCACCATAGGGATGTTAGAGTACATAAAACCCAACATTTATATGTCTATTGTATGAGCTGGTATACTTGCATGCTAGTGCTGTTAGGTCAGTGATAGATTGGCCTGATATGTGATGCTTTGCAGCCTTGGGAGTATTGGATGCTATGTGGGAATGGGAATATCTATTGCTATCAGTAATTGCTAAGTGTATGCTTTAAAAATTGTATATGGTTAGGATCTTATAGCCTTAGAATAATTGACTTGGCCTTATTTCCTAATCCTCGTTTAGTTGTGGTCGTAGGGTAAAGTATTTTATTCGACAGTCTATTTGATCCTATTCTGTGTATAATTTGCATGCATAAGACAACCGATAGTGACGTTGGAAATTTCTATCATGAGTTGTGGTATGTGGATTGAATGCCCTATGATCGTTCTATGAATTGGAGCGTTATTGCATGAACGCTGCTTGCTTTGTGCTTTGTGCTTTGTGCTTTGTGCTTTGTGGAACTCTTAGGTAATGGGAGTTAGCTACTAAGTAAATATGAATGTATTCATGAGGTGGGTGACTGGCATTATGGGGAGTTCTTCAGCAGCTGATGGCAGGGTGAGGTCGGGAACCTAGGAGAGCCTAGGAAGTGCTTCAGTGGGTTTTGTGGCGCTGCTTAGTGAATTTTTGGTGCATCAGTTTGAGTAGGCGACTTATAGGATTCAAGATGATTCTTGAGGAAAGTATGGATAGGTGTGGAAGGTAGTATTGGGCCCGTACTACTGAAAGCACAGGATCCATACTTGAATTAGGGAGAGTCTTGGAGAATCTAAGAAGCTTGTAGGAGGAGGATTTTTGGGTGTGTTCTGATCATTGGCATGTTGTATTTCAGTTTGGTGATGAGCACTCAGGGAGGAGCTTTAGGTTCTAGTTCCGGCTCAGGTGGAGGTACTGAGCCGATCAGTGAACAGATTCAGGAATTCATCTCGTCGGAGATTACCCGTGGTATTCTGGAGCAGTCTCATTTGATCTTTGGTTCAGCTAAGGAGTAGATTCTGGAGCTCTTGGATGAGCTCTTGGGTGCGATCCGTGCTGAGGTTATAGCTATCATTGGAGCTCACACTATTTGATGATGTGAACAAGAGACCGATTTGGAGCACCTAGGAAAGAGGGGGCCATATCGGGTGCAGACAATGGAGGGTCCTAGGAAAAGACCCAAGACTTCGGATCAACGATTAGGAGGCCAGCAGGGCCGGGCTCAGTGCGCCACGTACGGGAAACTGCACGATGGAGCTTGTCATTCCAGGGGTATGGGTTGCTGCAAGTGTAGCGGGATTGATCATGTCAATAGGGATTGTCCTTAGGGGGCAATCCCATTATGTTTTATCTGACACCAAGTGGGCTATAAGAGGGTCGTATGTCCGATGAGGAGGGGAGGATCAGTGAGTGCACCTTCTCCGACTATTTTTTACAGATCTCTGATAGTCGTGAGGGTAGGGAAGGAGCCCCAGCAGAGAGGAGACGGTCATTGTAGTGTTAGTCAGGGGAGGCCCGTGCTCCAGCTGGTGATTTTGCAGGTATGTTATCTTTTGCGTTATTTTCAGTTGTTATCAGTATTCATGTTGCTTGGAATTTTATATTGGTTTAGGTAAGTGTTATCTTTTGTTTAATTCTCTGTTATTATTGGGATATATCTTCGAGAATTGTTTTATGTCTTTTGCATGACTTGAATCATTAGTGGGTTATTGAGGGGTTGTATCTCGTGTAGTGGGTTCCCAAAGTCTTCGGTTATTATTATGGGTTTGGTCGAGATCGGTTCATGGGTATTGTGTGGAAGGTCTATGGTCAGGATTCAGTGGGTTAGATCTCCAGTAATCGTCAGGGTTCGGTGGTTTTAGTATTTGTTTCGGTAGGAGCAGCGGATGCTTATGGATGGACTTTTGGGTTCAAGCAATGTTGTTGCTAGGAGAGGAGTGGTAGCAGGAAGATGGTAGTGTTAGTTGCATGAGTTATTTGGTCATCGGAAGTGTCAGGGGAGTTTATATTTGCATGGTTGTAGTCAGTTAGAATTCAATGATTCTTTGAGAATGGAAACTAGGGTGAAGATTCGTCAATTTAGGGCAAGGGTTATGGTTTTTTTAGTCACCAGCATAAGAACTCGGAGAATTGGTTTGGTATCGTGGGAGGTGATTTGGATTATCAGATTGGCTAAGATTTTAGGAGCATTCTTAAGGGTTTCAGGAGTTGGGCGATCCTTGAGTTTGGTTAGCAATGGAACGCTAGTATTGATTAGCAAAGGTTATAGGCGGTTCATGTTATTTGTGGTAGACGGGTAGGAGATCCATCAGAATTAAGAGGTGAGAGAGAGATTCGTCGAATCCAAGTGGGGGAGAGGAACGACCCGATTGGCTGTTCAGATGGAGGTTGTGTAGGTGGGAGTTCAGGAAACTCCCAACCGATGGTTGGCGTCTCCTTTATTATCCATAGTAGACTTATGATTGAGTCCAGGTTGAGGACTTCGAAATTCGAAATATGTCCCGAACATCTGTCGGGATGCAGTTGGATGCAGGTTTCGGCTCAGAATGTGTGGAGTTGTGATGATTAGGGTGTGGCAAGGCCATGGGTGGTAACCATGGTTGGTTGATGTGTTGTAAGACTGCGATGGGATAGTAGCATTCACCAGTCTGAGGTAGACTATTGTTAGCGGTGGTCACGAGCGTGGAGGGCGAATCAGTTCGTGCCTTGGGCACGCCGGCCAGGATTGTCGAGGAGTGTTCTCTATTTTAGTTTGAGGACCAATGGGGTCCGAGGCGGAGTCGGGCCTGAGTAGCTCATGATGGGTGGGACCCGTAGGCGAGGCCCGTGTGTTTATGGCAATACATGTTGGACCTGGTAGAGACCGTTAGGTCAAGGTTTTAGATCTTGAGTGCCAAGATCAAGTGGATGGTCAGGGTGTGACGCAGAGGGGTTTATAGGCTGGGTAGCCTCATTGTTTGGACTCTTGGGAACCTACTGATTGTACCAGGTGCGAGACTGGTAGTCTTAGATATGGTTTGGGAACAATTATATATCGGTCAAGTGAGGGGTCGTCGAGAATCAGAAGGATTTGGTGTGAAATGCAAGTGCAGATTTGTGGATCTTGGGTTATGAATCAAGTATCGAAATGGTTTTTGGGTAAGATCTCGTGTCGGGTATCGCGAGTGTTTTGTGCAGGATTTTCGTTGCATTGGAATAAGAATTGGGGTACCTATATGCCAAGGGCATCAATCGTAGGGTTCAAGGGTAATGAATGGGTTCGGTTTTGATGATAGATCAAGCTCTTATGAATGTGTCTTGGATTGATTCTATTCATGAAGGGTATCAAGATAAGCCAAGGCAGTATTATTGATTTGGAATTCATGTGTAGAGTCGCTTGTTATTCAGGGCATATGCTAAGTCGCTTGCAATTGGATTAAATAATCTTAGATTGGTTGATTGGACCCTGTTGCGCAGCTCTCGTTTGAGTCTAACCGTAATAGGGATGAATTTTCTACTCAAAGGATTATCCGAGCCTCCTGTCAAGTATAAGTGTGTTGCAGGGATATTTGGTCTATGATTCTGTTTTCTAGTGGGAACCTCAACTTATCAGATATTGAGTAGTCAGTTGGGAGATAAGTGGAATAGATTCATCAATGATTCAGTATGGGCGATCTGTCAGGGAGTCAGACTATCTCGAGACTTCAGATTTCAGATTGAGTAAAGAAGATTATGTTGTAAGGGATTCGTCCACCTTTGGGTTATAGAGCCCTGTGAGGGTTGGTTTCGGTTGCCTTGGGAAGGCAGGGGTATGCTCGGGGTTGTGGCCGTGTTGCTCAAGTTGTTAGGTGTTCCGGAGATGGTATGGAAGGATTTAGAGGACGAAATCTAATTTAAGTAGGGGAGAGTTGTAACGCCTCGTATCGAATCGTTTCCCATTTTGGGGATGGTGATCAGAGATTGGGTAGTAGCAAGCTTCAGACCCTTGAGTAATTGAGATTTGGACTCATTTGGGGTTGGATAATGTAATTTGGATGTTTCAGGTATTCAGTTTGTGTTTTGGGGTCAAAGGGCATTTCGGTAATTTTTCAGCTTGGGCTTTTGTGGAAAGTGGATGTTCGTTCAGGATATCTTATGGCAAGTATGAGTTGATAATAGTTTAGAGCTTCTCGATACCTTTTAATGGATATAAGAATGGTCGAAATCGGAGTTGTATCGAGAGAGTTATGGCCTTCAGAATGAATTAGGGTTAAAGGGGAAACCCTAGTACGCGGGGCGTACTGATGAGAAGGCGGGTACGTGAGGTGTAGTGAGGAGTACGCGTAACATAGTGCGAAGATGGGTCGGGGTGCGATACCTCATACGCTAGGCGTACGAGGATGTACGTTGGGCGTACGAGGGTCAGTTTGAAACCCTAATTTTTAGGGATGTACCCTAATTAAGCTTAATGTTAGCCCCTTTCCTTCATTTCTAAGTCAGTATCCACACTCTAAAACCCTAAATCGACCTTGTAGCCTCTTGGAGGTGTTCTTGAGCTATTGGGAGGCTATGATGCTCATTTTTTTTGCCCGTGGGAAGGAAATAAGAGAAGTTGGAAGTTGCTTAGCTTGGTGGGAAAGCTGTGGATCCAGAATCATCACCTTGTGGGGAAGATTTTTGAGGTAACAAGTTTGCATCTTGGCTTATGTATGATTAGATCTCTTCATGACTAGTTTATTATAATTTTAGTCTTCTTTTTTAGATTATGGATGATTTAGGTTGTTTATGGGTTTATCCTTTCAGATCTGAGTTTGTTTTGGTATCCTTGAGCATAAAGGTGCAAGCTTTATGTGTATTATGGTGTCATGCATGCATTAAGTCAACCATTAAGTCCCTTTTAAGCTTAAGAGCTTCTTTTAGCCATGTATGAATGTCAAGTTGGTAACTTTACATGGTATTCCAGCTCAAGGAGGTCAGATCTGTGTTTTAGAAGCTTTGTCTTAATGGATTAAGTGAAAATCGAGTTTGGGCTAATTAAGGGTGAGTCCGCTGGGCGTACAAGCAGGTACTCGCAACGTACAAGCCTCCAAGTGAGTATGTTGCACGTACGTGCCTGTACGCCCCGCCTACTCGGTCTGAATGGGCTTTGTGTGTTTGGGCTTTGGTTTGGGCTATCTTTTGGGCTTGGATTGCTTGGGGCTTTATTGGGCCATCTATAAACAAGTGTTTGGATTGGGGAAATGTTAATGGGATTTAGGGTAAGGCTCATGTAAGTGTTTGGGTCAAATTTGGAAAATTAGGCCATAAATGGGATTTGGATGATTATTGGTTGGTGGGCCTTTATGATGAGGATTTTGGGCCTTAGTCTTGGACGAAACTAGGTGAGGGGTAAAATGGTCTTTTTGCCCCATATATGGATTATTCGACTAGGTTTGGAACCCAATTGTCAAATTGGGTGTTACTTGTTTGATAGCGTGGGGGTTTTAGAGGATATGCAGTCAGAGAGTATCTGTGGGATTCAACTGTTCGAGGTGAGTCTTCTCACTATGTCCATTGGTCGAAGGCACCAATGTCGGCCCATTACTTGTTATGTAGAATGTTAGTTTCTCTGTGATGCTTGCATGAAAGACCATGGGGGTATCCCATGGCACTTGGATATCAGACCATGGGGGAGCCCATGGAATTCCAGGTAAAGACCATGGTGGGAGCCCATGGCACTTGGATATCAGACCATGGGGGGGGGGGGGGGGCATGGCATTCCAGGTAAAGACCATGGGGGTAGCCCATGGCAACTCTATGCATGTTGCATGATGTTTTGTGGTTATATGTTATGTGGTATTTTGGGGAACTCACTAAGCTTTGTGCTTACCGTTTTTAGTTTATGTTTCAGGTACTCCGGTTTTCTAATGGTAGAGCTCGGGATGATTGCAGAGTACACACCACATGTTTCCGTAGTTTGTGAATTACTCTGATTTAATGATGTTTTGCTAAAAGTTAGTTACATTGGTTAATGGGAAAGATATGTATTAACGACTTATTAATCTAAAAACAAAAAAATTTATGTCATAATTTTCGGGTCGTTACAAAATATATAAATTTCTTATAGAGTGAGAATTAGCTATTGTCATTTAAAGTAAAGTTATAGAACTCGTCGAGAGCTTTCTGGGGATATAAAGAACGTCAAAACGGAGCTCGTATGGAGATGTTACGCCATTTTGAAAATGTGTAAAATCATGTGCGCGAAGTGTGTGGCGTGTGCGATGACATGGCACCACGAGAGGACGCCACATGGCATGGTCGGGAGCCGCCTTCCACCGAGAGATATGTCGACGTGGATCCATGAGATTTTGTGTAACATCCATAAAATTTTAATAAAATTTACACTTTTCAAAACAACCCATTTATTAGAGAGGTGTTTATAAAACCGTTGTTTCCAAAACCTTTATTTAAAACCGGAATCATTTACACATAGTTTTCAAAAAAATAACGTTATCAGAGTATCCCAGAAACCATAAGTTCCAAAAACACGAGGATGTGTACGGTCACACCTTCACCTTGCTACGATCCACTGAGGTACCTGAAACCATAAACCAAAATTGTAAGAATGAAGCTTAGTGAGTTCCCCCAAAGTACCAACACACACAAAAATAACACATATCACAAACATCATACTACGGTCCAATCAACCATCGGGTTGGAATATCCCAGACCCCTCAACCATCGGGTTGGAATGCCAACATACTATGGATCCAATCAACCATCGGATTGGAATATCCCAGGCCCCTCAAACATCGGGTTGGAATGCCAACATACTATGGGTCCAATCAACCATCGGGTTGAAATACCCCAGGCCCCTCAACCATCGGGTTGGAATGCCAACATACTATGAGTCCAATCATCCTCGGGATGGAATACTCTGGGCCCTCAACCATCGGATTGGAATACCCCATCATGTTGGCTTACGCACAAAGCAGTGAAGCCTCAGGCACCAATCAAACATGTACACATATAACAGATAATCATATAATGGTCTACAACCAGTCAAACAGATCTAACAGATCACTAAGCATAGCAACATCCTATCCACCAGGATACAGGTCATGACATCATAGCAACATCCTATCTACCAGGATACCGATCAAATGATCATAACAGTACTCAATCATACGAAAAATCAGGATAACAATCCAAAGGGCTGACCTTGGTGCCTTCGATCCTGTTAGTACAGTGAGGAAGACTCACCTCAAACGGTAGATAAATCCCACAATTGCTGCAGCTACTACGAACCGGCTTCCACGAACTGAACCAAACAACTAAACCATTCTTTAATACTTACCCATGGAATAACCACCAAGCACTAATCCCTTAAATGGTCCAACTAACCAAGCCCACAAATGGCCCAAGACCATTGGGACCAAACAAGGCCCAACTCCATTGGGCCCACTAAGGCCTAATTCACCATTTTAGGCCCATTTGGGAAAGCCCAACTAGAAATACATTACTCTAAAAATCCTTAGTCCATTATGAGCCCAAACCAAAGGATAAGTCCAAGACCAAGCTAGCCAAGAATCAAAGAGTCCAAACTTGCACAGGAGGTTCTCATGTCGTGAGCACCTTATGCTCACATTGTGAGGTCATGACTTTTGTCCAGAAAATTCTTCGAACACCCTCTCACGTCGTGAGGTCTTATCCCTCACGTCGTGAGTCCAGATCTAACCAAAAATGAGCATTAAGATCTTAATCCATTAAGCCTTAACATGGGACAGTCTAGAGGGTCTTCCTTGACCCCAAGGACCATAAAAATCGAAGCTTTTTGGACATGCATGTCCAATACATGTCTCGAAGATCAACTAGGTCACAAATGAAGAAATACAACATCAAATCTTATGCGAGAGTCATAAAACTCTACCTAACTAAAGATCTAGCAATTATCACACTCAAGGGACCCTGGAGATCCATAAAGTTGGCAACTTTATGGATTCTAATAACCACACCAACTTGGATCTAGAGAAACAAGCACCAAAAATCTAGATCTAGGCTTATGGACACATAAAGCAATGAACTTGAAACTCACAATAGGTCCAGAAGGTGTCAAAATGGATGATGGTGAGGCTTGAATGCAGAAATGGTGGACTATATGCTCTTCCTCTTCTTCTTTACACCTCCAAAACTCCACCAAAAGTTCAAGAACACAAGGAGAGGCTAGGGTTAGGGTTTTACTGAGTTTAGGGGTGAGTGAGGCTGGTTTGGAACCCTAAAATGGAGCTTATGGTGTTTAAATACGATGGAAACCCTAAAAGATCGTGGGCTTGGGCTGCAGCGTTACTCACATCGTGAGCTCTTAATGCTCATGTCATGAGCACGATTTAAATCAACGTTTATGTTTAATCGCTTCTCACGTCATGAGCTCCAACTACTCATGTCGTGAGCTTTCGTGAGCTTAGTTTTTCCCAAATCCTTTCCAACTTCGAACAGTCATATCTTCTTCGTTTCAACTCCGTTATCTACGATCCTTATATCCACATAAAGGTGGCGAGAAGCCCTACACTTCTAACAACTCATCATAGTCTTAAATCTTTCCGAACGAGAACCCAAAAATACAAAAGGCCCAAACTAACAAATTACGATTATACCCTTAGCTCCGAAACGTCATCGAACACTCGGACTACTTAGAGTTCAACACCCTCATCCAAAAAGGGCCAACTCCTTTATTCCCCAAGGACTAAAAATGACCTAATTACAACCCAGGGAATGAATTTGAAAATACATGAAAATCGGGGTGTTACAACTCTCCCCCGCTTAAATTCGATTTCGTCCTCGAAATCATCCTTTGCCATCCCTGGCATGTCCGACATCCTGAGGGACACACCCACAACCTTGAACATACCATGACCTTTCCAACGCGACCAAACCCAACAGAAAGTTTCCAATCCGAAGA
The DNA here is from genome assembly GCF_052849685.1 of Lactuca virosa. NCBI lineage: Eukaryota > Viridiplantae > Streptophyta > Magnoliopsida > Asterales > Asteraceae > Lactuca > Lactuca virosa. The sequence continues at coordinate 272,043,124 of NC_136433.1, forward strand.
AAACAAATCCATAATCGCAGGAAGCAACCCAACCCTACTTCACCTGAAAATCTGCAATCTGGAATCTCTAACTCGGTCTGACTCCCCGATAGACCGCCCATGCTAACCATTGTTAATTCCATTTCCCCTTATCCCCTAAACTGACTGCTCAACCTTGAACACCTGAGGTTCCTACCAGAAAACAGAATCACAGATCATACACTGCTACCTATAATTCTTTACTTGACAAAAGATTAGATATTCCTTCAAGAGAAAGCTCGTTTTGATGACCAAATTCTCAGGGATATAATGAACAACGGGAGGTAAAATGGGAGATGAACCCCTTTTATTGTTGACCAGAAAATGCTTCCTTTAGCTCCCGAACCAACATACATATAACAACCAACTAACAAGCACAAACACTCATACCTGGCCCAATCAGCCTCGGGCTGGAATACCAGGCGTGCCTACGACGGGTCCAGTCATCCTCAGGATGGAATACCCTGGTATCATGCACATGTTTGGCCCAATCAACCCTCGGGTTGGAATACACAACATGTCAGGTCCAATCGATCATAGGTATGGTCATCCTCGGGATGGAATACTCTATATTGGAATACCAATATATACATAACTCAGGTCTAACTCACAACTTGAGATCCAAGGACCTACTCTTGCATTTCACCCAAAATCTTTTGATTCATCACAACCCTCACTATACCTGGATACAAAGATTCCCCCAACCGCCACTAAGACTACCAGTCTCACACCTGATCTAGTCACCAGGTTCCCAGAACCTGGAAGACAAGGATATTCTAACCCCAACAATCTTCGATTACACCATTGATGATGACTTTACACCTTCCGCCTGGAACTCGTGACTCGCACCACAAACCCAAAGATTCTCCACTTACTTCATAGTTTCCCAGAATACCGACCTTGCACGGATACACTCGCTATTCCCAATGCAAGTTTCCACCAAAAGCCCCCTCAAAAATGGCCACTCATATTCTCCTCACAAAACCAACTTTAAAACTGATGAGCCTTTATTGAAGCTACCCCCAGTCCCGAGCGGGACACTACCAGATACACACCTAGTTGATCCTTGAAAATGTATCGACTGTGAACTTCATCCAAAACCAAACCCTAATACACTCGACTCTTGACATGCTATTACCAACCACTGCCTTGATGACCAAAGATGATCAGACCCAAAAATTTCCGCGGTACTACCAACTTCTATCGGCTCAGGCGTATCCCCCACCTGAATGAGAACTCGTCGACCCAAGGGTCGAGGACACCTGACACTTACTCCAGAGAATCAACACCCACTCGGAACGGAACATATCCGCTTCTAGAAATGAATTACGTATAAAACAAGCTACTACCCAAGCAAAACCTTATGAACCCATGGTCGCACACAACCTGAGGATAGGATAATGGTCGAACTCTTGACCCAATTTGAATTCTATAACCCAACAGAACCATGCATATTCTTAAGAAACCCAAACCTCATCCAAAAGAAAGGGTTTCCCGAGGTAAAGTAACACACCACCTCTATCAGTAACAGAAGCCATCCTCATCACCGATCGAAAGAAGGTCCTATACTTGATTGAGACTACACGGATCCTACCAATACGAAACTAGCTCGAGAAGACTTCCAAGGCGATCTCGAAGGTTTCCAAACCCGAGCCTGCTATGAATAAGAAATTCCACTCTACCCCTGAGGACGAACTTAACCAAGGACCAAGGGAAACATAAACACACTGCACTGGAGGGTGGGTGACACATTCCTCGCTCTTAACTATCGCTTATTGAATCGTTCAAATAAGTCCCACTGAAAGATGAACTCAACGACCAACGGTATAGGACACCCTGACACCTAAACCAGAGAACCATAACCCACATGGGGCTGAACATACCCGCTTCTGGAAAGGTTCATCGATCAATATCTGCCCAACAAATCTAAAAGCAGCAATCCGGACAGCAACTGACAAAACCTTCAATGACTGACGCTCAACCTGAGAATTCCTAATTCTCCCCCACTTAGAACACTATCCACCACCAACTGATGGTGAATCCAAAACATAACTTAACTGACCCAACCAAGTATCACCATACTTAACCATGGAATGAATAACATACGCAAAATAATCTTCCAAATGCAGATCAAACGAAACCCAAGAGAAATCTGATTTCCAGCTGAAGGCTTCCGACCCAATCCAACAAAATTCCAACACAATACGATTCTCGACACAACCCCGAAGAAAACAGGAGATGACACACCTTCAAAGCATCCGAAGAAATCCCGATCTCCTCCTCCTGAGTTACCCTGACCTACCTGAGAGTACGCCTGAAGACTCCCCTTCGATCCCAGGTGACATAAACTAATCAACATGATTCCCTTCCCTGCTTGCAATCCCAACGACAATCTAACGCCAAACTTTCCCGTCTCCTGAGACTAGGGGCTCTTACTTGCCTCACAAGATACTCATGCCACATCAATCCACCTGCGCTCACCAGCGTTGAAACACTGCCGCCAACTACTGTGATCAATTGACCCCTAGCTGGAGATACAACCCGACCCTGGGGTCACAAGCCCGCTCGCTCCTTCGAACCCAGAAAACTGAAAGGGTACAACCCTTGCCACAGATGATGAAATTCTAATCCATCAATCAACCACTCTACTTCCAGCTGTAAAACCCACCCGATCATGATCATCGCTCCCTTCCTGAGACCCGCAACTCACATTTCCGACCTTGAGCAAAACCCTCGAGGCCTCAAACCAAAACTCACTAGGTATGCACCAACAACTCGAATCCATAATGCCGCCAGGCTCATAACACATACCAAGCCCATCCCCATGGCTGAGCAACCATAACCAAAAGATTGAAGGTAACAGAACCACTGCCGCGAATCATGGTATCCAACCATGCTACCTTCCTTGACCAGCCCTTAGAATCCCCGAGATCTTCCTTGATTCGAGTATGGATCTTGTGCTTTCAGTAGTACGGGCCCAATACTACCTTCCTCACCTATCCATACTTTCCTCAAGAATCATTTTGGGTCCTCTAGGAGCTAGTCATAATACACTCTTGTAATATTCCCAACAACGAACCACAACACTAAAATACCCCCTAGGCTATCCTAGGATTCCACTCTTCTCTGCCAACAACTGCTGAAGAACTCCTCACAACGTCAATTAGCTATTTCATGAATACAATCACATGCAACAAAGTTCAGATAATCCTTCGAGTAACAGACTCATCACTACAACGGTTAGACTCAGACGAGAGCTGCGTAGCAGGGTTAAATCTGTCACTCTGAGATTATCCAACCCTTTTCACATGTGAATTGACATATTCACTTAATAACTAACTCACATCACTCATGAGTTCCACAAAGCACAAAGCAGGCAACATTCTCGCAGAAGAGCCGACTGGCACTAAAACACAATAAAATCAAACAAATCCTCATGCAAAATTTCCGATCTCCAACTCCCAATATCTCGGGTGCACCTCCGTCCTGCTCTCACTCTTCCAAGAGTGGCTAATCATTCTTCGTGCTGACCCAGTATACACTGCACCCACTCAGAGAAAGCTACTGACCATCATCCAACATCGCCATTGGTCGGCGGACCCACGTGACTCACCATACCACTAATTGCCACACGACCCTCCATTGGTGCCAGATGACTATCGCATGAATATAATCACATACCCCACATTTTAATCAATCTTAGGCTAAAACATTCAATCCCACAATGGTTGGACTCATACGAGAGCTGCACAGAAGGACCAAACCTCTCATCCTAAGATCCTTTAAACCATGCAGCATGTGACTTAGTGTATCCACTCAATAGCCAGCTCACACGCGAAAGAGTCACAGATCATCCAAACAAGAGAACTCTATAGGAACTAAGGCGTCATATAATCAGGCAATTCTACCATGCAATTCCTGAAGATCCCTAGCCTATTACTAGCATGATGTTCTAACATATCATAACATAACATCAGCTCAAATAACCGTGTGGTAATTTGGGGTCTACTTACTGGTCCCGGATGATCGTACACATCGCCTCCTCTTTGATTATTTGAAAATTTGTTTTGAAAACCCCTTTTTCCTTAGTTTGAGACTGGATTCACACGAGTGTTCCTCCAATTCACTCAAACCAAGTCTCTGATACCAACTTGTAACATCCATAAAATTTCAATAAAATTTAAACTTTTCAAAACAACCCATTTATTAGAGAGATGTTTACAAAACCGTTGTTTCTAAAACCTTTATTTAAAATCGGAATCATTTACACATAGTTTTCAAAACAATAACGTTATCAGAGTATCCCAGAAACCATAAGTTCCATAAACACGAGGATGTGTACGGTCACGCCTTCACCTTGCTACGATCCACTGAGGTACCTGAAACCATAAACCAAAACTGTAAGCACGAAGCTTAGTGAGTTCCCCCAAAGTACCAACACACACAAAATAACACATATCACAAACAACATACTACGGGTCCAATCAACCATCGGGTTGGAATACCCCAAGCCCCTCAACCATTGGTTTGGAATGCCAACATACTATGGATCCAATCAACCATCGGGTTGGAATACCTCAAGCCCCTCAACCATCGGGTTGGAATGCAAACATACTATGGGTCCAATCAACCATCGGGTTGGAATACCCCAGGCCCCTCAACCATCAGGTTGGAATGCCAACATACTATAGGTCCAATCAACCATCAGGTTGGAATACCCCTGGCCCCTCAACCATCGGGTTGGAATGCCAACATACTATGGGTCCAATCATCATTAGGATGGAATACTCTAGGCCCTCGACCATCAGGTTGGAATACCCCAACCAGCTGGCTTACACACAAAGCAGTGAAGCCTCAGCCACCAATCAAACATGTGTACATATAACAGATAATCATATAACGGTCTACAACCAGTAAAACAGATCTAACATATCACTAAGCATAGCAACATCCTATCTACCAGGATACATGTCATGACAGCATAGCAACATCCTATCTACCAGGATACCGATCTAATAGATCATAATAGTACTCAATCATACGACAAATCAGGATAACAATCCAAAGGGCCGGCCTTGGTGCCTTCGGCCCTGTTAGTACAGTGAGGAAGACTTACCTCGAGCGGCAGATAAATCCCACAATTGTTGCGACTGCTACGAACCGGCTTCCACGAAATGAACCAAACAACCGAACCATTCTTTAATACTTACCCATGGCAAAACCACCAAGCACTAATCCCTTAAATGGTCCAACTAACCAAGAACACAATTGACCCAAACCTATTGGGCCCAAACAAGGCCTAACTCCATTGGTCCCACTAAGGCCCAGTTCACCATTCAAGGCCCATTAGGGCAAGCCCAGCAAGGCAAGCCTAACCAGAAATACATTACTCTAAAAATCCTTAGTCCATTATGAGCGCAAACCAAAGGAGAAGTCTAAGACCAAGCTAGCCAATAATCAAAGAGTCCAAACTTGCACAGGAGGTTCTCACGTCGTGAGCACCTTATGCTCACGTCGTGAGGTCGTGACTTTTGTCCAGAAAATTCCTCGAACACGCTCTCACGTCGTGAGGTCTTATCCCTCACTTCGTGAGTCCAGATCTGACAAAAAATGAGCATTAAGCTCCTAATCCATTAAGCCTTGACATGAGACAGTCTAGAGGGTCTTCCTTGACCCCAAGGACCATAAAATCGAAGCTTTTTGGACATGCATGTCCAATACATGTCCCAAAATCAACTAGGGCAGAAATGAAGAAATATGACATCAAATCTTATGCAAGAGTCATAAAACTCTACCTAACTAAAGATCTATAAGTTATCACACTCAAGGGACCCTAGAGATCCATAAAGTTGGCAACTTTATGGATTCCAATAACCACACCAACTTGGATCTAGAAAAATAAGCAACAAAATACTAGATCTAGGCTTATGGACACATAAAGCAATGAACTTGAAACCCACAACAGGTCCAGAAGGTGTCAAAATGGATGATGGTGAGGCTTGAATGCAGAAATGATTGACTAGATGCTCTTCCTCTTCTTCTTTACACCTCCAAAACTCCACCAAAAGTTCAAGAACACAAGGAAAGGCTAGGGTTAGGGTTTTACTGAGTTTAGGGGTGAGGGAAGCTGGTTTGGAACCCTAAAATGGAGCTTATGGGGTTTAAATACGATGGAAACCCTAAAAGATTGTGGGCTTGGGCTGCAGCGTTACTCATGTCGTGAGCTCTTAATGCTCACGTCGTGAGCACAGTTTAAATCGACGTTTCTATTTAATCGCTTCTCACGTCGTGAGCTCCAACTACTCATGTCGTGAGCTCAGTTTTTCCGAGATCCTTTCCAACTTCGAACATTCATATCTTCTTCGTTTCAACTCCGTTATCAACGTTCCTTATATCCACATAATGGTGGTGAGAGACCCTACACTTCTAGCAACTCATCATAGTCTTAAAGCTTTCCGAACGAGAACCCAAAATTCAAAAAGCCCAAACTAACAAATTACAATTATACCCTTGGCTTCGAAATACCATCGAACACTCAGACTACTTAGACTTCAACGCTCGCATCCAAAAAGGGCTAACTCCTTTCTTCCCCAAGAACTAAAAATGACCTAATTACAACCCAGGGAATGAATTTGAAAATACATGAAAACCGGGGTGTTACATTTTGACACGTATCACCATGGGAACGTGACACATGACACCTTCTATAAGATACTGTAGAACACCGATACCGCGACACGTCGCATGAGCCGGGAGGAGCGACGCCATAAAAGCGCACGACACGCACCCCAGATGCATTTTATGCGCACTTCGAAAAATCACCTATAAATAGTCCTTGGAGTATAAGCTCCTCACCCATTATCCCTAGAGCCTCTCTCTCTCTCTATAGTTCTTCTGTTTAGCCTTTTCCTTTACGTTTAGCCTGCGGCGAAAGCCCTGTGACACCCCTGAGTGCTCAGCTAGTTGTAATCTTCAAATAGGAGTTCTCGAGTTAGTGCTCTGCTCGTTTAGATATTGGTTTTCGCTAAAACCATTGTAAGTTAAGCTGTACTCTACTTCTTTCAATGTAACTTATATTTATAGTTATAAGTCGTTATTATGAACCTATAAATAAGATTTATCAGTAATTCCAAGTCCTTATACTGTACGGGAGAGGTTTCTAGAATGGTCTTGTTGGTTGGGTTGTTGGATTTCAGAAAGGCTACACGCCGAAATTATCCGGCCTCCCAACTCTCATGCCTGGCTGATCCTTAATTGATAAATCTTGATGTAGACATTGGGATTAGTGAGGAGTCTATACTATAATTATTATGGTCACCACGCTTTATGAAACTAGACTAAGGCTTATTACTTTATGCGTCTAAGTCTATTCGTAGTAAGAAGCGAAGTGTTGCCGAAATCGTCAGTCACCCATTTTCATCAAGTGAGTGCATAGTTACTTTCATCTTACACACAAATATGGAATGTTTAGATAATTGAATGCTATATATGCTTATGTGCAAGGATTCTATGTGTTAGATGTAGTATTATAAAGATAGATCTTATATGATATATATATATATATATATATATATATATATATATATATATATATATAATGTATATGTATTTTATAAATATAATACATTGGGTAATGAAGGGTAGAAATAGATGCCATAGTACAGTGAAAGATAAGATGGCCTATTATGATGAAATATGTAGGCAAAGATAGGATGCCATGACAATGCTCAGCTAGTTGTAATCTTCAAATAGGAGTTCCCGAGTCAATGTTCTGCCCGTTTAGATCTTGGTTTTCGCTAAAACCATTGTAAGTTAAGTTGCACTCTACTTATATTTATAGTCATAAGTCGTTATTATGAGCCTATAAATAAGATTTATCAGTAATTTCAAGTCCTTATACTAATTGATCTACTTACGGGAGAGGTGTCTAGGTTTGTGTCATTCGGATACACTTTAAGTATAACAAACAAGAACAAAATTTACTAAGCAATTAAAGAACAGAAAAGTAAATAATACATAGGATTCACCAAATTGTCTTTCACCAAGAAAGGAGTTGTTTTCACCAAGAAAACGGGGTGTCACAAAGACGAACTACATTAGGGTTTCAACCTAATGTTGATTATATACTAATCTATACAAGTATATCCCTTGATTGAAGAGATTGTATCTAATCTATACTAAGAACCAATCCTCATCACAAAGATATCGGATCTGCTATCTATTTTATACATATCTGTATCATTACCTAATATACAAAGATTACATATAATAATTATATATACGCTAACGCCGATGGACTTGAACGTTGGTGTTCATGGTGATGTAGAGGTTGACGCTGGCAGTTAACGTGTAGAGTGTTTGACTCATCAGATCATAAGGTGTGGCCTTACACACACACACACACACACACACACACATATATATATATATATATATATATATATATATATATATATATACTACTTTATAATGCATATATAACAAGAAGTTTAAAAGTTTTAAGACCAAAGTCTTAAACTAAGGAGGGTGAATTTTGACCTTTAGATCTAATTTGAATGGTTAAGATGGTGATCCATGTGAATAAAAACTAACCAATCATAGTTAAAAGTTTAAATGTTTAAAGGAGCTTATTCATTATATAAACTCTCACATACTAATTTAATCTCCAATTCTATTTCTCTAGAAACTGGGCTCTCCATCTATTCTCTAAAAATTAAAAACCCTAAAAACCTATCCTTCCATATCTTGCTGCTGCCGAGACCAACCTTCTCCACCATAGCCGGCGACATTAACAGCCACTCCCATTTCTGGCTACCGTCTACATTATACACCATGTTAACAACTTTGCTTTTCTCTCTGAATATCTAAGAATACTAACCAGCATGAATGTATTATTTGTCATTCGACACTAATTTTTCTTCATCACCAACGGTTTCATGATCTTCTCCGTTGATTATTTCTCTAGAAACCGGGTAACCCTTTCACCGATCCTATCACCACCGCCGTCACCTCCTTCTTGGTATGCCTTGAAAATGTTTTCTGCTATGAAACGATTATCGTAGCTGGGTTGATGTAAATCAGAGATTGTTGTTGTAAGATATGTGTAAATATGTTTTTTATGAAGTTTTTGGTTGGAAAAATAGTAATAAACCTTTTATTCTTTTCAGATTTGTATGAAAAATAGTTTTTAAAAGTATAATGTGCATGGTATTTTCTAACTTCGACAATTATGTGGTGATTGTGTTGTTTAATTTTTGATATGGTACTATGCCGTCAAAGAAAGAAAATCATCATGTGTAAAAAGTTGATCAAAAAGAAAATAGGTGAAAATTCTGTCGTGCATGATTTCTAGAAGTAGATGCAAGATGATTTCTAGAAGTAGATGCAAGATGAGAGCATGGTACCGACGATTTACAACAAAAAAATAAAAGTGTAAAAGAAATTGTCAAAAACTCAAAATATTCAAATCTTAGCTCTTTAGTTGAAATATGACTTTTTCTTTTAAATATAAAACTTATAAAAGTATATATATGAATATTACTAAGCAATATGCAATGCACTGTAATCGGATATGGGATGGATCGGTTGCTTAAACACTACTCCCGAAAAAATGTTATTCTCTTTCGGTCATTTAATTTTTCCAGCAAACCTCCATGCGTGACTCTTCATTTACTCACCGACTCTTGGTTTCCTCAATATCCTTTAAAGACTTTCTCACACCAAATTTTCATTTTGAATCCATTCCCTCCGAAGCACTCTTACTGCAGGTTCCATCTCTTTCGGAAGAAAACAGATAAGTGAAATGAAAGCCCAACTCCATTTGGAAAATGTGTATGCTGATACAAGAGTCTATGGAATATGACCTGATAGAATGATAGAAGTTGTATGTGTTTATACTTTGTAGTAAATATCAATGTAGTTTCAGCCTCTATCCAAAAGTTTACTTTGAAATAAACAATGATGTTATTGTTAAATTATAATTGCTTTAGTTGTAAAATGCAATTTATCCCTCTTCCCTCATATTTTTCATTCAATCATAAACATTTTAACAAAGTATCATACCATCAAAAAAGCTAATGATATGGTGAATTGTGTTCTGCTTTTAAAAATGGGATATTAATGTGAAACAGGACAATGACCATAATAGATGTTGATTTGGATACTTTGCCCCATAACTGTATATTTTTTTTATTAGAATCTTATTTGATATGTCATACCCCATTTTTACAACTATTATTTTATATATATGCAAAGGAACATCTCAATTAGCATAGAGAGAAATTATACAATCAATAGGCTTAACATGTATTCTCGCTTTTTAACAATGGACAAAAGGCAAGCAAAAGCTGCAAGAAAGGTTGATATTGGTGTATCATCATTTTAATTTGAGCTATTTGAGCTTGTAATATCAATCATGTTTACGATATATCATGTGAATTTCAACTACTAACTCGAACAAACACACTTGAAAAGAATGTAAATAACCTTGGGATGGTTTGCAGTTTTTCACTTTTTTGAAGGCCAAAGGGTATTTTAGTTATAAAATAAAGATAATCAACCAATATGATAAAATGCGAAAAACCGAAACCAAAAATCGAAAAGGCATTACTTTGTTATAATTGGAAAACATTTTTTTGTTTAGCTTCATGGTTGACAATTCCGACAAATTTCGGTTAGTCGTGCTTTGCAATGATCAATCCTGATTAAGCTCCGTCGGATACATTTTGGTTAACCAACATTTTCATAAAATTAAACTAAAAAGTCAAGCTATTACCATTACAAAATTTAATGATGCCACATCGCAACAGACAAAATCTTAATTTAATTTTTATTTGAAACCCATAAATTAAAATTTTTAATGTATGTAATTCATATCAGTTTTCAAATCCTATATTCCACGAATGAGTTTGCTTTGGCCCGGTGTTTGACAAAAAAAAATACAAAAAGGTTGTTTATTTACTCTTAAAAAATCAATGAGTCTTTTTTTATATAATAGATTTTGGGTTTCCTAATTATCCATTTTTAGATTGTAGATTTTGAGTGTATTAATCTATTTTCAAAAACAAGGTTTTTGAAGTTTGTACAATCCATGGACTTGGAAGGTGTATATATACATGGTTACATAACATTTTTTAAGGAGTAATGTTTGTTTAGCAAATGCATGGTGTAAAAAAAATTATGAGTTTTTATTTGAAATGTAAAAATTTCCGAATACCCAAAGTTAGTATCAGAATCAGTATCGAAAAATTTGGATACATGGTTTAGAACTCTCCTATCAATAAAGCTCAGATTAAACATTATAAAGAAAGTATGGAATTCCAAGTTATCATTTTAATATAATCTTATTTATACCATTAACATATCTTACTTAAAATAAAAATTATTTACGATTACAAAACTAAGATAACTAGATTATATAAATATCTAATAATATAACTAAATTAACTAACAAAAGTTACTAATTAATATTTTGTTGATTCATTTTAATGAATTAAAACAAATTTTGTTGACATAGATAAAATGATTGGTAATATTTCCATTCTATTGAGCTAAAAGTAAAAACCAAATCTTAATAAATTAATAAAATATAAAATGATTGAGAATATCCCTTTCAACAACTAACGACAACTATATTAAAAAACTTAAACACCAATTAAAATATAAATACAAAAAACAAGATACGCAAGGATCAGTTATGTGATTCAATAGTTTTGTGTACACAATAAAAACGTAACTTTATTATTAACTTAAAACCATGTGTTTTTAAAATAAATTAGCAATGTACTTCTATTTTTAACCCAAATAATAACGTCAGACGAAAGGAAACTATAAACCGAAATGAAACAATCTGACGACCATTGAAATGAAACCAAATTTTGGTCGTAAACTAATCTCTGGAATGAAGCAAATCGGAGCCGCCGCATCGCGCGGGTACACCACTAGTGTATATATATATATATATATATATATATATATATATATATATATATATATATATATATATATATATATATATATATATATATAAGAGGAAGCTTCAATTGAGAAAAAAAAGGTTAACAATGCGAGAATGAATCTGGGTTATTTATGTCATGTAATTAGAAGAAAGAATGTGGGATAATGGTAAGGCTTTGATTTAGAAGATAAGGAAAAGAAAGAGGGTTGTGATTTTCACTTTCATAGAAGAAATGGGTTGATTTTTTTAGGGAAACCATTTGCTTTTGTAGGCTTCCAAACACACAAAGAACATACATGGGAGTCAAATAACCCAAAATTCCCATCTTCAATCGATTTTTGTAGCAAATATACAGTTTCATTGTGTTTATTATCATCTAACATGAACCTTAGCCAATTGAATTCAATAGTTTTTTTTGCCTTCCATGAGTTTGTTAAAATGCCAATTTAGAATTTCTCATGAACTTTGATACTTATGATGGGTGGCGTACCAGTTCCTCACAACCATATATGATGGCACCACCACACCTCACACAAATGAAGAACACGATGAATCAAAGCCACAATGCCACCTTTTTTCCTCTGATTTCTCGATATCTCTCTAGTAAGAGGATGGACAGGGGAAGGAGTGGCACCATTTATGCAATATCATATGTAGCATTCTCGTTCAGGAAGAACCATTTTTTGCACCTACGCCTGGGATAAGGCGGCTCAGATTTGTAGATAAACCAATTGGGGTTTAGATTTGTGGGTTGAAGAAGAAGATAGCAAGGCGGCAACTAGTGATTATTACCAAAGTGGTTTGTGATTGGCAAGGAGCATCAATTGTTAAGGTTCAAGTACTAACGATTAGACTGTGATTCCGACATAAAATATGGGTGAATTTGACGATGCATAAAGGTGTAAAGGGTTTTTATCGGGGTTGGGGGAGGTGGAGGTATTATTTATTTTTGTTTTCTTTTTCTTTTTAAATAGTTCTAATTAAAAAAAAGATAAAATAAAATCAAAAAGGTATAATAATGTTTTTATGTGGCTCATGGACCATCCATGTAAAGTTTTGGAAACCACAAGGCTCAAGTTTGTCAAAAAAAAAAAGTAACATGGACTAAAATTGTGACTTTTGGTAAACCATCCGGACTATTTTTGTAATTTTGTCTTAAAAAACAATAAAGACTTATTTTACAACAAAAAATATTAAAGACTAAATGTATAGAAATTGATAACTATATTACTGTATTAATTATTTTTTTCCGACAACCGGTAACTTATTATAAGAATGAAATTTATATAAAAAAAATAATAAATTATAATATAAACAAAAAATACCAAAAAATAAGTTAAAAAACCAAATGGATCAATCACTTATACCAAAAAATGTCAATCGAGTATTTTAAAATTAAATTATTTTTCAAGAATTTGTGGAGTGTGGGAATGTGAATGCAAAAATTCGAGAGAAAGACATGTGGAGAGTCTCATAAGTGAACACCACCCCATCCCCACCTCCATCTCTCCCAAACCCACTACACCTCTCTCTCTCTCTCTCTCTCTCTCTGCAACAAACAAACCAAAACATCAGTCTTCCCCAACATTGGACCCCTCTGTTATTTGCTTTCAGTCACCATAAATTCAAACACCACCTGTTCTTCCCTTCTGCTCTTCATCTTCATTTACTTTCCCCTTTGTTAATTCCTGTTTCACTTTTCATTTTCGGGGTGTTTTTTCTTTCTCTCTAGCCTTGTCGGAATCATAGGTTTCCGTGGAGGATCAACAACATTCCCCTGTTTTTCTACTTCCCTAATTGAAGTTATTGGAACAAAATTGATGTGGAAAATCCTTCCGTTTTCCTTATCATAAACCCAAACATAAAAATCACATTAGATTTCCCTACAAAGCACAAGTTATCGCTGTAAATCCTGTGATCCCAGTGATCTCGTTTGTTCTTCAGTCTAGTTTCACCCTTTATTCTTCAATCGAAATCATCAATGCAATCGACAAACCTTGAATGTTTCCTGGACTGTACAACACCTGTTGTACCCTCTCAATTCCTGTCCAAGGTATGAATCTACTGAAATTTCCATCGATTTATGCAAATCCCAGATGAGTAATTTGTCAATTCCGCAAAACCCAAGTGTAGATTTGTTTTTGATTGCTGAAATTGCGATGAATTTTGGTGCAGAGTGAGGTTTCAAAGCTTAATCGGCTATGGCATCCATGGGAGAGAGAAAAAGTCGAGTTCTTCACGTTGGGTGATCTTTGGAATAGTTTTGATGAATGGAGTGCTTACGGCGCCGGAGTTCCGATCAAAGTCGACGCCGGAGAAGATGAAACAATCATACAGTATTACGTGCCGTACTTATCCGCTATTCAAATCTTTACAAGCAATTCAGCCTTGAACTATCTAAGGTATGTTGTTCATCGCAAACAATCCCCAAATATTAAAAAATATACATATTAATAATTATTGCCTATTTATTTCTTTTCTTATTTATTTGACTACTTTTCTTCTTTCATAAAATCATAATATCCAGTTTACTGACAGTATTTTGGATTCTTGTGATGCAATTTCATGAATACGAACAAAAAGGAACTCTGTCATGTTATGTTAAATTGTATATGATGAAAATTTATTAAATATTATTAAATCTAGTACTTGTTAAAAATCGATTTTTCTTCTTCTAGAAATAAATAACATAGAATTTTTGGTTTTTGTTTTTAGTATTGAATTTATTGTGGTTAGAGAAGTTTGGTTCTTTGTTGGACTTATTGGAGAAGAAAAAATAATCATTTTGGGCTTATATGTAAAATTGTTAGTCAAATGATCAAAAGTGAAAATTTAAATATAGTGTAGGATAATTAATGCATATGACTATATCTTGTGTACTTTTACTTTTCTTTTTTGGTTATTTATTATGGATAATGTGCTTGGAAAAGCAAAAGGCATATTCCGTTCTAGTTATCACTTATCCATCCCATTAAAACAATAAATTTTATATTTTTATTTAATACTTAAAAAACCTTCTCTTGGTTTATATAAAAAAAATATTATTGGTCACTTCAATTTCTATTTGGATGTTTCTTGGGAAAACAATTTGTAATTATGTAAATCGGTTGGCTAATGAGGTACGAAATTCCATACAGGAGGTTGTCCGGGTCGATGGTTAATTACTTAATTTTGTTCAAACACTAACATGCCAGACAATTATTGGCTTTAAATACGAACCAATAGTCGTGTTTAATGGGTTTTATGTGCTCAATCAAATCTTTCATAATAGTTATTGATTATGAAATTGAATCGTGTAAGACATGTTTAATTTATGTGTATAGGGAAGAGACGGATTCAGAAACAAGAGACTCATTTAGCGATTCATTTAGTGATGAGAGCGAGAGCGAAAAGTTGTCTAGGTGGGATGGATGCTCATCTGAGGAAGGTGTATTCGAGCATGAAAATACATTGCCTTTTAATGATCGATTGGGTAATCTTTACTTTCAATACTTTGAAAGATCAACTCCTTATGGAAGAGTTCCTCTCTTGGACAAGGTAATTGTTTGTTAGTTAACCGGTTCACATTACTAAAACTAAGTTATTGTTTGTTTTTGACAAGTACTAGACTTATTCTTGTAAAATATACAAGACTTTCTTTTCGACTTATTTCCCAAAAAAAAGAATTTGATGGAAAAAGTCATCACAAAAGTGATTTTGTCGGTAAGTCTCACTCTTATAGGAATTTACCCTTTTATATTTTTTCTTTCTTTTTCCCAATTTGTCATTTTTTGAATATTTTTAAATATTATGTATCGGACAAAACCCAATTTGTAAAAAACGGAAAGGACTAATTCAGGTTTGGTTTTCAATAATTTTTTTCTGTTAATCTTATATATATTTTTTTGTTTTTATGTAGATTTCTATGTTATCTCAAAAATACCCCGGATTGATGTCGTTGAGAAGCGTCGATCTTTCACCAGCTAGTTGGATGGCAGTCGCATGGTATTTTTTATTTATTTATTTTTTAAAATTTACGCAAGAAAATTCTGACTACAATGATTATATCATGTCATCTTGTTGTCATGATAAACCACCAATCAGAATAAAAAGAAAATAATTGCGCTGCGCTTTTTAAGCATGATGCGTACAACAAAGCGCAGTGTAATCATTTGTTATAACCAATGATTCTTTATTCATATTTTCATTGCTTACATATCAATATTAGTGTGACCTCATAGTGTGATGCGTGTACTTGACATATTCTATAGGTACCCAATATATCACATTCCAATGGGGAGGACCATAAAGGACTTGTCCACATGTTTCCTCACTTACCACACCCTTTCATCATCATTTCAAGGTATTATTCATAGCATCTTTATTTCTTTATTTTGTCATTATTCAAAAAGTATCTTTACATTGAAAGCTTACATTATACGCATGGATACAAATACAGATACAGACAACGAAGATCATGATGGATTCTCGAAAAAGAAGAGAGAAGTAGGGGAAGGAATCCATGTTCCTCCTTTTGGACTAGCCACTTACAAGATGCAAGGGGACTTGTGGACTTCGGGTAAGAATGGAAATGATCATGAAAAGCTTGTGTCACTTTTGAACGTAGCGGGTTGTTGGCTAAAGCAGTTAAATGTACAACACCATGATTTTAACTACTTCATGGGGTATCGACATGGTTGATGAGGACCAAGTAAATATGATATGATCTTTTTCAAAGATTCGTGTGAACCCCACTAGAGAAAGAGATGAGTTAGCAAGTCTTAATTTGTCTTTTGTTTTCGGTCGTTTTGGTTTTATTTAGTATTTAGAGAGGAGTAGAGAATGGAGTGTTACTTTTTTGCTTTCTGTTCCTTTAGTGTAAAAGTAGATGTTTAAAAACTTGTGGAGTTGTGGGATTTTGTATATATTAGATAAGGATTCTAATGGATGTGCTAAAAAGCTTTTATTTAAATGTTTACAATCGATGCTGTTTTATGTTAAACTTTAGAAAAATCAAGAAAAGTAGGGATTAAGCATATATTACTTGATGTTATCTTATCTAGAAAGGATTTTTATATAAAAATTGGAAGTTAAGTTATATTGTTATAAGGTTTATATTAGACGTCATATCTATAAAAAATATTCTTTAAATCATATATTTATATAAAAATGAATAATAGTGATATATATATATATATATATATATATATATATATATATATATATATATATATATATATATATATATATATATATATATATATAGAAAAGGGTTATATAGAAAACAAAAACCCTAAAAATCATAAAAATAGATAAACAAAATACTTAGAGATCACAAGACTTTTTATTTGACTTTTTATATATAAAAATCGCAGCTATTTTAAAATTTTCGCTAAAAAAAATTAAAAAATCGATTTTTTTTTCAAAAAATAATTCTACGAATTTATATAAAAAGTTGCGAATTTTAATAATATAAAGTCAAAAAAAGATTTTTGATCTCTAAGTATTTTTTTATGTATTTTTATGATTTTTAAGGTTTTTTATTTTCCATAGAACCTAAACATATATAAGATTAGGTTTATGTGAGACAATCATATTTTATGAGACATGGGACACAATCCTAACCATTTATTTTGCAGATTAAAAAAAATTTTCAAAAGAAAAGTAAATGAATGTTTTAGATTTTTTTTTTTGAAATAATTTTCGTCATTTATTTTAACCAAATAAAAAAATAAAAAAAATTACCTTTTTTTTCAAAATATACATGAAATATTCTAATAGAATATTATATTGTAAATATTCAAATCGAATTTTTAGAATGTTAAAATATTCTACTAAAATATTAAACTATAAATATTGAAAAATTTCTAATAAAATATTAGAATATTCTAACAAATTTAACAATTCAACTAGAATATTAAAATATTTTAGCATATCTACCAATTTTAGTAAAATATTAGAATATTCTAACATTCTAAAATTTTGATTTGATTATTTACAGTGTAATATTTTATTAGAATATTTCACTCATATTTCGATAAAAATGGTGATTTTTTATTTTTTTTATTATTTTTTGGATAAATTAAATAATGAAAACAATATTTTTTTTTATTTTTCCTTTTATTTTGCATTTTATAATTTTTTTTATTTTTGATCTTAAGGATGAGTGGTTAGGATCGCATCCCCATGTCTTACAAAATTAGTATGGTCTTAACCATGGTTCTAAAAAACGCGCCATGGCGCGCCTTAAGGCGTGCCATGGCGCAAGGCGTGGTGTAGCCATTACGAAAACGTTCAAGACGGATTTATTAAGCGTGACGCCCAAATAACGTGTCAAGACGCGCCTTATTGCGATATGGCGCGAGTTTTTTTTCAAGGCGCAGTTTTTTTTTTGTATTTTTTTTTTTGATTTTTTTATCGGACCTAAAATAATTGAGTTTTTGTTAACTTTTTATATTAAATACTAATATAACACTTCTAAAAACTTGATATACTTATAAAAATCAATAATTATATGATTTATCTCTTTTAATATATATAAAATAGTCACGCCTTGAAAAAAGTCATGGCTCGCCAAGGCTTGTCATGACTTAACTTTTACCTTGCCGCCAAGTCACGCTTCACGTTATTTAGAACATTGGTCTTAACCGAACTTCTACCTATATATATATATATATATATATATATATATATATATATATATATATATATATATATATAGGGAATGATTCAATTGAGAAAAAAAAATTGAAAACAAGGGAATGAACCTAAGCCACTAATTTAGAATATTCCGCTTAAGTGTTCCAGCGTACCAGGTCGACACCTACTGAACAGATCATATTCATATATGAATATGTATATTCATATATGGATAAATATAACGAAAGTGATTATTTATATATGAATATGGCGACGATGGATGGTGGTGGAGGTGGCGGTTGTTGGTGGTGGTTGGTTATGAAGGTGGTAGTGGTGATGGGAGGTGGTGTATTCATATAAGAATACACATATATTTATATTCATATATGAAGATTATTCATCCTCCGTCGGCCCTGTACGTTTGAACCATTTGCGGAAAAAAAATTTGGTTGAGAATGATTCCCCAATTCTCAACATTTCATACTCTCTCTCTCTCTCTCTATATATATATATATATATATATATATATATATATATATATATATATACACTAGTCGTATACCCGCGCAAAGCGGCGGACGGCGAATAGTTTTTATCGGCAATTAGTATATTTTTTGCGGACAATGATTTGCTTCGGTTTAACTATGAATTTGTTTTAGGAAACATTTCATATTAAATGTATTGACAAATATCACTAAGCGTTAGTTTCAATTCAACGATTTGTTTTCTTTCCAACGGTTATTAGTTCATTTAGGTGAACAGTTTCTTTGCAGATCAAATCATTAAACTATTAAGTCTTAACCAAATTACAAAACATAAAAGGACCGAATTAAAAAAATAAAAATAAAAAAGAAATTACATAGTAAGAACTCATTTCCAAACCATCGACGTTGAATAGTTTATCTCCGGGATCATTTTATATTCCAACGAATAAGCAGCGGACGTACATGGTCAGTTTTGCGAATTTTGGGTATGTGTTTTTAATCTATTTATCGAATGTGAATAAGAACTTTTTATTCCAAAGAATAAGTAGCGGACGAACCTGCAAAATACGACGGGTGATGAATGCAAGTTGTTTTTGTAGTTTAGCTCCGGGAAAGATTTTCCTTCTAGTGATTGTTTTCTTTTTCACAGACTTCAAATAGTTTCTCGGTAAAAACAGTGAAGAAATTCATATTTGCCTTTATGTTGACTATGTTAATAACCTAACAGTTAAATGAAGATGAACATACGTTATAAAAAACTATGTTATTAAAACAATATTGTAATTTCTTAAATAAAACAATTTGCAAGATTATATATATGAATGTATAGTTTGGGGAATTTTGAATCACTTTGAACTACTTTATTCATCTATTTTACCATAATTTAAAACCGAAAATATAAAGTTAATATAAAAATATTTTTTGAACAGCAAAATCAAAGTCATCATTGAAAATCTTAACTGGAATAATAACTTTTGGAAGTTAGAGATACATTTTTTTGAATTCAGATTACAAGACAAAAAGTTGATGTAAAAGAAATATTAGATATAAGTTATCATATTATATTAAAGTTTACAAAACGTTTACTACTTTTGCATAAAAAATATTATTTAAAATGTATAAATTAATATAAAAAGGCACTTCAAAATTAATTGTGTTCCTTCTTCATTTGCTTTATTGTTTATTTATTTAAATTAGTATAAAATCTTTTCATTTTATCTACATGATAAGCACCCGTTTGATGCAGCTTGTATTAATTAACGGGTTTCAAAACTACAAAATGAATAGTTTAACTTGTCTATTTATGCATACTTCAACATCAATCTTAGTTGAAACATAATTTACAGTAGCAAAAAAAATCTCAACAACTGATAAAGTATGTTGTTATTTTACGGAAAGCAAATACCTACAGACAAATCATTTCCGACAAAAAAACTCATTTAAGTATCTGATTCTCTAGGGAAACTTGTTTAATTTTTGGATCATTTAATAATGAAGAAAGTGATGAACATGAGGTTTTCTTTCAGTATTTTTTAACCACTTTGTACTCAAGCTGCAAGAAAATACAAATACTAGACACATTAGTTGGACAAAAGGAAAATACACAATACATTGCAGCCTACTTTTGTTTCATATACACGATTAAAAGATAATTTGAAAATGAAAGAGAGATAAGTAAAGATCTAAATGTGTTAAGTTAACCATAAAATCCTTTTTTCTTCCTTTAACAGACTTGCACTCTAAATAGGTAGATAAATAATAACCCATGTTACCAACTAATCTAGGTAAAAGTTTCATCTACCCATTTTTATTTAACCAATAATGAAAACGGTCTCAGTTCTCTAAAATAACTCACATTTAGCACCAAAGACTTGCCTTTTCGATAGTAGTGCATAATCTTCAAGTCAACAAAACCACTATTTAGTTTACCTGCAACATTTAACTATCAAAAACTTATATATAGATTTTTATATTCTTAATCTTTATAATAAAGATATCAGATATCATACACAATCATTGTTATTTTTTTGTGTAAATCCACTTACCCATCCACCTGAAACATAAATCGATTCATATTATAAACAAAACCAAGACCAAATCAACTTTATTTACAAGGGAAAATTCTTAATTTACTAAAACTTCAATGGCAAAGACATTAGCAAGCATCCACAAGTTCAAAGATTGGTCCAACAAGATTGATACCATGGTAGTAGTTTCTAGGGTTTTAGAGAGATGTTATAGAGTGTGTGGGGTCGTTCTAATGATATAGTGATGGTGGTTGAAATTTCACCAATATTGAAGGCACTTACTGTGAGCATATGGCATAAACATCAATCTCAGTTAACATGAAAACTTAACAACAAATAGGAAGTAACAAATTGTATCGGGCCATGTAAGAAAGTGATAGAAAAATGATTAAGGCGGATTTCCAGTGTAGAATAACTCCATATAACATGCTTACTTACATAGAGACCATAATCGAGAATGTGAAGAAATGCGAATTGAAAATAAAACATAAAATTGATTTAATCTAACAAAGCTAAAAGATAATACTAACCTGATAGGCTTCAAATAGTAATAAATTTAAAACCCCTGCAAAAATAAAAATATAAACATACCAAATGGGAAGAAGGAGGGCGATGGATGTAGAAAGAGATATAAGTATTAGATGAAGTGAAAAAATCGGACATCTTACCAGGTAAGAAGTTGTTAATTGCAGTGGGTAGTGGGTGTTCTCGAAATTAGATATAACAAGGCTTTCTTCTCCACAACCTTCATGCGTGCAACTCCATTTTTGAAATCCTGAGAATCAATAGAATATTTTGGCTGCAATTCTAATAAGTTTGGGCAGTATTAAGCATAATAAAGTACTAAAAATTAACATTAAATATGAAACAAAAAGAAATCAAATGTGCCAGAACTCGAAAAACCTAAGAAAAAATAAAAATGGTGGTCAAATCCAGGTTACTTATGTAAGAGATCCTAATTTCTAAGTTTTGTTTACCAGATAAGATAAATAAAACCAAGTTGCAGATCTGCCAAAGGCTACCACATACTAAAGTGTTTTGAGATCGACAGAGGAGTGATAGCCAAGATTCGATTCCTTTTTGCCTAGATATAGATTGATACAAGGAGACGGCCAAGACTCAGGCCTCTATACATAAACAAACACATAGTTGTTACCGATGATCCGTTAGGGATTTCTTGCGTGAGAAAGGAGGCAAAGATAAACATAGATTACCTGTTCCTTGCCCAAAATAGATCAGAGAGGGACATTCCAAACCTAAAATTAACCCTAGATGGAGGTCGGCCTCTTGCAGTACGTGTGCAGCGATGAGCTCTAGGCTAGGGTTTTATGTTGTGCATTGGTGGAGAGATTGTGGTGAGATGGTGGTCTGATGGAGTGGCGGTGGTGTGGGCAGGCCATTCGGTGATGCCGGTGATTGTGTTTTTAGGTTTTCTCCCGATTTATAGAAGATTTACAGGTTGACATAATACATATGCGGCTATTTTACGATGTTTGTTAGGTGTTCTATCAACAAAGTCGCGAATTAAGTGACAATTCAAATGGAAAAATTCAGAGAGAAAAAGTCAGGTCAAGGATACGTATGATAAGAGCGGTTATCTGAGTTAAGTTTAAAATTTAATATTATTTTATTTATTATTGTTTGTACTCTTAGCTTAATGGTTTGGACGTCTTAAAAAAATAATATTAGTTTATTCATTCTATTTTTAGAAACAGAAAGATTTCTTTATATATATATATATATATATATAACTGTGACTCGTCACAACACATAAACCTTAAAAATTGACATTGCGGCTACCACATGCCACTCAGAAATATACATCATAAGACAAATAAAAGAAGAAATCGAACAAATGACCAAATTTATATTTTTAGCTTTATTATGTAATTAAGAGAAATAAATAAGAGACTAATTAATGTCAATATTAGAATTACTTTTATATTATTAAGAATAGTCACAGAAATGCCATCAGAATTTTTAATATATCATTTTGTGACAATCATGTGCAAAAAATGGCCACTTCGACTAGACCTAGTATATTTTGAATTTCCTTTATGTCTAATCAAAATATAATTACCTAATAGAAAATGAAACTTCAAAATTTGCATTACAGATTTTGGGTTGTTGATAATGTATTTTGGATTTCGGACATTTTTTTACATAAAAATAATATTGGACAACTAATCTCGAACATTTATTCACAAGAACAACGATAACGCACTCTCGTTCATGTTTACACACACATGCAAAGAAATTACGTTTTTCATAGATGTGGCCGTAGTTTTCGAGCAAGAAAACCGTTTCTTTGTACGATCAGGGGCGGAGTCAGGATTTTAGAATAAGGGGCTAAAATCTTAAAAAAAATGTTAAAATGTATTCATATATAAATAACACACACACACACACACACACACACACACACACATATATATATATATATATATATATATATATATATATATATATATATATATATATATATAAAATACTAGCTCTTTCTTTTAGGTTGTGAACGTTTATTATGCATATTTTCTTAAATATTACCACTAACTAGACGCAATCGTAGGCCATGAATATCATTTCATTTGAAAAAAAATGAATACTTTTTTTTGTTTATGGTTTACTTTACATTTATAAGAAATCGATTATGATTAATAATATTATTAATTGTAAATTACAAAATATTTAGAATATGTAATAAATTTATGAATTACCTTGGCTTGAAGGCTTTGAGTGGAGAAGCAACAATATGTCTCCAAATTACATAACGAGGATTGAGATTTAGAGAAAAATAATATATATTGTCTATTTGTCTATGTAGTTAAATATAGACAATTAAATAGATATGAAGGGCTGTTGTTTTATTATTTATTTCATATGGGCCTTATTAGTATGTTTCAAAAGAATTACAATTAGAATGCTACCTTTATTGAATGAATTGGCTAGTTGGGGGAGGCGCAACATGGGGGAGGCCCAGCATCTGGATGCCCCTACTGGCTCTGCCACTGTGTATGATGAAAAGTCATGTAAGTATTGCTTCGTTGCCCATATTGGCCAAATGACAAACAAGATTGTAGGTATTTTGAGTGGTACGATGAAAAACTACGTAGAAGTTGCTAAACAGACAATTTGTTTGAGATGCGAAATCAATTAACTAAGATAAATGAGCATCATCCTTGTGAATACGGGGTGCAAAAACCAATTGAAACTAACAATAGTCGTATGGTGAAGTTGGCCATGCATCTGATTTTTTGTATGCGTTTTCCATGAGTTTTTGTATGTGCTTTTGGTTATTTTGATGTTCCTTAGTACTAATCATGTAAGGTTGTTACCCTAGTTAGTTGAATATCATTGTAATAGGTTTGTAAGACAATTGTATCATTTTCATATGAGGAAGAATATGAAAGAATATTATACATTAGTATACAATGTCTTATCATAGAATACATCAAAATGTTATATAATTCAATCATAGACTTCCAAATCTTCTAGAACAATGGCCTGAACGAACATCAAACTTCTTTATGTAACTTTAAATTAAGTTCCTAGCATTCTCGGTCTATAAAATTCGTCCCCGTAGTGGTGGAGTTGGTACACATGTGTGATTTATACGACTTGATGAACGTTATATATGTATTTAAAAATTGTAATCAAGAGCATTCTCATATGATAAACCATTGATTGTCAATTAACCTCAACTTATAAGGCCGGTAATGGGATCTTTATGCTGCGTAAGAGCTTTGGTACACATTTGAAGACAGAAAAAAGTTCAACGTACTGCTATCAATAAGACTATGATGTCTAATCTCTACACATAGTACTTCAACTTCTACTAAGCTTTTAATAGTGGTGGTTGTGAAGCGTTGACGATTTCTACTAACTTGGTGTAACTAACTTCTAACCACTAACCATCGGTTCAAAAAAAACTGTGAAAAAACAAATATTTGAACAACAAAAGTCTCCATTTCGAATATGAAACATCCCAAAAATAATAAGTGGAAATTTTTATTTTTAAGTCTACAAAAACCATCAATCCTTCATTTCAAACCATCAAAGTATGAAAATGAGGAAAAATAGTTATCAGAGTACAATCCCAAAATCATAAAATGCTAAACTCTGGTAGATGCGATGCGATCATGTCGGGCCCTTCCCTTTTGAACCAGAAGTACCTGAAAAACATTTAAACATAAACCGTAAACACAATGCTTAGTGAGTTTCCTAAAATACCACATGCCATACAAGCAATGGGCCCCGCCCTAACTCGCATAACGGGCCCCTCCTAATGAGTATAGCGGGTCTCACCCTAACTTGAATAACAGGCCCCACCCAATAAGTATAACGGGGCCTTTCCTTAACTCGCATAACTGGCCCCGCCCAACATACAAAACATGCAAGTATTAGACAGACAACTTGAAGGATCTTGTATGCTCAAGAATCATATTAAAGTGATATTGTTATTTAAAATATGATATTAATGGGTCACACTAACAACAACTTGATACAATTGATTATTTATTAGAAGTTGGTTTTAATAAATATTCAGTAAACTCTTATAATTAAATTGGAAATTATTTATTTCATAGAAATATTAATTTCCATTAAGAAGTAAGTTAATAACATTATATGGTATGATTAATTAAGTCATGCACAATATTTTGGACCATAAGGAACTTTTGTCTTTTACCTAAATGTTAAGACTTATATTTATAAAGAAAGTTTATAAAATATACAAGTTTGGCATTATTTTTTGTTCTTATAGCCGTAGGGAGTTAAGAAGAGACACGAGAGGGCTTCTTGAATTGTTTATTCAAAAACCTTAAGCCTAAGAAGGCATGCATTAAGACATAGGGACATGGTTGTCTAAAAGTGCAAGTAAATATTGGATAATAACTTCACTTTATACATATAGACATAAAGCTTTCATTTGGTGACTTACTTGAAGCACAAAAACCGTAAGTCCTAAAGAACTTCTCACTCTCTCTTATTTTGTTCATCTTTTGAATATATTACTTTCTTTTATACTCTCTTGAAGTTCATACTTTGGTTATGAACTTCAGGCTTAAGAGGTTAAGAGTTTTCTTACAAATAACTATCATTCTACATGAAGTTGAGTCATTGTTGGTGTCTCTTAAGTTCATCATTCTTCATCAACTTCCAGGCCTCCCAAGAGGATCCAAATAACTAAAAAGGTTGTCATTTCTTCATCTCTTCTTTGGTTAGTGTTCTAATCTTTCTACAACTTGCAAGATGATCATTGGTGGGTTTAACTTGTTTATGTTATTCAAAATTTATAAGTCTTTTGTTGCTATAGTTTTTGAATATAACCCCAACAATAGGTATCAGAGCCACCTTGCAAATTTGGTTAGATTTATTGACTTTTTGAAATCTTATTTTTTGGAGAATATGGATAACTTGGTTTTGTATAAAAACAAGTTTATACATATTTTCTATGACAACTTTATAAATGTTATATTTATGTGACAAAAGTTTCATGCATCTTTTGTCATTTAAAGTTGTCTTAGAAAAATAAAGGTTGTTTAATGTGTATGTTGATATCTATGATGTGCATAAACTAGCCAATGACCATTGTATTTGTTGTGTTGTTGTGTTTATTGTTTTATAAAAATGGTTGTAATAATATTTTTTATTCATATGGTATGTAATAAATTAAATATGTTAGTTTTCCTAGTTTATTTTTATAAATAATATATTAGTTGTTAGAAATAATTTATTTGTACAAAAATGTAACAAGAAAATGAAGTTGGAGCCATTTTCTGAAGACCAAAGACCAATTTTCGAGTTTAAGAACATGTTGAAAGTTAGTGACAGTTTCTGAAAAGTGTCACTAATGTTGTTTCTTAAGGGTTGTTGGACTTTTAGCGACAGTTGCTGAAACATTGTTTTCAAAAAGCTTTTCCAATCTTTTTCAAGCAAGTGGTGTTTTCTCAAGTGTGAGTTTCTACAACAACA
Organism: Lactuca virosa; assembly: GCF_052849685.1. Taxonomy (NCBI): domain Eukaryota; kingdom Viridiplantae; phylum Streptophyta; class Magnoliopsida; order Asterales; family Asteraceae; genus Lactuca; species Lactuca virosa. The sequence goes on from NC_136433.1 coordinate 272,070,201, forward strand.
TTGCAAGAATATTTTTTGGTCCCTTATAATGTCCCTTTAGAAATGGACTTGGTATTTTTGTGTTTGCTCACAAAAATGTCATTAGTTAGTTATGTTTGTGCACATTTATTTTTATGCATGTTTGTGTTATTTATTTTATACAATTATTATGTGTGGTTGATAAATTAATTTTTCACATGCGAAAATAATTTTTGGACAAAATAAACATCACATGAAATTTGTTTCCAAAATTTATAATGTGTACATAAGATGTAACAAGTTATTGTTATAAAATAAAATCCGGTTTTATAAAAACACTAATAACGTCAAATTTTGAAATACTCAATTATAAAATGGTGATTTTTATAACTTATACAAACTCCAAATATATAAGTAATAAAAGGAAGTTTCATTAAAGATATAAAACGTTCAAATGCATTCAAACTTAATACCGACTATTAAAATTAAATCGCGTCAAATCATATAAAAACTAGCTTTTTATAAAGAACCTTTGAAAGTGATTTTCTTTTTGAAAATTGGTACCATGCTTTACTATATGCATGTAATAATCTTGATATCATATGTTTTTAAAACTAGAATTATAAACATATAAAAGACCCTTTGAAACCTCAAATTTATGCAATCATTTTTGAAGAACACTCGCACATCTCTTCTATTCACTAGTGGGATAAAGGTCACCTAACCGCTTAGTGTTATCTTTTGATGGTTGGGGTGGGGTGTCTTCACGATTTCTATAACCAAGTTATAGGCCGATTACACATGTTTTTCAAATTGGATGATTTGATCAGAAATCGTTTGTGATAAAGGTCACCTAAGAAACAAAGTTCTGATGCATAGATGGGATCAAATATGTCTAATTAAATTTGTTATTAGAGATCCCATAATTCTAGGAATTATATAGTAAGATATAACTGATAATCGATATATACCGGGTTGGATTCAAATGGATGGGATAAAGGATACCTAACCATTTATTTGTTTTGCAACTTGGATCCTAGACTATGATAATTAATTTTTTTGGAAACTAAATGGGTATTAATTATTAAAGAGTTTAAATGTTGAAAATACTAAATGAATTTTGTTAAAGTTTGTAGTTAAGTAATCCAATATCATTACCATGAATTCTCATTTTCTTTAATGACTTAATGAAACAATAACATTCACTAGATACAACTTCAATGAGTGGGTTCATGTCTTAAGAGACAATCTCATGAGAAATATGAAATTGTATACACATAAAGGTCCTAGTCCTAAACTATTTGCTTTGAGCAATAAACCTGAACATGATACCTACTAGATTGAACTCATACTTTTCATATAACACTTAGGTACTTGGTACTTAAATGTTAATCTAGTATTTGCAAATGGCATGCAGATATTTACAGAAGAGTAACCAGTTGAGCACAATCAAGTTGGAACTACACTCTTGGAGTTTAGTTTATTAATTATGCTAGGAACATAATGTACTTGTCATATAAAACAATATTTGTTTCGAAACAATGTATGTTTTGATTTAGCTTGCCTAAATATAGTCTCAGTTTAATTTATGAATGATTGACTATTTACTCAAATTGTTTTTTTCGTAACCATCACCTTCATAATCGGAAATGATTAAAATTTTGTTTCTAAGACTAGATCTCTTAATAAGAATTAGAAAGTAAATATCAATGTTTTATAAATAAGAAGTTATATATGCAAATTATTTTGACTTAAACTTGTTTTAAATCAAACTCATCTTTGACATTGTTATCTTTATTATATAAATGACATTCTCATATTCAAACTTCAAGAATGAGATCCTTGAAGGCAAATAGTGTAGTTTATTTGACATATGTAAATTTTATTTATATATAAAAGATTCCTAATGATATTTTCACTAAGTAGTAGAGAAAATAATTATTAAGGAACTATACATTATGGTGTATGACTTCCTTTCTAATAAATGTCTAAGAATTAGCATCAGATACCAAATCAACTTTATTAAGGAACTATACACATGGTAAAACATAATTGTGAAATTTTTGTTTAAGTTTTCAAATATAAAGTTATGATACCAACCGATAAGAGCTATCTAAGGCCTTAATGATAATAAAGGATGAATTAAATCTTACTTAGTATGATTTACTTTCTAATCGTTAGATGTGATAACCCTAAAATTTCTATCCAGTAAAGTCAATCAATCCAATCAAATGTCAGACTTATTTCTGCTATCTTTTAGCATTGTTAGTGGTCTGTTTGAGGGTTCTAAGCCTAGTACACTTAAGGATTGGGTGTAGGGTTGTGTCAGCTTAAGTTCATTGGGTTGAAATCGAGCTGTAAACTCCATCACAAGGAGTTTACGGCCGTAACTCTTGGTGGCCGTGAACTATCCTCCTTATATTAGAATTTGCTTTACTTTTCTTCATTTCTTCAAGTCCTAGCCGCAAACTACCCTTTCTCTCTCAAGTATCATCAAGTGAAAGCTCTCATATCACTCCCAAAACGTAAACATCTCATCTTTTACTTGTTCATGCTTAACAACCCCTTTGTTCTAGCCTTGAATTCATCACTCCTACTTGAAGATTTTCAAATCTTCATCCTTTCACCAAGAACACCAAGAACACCTACTTGTTGTTGGGCCGTGAACCCCCTTCAAGCTTCCAAATCGTAAGTATCCTTTCCATGTACTTCATATTCATTAGAAGCTCTTGAAATATGTCTAAGAATCAACCATTTTAGCTTGAACATCAAGAGTTTACGGCCATAACTTCTCCCTTGGCCGTAAACCCTTCTCAAGAACATCAATAGCCGTGAACATCTTAGGTCGTGAACACCCATGGCCGTGAACACACATGGCCATGAACACCTTGGCCGCGAACACATCTAGGCCGTAAACACATCTTCCTTTAGCCGTAAACTCCCTTTAGTCAATGACATGTGATTGTAACACTTCCTTACAAGTGTTTCCTAGTCCCTAAGGTTGTTTCCATGCATGTTAGTTATTTTAAACACTAATTACATGCCTATATATGCCAATATATGTCAATTAGGACTTGTTTGTGCCTCGGGACTTCATTCGTGGAATTTCTCATCCTTACGCGAATCTTTAATTGAATCACCCACATAAGGTGAGTTCATACCGCTATAATCAATCTTTTAAATGTTTTAAATGCTTTTAGGGGGGGGGGGATACAAGTTGAACACAATGATAATTGTGTAAATGTTATCTGTGATAAACATCATTTTAAAGGATCTCTTATGCTTTTATAAGTGATTAAATCATTTCAAAAACTCTTTTAAAGTTATGTTACTCTGTTGTTTATAAAACTCTGTTTTTAAAGTACAATCATAACTCAGTAGATAATCGAGTCTTTTCTACAAATCAGAGACAGTACAAAACAAGCATACTAGTAAACTATAATAGGTATAGTTTAGGGGTTCAGAACATACAATAACAAGAACAGAAGGAACATAATATACACTAGAACAGAGAGAACATACTATACAAATACAATAATACTATAACATTAATGTGAGCCACTACTTCATGGCACGACAATATATTGTTGTGTCACGTTTTGTAACCAGAGTCTCCTGGAGGGAGAGCGTGAATTTGTGTATAGATCTATATGGGATTGATCATCCTACACCTTGCTGCTAGCTACAGTGGGACCTACAGGTCTACAGGTGACGAATGTCATATCATTTCGACGTCTTTGATCGTCGTGTTTACTAGTCAATCAAGTATGGTTATAATCTCATCACATTTTAACCTTAATTAACAAACTGGTTTTAAGGTAGTTAGTGTTTCAGTAGTTACTTTATACAGTATTACTGGATACTTTCATTTTCCCATTACATTCATATAGTGATCTTCTCACATAAAAGGTAATGCAAACTATTTTCTAGTAAAGATAGTCTTAAACTTGGGAAAACTTACATCATTACGAAAGACAAACAGATCAGTTGAGTCTTAGTACATTCAGTTAGAAGGGGGCCTATAATGCTAACTTTATGATTCCTCGGTAGATACATCAGGGATATATATTAATCGGGTCTGGTAGAGAGTAGAATGTGTTCTTTCCGCTTCATTTCCTGTTCCTTGTTTGGTTGTGGGCTTAGAGTAGATTCACCCAGTCTACCATCTAATCGATCTTAGATATATATATATATATATATATATATATATATATATATATATATATATATATATATATATATATATATATATTCCGTATACACCAAGTAATCATGAGGAGTACCAGTTATGGGTCAAGTCATAGTATACAAATTCAATACACCGTTTTCTAGTACAAAACATACTTTCAGATAGAAGATTTAGTATGCTAAACTAGAAACTTATCAGTAAAAGGTTTAATTCATTTTATTAAACCAGTATAACTTAAAGGACCTTTAGTGGTTAATTCAATAATACCTCAGTTTATACATCAGGGTTAGATATAAATAATATCCGATAGGTAGTTGGATGTGTGCTTTCCACCTTACTTCCTGTTCCTTGTTTGGTTGTGGGCTTAGGGCAGATTCACACAATTAACTATCCGTTCGACATTCGATTATATATAGCTAGTATAAACTAAGTGATTATAGAAGGAACTATTGTGGTTACCATTTTTACTAAAGGAAATAAGGGTTTTTCTTAAAGAATGTTTTCATCAAATATAAAGGAACTATTACAGTTTACTCCGTGAGTACCAAACGAATACGCTAGGGTTATATACAACAAAGAGCTAAGAAACAATGGGATGTGTAACTTCCGCCTCATTTCCTGTTCTTTGTTTGGTTGAGGGCTTAGGGCAGATTCACACAATCGATTGTCTGTTTACTCTGAGTTTTATATAACTTGTATCCATTAAGTACTCATAGAAGGGATTGTAGAGCCATTTTTACTTATCTTTCATCATATCAGAAAATATAGGATTTTCTGGAGGAACTGGCGAACTTTTCTAAAAAGAACTTATAACTTACTTTACATCACTAAAATACTTATGAACTCACCAGCTTAAATGCTGATATACTCTTTCAAAATAACTTGTATTCTCAGGAAACTAGTAGACAGGTACGCGCTCTGGGATTCAGAAGATGGAGCATATAGCTTCATGTCTTGTTTTGTTATTTACTTTTGGAGTAAGCCTTTTATGAATCAAATACATGTAAACACTTTAATATTAATGCAATGGTTGTTTGTTACTTTGATTACTATGATGCATGTGTTGTGATACTAAACATGACGTCCTCCGCCCCCGAACGTTTCCGCCGTTCCGGTTTGGGGGTGTGACAGTAGAAATATCTTTCTTTATTTCCCTGGGGTAACACCTAGAACACTATCAATTGTACCTAGATTACAAATACCAACTAACAAGTAGATATAACATTTTCTTCATAAGATTTTGTATGGAAAGGCTCCGTCCCTATCTTACTTAAATGTTTTATGGATTTAAATCCTATGTTGGACTAAAGATTATAAACCCAAAGTTTACTACATACATATTTGTATAATACTCTAAGTATGGATTAGATTATTATATTTAAACCCACCAAGAATAAGTTTTCTTATTCTTTTGATGGTTGAGTTAGCAGAAAGCTAGCTTCTAATGACAAAGCGAGTGGGAGGTACATGGAACTTGAAGCGACTCAAGAACCATTACCTGATGTAGTAATAGTTGGTATTAGTTTTAACAAGGGATTGTTAACTTTGAATAATAGTTATTCATAAACACAAATTGTTCGCTTTAGTGGTTGAAATCATCTATGACATGAGAAATGTGGAATATCTCATTGATGAGCTTTACTTGATGGTTTCTGCACAATCCATCAAATACCAAGATGTTATGTCAGATCTCAAATCTGATTAATGACTTACAATCATGAACATGAGATGTAATCCATGTATGATAATCAAGTATGTTCTTGATTGAACTTTTTCTCTATAACAAGGCTAGAAAGAGTAAATGATTCTTCTAGAAAGAATAGAATACAAGGATAACCGTACACATTTAAAGCAAGACTTGTTATAAAGGGATTTTCTCATACTCATGTCTTTGACAATGGTCCTTATCCTACTCGTGACATTGACTATGATCAAACCTTTTTCACAAGTAGCTATGATTAGATCAACAAGGATGTTATTTACTCTAAATTCATATTATTAATATGAGATATAGAAAATAGATTTCAAGAAAGACCATTTTTCTTAATAGACATCTACTAGAAGATATCTATATAGATTAGCCTGGAGGTTTTCTTAATCCATGTCATCCTAAAAAAATGTGTAGAGCTTGATATCCACTTTTGGATATAAAGCAAACATCTAAATGCTACAATCATCATTTTAATGTAAAACCACAGGGTATGCTTTTTTATCAAAATGAATAGAACATGTGTGTTTAATAAGAACTAATCGGAGCATAATGACATTCCTAATATTATATGAATGAGACATACTTAATCATAAGAATTTACATTCTGACTATGCCAGGTTTTTTCACCTTGACTTGAAATGTGGATTAAGAAATTACATTCTGACTATGCCAGGTTTTTTCACATTGACTCGAAATGTGTTTCTAAAATGAAAGACTTGGAAGGACAAGATACATCCTTGGAATGTAAAATCTATAGAGATAGATAAAATGAATGTTAAAAGTGTAACATCCAGATTTCCAGGTATTCTATGATGTTCATTTATTTTGAATTTTGAGGAGGGACTCGACGAGTCGACGCCTGGACTCGTCGAGTAGGATCGCGATTCGCCGAATGGATTAATGAGGGGACTCGACGAGTCGATGGGTGGACTCGACGAGTCCGTGCTGTGGGCTGAAAACCTAAATCCACGGGCCTGTGCCCTATTTAAAGGACCTTATGGCCCTTATTTGCGGCTACCTTCGTCCTTGAGAGTACCAGAGCGCCTTTGAGTCGTGTGAGTGAGAAAGGAGGCCATTATTCACCATTTCTTGTGTGTTTTAGCAAGGAGGAAGAAGGAAGGACAAGCTAGGCGGGTTGGGTAGCTTGGATCTACTTCCATTTGACCAGAGGAAGCTATTAGTGGTATCAATCTGTGCTTATTCCCGTATTTTGATGATTTAGTTGAATCTAGGGTTTCTTTATGCCTTATTTAGCTTGAATCTGGAGTGTGTGAGGTCCAAAGGTGAAATGAATCTTAGATCTGGACCTTAATAGGTCCAGAGAGTCACTATCACTCTGCTTTATGCCATCCCTTTGGGGTTATGAGCCTAGGTGGCCATTTTAGTAGTTATTTCACCAAAAGAAGCCGTGGATACGTTGCATGTGAGCCAAGATTCGACCTTTATGTGGTTATTGATCGTGGGGAAGCCAGATCTATAGTTTAGAGAAGCAGATCTGACCTCAGAAGGTCATTTGAGGGTTGTCATGGGAGCAACTCGCCGAGTTCATAAGTGGACTCGACTAGTCGAGTCGGGGTTGCCCCGCGATTTGTTGTAGAGTAACACGGCGAGTGGAAGAGGGACTCGACGTGTCAAGTGAGGCTTAGAAGGACTCAGAGGACCCCGTGGACTCGCCGAGTCGCCTGTATGCACTCGACGAGTCTGGTCAAAGTTGACCATTGACTAGACTTGACCTCGTTGACTTTTAGGGTTGAGTCAATGTTTGGACTTGTGAGCCATTGGAGGGGTAGAATGGTCTTTTACCTTTCTTAGAGAACTTAGAGAGGGATTAGCATAGTCTTTGAAAGTCGTATTAACTAGAGTAATTATTATTGTGAATAGGCGAAGGCTAGATCAGTATTTCCGATTTCGAGGTTTACCGAGTTATCCGAGGTGAGTCTTCTCACTATACTTTACCTTGAATGGTAAGTAGAGTTATGTGACAGAGTATCTTGCATGCTATGTATGTGATGTGTTGCACTGCATTATTTCTATGTGATTTATGCTGTGTGTATTCCAGGGTTTACAGAGTTAGGACCGGAAGGTCCACAGAATTAGGACCAGAGGGTCCACAGAGTTAGGGCCAGTGGGCCCACAGAGTTATAGCCTCGAGTGGCTAATATGTGTATATATGGTATTTTGGGGAACTCACTAAGCATTTATGCTTACAGTGTTTTGTGTTATGTGTTTCAGGTACCAGTGGGGATCGCGGGAAGGCGCCAGCATGATCAGTACACACTCATGGAGTTTGTATGATTCGTGATCTTGGGATGAATTTTATGGATTTGATATGTGATACATTGAGATTGATAATATTTGTGAATGAAACTATATTTTTAAAAGTGAAAAATTGTTTTGGAATTTACGTTGTTACAAGTTGGTATCAGAGCCTTGGTTTGAGGGATTCAGATGCACCTTCGGGCGTATTTGAACTCAAACTGAGGATTTGAGAAACTTTTCAAATAAAACAAAATCTTTCTAAGGGAATAAAAGGTTTTGAAAAGAGCAGAGCAGAGCAGTGTGTACGATCAGCCAGCGCCCGAACGGTGATTTCCCAAAATACCCTTATATTATGTGTTATGAGATATGATATGATGTGTTATGCATGCTAGAGTAGGCTAGGTATTCTTATTAGGACTAGCGTGGCCTGATTTGTGATGCCTTAGCCTAGGGATTTGCTGCTGAGAGATGCTTGAGAGTGAGTGGATAGCAGCGAGGAACTTATGAGAGGTCTGCTAGGGAATAGCCTATGCATAGTGAGAGTAGAGTACTTGGGATTTGGGATCCTAGGAGGAGGACTTGGGGTGAATACTGATGCGGTGTGGACGGTAGTATTGGGCCCGTACTACTGAAGACATCGGATTAGTGCGCAGTCCAAGTAAGAATCCTTAGGGTACTAAGGAACAAGTAGGGTTGAGTTGCCGAGTGTGAGTATGCTCGAGCGAGTCTCTGATATTTATTATGTTATATTTCAGAGACATCATGGTTGGGACACGCCACAGACCAGAGACCAGCTGTGTGAGTGACGAGGAGCTTCGTTAAATGATCCACGAGGAAGTGGCTGCGGCTATCCGCGCAGAGATTCCGGAGATGTTTGGGTCTATTAAGACCACACTGATTGAGACTTTTGATGAGAGATATGCAGCGGTTACTGAGGCTGCAACCGATGCAACTACCGCAGCTGTTGCTGCTGCTAGACCTCAGGGTGGTGATGCATTGCTGTTCCGGGAGTTTAGCAACACGAAGCCACCAGAGTTTGACGGGACGCAGGATCCGATTGCTGCGATGAGATGGATTTCTGACATCGTGGGATGCTTCTATACGTGTTCTTGTCCAGAGCATCTGAGGTTTCGGTTCGTGCTGAACCAGCTTCGCTTGGGAGCGAAGGACCGGTGGAAGTTTGTGACAGCGCACTATTCTTCTACAGAGCTTACCGCGGTGACCTGGGAGAGGTTCACCGCTATGTTTCGTGATGAGTACGTTCCCTTGGTGGAAAGGGAACGGTTGGCCCAGGAGTTCTTGACCCTCAAGCAGGGTACTGAGTCTGTTACTATAATCACCAGGATGTTCCATGAGAGGGCGATGTTTTGCCCTGAGCACGTGTCTTCCGAGCAGGCACGCATGAGTCGGTATATGAGTATTTTGAGGAGAGACATCGGCGAGTTCGTGGCGAACTCGTCGTACCGGACATTTGCCGAGCTTCAGGCAAATGCTCGGAAGAGGGAGATAGAGCTTGAGACTCAGGCCAGGGAGGAGGCGGAGTCTCGTGAGAGGGATCGGCGACCGGCACAGTCCCAGCCGGCAGCCAAGCGGACCAAGCCCGCCGATTCGAGATCAGGGAACCAGAAGGGCCGCACTTGTGGCAAGTGCGGCAAGGGTCATGAGGGGATTTGTAGAGCAGGGTCTTGCTGCAAGTGTGGCAAGGAGGGACACATGGCCAAGGATTGCCCCAAGGGGTTTGCAGTCTGTTTCCACTGCAACCAGACCGGACACCGGAAGGCTGAGTGTCCGCAGCTGCGGGGGTCAGCACAGGGAGCATCACAAGGATCTGCCACTACTACTGTACAAGCTACCGAGAGTCAGCGGGTGAAGGCAGAGGCACCGAAGGCACGAGGGAGAGCCTTCCAGTTGACAACGGAGGAGGTCCGCGCAGCGGCCGATGTCGTGGCTGGTATGTATTCTTTCATGTATTTATTTTGCGTTTGGGATTTTGTGCTTATATTATGATATGCGTAGATACATTTCTTGTGAATTCTGTACCTGCCTTGGTGTTATTTGACTCAGGTGCGAGTCGATCTTTTGTATCATTAGCCTTTAGTCAGCACATCAGTATCAGTCGAGAGGCGTTGAGTCGACCTCTGCGAGTTTCCATAGCTGATGAGAGAGCGGTGTATGCCACTGATGTGATTCGAGGATGTGTACTCGAGATCTTCGGCGTTGAGTTTCCGATTGATTTGGTCCCGATTGTGATGGGAGATGTCTGTGTCATCGTGGGTATGGACTGGTTGAGCAGATTTGGAGCGGTTATCGACTGCGAGCGACAGCTGGTGACCATACGAGACCCTAGTGGGGGAGTTCTTACGGTGTACGGCGAGGGTACCCGTTCTGGGTCAGTGTTTTGTTCGGCCGCTAGAGCGAGGCAGAGCCTACAGCAGGGCTGTAGTGGGTTTGTGGCTTATGTGATGGATACGAGGCTTGATGCGGAGAGGCCGAGATCGGTCGATGAGGTTCCGATAGTGCGTGAGTTCCCGGATGTTTTCCCCGAGGAGTTGCTGGGTGTGCCTCCCGAGAGGCAAGTAGAGTTTCGTATCGATTTGGTTCCGGGGGCAGCGCCTATCGCCAAGGCGCCCTATCGCCTTGCACCTCCAGAGATGCAGGAGTTATCCTCGCAGCTTCAGGAGCTGCTGGGGAAGGGGTTTATTCGGCCGAGTAGCTCGCCATGGGGAGCGTCGATCCTTTTTGTAAAGAAAAAGGATGGTTCACACCGGATGTGCATTGATTACCGGGAGTTGAACAAGTTAACGGTCAAGAACCGTTACCCCTTACCGAGGATCGACGATTTGTTCGATCAGTTACAGGGACCGTCCTGGTTCTCCAAGATCGATTTGAGGTCTGGGTATCATCAGATGAGAGTGCGTGATGAGGATATCCAGAAGACGGCGTTCATGACTCGTTATGGGCATTACGAGTTCGTGGTGATGCCTTTTGGGCTCACCAATGCACCGGCGGCGTTCATGGATCTCATGAACAGGGTGTGCAGACCGATGTTGGATCGTTCGGTGATAGTGTTCATTGATGATATATTGGTGTATTCGAGGTTCAGAGAGCAGCATGAGGAGCATTTGAGGGAAATCCTTGGAGTTCTAAGATTGGAGAGGCTTTACGCCAAATTCTCCAAGTGTGATTTATGGTTACGAGAGGTCCAATTCCTGGGACATCTCGTTAACCAGAATGGGATATTGGTCGATCCGGACAAGATTGAGGCGGTGATGAGTTGGGAGGTGCCGAGATCCCCCACCGAGATCAGGATTTTTCTAGGGTTGGCCGGCTATTACAGGAGCTTTATTAAAGATTTCTCCAAGATTGCTGTTCCTCTCAACAGGTTGACCCGGAAGGGCGTGGCTTTTAGTTGGGGCCCAGAGCAGCAGGCCTCCTTCGAGACACTTCGCCAGAGATTATGCGAAGCCCCGGTGTTAGTCCTTCCGGAGGGGATGGGGGATTTTGTAGTGTATTGTGACGCGTCGATATCGGGAATGGATGCGGTGCTGATGCAGAGAGGGCATGTGATAGCATACGCATCGAGGCAGCTGAAGCCTCACGAGACAAGGTATCCTACTCACGATCTGGAGTTGGGGGCTGTGGTGTTCGCCCTCAAGATCTGGCCTCACTATCTGTATGGGGTCCGGTGTACCATATACACGGACCATAAGAGCTTGAAGTATTTGATGGATCAGCCCAACCTGAATATGCACCAGAGGAGATGGTTGGATGTGGTAAAGGATTATGAGTGTGAGATCCTGTACCACCCGGGCAAAGATAACGTTGTAGCCGATGCCCTGAGTCGTAGGACGAAGAGTGCCCCAATATGTGATGTTTGTTTGAGGTTGACGGTGATGACTCCGGTGTTGGACACCATTCGGGAGGCTCAGGTTGAGGCCATGAGGCCGGAGTACCGCAAGAGAGAGCGGGTGATCGGGCAGGTGCCTGAGTTTGTTGCCGATAGCCGAGGGCTTATGACCTTTCAGGGTCGGATTTCGGTGTCATTTGAGGGCGGGGCACGTACCATTCTGATGGAGGAGGCGCATAGATCGAGGTTCTCGATTCATCCCGAGGCCACTAAGATGTATTTGGACATGAAAAGAGACTATTGGTGGCCCTGTATGAAGAGGGATGTTGCGTGGTTCGTGGAGAGGTGCTTGACCTGTCGCAGGGTTAAGGCCGAGCACTAGCGTCCGCATGGAAAGTTACAGCCACTTGAGGTTCCCCAGTGGAAGTGGGAACATATTTCCATGGATTTTATCACCAAATTGCCAAGGACCGCAAGGGGTGTCGATGCAATTTAGGTGATAGTCGACCGACTGACGAAGAGCGCTCACTTCCTTGCTATCAGTGAGAGCTCTTCCGTAGATAGGCTGGCCGAGTTATATGTGAGAGAGGTGGTATCGCGTCATGGAGTACCGATCTCGATTGTATCGGATCGAGATGTGCGATTCACTTCCAGGTTCTGGAAGAAGTTCCACAAGGAGTTAGGTACGAGGTTGCATTTCAGTACCGCCTACCACCCACAGACGCACGGGCAGAGTGAGCGGACGATCCAGACGCTTGAGGACATGCTTCGAGCATGTGTGTTGGACTTCGGAGGAAGTTGGGACACATACTTGCCATTGGCTGAGTTTTCCTATAACAACAGCCACCATTCGAGTATTGGTATGCCTCCCTTCGAGTTGTTGTATGGGAGGAGGTGTCGGACTCCCATTTGCTGGGGAGAGGTAGGGCAGCGCGTGATGTGTAGCACTGAGATAGTGCTTCAGACGACGGAGCAGATACAGCAGGTAAGGCAGAGGTTGTTGACAGCTCAGAGTCGCCAGAAGAGTTATGCGGATAGGCGACGATCCGAGCTTGAGTTTCAGGTGGGAGACTTCGTACTCCTGAAGGTGTGTCCTTGGAAAGGAGTGATCCGATTCAGGAAGAGGGGAAGCTGGGGCCCCGGTACATCGGTCCGTTCAGAGTGACCGCGAGGGTGGGCAGGGTAGCATATCATTTGGAGCTACCTGCGGAGTTGAGTCAGATTCATGATACCTTCCACGTATCTCAGTTGAGGAAGTGTATAGCCGACGAGTCGGCGGTGGTGCCGCTGGAGGATATTCAGGTGGATGCGAGATTGAATTATGTTGAGAGACCGATCACGATCTTGGATCGGAAGATCAAGGTTCTGAGGAACAAGGAGGTGCCCCTGGTTCAGGTCCAGTGGCAACATAGGAGAGGGTCCGAGCTGACGTGGGAGCCGGAGTTAGAGATGCGGGAGCAGCATCCAAAGTTGTTTGCCGAGCAAGACTTCGAGGGCGAAGTCTGATTCTAGTGGGGGAGAATTGTAACATCCGGATTTCCAGGTATTCTATGATGTTCATTTATTTTGAATTTTGAGGAGGGACTCGACGAGTCGACTCCTGGACTCGTCGAGTAGGATCGCGATTCGCTGACTGGATTAATGAGGGGACTCGATGAGTCGATGGGTGGACTCGACGAGTCCGCACTGTGGGCTGAAACCCTAAATCCCCGGGCCTGTGCCCTATTTAAAGGACCTTATGGCCCTTATTTGCGGCTACGTTCGTCCTTGAGAGTACCAGAGCGCCTTTGAGTCGTGTGAGTGAGAAAGGAGGCAATTATTCACCATTTCTTGTGTGTTTTAGCAAGGAGGAAGAAGGAAGGACAAGCTAGGTGGGTTGGGAAGCTTGGATCTACTTCCATTTGACCAGAGGAAGCTATTAGAGGTATCAATCTGTGCTTATTCCCGTATTTTGATGATTTAGTTGAATCTAGGGTTTCTTTATGCCTTATTTAGCTTGAATATGGAGTGTGTGAGGTCCCAAGGTGAAATGAATCTTAGATCTGGACCTTAATAGGTCCAGAGAGTCCCTATCACTCTGCTTTATGCCATCCCTTTGGGGTTATGAGCCTAGGTGGCTATTTTAGTAGTTATTTCACCAAAAGAAGCCGTGGGTACGTTGCATGTGAGCCAAGATTCGACCTTTACGTGGTTATTGATCGTGGGGAAGCCAGATCTATAGTTTAGAGAAGTAGATCTGACCTCAGAAGGTCATTTGACGGTTGTCATGGGAGCAACTCGTCGAGTTCATAAGTAGACTCGACGAGTCGAGTCGGGGTTGCCCCACGATTCGTTGCAGAGTAACCCGACGAGTGGAAGAGGGACTCGACGTGTCAAGTGAGGCTTAGAAGGACTCAGAGGACCCCGTGGACTCGCCGAGTCGCCTGTATGCACTCGACGAGTCTGGTTAAAGTTGACCGTTGACTAGACTTGACCTCGTTGACTTTTAGGGTTGAGTCAATGTTTGGACTTGTGAGCCATTGGAGGGGTAGAATGGTCTTTTACCCTTCTTAGAGAACTTAGAGAGGGATTAGCATAGTCTTTGAAAGTCGTATTAACTAGAGTAATTATTATTGTGATTAGGCGAAGGCTAGATCAGTATTTCCGAGTTCGAGGTTTACCGAGTTATCCGAGGTGAGTCTTCTCACTATACTTTACCTTGAGTGGTAAGTAGAGTTATATGACAGAGTATCTTGCATGCTATGTATGTGATGTGTTGCACTGCATTATTTCTATGTGATTTATGCTGTGTGTATTCTAGAGTTTACAGAGTTAGGACCGGAAGGTCCACAGAGTTAGGACCAGAGGGTCCACAGAGTTAGGGCCAGTGGGCCCACAGATTTATAGCCTCGAGTGGCTAATATGTGTATATGTGGTATTTTGGGGAACTCACTAAGCATTTATGCTTACAGTGTTTTGTGTTATGTGTTTCAGGTACCAGTGAGGATCGCCGGAAGGCGCCGGCATGATTAGTACACACTCGTGGAGTTTTTATGATTTGTGATCTTGGGATGAATTTTATGGATTTGATATGTGATACATTGAGATTGATAATATTTGTGAATGAAACTATTTTGGAATTTACGTTGTTACAAAAAGTTTTATATCTTTATGCATATATGAAAAATATCTTAAAAGGGATCAAGATACAAAATTCTTTGGAGGAATATTGGTATTGTCACGTGGCACTAAGTTTTGAGCCAGTCTTAAAAGAATCTAGCTCATAGGTTTGAACTAGCTGAAGTGATTTATATTCGATTTGCGTGGAAAATGAATCCATTATTTATGACATATTATGCATAAGACATGGTATATGCTATGAGCATATCATAATATACCAATTGAATACATGGTTAACTCACCGGATGACTATAGGAACATTCTAAGAGTACTTTAGAAGAACTAAGAGAATGTATATGAGATAATTAGATCTACTACAAAATAAGAATACGCTACTTTAGAAGTTGAGATCTAATATGATTGAATGAATGAGTTCATTGAAAAACTATGTTCGTTTCTTCCATTCAAGGATCATATAGAAATCTTTATCACTTCAAGAGTATACTTAATTGAGCTAAGAGACTCTATGTCATGAAAGAACACCAATCATATACTCCAAGATATTTAACTATACCTAGAGTAAAGTCAAATATGGAGATGATAGCATTCACAGAATTCACACAAATTAAGTTTAGTTGAACCAATTAATAAAGTCTTTCTTTTAAGCTAAGTATGAGTGGTCACACTTCAGCTATAAGACTTTATTATTCTAGAAATGGGATTTTGATTTGGATTTAATATTTGGATATTGGAACATTATAACAACAACTATTATATAGTGTTTTGATATATTGGGATATGATCATAACATCAATACTTTTTTTGTTCTATATTAACATGTTTAATCCACGAATAATCTTATTCTTCTAAATGTTCATAGTCAGTTTTAATTATGGGAGCAATCATGAAGTAAGACTAATATGATTTGGATTGGTTGACATTCATCGGATGATGGTAGGCAGTGGGTTGTAACCAAGTTTCATAGGTACTTGTCATAGAACTAGTATTGAACTAACCCGCATCAAGATCATCTCATAAATCGCTAATATGAGTCTTGCGCAAGTGGGAGATTGAAGGATCTTGTATGATCAAGAATCATATTAAAGTGATAATGCTATTTAACATATGATACTAATGGGTCACACTAACAACAACTTGATACACTTGATTATTTATTAGAAATTGATTTTAATAAATATTCAATAAACTCTTATAATTAAATTGGAAATTATTTATTTCATGGAAATATTAAGTTAATAACATCATATGGTATTATTTAATAAGTCATGAACAACATTTTGGACCATAAGAATTTTTTGTCTTTTACCTAAATGTTAAGACATACATTTTATAAAGAAAGTTTATAAAATATACAAGTTTGGCACTCATTTTTGTTCTTGGAGCCGTAGGCTTCTTGAATTGTTTATTCAAAAGCCTTAAGCCTAAGAAGGAATGCATTAAGACGTAGGGAAGTGGTTGTCTAAAAGTGCATGGAACTATTGGATAATAACTTCACTTTTTACATATAAACATAAGGCTTTCATTTGGTAACTTACTTGAAGCACCAAAACAGTAAGTCCTAAAAGACTTCTCACTATCTCTCATTTTGTTCATGTTATGAAAATATTACTTGCTTTTATATTCTCTTGAAGTTCATACTTTGGTTATAAACTTCAGGCTTAAGAGATTAAGAGTTTTCTTACAAATAACTATCATTCTACATCAAGTTGAGTCATTGTTGGTGTCTTTTAAGTACATCATTCTTCATCAACTTCCAAGCCTCCCAAGACGATCCAAAGGACTACAAAGGTTGTCATTTCTTCATCTCTTCTTTGGTTGGTGTTCTAATCTTTCTACAACTTGCAAGATGATCCTTGGTGGGTTTAAACTAGTTTATGTTATTCAAAATTTATAAGTCTTCCGTTGCTAAAAATCATGTTTTTGAAACTAGTTTTTGAATAAAAACCCATCACAACTAGCATCCTACAAACATAATCTAGTGGTCCAGCATTGGTGTCATCGAGCCACGAGTACAGTGAAGAGACTCACCTCAATCCGATGTTAAGCTAATCACACACTCAAGTTGCTACTATAACCGCTCGTCACACTGAACTCATCCAAACCAAACCTAATTAATATTTAGGGTAATAACCTATAATTAAATGCCCAAATCAAAATCTCTCTTACAAATGGTAAAAGACCATTTTACCATTCCCATACTGGACCCAACTAGCCATCGACCAAGGCTTAAAATGGCTCGAATGGACTTCTAGGAGTACGTCATGCGTACTCCATACTTACACCCAACGTACTAGGTATTCATAGAAAAGGATACATGTTAACCCATTACGCCATGGGTACCTAGAGGGTACGCCCGTCGTACTCCTCTGTTGCCCAAAATCATAATTAAGCTCTTAATGCTTAAAGACCATACGTCCTACTCATAGATCTTAATCTTGGGAAGGTCTTAACTGATAAAGTCGACAACTTTAAGCTTTTTCATGGCTTAATAGAGCCCAAAACCAAATCCTAAGTCCATAACACTCTTTAACAACCTCAAACTCTTGTATGAGTGAGTAATAGAAACAAAGACTCCATTTTTATGACCCAAGATCCTCAGAAACATCATAAAGTAACAAACTTGAGCTCTGGATTAGATTTTACTCACAAGAAGCAAACCATGGGACCAAAAGCATGCAAATATCAAATCTATTCTAGATCTAAGCTATATAACCATAAAGGTATGAACTTTATACCTCCAGAAGCTTGCAAAGGTGAAGGAAACTATGGATCTACAAGATCCTACCCCAACAATCATTAATGGTGTGCTTCTTCTTCTTCCACAATGCTCCAAGAACTCTTTAATGGTCTAAAACAAGCCTTAGAAGGTTAGGGTTTCGAAATGATAGAAAGAGGGAGAGTTGAGGCTGGTTATGAAGTAGAATTAAGGGTCTTAAGGTGTTTAAATAGGGGTCCAACCCTAAAAATTAGGGTTTTGGGTCAAGTTAAGTACGCCCTGCATACACACCGAGTATGCCATGCGTACATACCGAGTATGCCTTGCGTACTACATGGGATCCGCATTCCAATTAAATGACCTACACCCGACGTACTCATCAAGTACGCCCTACGTAGGGACCAAGTTTATAAAAATTTTGTTATTTAAGATGGATATGAAAAATACCTAGGAACGGATGTTACAACTCTCCCCCCACTTGAATCAGAATTCATCCTCGAAGTCCGTCTACACTAATAACTTTGTATAATGCTCCCTCGTCTCCTCCTCAAGCTCCTAAGTCCACTATGAGCCTTTCCGGTGTTGTCATTGAACCTTCACTAAACCCAGTTCCTTGTTTTGCAGAGTCTTCGTCTTGCTACCGAGGATCTCCAACGGTCTCTCTATGTAGTTTAGGCGCTCGTCCACCTGAATATCCTCTAATGGCACCACTACAGAATTATCAAACAAAAACTTTCGTAGCTGAGAGATGTGAATAGTGTTGTGAATCTGGCTGAGCTCCTCGGGTAGCTCCAAACGATATGCTACCATGCCTACCCGGGAAATAACCCTAAAAGGATAAATATATCTAGGACCCAAATTGCCTTGCTTCCTGAACCAGATGACACCTTCCAAGGTGACACCTTCAGGACTACCATGTCCCCGACCCGAAATTCAAAATTCGATCGGCATCTATCAACATAACGCTTCTGTCGGCTCTATGTGGTTTGTAATCTCCCACGCACCTGTTGGATCAACTCGGTAGTCTGGAGCACCACCTCGTGTTACCCATGACTCGCTGACCGACCTTGCCCCAACAAATCGGGGTTTGATACTTCCTCCCGTAGAGCATCTCAAAATGAGGTCGATCAATAATGGCGTGGTAGTTTTTGTTGTAAGAAAACTCAGCAAAGAGAAGTACGTATCCTAAATACCGCCAAAATCCAGTACACATGCTCGAAGCATATCCTTAAAAGTCTGAATGGTTCGCTCACTTTGCCTATCGGTCTGCGGATGAAAATCAGTGCTGAAGTATAGTCGAGTATCTAGCTCTTCATGATATCTCTTCCAGAACCTGGAAGTGAACAAAACGTCCCGATTAGAAACCACTGAGATTGGGACCCCATTACGTTCCACCATGTTAGAGACATATACATCTACTAATTTCTCTGCAAGGATGCTCTCCTGAATAGGAATGAAATGTGCACTCTTGGTTAATCGATCCACGATGACCTAAATCGAATCCACCCCTCGTGCGGTCCACGGTAGCTTCATGATAAAACCATCATAATCTCTTCCCATTTCAAAACAAGAACAACCAACTACTCCATATTAGCGTGAGGTCACTGATGGTTGGCCTTAACTTTCCTTCAAGTCAAGCACCTCTCCACATATCAAGCCACATCCCGCTTCATGCAGGGCCACCAATAATCAAGTTTAAGGTCTTTATACATCTTTATCGCACCCAGATGAATAACAAACTTCGGCTTATGCGACACTTTCATCAAAATCTACCACATACCCCCAAAATATGGAACCCGAACTCTCCGATGAAGGGTCAACAATCCCTGACTATCATAATCAAAAGAGGACGCATGACCCACTATGTGCTCGCCCTTCTGGTGTTGCTCTTTCATAGCCTCAACCGAGCCTCATGGAGCTGCTCTAAGAGTGGGGTAATCACAATCATCCTAAAACATACATCCCCGATGGGAGTACCGGCCGCCTTACGATTATGAGCATCAGCCACCATGTTGGCCTTCCTAGGGTGATAAAGGATCTCACAACCATAATCCTTTACCACATCGAACCACCTGTGATGCCTCATATTCAGATTTGGATGATCCATCAAATACAGTAATAACACCAAATCTTGAGGGAAAAAACCACTTCCTCTAGATCCAAATCATGAGTGGGATAGTTCGCCTCATGAGGCTTTAGCTGCCTCAAAGCGTAAGCTATCACACGACCCCTCTGCATCAATACTGCGCCCAATCCCAAAATCGATGCATCCCAATATACCCCAAAATTATCCACACCCTATGGTAGTGTCAAAATCAGAGCCTCACATAACTTCTGCCTCAAAGTAACATCGCCTGCTGCCCAGGCCCCCAATGGAAAGTCACTGAATTCTTTGTCAACCTGATCAACGGAACTACGATAGTGGATAAATTCTCAATAAACCTCCGATAATACTCGGCTAAAACAAAGAAACTATGAATCTCAAATGGAGACTTCGGAACCTCCCACTACATCACGACCTCCATCTTGGCCAGATCAAACAAGATACCCTTCTGGTTGACGAGGTGCCCCACAAACAGCACCTCAAGCAACTAGAACTCACACTCAGAGAATTTGGCGTAAATCCTCTCTCTTCTCAGAGTCTCCAGAACCTCCCACAGATGATCTTCATACTGCTTCTTGGTCTTAAAATAGACCAAGATATCATCAATGAAAACAATCACTGACCGATCCAGTATCCTCCTACAAACCCTGTTCATGAGATCCATGAACATTGTGGGCGCATTGGTGAGCCCAAAAGGCATCACCATGAACTCGTAATGACCATAACGAGTCCTGAAAGCCATCTTCTGAACATCCTCATCCCTAACCCTCATATGATGATAGCTTGAACGCAAATCAATCTTGGAGAACCAATACGCACCTTGTAATTGGTCGTACAAATCATCAATTCTAGGAATCGGCTAACGGTTCTTCACCGTTAATTTGTTCAAATCCCGGTAGTCGATGCACATCCTGTGAGAGCCATCTTTCTTCTTCACAAACAGTATCGGTTCTCCCCAAGGTGAACTACTCAGTCTGATAAATCCCATGTCTAACAGCTCCTACAACTTTGTAGACAACTCATGCATCTCCGGTGGTGCTAACTGATAAGGTGCCTTGGTTATCAGAGTCGCACCTGGAACCAAATCAATATTGAACTCCACCTGCCTCTCCGGAGGCACTCCAGGAAAGTCCTACGGAAAAACATCTGAATTCTCTCAAATAACCGGAACATCATTAATCATCCTCTTTCTCACCTGGTATCCGATACATAAGCCACAAAACCAGAACAACTATGTTGTAGGTATCTCCTATCTCTCGCGAATGAACAGAGAGTTGGCCCACGTGGAGCACCCTCGCCATGAATACCTAATTCTCCCCCACTTTAGGTTCGAACCCGAACTAACTGGTGCCCACAATCAATCATCGCCCCATTAGGGATCAACGAATCCATGCCTAAGATAACCTTGCTCTCGCACAAAGGAATAGGATCAAAATCAATTAGATACCGCTCGCTAAATAACTCCAGAACACAACCCTGATGAACCCTTGATACTCGCACTAGACGATCGTTGGTGATCTCTACCTCTAATGGTTAATTAAGCTCCCCAGGACAGTCACTGAACCTCTTACTAAGCGCATGAGATACAAACGAGCGGGTAGCACCCGAATCAAATTGAACTAAAGCTGGAACACCGTTCACTAGGAACGTCCCTAAATAACATCATAAATATAATAAGAATAAAAATCAAAGAAATAAATGAAATAGGGCGAAAATACATACCAGTAACCACATATGGTATTGCACAAGCCTCCTCGGCTATCAGCCGGAAAGCTCGACTCCTCACAACTTGCACCTCCGCCTTACCCTAACGGTCTTCGGTCATCCTCAATGTCATCGGATGAGATACTACAACCGCTCCTCTTGCTGCTAAACTATTGGATAAGGTGTCTAAGTCCATAACTATTTATGGTATGTACTTGACCCGACCCGGCATGGTCCATTTGGGTTGCATGGCATCATACATTTGGATAGACTAAATGAGAGAAATAACACTTGTGGTATATTAATATATTATAAGTTCTAATATATTAATAATATTATTTAGTTAGTATTGATCAAAAATTAATCTAGAATTAATTAAGTGATCAAAAGGAGACTAATTAAATATATGGGTTGATTGTGTAAATCATCCATACTTATATAGTGGGCTAGATGCTCCATGGATTATCTAGTTGGGCTAAGGTCCATAGGATGCTCCATGGGAGTTACAAACCCATGGGTCATGGAAATGAAGAGCCATGTTACATTAGGGTTTACATGGTGTAACCCTAAGTGTAACACACTATATAAGGAACATAACATCCACCAAAATCGGTTACACCAAAAAGAATAGAGGGCAAGTCGAATTTAGAAGTGTTCTACATTCTATCAAAGTCATTCCAAAGCACTGGGTGTTGTGTGAAACATTTTAGGCATCACAATTGGGGTGCTAGGCTCTCAAGGTCTTTCAAGGAATCAAATCAACTACAAGGTATGTAATTCTAGTCATCTTCTATGTTCATAGTTCCCCATGTATGCTAGATAGGATTATGAACCTTGGAAAAAGTATTTTGCATGTATTTTAGATAAACATAGATCCAAGGTTTTCTAGGGTTGCATGTACACTTAGGAGTGTTAGAATGCTCAAAACCCATCAGTGGTATCAGAGCCTAGGCTTATTTGTTGATACTTGATGCAAAATAGTTGGAAAAGTCGTTTTTTTATGTCTGCACAAGGGACTCGGCGAGTTCATGAGGGGAATCGACGAGTCCAAGCGAAACTTCAACCAACTCGGCGAGTCAGTTCATGCACTCGACGAGTTGGCTAGGCAGAGTGCAAATTTTTGATTTTTGCTGCTGGAAATGGACTAGACACATTACCCTAAACTGTTTTGATGTTTTAAAATCTGTTTTAGTTGGTGTAATGATTGTTCTAATCCATTTACAATGGCTAATATCAAAATTACATGATTATATGTGTTCATATGTTCTTGAAATTTTGATATGATTATTCATGTTCTTATGAGTTCTTGATAGATCATAGGAATTACTTGTTTAATGCTGAATTCATGATCTTTATGTGTTTTAATGGAGTCCATAACTTGTCCTCAAGTTATGGATAACCAAAATTCTCTTTGTATTAAATCCACTAAAAGAACACATAAGTTACAAAAATGAAGAGTCTTCATTTTTATAACTCATAAGTTATGAATTGAAAGGTTTTGTAAAGTTACAAAACTTGCCCTCAAGTTTTGGAACATGTAAAGTCATCTTAATAAACTTTAGTTCCAACCCCTAGTATTTTAAAAGTTAAAATTCAACCCTTATACTTTATAATATTATAAGTTAATAATATATATATATATATATATATAAAAGATCAAAGTCGCTTTACCGTTAGTAGGCTCATTCACGAAGCCGGTCTATAAGGGGGGTATAAGGTTGTTCCCTATAAAATGGCAGCTTAATGGGTGTCCACTCTCACCCACCGCTTCCTTGACTGGTGGAGGGTCGTTAGCCGAACGGGTAGGACAATGACTTAAAATTCTCATTAAAAGTATAATGATTATTATAAAGTAACTAAATGTTTTTATAAATTCCCAATCTTAGTTACTTTAGGAAAAATGTGAATAAGGTGCTAACCTATGAAATTACACTTTGCACTTTTGATTAAGTCGTTGGTGGAGCGTGTGTGGTTAACCGGCACACTAACTTGGACTTAACAAGGTAGGCAAAGGGTGACTTAAGGTTTTTCATAGGTCGGTGGAGCGCGTGTGGTTAACCGGCACATCGACTAAGGGAAAAACATTAAGGGTACCAAGTAATTTGCATGGTTACTTCACACCTTGTTTTGTGATCCTCGGTATCCCAGTCACAAAACATGAAGGGCACACTCGAGATTGAAACATGCCATTGAAAAGTTCAATGAATCTCAAAAGAATCTAGGAGTTTCTAAAACCAAATAAAACCTAATAATTTTATATTTCGTTTTTCATAGTGGAAATTAGTGAATCGTCATTCACCTACCTTTCAAATATGTTATAGCTTAGATTACGACATCCCTCTTCTAAGTTATAATATATTGTGATTGGATCCTAGCCTTAATATTACATTTGGGTGTTTTATTAAGGACTATATTTTATATCTAATCTAAACTTTTTTTCTTCTTTTCAGATGTCTTCCAACAATGCTGCTTCTGGCTCAAACCCTACCGACTCCTTCTCTCTCATGAACCTTTGTGGGAGAGTCATATTTGATGGATCCAACTTTAAAGATTGGATCAGGAACATCAGGATGGTCACTCGGTGTGAGAACAAATAATATTTTCTCGAAAAGGAGCTTAAGGTACCCAAGCCGACTGCTACTCTTGAGGAGCTTGCTGAATATGAGGCACATGAAAGAGATGCTACCAAAGTGGCATGCATCATGATGGCCACTATGACAGCCGAGCTCCAAAAGTCCTATGAAGACTACTATCCTTTTGAAATGCACCAGGATTTGAGGGACCGCTACCATTAGAGTGCTCGCCAAGAGTGATATGAAATCATTTCCTTCATGATAACAACCAGGATGAAGGATGGTGAACCCATCACGGGCCACATGCAGAAAATGCAAAGGTATGTGGACCGTTTGCTGAAACTTAATGTGAACTTCCCCGAGGAATTGGCAATAGATATCATTTTGCATTCCCTATCTTCGTGTTATGATCAATTCCGCATGACATACCACATGAACAAGGAGGAAGTTACACTCAGCAAACTTCAAGGACTCCTAAAAACTGCAGAATCAGGTCTTAAAGGTAAGTCGGTTGTTACCACTCCTACTCCTACTCCAAACTCCGCACCTGTCTTGGCAATCGGGAAAGGTAGAGGGAAAATGAGGAAGAACCCTTCGAAGGGTGCCAAGGGTAAGACCCTTGATGGCTCCTCTTCAAGTGGAACCAAGAAAGGTTTCGTCACTCCTTCTTCTGACCCAAAAGAGGCTGAATGCTTCTATTGCCATGAAAAGGCGCACTGGAAGCGGAACTGCCCAAAGTACCAGCAAGATCTGAAGGATGGGAAAGTAAAACCCAACCATGCAGGTATTTACACTATATTATCTAATGACTCACCCTATTCTAACTCTTGGGTCCTTGATACCGGCTGTGGTATTCATATTTGTTCTGATTTGAAGGGACTAAGAAGTGAGAATGTGGAGCATGGGAAGATAAACTTGATCATGGGAAATTGGAAAGTTACACCTGTCACCAATATTGGAGTTTATACTTTGTTGCTAAGTAGTGGGTTTACTTTAGATTTGAATAAATGTTGTTACTCACCTGAAATGGCAAGAAATATTATTTCCTTTCATGCTTTGTACAAACAAGGGTTTACCTTTTCTTTTGATAATGAAGTTGGTGGAATAAAATGCTTTCTTTAATAATGTGTTTTATTTTAAAGCATTACCTTGTGATGGTGTGTATGAAGTTGTGTCTGTTGTAGATAACTTAGGAAATAATGTGTTGTGTATTGATCCTACTAATGATAATAACTTGGATAAAGCATCATTGTGGCATTGTCATCTTGGACATGTAAGCAAGAAACGCATAGGCCAACTCCAAAAGGATGGAGTCTTGGAGTCATTTGACCTAAAGTCATGTGATAATTGTGAATCATGCTTACTTGGAAAAATGACAAAGTCACCCTTCACTGGTTTATGTGCTAGGGGTGAAGGTTTGTTGGATCTAGTACACACAGATGTGTGTGGGCCCTTCAAAACTGCCACAAGGGATGCTAATCGTTATTATGTGACTTTTACAGATGATTATAGTAGATATGGATATGTCTACTTAATCAAGCATAAGTCAGAGACTTTCGATAGGTTTAAAGAGTTTAAAAAGGAAGTAGAGAATCAATTGGGCAGGAACATTAAGATGCTTCGATCCGATCGTGGTGGTGAGTATCTTAGTACAGAGTTTCTCGACTATCTTAAGGAATGTGGGGTTGTCTCACAATTGACACCTCCCAGGACACCACAGTTCAATGGTGTGGCTGAGAGGCATAATCGAACCTTGTTGGACATGGTTCATTCCATGATGAGTCGAGCTTCGCTACCAATCTCATTCTGGGGGTATGCCTTAGAGACTTCCGCCCATATCCTTAATCTAGTCCCTACAAAGAAGGTTGCCAAAACACCTCATGAGATACGGACTGGAATAGTTCCTAATCTAGCCCACATCAAGATTTGGGGTTGTGAAGCTTTCATGAGACGCGAGACTCACGATAAGCTCGAACCTCGAAGTGAGAGGTGTATTTTCATCGGCTACCCATAGAAATCCTTTGGTTACCTCTTCTACAGACCTAGTGAGAATGTGGTCTTTGTAGCAAGGAGGGGTGTCTTTTGGAGAGAGAGAGAGAGAGAGAGAGAGAGAGAGAGAGAGAGAGAGAGAGAGAGTTCATGAGTCTGTATCTCTGAGGCGTTCCACGAGAGTTAGGAATGCACATAAGCACTACTATGGTTTCCATATTACTGCTGAAGGTGAGACACTTATCAGTGATGAGACACTGATAAGTCTGGATGAACCTAACAGCTATGCGGAAGCCATGGCAAGCCCCAAGTCCGCTAAATGGAAAGAGGCAATGGACAACGAGATACCGTCCATGCATGACAATCAAATTTGGAACTTGGTTGACAATGTACCAGGTCGTAAGACAGTTGGGTGTAAATGGATCTTCAAGAAGAAGACTGACATGGATGGTAATGTACACACTTATAAGGCGCGACTGGTTGCAAAGGGCTTTTCTCAAACTCCAGGAGTTGATTATGATGAGAGCTTTTCACCAGTAGCCAAGATTAAGTCTATTAGGGTATTGTTAGCCATTGCTGCATTTCATGACTATGAAATAGGGAAAATGGATGTCAAAACCGCCTTCCTTAATGGAAAGTTGGCTGAGGATGTTTACATGTGTCAGCCAGAGGGTTTTATCAGTACAGAGTACCCTAATAGAGTGTGTAAGCTTGAGAAATCCATCTATGGATTGAAACAAGCACCTCGCAGATGGAATCTTTTTTTCGATGAGAAAGTCAAAGAGTTTGGTTTTTCGAGGAGTGAAGATGATTCTTGTGTATATGTCAAGGCTAGTGGGAGTATAGTTAGCTTTTTGGTACTGTATGTGGATGACATACTACTCATAGGAAATGACATTCCAACCCTACAGGAAGTGAAATCCTGGCTTGGGAAGTGTTTCGCTATGAAAGACCTAGGAGAAGCTGCCTATATTCTAGGGATAAGGATTCTGAGAGACGGGAGTAAAAGGCTAATTGGACTTAGTCAAAGTACCTACTTGGATTGGGTGCTGAAGAGGTTCAGCATGCAGGATTCCAAAAGGGGAGAGTTACCTATCCAGTGTAACGCCAAATTAAGTAAGACTCAGTGCCCGAGTACCGAGGCTGAGATAGCAGAATTGAGTCGAGTACCTTATGCTTCTGCTGTAGGATCGATCATGTATGTTATGACTTGTACTCGTCCTAATGTGGCCTTTGCCTTGAGCATGGTCAGCAGATATCAGGGGAACCCTGGCAAGGCTCATTGGACTGCGGTAAAGAACATTCTCAAGTACCTGCGGAGGACTAAGGACTGGATTCTTACCCTTGGTGGAAATGATGACTTGAGAGTCGTAGGGTATAATGATGCTAGCTTCCAGACTGATAGGGATAATTTCCGCTCTCATTCGGGCTGGGTCTTTTACTTAAACGGAGGAGCAATTACTTGGAAAAGTTCCAAGCAAGAGACAGTGGCTGATTCAACTTGCGAATCAGATTATATAGCGGCAAGCGAGGCAGCAAAGGAGGCAATATGGCTAAAGAACTTCATTGGAGACCTTGGAGTAGTACCAGCTATAAAGGAGCCTATGGAAATTTTCTGTGATATTGAAAGTGCAGTTGCCTTAGCCAAGGAACCAAGGGATCATGGGAGATCCAGACACATTGACAGAAAATACCATTTCATCAGACATCAAATAGAAGAAGGACTCCTCGTGGCAAAGAGGGTATCATCGGATGAGAACCTAGAAGATCCCCTCACGAAGGGACTGAGTAGGGCTAAGCATCGCCAGCACGCAAGGAGCATAGGGCTGAAGGATGATATTAGTTTCAGTAGTTAGATAGTCTTGAAATTTTTTTAAAGTGTAATTGACATTTGATGATGAATAAAAGTTGTGTTTATTTATGAGTAAAGTGTTGCTATCTTTTGTCAATCATTACTATTATTTCTTTTGCATGTTTTGACTTCAAGAATATTTATGTTGTGTTTTACATATTATTCAAATTAACCACAGTCGGTCATATGTTGGAAGTAGGTATGAATTAAGACTGTCATGAGTTGTTTGTAGAGGTCTAAGATGTTGGACATGGCCTCAACACTCATGAGTGCTCATAATTTATGAGCATTGGATTCAACCCACGCTCGCTGGTATCACTTCATGGAATTTATCTCGAGTGATCGTGAAACGGTAATATCATATAAGTCTTGAAACCTAGAGATATGACTTGTTGCCTATGAGTTAGTTATGCATTGATCGTACGAAAACGCATTGGTAACTGGATGTTTTAAAACGTACGTTTGTGTGTGACTCAACAAGTAGTAGAACAAGCATATGAGTCGAAGTTTATCTGTTCCTTCTTAGATTAGAAGCGGTATCTGGGCCCCTCGATGATTTTGTTTTAACCTATGTACCAGGCCCGGTCAGAACTAAGTTGATGTGTTTAATTAAGTTCTATGTCAAACAAATTAGAAATCGGAAAACAAATTGCTGGACAATAAGTAAGACAGTGTTCCATGTATTTGTCTGGCTGATATCTAGAATAGAGGATTATATGATCACTTATCTTAAATGGCGTATCATCATCTTCTTAGTTCCGAGAGACCTTGAAACGAGCTACGATTGCTGATCGGTTCCTGAAGTCATACTTGCAGTTATAGTTATTAGACTTATCCAAGTGGGAGACTGTTGGATAAGGTGTCTAAGTCCATAACTATTTCTGGTATGTACTTGACCCGACCCGGCATGGTCCATTTGGGTTGCATGGCATCATGCATTTGGATAGACTAAATGAAAGAAATAACACTTGTGGTTTATTAATATATTATAAGTTCTAATATATTAATAATATTATTTAGTTAGTATTGATCAAGAATTAATCTAGAATTAATTAAGTGATCAAAAGGAGACTAATTAAATATATGAGTTGATTGTGTAAATCAATCATACTTATATAGTGGGCTAGATGCTCCATGGATTATCTAGTTGGGCTAAGGTCCATAGGATGCTCCATGGATGCTCCATGGGAGTTACAAACCCATGGGTCATGGAAATGAAGAGTCATGTTACATTAGGGTTTACATGGTGTAACCCTAAGTGTAACACACTATATAAGGAACATAACATCCACCAAAATCGGTTACACCAAAAAGAATTGAGGGCAAGTCGAATTTAGAAGTGTTCTACATTCTCTCAAATTCATTCCAAAGCACTTGGTGTTGTGTGAAACATTTGAGGCATCACACTTGGGGTGCTAGGCTCTCAAGGTTTTTCAAGGAATCAAATCAACTACAAGGTATGTAATTCTAGTCATCTTTTATGTTCAAAGTTCCCCATGTATGCTAGATAGGATTATGAACCTTGGAAAAAGTATTTTGCATGTATTTTAGATAAACATAGATCCAAGGTTTTCTAGGGTTGCATGTACACTTAGAAGTGTTAGAATGCTCAAAACCCATCATAAACTCGTACAATTGTCCTTATTGTGGCCTTTTTTATTGCAATGGAAGCAAATCAGACCCGATCCTTGGGTGGTGGTAGTGACAGTGCAATCCCTGTTGTAGTGACTATTCTTTCCGCACTTCTAACAGCCGGAACCACCCACCCTACAAGCCCCTTCGTGCGTCGGGCCGCACCTGCCACCTCCGCCCCGACCTTGCTTCCCCCTCGAACGTGAATCAAAAAACTTGGGCTTCTTACTCGAGCCCTCTGATACCTACGCCTGAACTAACTTCCTCTTCCTCACTCTCTCCAAATAAGTCTCCCGCTTGCAAGCCCGAGCTATCATGTCCTCCAATGTCTTGCAGTTGGACATGCTCACAAACTCTTGTATCTCATCCTTCAACATATCATGGTACATGGCCTTCTTTATCTCCTCATCCGTCACATACTATGGAATCAGCACAGCCCTCTCTCGGAACACGGTGGTAATTTCCGTCACTGACTCAGTAGTCTGGCGCATATTCAGCCTTGGATATCGTCAAAAAATCATCCCAAGACTTCGCCTCAACAGCCATGCCTCCCAAGGCATGGCCTACCTCCTCCCACAAATCATGGGTACTGTCTTTCAAAAGACAGGATGCAAGTCTGACCTTCGCCTCCTCGGGACATGAGCTAGTCCGGAAAGCATTCACGATTTTTTCCAACCATTGTCTGCTAGCATTGGGGTCCTTCTTCCCGAAGAAATCAAAAGCCCTTCATGCACGAAACTCTCGAAAAGTCAGAGAGCATGCAACCACGATAGTCACCAATGGAATAGCCCAGAGGCTCATCCAAAATCTCCATAATGCCCTCCTTGATCGTACCTAAGATCACAAGAGTCTGATCTAGAATGCTCTGGGTAATCTTAGACGAAATGAACTCTGGCATCTGATCTTCCAAGTGTCTGGCTCTAGGGCCCGAACCCGATCCTTCACCAGGACATGAACCATCTCGAGTGGCCACCATACTAAAAATAAACAATACAATCATTAGAAAAACACTCAAAGAATTCCTACACTTAGCAAGTTCCTTAGTATTCTCGTAACTTCCCTTTCCTCAAGTGCGGATCCTATGCTTTCATTAGTACGAGCCCGGTACTACCTTCCACACCTATCCGTACTTTCCTTAAGAGCGGTCCTGATTTTCGTAAGTGACTTTCTTCCTACCAATCATTTTCCCTTCCCAGTATATAACACATCTGCCAAGCTAACATACTTCCTAGATTCTCCTAGGATTCCCTTCCCGCCACTTTCCGCCATCAGCTTCAAAAGAAGCCCCCACTAACACCTGCTAACTACTCATGAATATAATTACATGCAACAGACAGTAGATAATTCTTTGACTGCAAGGTCTCACACTACAACAGTTTGACTCAAATAAGAGACGCACAATAGAGTTAAACCTAACCTTCTAAAATTATCAAAATTTTGTAACATGTAACCTTGCATATTTTCTTGATAGTTAACTGGTATTAATAGTGGTTCCTAAAAGCACAAAACAAACAACATTTGAGCATCGATTTCTAACCAGAGCACTGGCCATCCCATCATATCATCCGTAATCCATACTAGCATGCAGTTCTAGAGGCTCATATAGTAGGCATACAAAGGCATCTCTCTTATCATACAATTATGAGCAGATCCTTAGCCCTAATCTAACATGTTATTCACATATTCACATACTGAATCAAATAAATATATATGGGTATTTTGGTAATACTTACTTGGGCGCAGCCGATTGCACGCATCACACCTTATTTTTATAAAAAACCTTTAGAAAATCTTTTTCCTTTTTACCAATTCCTCAGTTTGAGTTCAGACACTCCTGAGAGTATACTCGAATCTCTCAAACCAAGGCTCTGATACATACTTAAAACATACCAAAAATACTAAGTGAATTTTTTTTTTTAATTCTACCAAAACCATCAATCATTCATTTCAAACCATCAAAGTATGACCATGTGGAAAAAAGGTTATCAGAGTACAATCCCAAAATCATAAAATGTTAAACTCTAGTGGATGTGATGCGATCAAGCCGGGCCCTTCCTTTTTGACCCTGAAGTACCTGAAAAGCATTTAAACATAAACCGTAAGCACGGAGTTTAGTGAGTTCCCCAAAATACCACATATCATACAAGCAACGAGCCCCGCCCAATGAGTATAACATGCCTCGCCCTAACTTGAAAAACGGGCCCCACCAAATGAGTATAATGGGCCTCGCCCTAACTCGCATAATGGGCCCTTCCCAATGAGTATAATGGGCCTTTCCCTAATTCACATAACGGGCCTTGCCCTGACTCACATAATGGGCCCCGCCCAGCATACGAAACATGCAAGTATCACACAGACAACTAGCATCCTACCAACATAGTCTAGTGGGCCGGAATTGGTGCCTTCGACCCACAAGTACAATGAAGAGACTCACCTCAATCTGATGATAAGAAAGTCACACACTCAAACTGCTGCTACAAGGCTCCTCACACTGAATGCATCAAAACCAACCGTAATTACTATTTAGGGTTATAACCCATTATTAAAGGTCCAAATCAAATTCTCTATTACAAAGGGTAAAATACCATTTTACCCTTCCCATATTGGACCTAACTAACCATGGCCCAAGGCCCAAAATGACCCAATCCCCAAAAATTGCCCAAATGGACTTCTAGGTGTATGTCATGCATACTCCATAATTATGCCCAACGTATTGGGTATTCACAGAAAGGGATATGGGCTAAACCTGTTACGTTAAGCGTACCTAGAGGGTACGCTCAGCATAATCCCTTGTTGTCGAAAATCACAATTAGTCTCTTAATGCTAAATACCATACATCCAACTCATAAATCTTAATCTTGGGAAGGTCTTAAGTGATAAACTCGACAACTTTAAGCTTTTGCATGGCTTAATAAAAGCCCAAAACCAATCCCTAAGTCTATAACACTCTTTAACAACCTCAAACTTATGCATGGGTGAGAAATAGAAACAAAGACTCCATTTTTATGACCCAAGATCCTCAGAAACATCATAAACTAATAAACTTTAGCTCTGGAGTATATTTTACTCACAAGAACCAAAACATGAGACCAAAATCATGAAAATATCAAAGCTAGTCTAGATCTAAGCTATAGAACCATAAAGGTATGAACTTTATACCCCCAGAAGTTTGCAAAGGTGAAGGAAACTCTGGATCTCCAAGCTCCTAACCCAACAATCCTCAATGGTGTGCTTCTTCTTCTTCCACAATGTTCCAAGAACTCTTTAAAGGTCTAAATCAAGCTCTAGAAGATCAGGGTTTAAAAATAACGGAAAGAGGGAGAGTGGAGGTTGGTTATGAAGTGGCCTTAAGGGTCTAAAGGTGTTTAAATAGGGGTCTAACCCTAAAAATTAGGGTTTTGGAGACAGCTTGAGTACTCCGTGCGTACATACTGAGAATTCCATGCGTCCTGCATGGGATCCACGTTCGAATTAAATGACCTACGCCCGACGTACTCATCAGGTACGCCCAACGTAGGGACCAAGGTTGCAAAGAATTTGTTGTTTAAGATGGAAATGAAAAATACTTGGGAACGGATGTTACAGAATATAGTTTTAAAAATAATTTTAATGGAAAATGTAATCAATTCGATTAATATATTTTGGTTTTTATGTTATACATCATACAACACACTAGACTAAAATCAGATAGTAGCCTTATCAATCCTTGATGTGCACATATCTTTAGGAGTTCCGTCTTCTTTCATTTTTAGTTTTAGCATCCTATCTAACCTCCTATATTTTACATATGGATTTAGTGATTAAAATTTTTATTTTTTCCTCTACCGATGTTCCTCCCTACAAATAAAAAGTTGGTTAGTATAATATAATAGAAGATCATTTAATGATGAATATCATATGTATGTATATAACAAATCACTTACCGAAACATTTCTAATTCGATAGTTCTTATAACTGGGTTATTATTTTATTATGTCTATAAGTTACTATCCTAAGAAACATCTGTCACACCCCCGACTCGCGGCATAAGTGTGGGGGTAGCGACATAACTTAGGATCACAGTTAACATACATATAATGAATAGTATAAGAACTTAAATATTATTACATACACATAATGAATAGTATAAGAACTTAAATATTATTACATACGACCAATAATCATAGTACAATGATTACATTGTCTAGAACTCAGAAAGAACGATCTTACAAAACAAGTTCAGCTAAACGTAATACAACATAAAATAAAAGTCATGAATAGATCGGCCAACAACAAAGATAAGGAAATAGATTTTCCATGATACATATGAAGTGTACTTCAAATCCTAAGTTCTTGAGAATACATGCGTTTAAAATATGTCAACAAAAAGTATTTGTGAGTTCCACATGTTTTGACTCTGCGTACTTTATAACCAAAAGTGTATTTTACATAAATATATTTGAATATCAACTTATATAAATTAAATATACTTTTTCTACCTAAAAAGTATAAAAGTAAATCGTTTACCCACTTGTAATCTCATACAAGTGAAAGTGTTTTTTATGTAAATAACATGTTAAATATAAAGTTATAAATGATAAAAATTCATGTCGTAACGTTTATTAAGTATTATTTTACTTAAATAATCAACCGTAATTTATCCATTAGAGCAAAACATTCATATTACATACAGTCATATTTTAACTCGTATGAGTATTCAAACTACGTATAAATATTATTTCAATTGTATTCATGTACTTTTAGAGTGAACTATGGGTATATAATGAACCTATAACTGAACTATAGATGAGAAAGCCTATAAAAAACATATACTTTTTCTACCTAAAAAGTATAAAAGTAAATCGTTTACCCACTTGTAATCTCGAACAAGTGAAAGTGTTTTTTATGTAAATAACATGTTAAATATAAAGTTATAAATGATAAAAATTCATGTCGTAACGTTTATTAAGTATTATTTTACTTAAATAATCAACCGTAATTTATCCATTAGAGCAAAACATTCATATTACATACAGTCATATTTTAACTCGTATGAGTATTCAAACTACGTATAAATATTATTTCAATTGTATTCATGTACTTTTAGAGTGAACTATGGGTATATAATGAACCTATAACTGAACTATAGATGAGAAAGCCTATAAAAAACACAGTAAAGGGGTGTGCCGAGAACATCACTCACGCTTCATCGACGTCGTGAAAAATATAGAGAATGAACATTAACTCCCGTTTCGACTCGTCATACGTAGTTTGTAGCTAGCAACCACAGAAGGAGCTGTCAACCCTTATCAATCTATACCAAAAGTTTCATGCTCCTTATGCATTAACGATTATAGTAGAGAGGACTTTAAAAAAATTTGTGTTCTTAGTGAGTACATCTCATATAGGGAATCCCGAGTTTAACAGAACTAAAAGTGTGTTCGTGCATTTCAGTCCTAAACTTTAGTTAATAGTTTCTTAGACTATTATTTGTTCCAATCATTTAAAAATTTTAACCCGAGTCTTAAAACATAAATTACAAAGTTTACCAGACTTGGCATTCAAAATATATATCAAGGTTTTCTGACAAAAATCGGATAAAATAACGGCTGCATTTTGACCAAAACCAGATTTCTACCAATGTGAAATGAACCAAAACAAAACATAGGATATATATATATATATATATATATATATATATATATATATATATATATATATATAATTGTTATTTATGGTCCACCTTTTATAAATATCAAATAAGTCCTTTTGTTTAGAAAATAACCAAAACACTATATTTTATAACCCAAAAATATAGATTTTTTACTTTTGTTCACCATATATATACATATATATATATATATATATATATATATATATATATATATATATATATATATATATATATATATATATATATATATATATATATATATATATATATACACATGTAGTCATATATATTCGATTTAAACTTATGACTTAAATTTTGGTAATGAATTTACATAACTTATTTTTAAGTGATATAACCACAACTAATTAATTTATATAAGACATATAAACTATAATAAGTCTATATAACTTATTTTTAAGTGACATAACCACAACTAGTTTATATAAAACATATAAAATATATAATATAAAATGGCATATCTTTAGTGACAAATAGTTACATAAACTTAAACGTAACATAAATATTATGATAACGTAAATGTAAACGATAACCTCAATAAACGTAAATATAATGTAAATGTTAATAATAAAGTAAATAAACACAAATATGACATAAATGTTACGATAATGTAAACAAATGTAAATATAAACGTAAACGATAATGAGAACGTAAATGAGCGTAAATATAAGACATAAAAGTTAAAGTAAAACGAATAATGTTTGTATCCTCCTCCAAAAGGTTAAAAAGTATAAAAAGGGCCATATAACTCAACCTTGTAACGTGAAAAATATTCGTTTCGGAAATCATGACTCGTTTTGCGATTTCTCGACTTTTTCCCAGGAGACTTTTTGGACAAACCGACTTCACAAGATTGTAGATCTTCTCGTTAGGAACCCGAAAAACAACTTTTTATTCTGATTGGGGATGTTGGAATGATCGTCGGTGTAACACCCTGTTCTGGAAGTATCCGTTTATGGATTTCAGAGGCCAATGCTAGGGGCGTTTTGGTCTTTTACGGGTCTTGAGTTTTTATTTGGGAGGTTTTGGGTCGGGGTGTGTCGTTAGAAATGGCCCCTAATGGAAATAAATGGCAAGGAGTTATGACACTTTGAAGTTATTGGCAGAAATGGCCCCTAATGGAAATAAATGGCAAGGAGGGACCATGTATGCAAGGTGGTAAGCGCTCGAGTACGCCCAACGTAGGTTGAGGTACGCCTAGCATATAAAGGAAAATGATCGTAGGAGGGGAGGGGCGTACGCCCAGCGTACGAGAAGTATGCCTAGCGTACGCTCAGAGTTCCCAAACCCTAACTTTTAGGGTGAGCCACTATATAAGGAACATAATTACTCAAACCCTAGCCTCCTTATCAGCCTCCCAACCCCATGGAAACCCTAGAACATCTAATCTCTTCATCCTTGGGTGATTTTGACTTCAAGAAGCTCATTTTGGTAGTGTAAGCTTGGAAGAAGAAAATAGGAAGTTGGCAAGGAAGAACTTGGGAAGTTGGAGCTCATAGATCTGGAATACCATCAACATTTGGAAATCTTTTGAGGTATAAAGTTCATAACTTTACTTAAGAATGTTTAGATCTAGTGTAGTGTAGTTTTGGAGTTATTTTGGTCCCAAGAATGGACCTTTATGATGAAATCTCGTTTGTAAGCTTAGGGTTGCCACCCTCAGAGCAAAAAGGGTTCCATAAGCAGTAAAGTCTCCATCTTGAGTGTCTTAATGGGTTCATGCATGAGATATAGCCCTCTTTATGGAAGTAGATTATCATTTTTGGAGTTTGGACTTTTTTGGGGCAAGTTAAGTCACCAAGTCAGCGACTTTATGGATTAAGATGTGCAAAAGGACTTGGATCTGTGTTTATAGCTTCTAAATCCGTATATTAAGCACTTTATGGAAAAAGGAATTAACAGGGGAGTACGTTGAGCGTACGTGCAGGTACGCCCAGCGTACTCATCCTTTGGCCTTTACGCTTAGCGTACATTAGAGTACGCCCAACGTACTCATCAGGATTGGCTTTGTACATTTTGGGACCCGGTTTGGGCCATGTAGTGGACTTTGGGTATTTAGGCTTTAATGGGCCATCAGAAGTCAGATGATATGAGTCAAGAAAATAGTTGGGCTTAGAGTAAGACCCAATAGAGGGATTGGGCCCAATTTAGCAAATTGGGCCATTAGTGGGCCAATAATGGGCTTGGGAAGCTTACATAGTGTTGGGCCTTAGTTTTGGGCCTTAGATATGGACCAAGTTGGTTTAGGGGTAGAATGGTCATTTTACCCCGGAAGGGTTATTGTATTGGACTAAGTGGTGTTTGGTATTGGTAGTCGGGAAGCCGAAAGGTCAGCAGTTCGGGAATTGCCAGTCAGCAGCTAGAGGAGTATCAACAAGGTCCAACAGTGCGAGGTGAGTCTCCTCACTGGTTGTATGGGTCTACGTCCACAATGCCGACCCATTTAGTTTATGTGTAGTAGGAAGACCCAAGGGTTAGCCCTAGGCATTATGTATGAAAGACCAGGAAGCGACTCCTGGCACACTGCATGATATTATGTATAGTAGGAAGACCCGGGGGTTAGCCCTAGGCATTACGTATGAAAGACCAGGAGGTGGATCGTGACACACTGTATGCTATTATGAATGAAAGACCAGGAGGTGGCTCCTGGCACACTGTATGCTGATTAGCCAAGTAGAGTAGTATGTTTGCTAGTTGTCTTTGTGATGCTTGCATGGAAGACCAGGGGGTGGCCCTTGGCACTTGTCTGTAAGTCCCAGGGATTGGCCCCAGGCTTGACAAGAAAGACCACGTGGCGGCCCGTGGCATAACAGTAAGACTATGTGCGGCACATAGCACCTTATTTGATATACGATTGATATGTATGGCTCACAGTATGTATGGTATGTATGGCCCAGTTGATATGTATGGTATGTGGTATTTGGGGGAACTCACTAACCTTCATGCTTACGGCTTTCAGCTATCTGTTTCAGGTACTAATGTTTTTCCAAGGAAGGAGCGCGGGGCGATCGCAGTGCATCACACCATGTTTTCCGCACTAGATGATCTTTGGGATTTAAAAATCTGATATTTGTTTAAATGGGATGTTTTCAATGTCTGGAACAAAGTTATTAAATTTTTTCTTAAATTAAAAATGAAATTTTAGTCTCGAAATTTTGGGACGTTACAAGTTGTGATCAGAGCCTTGGTTTGAGGGATTCGGGTACACTTTCGGGTGTGTCTGAAGTCAAACTGAGGACTTGGTATGAAAATTTTCAAAGAAAATCGTTTTTATAAAAAGGAACTTTGAAAAGAGAAAATAATTTAAAAAGGAAAGAACTTTGAAAAGAACAAGATGTGTGATGCGTGCAATTAGCCGAGCTCAAGTAAGTGTTTCCCAAAATGCGAATACATATTTATTATGTGATATGATATGATTATGTGATTCGCATGCTATAATAGAGATACGGATCTAGGAAAGATGCCTTGTATGTTTATATGAGCTTGTAGAATTGCATGCTAGAACTGATCAGCCAGTGGTAGGATATCATGTTTAGGTTATGCCTGATTATATGGGCCTTGAATTATATGTTAGTACAAATTCCTGATAGAGAATAGAACAGCTTGATTGGATTATGTGGTTAGTTTTCCCAATGCCCGAATGCTGCTTGCTTTGTGCTATTAGGAGTTCTAGTTATCTCTAATTAACTAGTAAACGAATATGTTAAGTTACATATGGCAAGGACTAAATAATTTCAGAAGGTTAGGTCTAGCCCTATTTCGCAGCTCTTGTATGAGTCTAACCGTTGTAGGGTAGGACCTCTCATTCGAAGAATTATCTAGTCTGAGTGATATGTAATGGTATTCACGAGTAAGTTAGGGGGAGATAGCAGGAATTTCTTATGCGGCTGATGGCGGATAGAGAGTTAGAGGATACCCTAGGGCAAGCCTAGGATGATAGTAGTGTTGGGAACAGTGTTAGTAGCAGTGAAAGGGACTTGGTGTAGTCGAGGAAATTCTTGAGGAAAGTACGGATAGATGTGGAAGGTAGTAGGGGCCCATACTACTGAAAGCAGAGGATCCGTACTCGAATCAAGGAGGTCCAAGATTGAACCAGGAAACTTGTAGTATGTGAGACCTCCTGAAGTTATGTATGACCCTGACGGTTATGTGATTTGTTTCAGAATGGTGATGGTTACGCGTCATGGAGGAGGAGGTCCAGGATCGGGTTCTGGCTCAGGTGCCGACGCTGAGCCGATTAGCGAGCAGTTACGAGAGTTCATTTCATCAGAGATTTCTCGCTGCGTTTCAGTGGTAGTGGATGAGCGCTTGAGTGCATTCCGTACGGAGGCTGTGGCTATCATTGGAGCCCGCACACTGACTTTTCGAGAGTTCCGTGCTTGTGGAGCTCCTACGTTTCATGGGGAGAGGGATCCCATTATCAGTAGGAGGTGGTTAGCAGATATGGCTAACGCATTCAGGATGAGTTTTTGCCCCGAGGAGGAAAAGGTCAGATATGCTTCCTGCCTGTTGAAAGATCGGGCACGTGATTGGTGGGAAGAGGTCGGTAGTGAGTTGGGGGATGATGCGGTCGATGCTATGTTGTGGGGTGACTTCTCGACCAGATTCCGAGCTGATTTTGTACCAGCAATCGAGGTGCAACAGTTGGCGCGAGAGTTTCTGGATCTCCACCAAACGACGGAGTCGGTGGCAGAGATTACCGCCAAATTCCGGGAGAGGACATTACTGGTGCCTCAGTATGCAGGGGATAAGGAGATGCGGAGGACCCGCTATCATGACATATTGAGTGCTGATATTCGGGAGCATGTCAGCTTCTCGGCATGCCAGACCCTGGACTCTATGATTGCCAGGGCGCGGGAGATGGAAATTGATTTGGAGCACATCGTGAAGCGGAGGTCAAATCAGATGCATACTTTGGAGGGTCCCGGGAAGAGACCCATGACTTCAGATCAGCGGTTGGTAGGTCGACAGGGCCGAAGTCAGTGCAGCACGTGCGGGAAACTGCACGGGGGAGTTTGTCGTTCCAAGGGTTCAGGCTGCTACAAGTGTGGCAGTGATGGTCACGTCAGCAGGGACTGCCCACAGGGGGCAAGCCCATTATGTTTTCACTGCAATAAGGTGGGCCACAAGAAGGCCGACTGCCCGACGATGAGGGGAGGAGCAGGGAGTGCGTCTGCCCCGACTACTTTGAGGATTACGGATGAGCGAGAGGGTAGGGCCTTGTAGTGACAGACGAGGGAGATCCGGATTACATCATGGAATGTTTCAGGTATGTATTAATTCCTTCTTTTCGATTCTATCTATATTATAGTTGTTTTTACCTCAGCCCGGGTAAGAGTATGTATGAGTTATCTCCCTGCTTGTATTCGGATTATATTGTGGAAAATGTCATATGCCAATTGCATACCGGGAATTATTAGCAGCTAGCCTAGGTTCAAATTCCCTTTCTGGTTTGGAAGCACTAAGTATTATTTTGGGTACGGTCGAGATCGGTTCAGGGGCATTACGTGACGGTCCGAGGTCAGACTTCAGCAGGGTAGTTATCCGCCATTGTCAGGATTCGGTGAAGACTAGTCTTTATGCGAGGAGTAGTTCGTGGGAGCATCAAGAGAAGCAGTCTATCGCTGAAGAACCTGCTCTTCGGCAAATTGGACCTTAAGGTTGAGAGGGACATCAGGCTAAGCTTATGGGGTCATTTGTATTGGGATTTCAGAAGGCGTTCATCCAGTCTTCAGTAATTGTGCGATCTAGAGAGTGGGCTAGTAATGGATTACTAGCAAGACTGAGCGTTGGTAGTATCTGTAGTGGTTTTGGAACTGGGATAAGTATCTGGATCAGGAGTGGTTTTGGAACTGGGATAAGTATCTATGGGGGAGAAACAATCATCGTTCGGGATCAGGAGTGGTTTTGGAACTGGGATAAGTATCTGTCACACCCCCGAACCAGACGGCGGAAACGTCCGAGGGCTCGCGTGACTTAAATTGAAATATCATCACAATGAATATATTGGATTAGTGTCTACGTCCATAACTATATTTGGTATGTACTTGACCCGACCAGGCATGGTCCATTTGGGTTGCATGGCATCATGCACTTGGATAGACTAAATGAGAGAAATAAGACAATTATGGTTATTAATATATTATAAGTTCTAATATATTAATAATAAGAATAATAACATTTAATTATCATTGATCAAGAATTAATTTAGAATTAATTATGTGATCAAAAGAAGATTAATTAAATATATGGGTTGATTGTGTAAATCATCCATAACTTATATAGTGGGCCAAAGCTCCATGGATAATCAAGTTGGGTTACACCCATAGGATGCTCCATGGATGCTTCATGGAGGTTACATAACCCATGGGTCATGGAAACGAAAGGTCACGACAATTAGGGTTTACATGGTGTAACCCTAATTGTAACATACTATATAAGTATCATATTATTCACCAAAATTGGCACAAGTGTGGGAAAAAGAAGGGCTAGCCGATTTCTTGAAGTGTGGATTTCTCTCTAAGTTATTCCAAGAGCATTTGATGTTGTGTGAGCCATTTGAGGTGTCACATTTGAGGCACTAGGCACTCAAGCCCCATGGAGTCCAGCTACACTACAAAAGGTATGTATTATATCTATATTATTACCCAAGTATCTATGATTGTATGCTAGATAGGGTAATACCTTGGAATATTAGCATTTGCATGTATATTAGAGAAAACATAGATCCAAGGTATTTAGGGTTGCATGTATGCCATAGGAGTGTTAGAATGCTCAAAACCCAACAGTGGTATCAGAGCCTAGGCTTGCTTTCTCTTATACTTGATGCAAATTGATTTTTCGAAGCCAAGAATCTGTCAGAACAGAAAACTCGACGAGTTCTGGAAGAAAACTCGACGAGTTCATGTATTTGAGCATGAACTCGACGAGTTCCATGTTGAACTCGACGAGTTTGACTTCCTGTTGGCAGATTTTCGATTGTTTTGGCTGGAATTGGACTAGGAACATTACCATAAGTTGTTTTTGAACTTATAAACTTGTTTTTGATGTGGTAATGTTCATGCTAATCCAATTTCAAAGATAATTGTCAATAGATTCATGTTTTGTATTAGTTTAAGTGTTATGCTAATTACATGAAAAAGTTTGATTCCAATTATCTTGTTCATATGAGTTGCTTAGATTAATAGAAAAGTTAATTGATTATGTGTTTTCAATCCATTTTAACCTAAGAGTTGATTCTAAAATGTGTTTTTGTAACTTGTCCTCAAGTTATATGAAAAGTCACATTTAAGTTTCATAAAACTCATAAAAGTTGGCAATGGTTACAAAAATGAAGAGTCTTGTCCTCAAGTTATGGAGATTCAAGAGTCACTTCATTAAGTAATAAAATATGTAACCTTAATTAATTCCATAAGTTACAAAATAAAGAAAAGTTACATTCTTTTATTAGTTTAAAGTCTTCCATAACTTGTCCTCAAGTTATGGAACTTGAAGAGTCTTTTAATTAAAACTACTTTAAACACATAAGTTATGGAATTAATTAGTTTTGAATAGTTTCAAAACTTGCCCTCAAGTTTTGGAATTTGAAAAGGTTTTCACTTATGAATACTTTAATTCCAAGTTAGCCCTTAGAATTTTAAAAGTTAAATTCAACCCTTATACTTTATAATATTATAAGTTAATAATATATATATATATATATATATATATATATATATATATATATATATATATATGTATAAGAGCAAGTCAGTCTTACCATTAGTAGGCCTCATTCACGAAGCCGGTCTATAAGGGGGGGGGGGGGTATAAGGTTGTTGCCTATAAAATGGCACCTTAATGGGTGTCTACTCTCACCCACCGCTTCCTTGACTGGTGGAGGGTTGTTAGCCGAACAGGTAGGACAAGGACTATAATTCTCCCTTCATTAAAAGTATTAATGATAAATACTAAGTAACTAAACACTTATAAATTCCCAATCTTAGTTACTTAGGAAAATGTGAATAAGGTGCTAATCCATGAAATTACACTTTGCATTTTGTTTAAGCCGTTAGTGGAGCGTGTGTGGTTAACCGGCACACTAACCTAGACTTAACAAGGTAGGCAAAGGGTAACTTAATGTTTATCATAGTATCGATGGAGCGTATGTGGTTAACCGGCACAACGATTTAGGGGTAAACACTTAAGGGTACCAAGTAATTTGCATGGTTACTTCACACCTTGTTTTGTGATCCTCGGCATCCCAGTCACAAAACCTGAAGCGCACACTCGAGATTGAAACATGCCATTGAAAAGTTCAATGAATCTCAAAAGATCTAGGAGTTTCAAATCCAATTAAAACCTAATAATACATTTCGTTTATCTTGGTGGAAATTGGTGAATCGTCATTCACCTACCTTCAAATATTTTATAGCTTGGATTACGGCATCCCTCTTCTAAGTTATAAAATAGTTTGTTGGGTCCTAGCCTTAATATTTCATATTGGGTGTCATATTAAGGACTTTAGATCAACTAT
The DNA here is from genome assembly GCF_052849685.1 of Lactuca virosa. Classification (NCBI taxonomy): domain Eukaryota; kingdom Viridiplantae; phylum Streptophyta; class Magnoliopsida; order Asterales; family Asteraceae; genus Lactuca; species Lactuca virosa. The sequence goes on from NC_136433.1 coordinate 272,114,041, forward strand.
CTTGAATATCTCCCAAAATATGTCTAAGTTCAGACATCTATGATCTTCCCAAATCTCTTGGAACTTTACTTCTTTCACCTCCTCCAGTTATTCTCCCTAACCCACAAGTTCTTGAATAGCTTAAGGACACTCAATCCCTATTGGCAAGCAAGGTCTATGTGTGATCACATCTTGGAGATGAAGTTAAGTATTCACAAGCTGGGAGAGTTGGGTGTCAAAGTCTAGAGGAAATGGATGTTCGATCACCTTCTAAGTCACATAGTGAATTCCTTTGGGACTCTTATGAAATAGACTATGACAAGACCCTTAATGATCTTAACTATTTGCTTGGTGCTGCTGAATCATCAATGATTTGGAAGGCTAGTAAAGCAAATTTGATTAGAAGACCGACTTCCCAAAACGTTATGGACAGGGACAATAGTGACACATGAAATCCAGAAAAGCATTCTCTTCCCAATGGAAAGGGATTGGCCATAGTCAACTTGGTTGACCAAATGTTAAAGAGAAAGGCTAAGTCTGAGATAGTCCCATGTACTATTACCTAAGGGTCCATATGTTTCTATTGCCAAAGGAAGGGGCTTTGGTTACGAAGCTGCCAAACTTACCTAAGGATGGTAAAGTCAATGAGTTTGACTTTATTTCAGGTAAAGTCCATTGTCTAACTCTATTAAGTTCCTACTTGGAGATTCTTATTACATGATGTGACTGGGTCGCATGTTGATGTTATAAGAATCAAAGAAAAAAGAGAGAAAGCTTAAAGGAAGTATATGCTGATTCTGATCGCGAAGATGGACTTTGATCGCATCAGAATTTTTGAGCTGTTACTTAGGAGTTATGACTCATTGCTTAGGAATAGATAACAACAAGGTTTTCATATGGATTGTAAGGATGAGTTTTTCCGCAAAGTTTTTTAAAATAAAAGGAAATTTTTGATTTTATTTATTTTAAGTATCCTTACAATGGCATTTGTGGAAAAAAAAATTTGTTGCTTATATGATTCCATTGCTAGTAATATAGGAAAATGGTTTTGATTCTTTCATTTGTGGTAGTGTTTAAATTTACCAAATAAGGAAAGTTTCTCATCACCCAAGTTTAAATTGGACCGAAACTTGGAATCATGCAAGTTGTATAGTATGATGAATGAGAATTTTCATCTTTGGAAAATTAAGACTAATTCCTTGTTCACATGTATATATTAGTCAAGGGAAGGACAAAGGGATCGGGTACAGTTGGGTGTGTGCTGGTCAGGTCCACCACAAAGAATATTCGTCATGATTTACTAAAGCTTAGTAAATATGGTTATACTTACAAGTTTAAGTATAATTCTGAAAAACATTGAAAATACTTCAATGTATGGCAGAACGAATGAGAAGAATCAAATTTGGCAGAAAGATAAAAGTTTCTCAAATCTGAAAAGATGGGAGAGTACTTTAGTATCATGTTTTGTAATCATCTTAATGATTAAAGAACCACATCACAATTAGTCTTCTAAGGACATCTTAGTGCATTCTTATGACTAAGAAGAGGAGTCATGAATTGTTGAAATGGTTAAATCAAGAAGATGAGTCATGCTTCTTTTCAAAACAAGTCTTAGAGTGATACTCCAAGACTATAAGTTGAGTGATATATCTTAAAGAAAGGTTTATAACACTTGTCAAATGTAAGAGTAAAAGTGTCCTACTCTTGTACATTTGAAATTGGTAAGTTGTGATGTTTTGGATAAAACAGAGACCAACTTAGACCAAGTGTGTGAAGTGTTTGTCTTGATAAAGAATCCGTACTATCTCTTGTATATTTGGCAAGTGAGTCTTATATGTCAAGAGGACAGTGGGAGTCCTAAAGATCTTGAAAGTTTCAAGACCTAATCAAGAATAAAACCTGGAATTCTTCACTAGCACACGACTTGAGGTGTATAACCTATCGTGTTGACATTTCTGTGCCTATTCAAGTTGACTTTGCATAGTAGTTCTGAGAGTTCTCAATTGGTTGCACAACTACTTGGAAGCTATGGCAGGCCCTTGTGCTGCCAGGTGGCAAGAACTTAAGATTGCACAAGTTCAATCCATATGAGTTTGGATTTGTCACTAACATTGTCTTGTGATTATGGTTTTGACAAATTCATATGGGTAGGAACTCATACACCATAAAAATCTAAGTGTCATAAGGTTTCTCTCCGATTCATGAAAATGATGGTGAGGAAACACTTTCACTAAGTAGTTTTTTAAGTAGATAGTAATCTTTGCATTCTCAAAGTTGTTAGTAGAGTACACTAACATGGACTTATGAGAAATAGCAAAGGTCTAACCAATTGAGACTATGATTACGACATCCCTTTTCCTAGTTCTTAAATTGTTTAGACACACCAGTGGGCTATCTACAATAAGGTGTATGATTTTGATAAAGTCTTATCAAAGCAATCTAGTATCAGAAATTTGAACTTTGGTAAGAAAGTCAATAAAGTATTGATTTCTAGAAGTCCACTAATTTCTGAATACATGTCAAAGCTAGTGGGAGCATAAGTATTATGCTGATAATCATCATGTTAGTGGGAGCATGATAATTATGATAAGTATTGCAAGTTAGCAATGTTAATTATAGAAAACAAAAGTTTCAATTCGTGAGGTTGCAGGGGTTGAAAAAGTTGTTTTGCTATAATTAAGGGAGAGGAAATTATACTTCATTTCAATTCTAAAAGGCTTAGATTGAGATTTTAATCATTTTAGTCAAGAATATATATATGGATTTCATGTTGGATTGGTTCAACTTAAGGAAATTCTATACATTGCGTTCTCAAAATTCGATTATGATTACGGCATCCCTCTTCATAGTCAAATTTTGAGAACATGGCAAATAAAAATATTGTAGCAAAAGACTGGTCTAGAATCATGACTTTATGTGAAACATCATGAATCGTGTCCCATTTACTTTGGGTACAAGATCGATTACATGTGCTATAATATTTATCCTTTCTGAATTTTTCCAAATGCCTTGGGGCATTAAGGGGAAAAATGTCTAGAATTGGATATGACTAAAGTGATTAAGCAATTGTCGAGGACAATCTAAGGTTTTACCAAAGATTGGTTGCTCAAGGACAGTTGGAAGTATACTGTTAATATTGGAAGGACCATATTGACATATTCTGGAAAAGAGACAACTCTTGTTCAGAAGTAGTAGTCAAAATATGAATATGGAGTTGTCTCCATAGGTGGAAGTTATATGTGTAAGATTAGAAAACTTAATGCAAGAAGAATATTCAAAGCAATGTGCTTTGATACTTCGTCTCCATGGAATTGAGCTCCATTGGAATAACCTGTAATGACTGATGACAAGTCTTTGTGACTTTGTACATATTCATTACAAGAGGGTCTGTGCATATAAGTTTAAAATCTAAACAGATTTTGGTAAATGTTAGGAATTTGGAATTCTTACATTTTTCGATAAGGATTTGGGAGTGTGAAAAGAGAATCATTGAAAGTACGTTCAATCGACCTATTTCACAAAGTAAGGATCATAGACAAACATAGAGTGCATTGCAAAGTTATTGTTTAGAAAACATAGTGTACATGCTTGGAGCATGGGACAACTAGTGTTTTCTAAATTCAAGTATAAAGTTGATAAAACCGAAACAATGAATAATGAGTAATCAGTATGGTGATAAATAAAAAGTGTTTTATTTATATTCATAGTTTGATACCATATTAGATTCATTTATTTTTGGGTTTCATCTTGCTTGTTTTGACTTCCAGAATAAACTAGGTTATTCTTCTAAATGACTAAGTTATTCAAAACATCCACAGTCGGTCATATGTTGGAAGTAGATATGAATCAAGACTGTCATGGGTTGGCTTGTAGAGGTCCAAGTTGGTGGACAAAGTGGTGCTACAACACTCATGAGTGCTCATAAGTTCTGAGTATTGGATTCAACCCGCGCTCATTTGAATCACTTCATGGATTTTATCACGAGTGATCATGAGACGATAATATCATATATTCTTCAAACCTAGAGATATGAGTTGTTACTATGAGTTGATAGTACATTGATTGCATGAAAACTCATTGGTAACTCGATGTTATAAAACGTGCCTTTGTGTATGATTCAACAAGTAGTAGAACAAGCCATATGAGTCGAAGTTTATCCATTCCTTTTACCTTTGGGATAAAAGCGATATCTGTGGGCCCCTCGATGATTTAGCGATGACACATTTGAGTGCTTGGCCAAGCCAGGACTGATTTGATTTGTTCAATCAGTCAGTCATCATGAATCGGAAATCGGGAAACAAGAGATGGACAGAGAGAATGATTTATAATCCATGTCTCAGTCCATATGATATCTAGAATGGAGGAATATATGATCACTTATCTAATGGACAAGTCATTGACAAAGGTCAGAGATTATTGGCAAGGTTAGAGTTCGACGACAGCTTTTGAGAGCTACGATTGCCAGTTGGTTCTTGAAGTCATACGAAATAATAGTTTTAGACTTATCCAAGTGGGAGACTGTTGGATTAGTGTCTAAGTCCATAACTATATTTGGTATGTACTTGACCCGACCAGGCATGGTCCATTTGGGTTGCATGGCATCATGCACTTGGATAGACTAAATGAGAGAAATAAGACACTTATGGTTATTAATATATTATAAGTTCTAATATATTAATAATAAGAATAATAATATTTAATTAGCATTGATCAAGAATTAATTTAGAATTAATTATGTGATAAAAAGAAGACTAATTAAATATATGGGTTGATTGTGTAAATCATCCATAACTTATATAGTGGGCCAAAGCTCCATGGATAATCAAGTTGGGTTAAACCCATAGGATGCTCCATGGATGCTTCATGGAGGTTACATAACCCATGGGTCATGGAAACGAAAGGTCACGACAATTAGGGTTTACATGGTGTAACCCTAATTGTAACATACTATATAAGTATCATATTATTCACCAAAATTGGCACAAGTGTGGGAAAAAGAAGGGCTAGCCGATTTCTTGAAGTGTGGATTTCTCTCTAAGTTATTCCAAGAGCATTTGATGTTGTGTGAGCCATTTGAGGTATCACATTTGAGGCACTAGGCACTCAAGCCCCATGGAGTCCAGCTACACTACAAAAGGTATGTATTCTATCTATATTATTACCCAAGTATCTATGATTGTATGCTAGATAGGGTAATACCTTGGAATATTAGCATTCGCATGTATATTAGAAAAAACATAGATCCAAGGTATTTAGGATTGCATGCACACCATAGGAGTGTTAGAATGCTCAAAACCCAACAGAATATACATGAAACATAACACATTCATCACCAAACATTACATAGTACAACTGGCATTGTTTACATCAAGTACAAGGTTTACATTACATGATTCCAAAATATAAAGTGTTTGGTGATTAGCAACTACAAAAGAAACTTTCAACACACTGGATGCTTCCTTGTCTATCGATTACCTGAGAATACAAGTTATTTTGAAAACGGTCAACATATATAATGTTGGTGAGTTCATAAGTGTGTTTGATGTAAAGTAGTTTATGTCATTCGTAAAACCCAGAAAATCCGATATTTTCTGTATTAAAACTTTTCTTGAAAATGTTGTGATGATCCTGTAAGTATATGCGTGAATGATTTCAACACGAGTATAAATGAGTAGTTTTTGCATTATAGTTTTTGAAGGTACAAATGAGTAAGATTGGTTCCCCCGGAAAACCAGATGTTTTCCGATAAAAAGTTATGATTGTTTTGCATTATTGTATCGTCACATCGAATGAATATGATTTCCCTTGATTAATGATATCGGATTTCTACGTGAGTCGTTATAACCATGCATGATAATGACTAGTTCGTTTGTCTTGGCATTCTAATGAACACCGAAATTTGATCTTAAGACTTTGTCACCCTAGACTGGCCGAGTCTAACTGTAGCGAACAACTTAGGTGTGGGGGAGTCACCACCGTATAGATCTATACACAAACTCTCGCTCTCCCTCCAGGAGACTTTGATTACAACTACAGACTACGACTGAAACTTATTGGTGTCACCCGTTATTACTCACTTAATCCACATGAATTTAATTAACCTTGATTAATGATCTAAATCTAGTTTACTTGAAGAGAAGGTAAGCCAAACAGACGAGGAGAAGAGGACTACTAGGCCCTACTAATTTCGTATGTTATTTAAGGCTGTCGAGTAGACGAAAATGCGCTTTGGCCCATTTCGCATCAGGTTTATTTGGACCTTAGTAGCAATGCTAATGGGCCACTGAGGCCCAATAGCATTTAAAAGCCATTGAGGGTCCCTTAAGCACGTAATTGGGTCACAAGAGGCCCAATAACATGTATTATTTATGTTGGGCCCAAAAGTCAAGTTAATGGGTCACGAAGGCCCAATAATTATGATTTAAATCTCTCAAGCCCAACCATTAGAATATTTACTTGTTTTGTATAGTATTAATGTTTCGAGTTGTTAAATCGATACGTTGTAAAAATCACGAATTTGTTTTATAACGATTTATAGATTTATAAAAATAGTTATTTTTCTATTTAAAACCCATAAGTTATAAAGTTTTGTATATTTTGACCCAATTATTTTATTATTAACATAATTGACCCAAAAATATTAGTTTGACCTATTCAGCCCTTTATTTTGGTAAAGTTGGCAATTTTAGTCCTTTTTATAAAAAGAATGACATATTAGGTCCTTGGACTATTTTTCTTGACATTTTTGACCCAAACACTTATTTAAATAATGTTTTAAGCCCAAAAGTAAATTTTTGGAAGGTTTCAACCCTTTAGTTAAAAGATTTGCATTTTAATCCACACTTTTCGTAATTTTTACACTTTTTACCCAAATTCCAAAATCTTTGCATTTTCAATCCTTTTTGGCAAATAAGGTCATTTTAACCCCTGAAATAAATTTATTTACTTTTCTACCCACTGTTTTGAGAAATTTACCAATTCAGCCCCCTTAAAACCATATTTTTCGCAAATTTGGGCCTATGGGTCGAAAAGCCCAAAATTTTAGCCCAATAGGCTACAATTTACGTTTTTAGTCCTTTGAAAAGCATAATGTTCATAAAAACTACTATTTTAACTGTTTTGACATTTTGAGCCTTGTAAAAACCGTAAATGACAACTTTTTCCCAAACTTTTGTTTATTTGACAAAAATAGTCCAATAATAACTTTTATGTTGTAGTGTGTTATTTTAAAGCTTGTATAGTAGTTTATCTTGACATGTTAAGTGAAATATGACCTAGATCACATATTTTTCCTTCTTGATCTATAGATCTTGAAATATCTTTCATTTTTAGCACATATTTACCACAAAAACACAAGAAATCACACATAACATACAAATACACATAGATCTTCACATTTTACTTGTATTCTCCCCCCATAAATCATATGAAAACCGAAAATAAAGGGGTATGAACTCACCTTGCTTTGATGTTCACAGTTTTGAAGAAGAAAGGATGAAAATGATGAGATCTTTCTGCCTAACAAGCTTCTTTAGAAGTCTTTGGGATTAGATTGCTTCTAAGGAGTATGATCATGAATTTGAATGAATTAAAAGATGATTTTTGATGAGATATAGAAGTTAAACTTTGGATTTAAGTAAAAACTTACCAAAGATTTGTGTTATGAGTGATAGATCTTCTTGGCATGTAAGCAAGTCTCGAAATTTTGAAGGAAGAATGGAGATGTTCTTGAGAGAATTTGATAGTATTGGAATGGAGTTTGGTATGTGGGTGTGTGTTACTATCTTCGGCCGTGAGTAATAAGGAGAGAAGGAGAAGAGAGAGATAGGTGAAAGGATGGTTGCATGGAAACATGTGAACTTGTATGGAAGTCCAACATGTAATAAGGAGGTGGCTAACCTTCCTTAATTCCATTAATTTCATTTTTTTTCTACTTGGGCCGAGAGAGAGGGAAGGAAGAGATTGGCTTGGTTCTTTTGTGCTTGAGTCCATAATATGAGGCCCAATTTGATGATTTTCGGCCCTTTTTAGCATAAAGGAATGGATTTGAGTCTGTTAAAGTTATTTGGAATTTAAATTACTTATGGCCCAATAAGGTCCATTAAAAATAAACTAGTCCATTTTAGGCTTATAAGGCCCAAAAAGATTAAGTCTCATGAGAGTGGGTCCAATTAGAGCCCATTTAAGAGTTCTAAGCCCAAAACAGTCACATTGGAAGTTTATTGGCCCCTTAGGCCCAATAAAGAAATCCTAGTCCATAATGGACTTAAACCGGGATTTTTAGGGTTTCCAATCTTTTGTTGACTATTTGAAGTATTGTATAGAGTGTTTGATGGAATTTTGTTGTCATTGATTAAGCATCGTACATTGCTTTCAAGTTTTAGTTATAATGTTATCCTTGTATAATGTTTACAAAGCATTAGAATTTCTAGTTGTGACATCATCCCCCCGTTGGAGGGAATTTCATCCCGAAATTCTTTTCGAAGCTAGAGTTGAGAATGCGAAAATAGGTGAGGGTACTTTTGCATCATCTGGTCTTCGCGTTCCCATGTGAATTCCGGTCCACGTTTCGCATTCCACCGAACCTTCACTATTGGAATGCGGCTTTTCTTAGTACGCTTCACCTCCCTGTCCATGATTTCAACTGGTTCCTCGATGAACAGGAGATTTTCGTTGATTTCGATTTCTTCCAATGGAATGACGAGAGTTTCGTCGGATAAGCACTTCTTTAAATTGGAAACATGGAACACGGGGTGTACACTGCTGAGTTCAGCAGGTAGTTGCAGTCTATAAGCCACGGGACCGATTCGGGCAAGAATCTCGAACGGTCCAATGTACCGTGGGTTTAGTTTTCCTCATTTCCCAAAACGAATCACCCCTTTCCAGGGAGAGACTTTTAACAACACCCGATCCCCGACATGAAACTCCAAGGGCTTTCGCTGTTTATCGACGTAGCTCTTCTATCGGTCGCGTGATGCTTGAAGTCGAGATTTGATTTAAACTATCTTCTCTGTCGTTTCGCGTACGATTTCTGGTCCTGTTAATGCATTGTTTGGTGTCTGCCCTCTTTCCTTGAGTGTCGCCTACCTCTGTCCAACACAACGGTGATCTACATTTACGACCATATAATGCTTCGAAAGGAGCAACTTTGATGCTTGTGTGATAACTGTTGTTGTACGAAAACTCAATTAAAGGTAAGTGGGTATCCCACGACCTTCCAAAGTCTATCACACATGCTTTTAGCATATCCTCAAGCGTTTGAATGGTTCGCTCACTTTGACCATCATTCTGTGGGTGGTAAGCAGTGCTCATGTCGAGTTGTGTCCCCATAGCCTTCTGTAGCGATTGCCAAAAGCGTGAAGTGAACCTACTATCTCGATCTGAGATGATAGATATTGGTACTCCATGGAGTCTCACAATTTCCTTGATGTAGATTCTTGTTAGTCGCTCCATCTTGTATGTCTCATTTATTGGCAGGAAATGAGCGGATTGTGTCAACCTGTCGACTATTACCCATATGGTATCCAATCCATCTGTTGTCTTGGGTAATTTAGTCACAAAGTCCATAGTACTCCTTTCCCATTTTCACTCGGGTATTCCCGGTTGTTGTAATAGTCCCGAGGGCTTCTGTTATTCTACCTTCACTTTAGCACAAGTGAGGCACTTGCTAACGTACGTGTCAATTTCTGCCTTCATGTTAGGCCACCAATACTGTTGCTTGATATCCAAGTACATTTTATCTGAACCCGGATGGATGGTGTATCGCGTCTTATGAGCTTCATTCATGACTACTTCTCTGAATCCCCCAAGTTTAGGGACCTAAATTCGATTCATGAAATAATATGTTCCGTCCTCCTTGACTTCGAAGTTCTTTTCCATTCCACGTAACGTTTCGCTCGTTCTGTTTTCTGTCTTCATGGCGTCGAACTGGGCTGCTTTGATTTGTGAGGACAGATGGGATTGGATGGTTATTGAAAGAGTCTTCACACGACGATTGGAGTATTCTTTCCGACTCAAAGCATCAACTACCACGTTAGCCTTGCCTGGGTGGTACTTGATTTCACACTCATAATCGTTTAGCAGCTCAACCCATCTTCGCTGCCTCATGTTTAACTCCTTTTGATTTAAAATGTGCTGGAGACTCTTGTGGTGGGTGAAAATGGTGCACTTAGTACCATAAAGGTAGTGCCTCCAAATTTTCAAGGCGAAGACCACAGCTCCCAATTCGAGATCATGGGTGGTATAATTCACCTCATGTGTCTTTAATTGTCGGGATGCATAAGCTATCACCTTACCACGCTGCATGAGTACACAACCTAAACCCTGATTCGAAGCATCGCAGTAAACTACGAAGTCCTCTGTTCCCTCTGGTAGTGATAGTACTGGTGCACTACAGAGAGCTCACTTCAGAGTTCGGAAGGCAACCTCCTGCTTTTCTGTCCATTCAAATGGCACACCCTTTTATGTAAGCATGGTAAGTGGCTTGGCTGTTTTGGAGAAATTCTGAATGAATTTCCTGTAATAGCCTGCGAGACCTAAAAATTGACGAATTTCTGTGGGTGTCGCTGGAACTGTCCATCCTTCAATGGCTTTGATCTTAAAAGGGTCCACATGTATTCCTTCTTGGCTAACAACATGTGACATCCCCATTTTCACGGCCAGAAAAGACCGATTTTGTTTACGCTTTATAAAAATTAGGGTACTTCTTTTGATAAAAATGTTGCGGAATTTGTTCCCAGTAAAACATGATAAATACGTTATCAAAGCATTTCCGAAGAAATGTATTTTTATTCATTTTAAAACATTTGGGATGGCATCGTCAATACAGAAACATAAGCATAAACAGAACTTACATTCACTATCACTAGTGATCTACACCTCTTTAATCTCTCAGTGTAATGTAACTTCATATCGACACCTGTGATACAAAATAAGCTGGAGTGGGTCAGGTTGGAAAACCTGGTGAGTACATAGGGTTTTCAACCCACAATAATATAATTATTATGTTTAAACATCAAACAATCAACCCAATTACCCATCCCCGTTATCTTCTTTACTCTTAAGGATCTACCCTAAGAATCAACTGTTCCTCATTCATTCATTCCTAAGGATCATCCTAAGGAATCGGCAAGAAGTCCATCGTCACCGGGATTTAGGCACTAAGTCTGCATAGTCGCCAGGATTTATACAACAGACACTAAGTCTGCATAGTCGTCAGGGTTTAGGCACTAAGTCTGCATAGTCGCCAGGGTTTATACAACAGGCACTAAGTCCGCATAGTCGCTAGGGCTTTGGCACTAAGTCTGCATAGTCGCCAGGGTTTATACAACAGGCACTAAGTCCGCATAGTCGCCAGGGTTTTGGCACCAATTCTGCATGATCGCCAAGGTTTAGGCACCAAGTCTGCATGATTTCCAGGGTTTAGAGTACGCCGGGTGAACACATCGTTCACAACACCTACAGGTTGTGAGCCTGCTAGTGTTCCACTGGAATGTCTACAATAGTATGTGGTTGTTATCCATACTCTGCTAGATGACGAGGCCATCATTTCGGAAAGGCTTCTCACATAGTGCACCTCTCACACTCACCTCGTGGTCTATAACACCTCTCAACTCATCATCCAACTCATATTCCATCTATTACATCTACCCATGTTTTAACCAACATATTATCATAGATATATATATATATATATATATATATATATATATATATATATATATATACAGTTTAAATCATTTAAAACATGTATAAAATCGTTCATCCAACATAGATAGCAAGTACTCAGATAATATGCACACATAGCACGTAGTTTATATAAAATACTTCATATCTATGTGTAAGATGAAAGTAACTATGCACTCACTTGATAAGGTGGTGACTCGGTACTCGGACAACGCTTCGTTTACTTTAAAATAATTTCCTTCGACGAAACCTAGTATTATTACCACTAGATTTTAGTCTAATATTTACCGTGAATAATTATTAGTCTTATTATTATTATTATATAAGCGTTTAAACAATACTTTCCAACCACTATGTACAGACAGGGGCTAGACATAAAATACCGGATGGCAGGACCATTTTGGCATATAGCACTTCTGAAATCCAACAACCCTATGCGGCCCTTTAAACCAGATTCCCCGTACCGCGAGTAGTTAAAAAGATATTATAACGACACTTATATGAGTCATAATAATAGCTCAAATATTTATTATAAGTTCATAATAACAATACTAATTTTAAATATAAGCTATATTAAAATAGGTAAGCATAACTTACTTACAAGGGGGTTTTAGCTAGGAGTCGGGCTCTGCAGGGGCAAAACTTCGTCGCTGAATCTTTCTAAGAAAGATTCGTGCAACGCTTCAGCACTCACCTTACTATACTAAAACTACAGAAAGAGAAGTGGAATCACGAGGGACCGAAATGCTCGGGGGATAAGAAGACAAAGACTCTTGAATCAAGAGAATGGTGCAAGAAATATGAGAGCCCAAGCCTCTTATTTATAGTAATTCAATTTACAAAAACTACCCTCCATAATTACTTAATAACCTTATAGTTATATAAACGACTAAACACCCCTTCATAATACTATTTTAAATAGATTTAATGATATTTGTACTAAACTAATGTTGAAAGTACTCAACACTAGTCTTATAAAAACCGCATCGTCGATACCTTTCTAATGATATATATATTTGTATATATATGTGTACGAATATATGATTTATACTTTATTTTAATACGTAAATATGCTATTATAATTTGTAAACCGTTCATACGAACTTCATTTTTAACGTTCTTTATATCCACGCGTTGGTAGTTACGAGTACTACAACTTTCATTTAGACGCCGTCAGCTAATTCTCATTCTATCTCAAATTTAAAAAACTGTATCGAATTTATCGTGCTCGAAGAGTAGGGACCAAGTTTCGTCCATATCTTTGACATACGAGCTCTACTCTCGACATTATTTATATCCACGCGTAGGTAAAAACAAGATCTAAAACTTTCATTTAGACTCCGTCGACTAATTCTGGACCCATCTTAAATTTAACAGTAGGAGGAGATTATACTGTTAAATGTCCGCGTAAATTCATAACTTCTACATACGGACTCCGTTTTCGTCTGTCTTTTTACCGTTCAGTTCCTATTAATGAGATATTCAACTCTCATTTAGGTCGCGTAGGCCAAAAACCGCTCGAACTAAAATTCAAACTTCGGGCCATGCACTGCTATCCCAAATCTTAGAAAATTCATAACTTCCTCATACGAAGTCAGATTTGGGCGTTCTTTTTTTGTATGTTCTCGGTTTAACGTATACTACAAATTTTGTTTAGATCACTAAGGCTAAAAAGTCTTCTACCATAAATTCACTATTTACGTCTCCCGGTGCCGTGCCGGTTTTGCCTTAAAACTTCGACGGGCCATAACTTCTTCGTTATAACTCGGATTTCGGTGTTCTTTATATGTACAGAACCCTTGTAACATATACTACAACTTGGTTAAGATTAATCCTTCTAAATAATCTTCCATAAAAAACTCATTTTTGATGTTCATCGTTTCTAAATTGACTAGCCCGGATCTGCGGGCATTACACAACATGACCCAAAAAGTTCATGCTACGGAGCCAGAACTCACATTTAGAGAGTTTTCTGTATAACTTTTCAGTTCGTGGGGTTTCCAAGATTTGCCAGAGATGTCGGCCATGCTCCTCTTCACTTCGAGAATAGACCAGGATATCGTCGATGAAAACGATGCAAAGTTGTCGAGGAATGGTCGGCAGACTCGATTCATCAGGTCCATGAATGCGGCAGGGGCATTCGTTAGACCGAAAGGCATTACAACGAATTCATAATGTCCATAGCGGGTTCGGAAAGTGGTTTTGGGAATATCCTCTTCCCGGACCTTGAGCTGGTGGTAGCCGGACCGCAGATCTATCTTAGAGAAGTAATTTGCTCCCTGGAACTGGTCGAACAGATCGTCGATTCATGGAAGTGGGTAGCGATTTTTGATAGTGAGCTTATTCAGCTCTCTATAATCGATACACATCCTAAAGGATTCGTCCTTCTTCTTAACAAAAAGGACCGGAGCTCCCCAGGGTGAGAAGCTTGGTCGGATGAATCCTTTACTCAAGAGCTCGCTGAGTTGGCTTGACAGTTCTTGCATCTCCGTAGGAGCCAACCTATAGGGTTAATTGGAAATGGGCGTAGCTCCCGGTACCAGGTCAATTCGGAACTCGACTTGTCTTTCTGGGGGTATCCCCGGAAGGTCTTCGGGAAAGACGTCCGGGAAGTTGCAAGCCACTGGGATGTCTCGAATATTGACCTCTTCCTTGGACTTATCCACTATGTGTGCCAGGAACGCCAAGTCCTTTTTTTGTAGATACTTTTGTGCCTTAATGCACGAGATAAGACGAAGGTTCGTGCTGAGTTTGTCTCCGTATATAATTAGGGTTTCGTGATTAGGGAGATGAAGGCGAACGACCTTCTCGCGACACATAATTTCGGCATGATGGGGGCTCAACCAGTCCATGCCGACAATCACATCAAAACTCCTAATAGTTACAGGCATCAAGTTTATTTGAAAGACATGTTGATTTAAAGTTAGGGTACATCCTACATAGATTTCCCCAGCTGATTCTGTTTTCCCATTAGCCATCTCCACCGTAAAGGTTTCATCAGGCTTTTGGGGTTGTTGTTTTAGCAAGTGTTTGAATTTATTACTCACAAAGCTTCGCTCTGCCCCGGTATCAAACAGGACGCATGCATATGAGTGGTTAAGGAGAAACGTACCGGTGACGACAGCGGGATCCTGAACCGCTTCTCCTTGCCCCATAGTCATCACTCTTCCCGCTGCTCATGTCGCCTGGGTGTTTGCATTGGGATAATTTCGTCTGAAATGTCCAGTCTTCCCACACCCATAACAGGTATAACTGGCTCCATCCTTGGTGTTGTTGTTATTGTTGTTGTTGTTGTTGGGCATCTGGTTTTTTGGAAACTGGGTCCTATAATATTTTGCTGTATGGCCCTTCCGGTTGCATCTTGTGCACATCATCTCTCTGCATTCCCCGAGGTGATGGTAGTTACATTTGTTACACTTGGGAAGATTCCCTGTGTATTGTTTCGGAGTATTCGGCGTGGATGAGGCTGGAGCATGTGGTGCTGTGATAGCTTGGGTTGCTGCATGGACAGTCACCGTCTGTTGCTTCTTAGATGATTCTGAGTTCTGTTTACCTCTTCTCTTATTGCTCTTTCCTTTCTTAGGGGCTGTTTGGCAGGATCTGAATTTTTAAGATCTGAATTTTTAAGAGGTCTGAATTTCTAAGAGGGTCTGAAATTTTAAGAGCTGAATGTTTAACATGTTGTTTGGTTGGGACCTCTGAATTGTTCTGCTGAATTATTAAAATGACCATTTTACCCTTCTGTTTTATTTTTTATTAAATTCAACTGTTTATTTAGAAAATAACCTAATAAAAATTCTTAATTATGTAATAAAAAATATATAAACACCATATAAAATCCAAATTTAGCATAAATCAAAATTAAACACAAATCCAAATCAAACATAAATATTTTTAAATCCACAAAATCATACTAAAATCCAAATAAAATCCTACAATTTTAATTTCACCCCAATTGATTCGCAATCTGGTCACGTAAATTATCCATGTATTCATTTCCTTGTGAACCCCATTCCATATCGTGTATGTTTTCGCCATCATTTTGTTCCCCTTGTGCTTGAGCATTGTTCTCCTCGAACGCCATAAATAACTCATCATGAATATCGCATTTCCTTATGAAATTGTGGACTGCAAAACAAGCAACGACTATATCTCCTTGCACTGAAAAAGGAAAAGGAGCCATTCGCTTTAGGATTGGGAATCTCGCCTTCAAAACACCGTAAGCACGTTCAATAACATTTCTGAGTTGCGCATGTGCATGATTGAATTTTTCTTCCTTAGTTAACGCACGTCGCCGTCGATAGTCGGCTAACCAATACCTCGTGTTGCGGTAAGGAGTCATAAATCCACGAGTGTTGGTGTATGCAGCATCGCAAAGGTAATATTTATCTATACACATGATTGAAGGAAGTATTATATATAGAAATTTAATATCGTATTTTAGAATAAATTTAAAAAGAATTAAAAACCTGGAGGAGGGAACGGAAAGCCTGAAGTCGGGTTACATGCAACTTCTTTCAAAACTCGCGAATCATGTGTTATACCCTCCCAACCGCCCCATACGAATGTGAACATCATATCAAAATCACAAATTCCTAAAACATTTTGAAAGCATTCACCTTTTACTCTTCCCCTATAGCGAGTTTGTTGATCAGCAGGCACGACTGCATGTACAAGAGTTCCATCAAGCGCACCTATTGCTCCAGGAAAGATTTCTTTTAGCTTACGATGCCTCTCTGAGGAATTCACGGTTGCATTAGAATTCGTTGGCACTATAACTTCTTTTGCAAAAATCATCATTGCATTTAGCACCTCATGAAAGCATCTATGAACTGTTTCTGTGGAGTGTTGAAACCTTCGTTTGATAATCCTGAACCGTTTATTATGTGCTATAGTTGTGAAGAACATAGCCATCTTTTCTTCAACGCTTATATGCCTACTACTTTGCAACCAATTTTTTCGTCTAAAATGATTGCATAAAAGTACATATGCTTCACGTGAAAGACGCATCAGCTCATGACATTGTGTAGAAGTTCCATGTAACATTTTTTGTGTATGTTGATGACCACTCATTTCCGAATCATTATCAATTGCCCTTCCAATTCTGTTGGATGCTAGATTCAACCAATAGCAACATAGTAACATGAAAAATGCAATTTCTTCATCCGAATCCATAAGCAATCTGTTATTTTGAAAATACATAACAATTATATTAACAACATATAACATAAAAATTCATCCAAAACATCAAGTCATTCATATCATATAAAAATCTAGTAATGCAAAACATCAAGTCATTAATGTCAAGTAATCCAAAAAAAAACCATCTAGTTCAAACCAAACATCAAGTAATCCAAAAAAAATCATCTAGTTCAAACCAAACATCTAGTTATCCAAAAAAAACCATCAAAACATTTAAAAAATCTACTTAGCGAAACATTCCATAATGTGCTCCAACAGTCTTGACCCAATTCTCACAAATAGTTGGATCAATGGTAAACCACACGTGCCTCTTATCCGCACCTTCACCAAAAAGAGCAACAACAGTAGTGTATCTTGGATCAAATATTCCCCATCCCAACTTCTCCAATTTTTCCATACACGCATCCAAATTTGAAGAAGAATGCTTTTCCACAAATATTTTAGCAACTGTGGCAATATCTTCACCGATTTCAAGCAATCTTGAATTGGATGCATCTTTACCCTTATCTTTACCCTTGTCTTTACTTTTATTTTGACTCTCTTCCGTATCTGTAGTATTTTGTTTTTTTTTTATTGAGCGGATGACTCGTCACTGAGACCTACAGTTTCTTGTTGAGTGCAATCGATGTCATCAAAGTCATGCAAACTATAGTGGCTTGACTCTTGAGTAGGACGGGGAAGGGTAGAAGTTGGTCCCCAACTATTTATGCCTGTCGCAGTTGCGCCTTCAAACAAATGTGTGCAAAGGTCGGGGTAGGGTAGTGGCGTACGTCTCAAAGAATCCACATGTTTGTTTGACTGTTTGGAAAAAATATTTTATTACTTAAACATGATAATATGTTTTTTATAACTAAACAAAAATACCTTCGATTCTAGTTCCCATTCTTCTTTGGAAAGGTTGAAGGTATTGGTTGTTGAATTGTACACGTTGCCGGTTTTGTTTTTTGACTTCAAAAAAGCACCAAACTTTGACTTTAGGTAGTCATAGCGGTTCTTCATTTGTTTTTGGTCCGCAATAAAGTTTTGTTCAATTTTTAATGTTTCAGCTACATTCCTCCAAGATAATGCTTTCAAACTACTCCCTTCCCTCCCATTCACCGTAACTTCACGTAAACCAGCTTCTAGAAACGTTTTTTCTACACCTTCAACCTTCCAACTAATCCTATCCTTCTTTTCTCCTATTTCTTTGATCAATTCAACAAAAAAATGCATGTTTTAACAACAAGTTAAGCATTGCAAAAACACATTTTCAACAAAAATTTAAGCAACATAAAGGCACCTTGTCAACAACTATTTCAACAAAACAAGTGTACAATGTCATGATATAAGCAAGAATATATATGATTTCACTATAACATCAAACATAAATATGGATATTTCATGATAACAAAAACAAAAATAATGCATATTTTCAACAACTACAACATTTCAACATAATACTCAACTATAAAAACAGTAAACATAAAATTTAGAGTATAAAAAAATCAAACATAATATCAAAAATCCAACATTAACATTTCATCATACTCCTTAAACACATTCACATTGATCATATAACATCAAAATTGAGCATATAACATCAAAATCAAGCCTAACATCAAATATTGATTTTGATTGAACAAATCAGAAAGTAATAGCACAACAATTTCGTTTTTTGATTTTCAATTTTGAGGGGAAACAAGGAAGAAACAGAAGAATACCAATGAATTAGAGGGGAAAGAAGAATGAAACAGAAAGAAGAGGAGGCGAGCATACCTGTTGCGGTCGGATGGAGATGGAGACGGAAGATAAGCACCGCCGGGAGCAGGCGACACTGGCGTTCGTCGACGATTGCACCGGAGGGAGGATGCGTCACCGGTTCATCAAAACTGATGGGAAGAATAGAGCGAGGCAAGCAGATGCGAAGTGAAGAAAGAAGAGGAGGCGGTCGATGACTTGATGTGTTTAGGGCAAATTAGGACGCGTCCCTTTTTTTTTCAGACTTCATTTGATATCTGAAAAAATAAGAGGCATCTTTTAGTTTAAGAGGTAAAAAATAATACTCAAACAAACACTCTGAATCTGAAATTTTAAGACATTACCTCTTAATTTTGCGATTAAGAGGTAAACAAACGGTGCCTTATTCTCTTCTTCCTTCTTAACATCCGCTTCCACGATCTTAACACTCTTCTTGTTGCCATGATCATACAGTTTCTTGGCCAATCTTTTGGCGCTATCAAACGTCTCAGGGTTTGCCGCAATGACATTCCCTTGGATAGGTGCAGTCAATCCCCAGATGAACCTCTCAATCTTTTTCCCTTCTAAGGTGATCATACCCGGACACAGAAGGGATAGCTCACTAAACCTGGATATGTATGCTTCGATGTTGGAGTTCTGAACTGTCAAGTTCCACAATTCTTGTCCCATCTTCTGTATCTCGCCTCTAGGGCAGTACTCTTCCAACATCATTTCCTTCAGTTCTTCCCACGGCATTGCGTTTGCCACTGGCAGGGTCATGGCTTCGATGTGACCATTCCACCATGAAAGAGCTTGATCAACAAAGGTACATGCTGCGAACTTGACCTTGCACCCATCTGGACACCCGCAAATTTCAAAGACAGATTTAATTTTCTCAATCCACCTCTTTAGGGCTATGACACCTCCCGTTCCATTAAAGGTTCGTGGCTTGGCGTTGGTAAAGTCTTTGTAAGAGCATGTCTTGGTAGGTCCTTGATTTATCCCGTTGTTTGAACTTCCAGCTCCCTGCCCGTTTCCTCCGCCATTGTTCCCTTGGTGGATTTGCGCCATGGCTGCTGTGACTGTAGTAGATACAGCTGCTTGAAACACAGCTGAGTTGACTTCCGGCGGCGTTGGTGGTTGATTGTTTCAGCGGGTTGGTCTCTGAGGCATCTTGTTGTTACGGAACAGAAAGACGTTGAGTATGTATTTTTTTTAAGTTGAGAATTTCGTGAATCGATTTTTGTATCTAATTGTTCCTATATATTCACACCAACAATAATAGTATGGAACACATAGCAGGTCACAACATCACCATAAAACACATAATATTTTTCACTAATAATATCCGTACTTTGATACATGAAAATTTGCTCGAAAGAGCATACATAGAGGTACAAAGTTCGACAGCATAACGACTCTATGAGTAGTGTAATCACTTAAACATGGAGTCGGTAGTACATAACAAACATAAGAGAACATAGCACTGGTAGGGAAGTCTACTGGTCCGAAGTGCTCTGAGATGCGTCGGGTGGTGGAGCTGATGATGTAGATGCGCCCTGAAGACGTGCCACCTGTCGTGCTGTGGCTCGTAATCGATCCTCCCACATCGCTTGACGTACATGAAAGTTATGGATTACTTCCTGAGTTTCTCGCTCCGCCCGGGCCACCGCGGCTCGCATCTGATTCAGTTGCTCGGCCGTGTCTTGGGCCAGGTCGCCAGTGTTCCGTAATTGTCTCACCATGACCGGGAGTGCTCGGTCAGCCGGTCCTCCCTCCCTCAAGTCATAGAACTGGCGAGCCTTGCCAAACGGGGGTCGTTGTCCCTGTTGTCTGCTCCATCTCCAAAGGTCGATAGCCCAGGGAGGGGTAGGGCCGTTAGGGCCCATCCGGTGAGCTGGCACCCTCACTGGGTATAGGGGGTTGATGACTGCAGACTCAGTGTCCGAATCATCACTGCTGTCGCCACCCGACTCTTCCTCTTCCATGTCTGCCACAGGTTTTGCAGGTCCCTCTTCGATTTCCTCTTCCGGTTCCTCTTCTTCCATGGGATCCTCTTCAGGCTCCTCGTCGGATTCCTCTAGCCATCCATTATTCCCCTGATTGGGGAAATACGGATCTCCAGGGAGATGGAACCCAGCTATACTGTCTGCAGGGTGGGGGGTATATCAATAAACTATTATTAATCCTAAAATATTTTTAGTTGTTATAAAAATTGGGTTGCTGCGCTCTTCTTGTTCAACAATAGGGTATGCCTTAGGTTTACTGACCATCGTGATCGTTCCAGGGCGTGTGATAGTTGTACTACGAAGAAATGTAGTTGATCAGGCTACATTCGTCCCTAATACAACTATGAACAGTCCTGGCTTAACCGGGATGTCAGGTTCTCCCAATCATCTTATTTGATTTGTTATTATGTTCATTTTTCTAAGTCGCGCAAATAAGAGTGTTTATTAGCACATTTTATTTGTTTTGTTCAGAGTTATTTAGTCCCTTGCTGGGTTTATAGTTGCATATCAATGTGTGGTTAGATATACCTGTTCACTATAAACAGAGCTCTGATACGAACATGTCACACCCCCGAACCAGACAACGGAAACGTCCGAGGGCTCGCGTGACTTAAATTGAAATATCATCACAATGAATATACATGAAACATAACACATTCATCACCAAACATTACATAGTACAACTGGCATTGTTTACATCAAGTACAAGGTTTACATTTCATGATTCCAAAATATAAAGTGTTTGGTGATTAGCAACTACAAAAGAAACTTTTAACACACTGGATGCTTCCTTGTCTAACTATTACCTGAGAATACAAGTTATTTTGAAAACGGTCAACATATATAATGTTGGTGAGTTCATAAGTGCGTTTGATGTAAAGTAGTTTATGTCATTCGTAAAACCCAGAAAATCCGATATTTTCTGTATTAAAACTTTTCTTGAAAATGTTGTGATGATCCTATAAGTATATGCGTGAATGATTTCAACACGAGTATAAATGAGTAGTTTTTGCATTATAGTTTTTGAAGGTACAAATGAGTAAGATTGGTTCCCCCAGAAAACCCGATGTTTTCCGATAAAAAGTTATGATTGTTTTGCATTATTGTATCGTCACATCGAATGAATATGATTTCCCTTGATTAATGATATCAGATTTCTACGTGAGACGTTATAACCATGCATGATAATGACTAGTTCGTCTGTCTTGGCATTCTAATGAACACCGAAATTTGATCTTAAGACTTTGTCACCCTAGACTGGCCGATTCTAACTGTAGCGAACAACTTAGGTGTGGGGGAGTCACCACCGTATAGATCTATACACAAACTCTCGCTCTCCCTCCAGGGGACTTTGATTACAACTACAGACTACGACCGACACTTATTGGTGTCACCCGTTATTACTCACTTAATCCACATGAATTTGATTAACCTTGATTAATGATCTAATTCTAGTTTACTTGAAGAGAAGGTAAGCCTAACAGACGAGGAGAAGAGGACTACTAGGCCCTACTAATTTCGTATGTTATTTAAGGCTGTCGAGTATACGAAAATGCGCGTTGGCCCATTTCGCATAAGGTTTATTTGGACCTTACTAGCAATGCTAACGGGCCACTGAGGCCCAATATCATGTAAAAGCCATTGAGGGTCCCTTAAGCACGTAATTGGGTCACAAGAGGCCCAATAACATGTATTATTTATGTTGGGCCCAAAAGTCATATTAATGGGTCACGAAGGCCCAATAATCATGATTTAAATCTCTCAAGCCCAACCATTAGAATATTTACTTGTTTTGTATAGTATTAATGTTTCGAGTTGTTAAATCGATACGTCGTAAAAATCACGAATTTGTTTTATAACGATTTATAGATTTATAAAAATAGTTATTTTTCTATTTAAAACCCATAAGTTATAAAGTTTTGTATATTTTGACCCAATTATTTTATTATTAACACAATTGACCCAAAAATATTAGTTTGACCTATTCAGCCCTTTATTTTGGTAAAGTTGGCAATTTTAATCCTTTTTATAAAAAGAATGACATATTAGGTCCTTGGACTATTTTTCTTGACATTTTTGACCCAAACACTTATTTAAATAATGTTTTAAGCCCAAAAGTAAATTTTTGGAAGGTTTCAACCCTTTAGTTAAAAGATTTGCATTTTAATCCACACTTTTTGCAGTTTTTACACTTTTTACCCAAAATCCAAAATCTTTGCATTTTCAATCCTTTTTGGCAAATAAGGTCATTTTAACCCCTGAAATAAATTTATTTACTTTTCTACCCACTGTTTTGAGAAATTTACCAATTCAGCCCCCTTAAAACCATATTTTTCGCAAATTTGGGCCTATGGGTCGAAAAGCCCAAAATTTTAGCCCAATAGGCTACAATTTACGTTTTTAGTCCTTTGAAAAGCATAATGTTCATAGAAACTTCTATTTTAACTGTTTTGAAATTTTGAGCCTTGTAAAAACCGTAAATGACAACTTTTTCCCAAACTTTTGTTTATTTGACAAAAATAGTCCAATAATAAGTTTTATGTTGTAGTGTGTTATTTTAAAGCTTGTATAGTAGTTTATCTTGACATGTTTAGTGAAGTATGACCTAGATCACATATTTTTCCTTCTTGCACTATAGATCTCGAAATATCTTTCATTTTTAGCACATATTTACCACAAAAACACAAGAAATCACACATAACATACAAATACACATAGATCTTCACATTTTACTTGTATTCTCCCCCATAAATCATATGAAAACCAAAAATAAAGGGGTATGAACTCACCTTGCTTTGATGTTCACGGTTTTGAAGAAGAAAGGATGAAAATGATGAGATCTTTCGGCCTAACAAGCTTCTTTAGAAGTCTTTGGGATTATATTGCTTCTAAGGAGTATGATCATGAATTTGAATGAATTAAAAGATGATTTTTGATGAGATATAGAAGTTAAACTTTGGATTTAAGTAAAAACTTACCAAAGATTTGTGTTATGAGTGATAGATCTTCTTGGCATGTAAGCAAGTCTCGAAATTTTGAAGGAAGAATGGAGATGTTCTTGAGAGAATTTGATAGTATTGGAATGGAATTTGGTATGTGGGTGTATGTTACTATCTTCGGCCTTGAGTAATAAGGAGAGAAGGAGAAGAGAGAGATAGGTGAAAGGATGGTATGTGGGTGGGTGTGTGTTACTATCTTTGGATACGAAGCATCGTCCCCTCACTTCGAATTCCTCATTATCTGAATCTTCCTCCATTTTCGCATACAACGCTCCATGCGTTGGATTCCTCATTTCTTCATCGTCTGACCCGGATGACCAGATTTGATAAGTTCCGTCTTCATCCTCATGCTCACCCTTTGCAACCAATGACAAATTCTTTGCTTTAGCACGAACCACCTCAAGCTTCTCTGCATACTATGCCTCATCTTTGACTTTATTCTTCCTCTCATCCTTCTTTCGAAGCATACAGTCATTTGCAAGATGATTCGCACCGTTGCAATAATGACAATTTATTACTACATCACCTTTCAGCTTCTTCTCACCCTTTCCATCAGCTATCTTCGAATCTTGCTTCTCAACTTTCTTTTTCTCCTCAACAACATTTTTACTCATAGAATTTCCTTTCACCTCAGCAAACTTAGTCTTCTAAATGAACGACTTTTTGAAAAATTTCTTCACACGATTATTCGAGTAAAATGCTATTGCTTCATCATCCGAATTCATGATGAATCCTTCTTCTTCCTCAGAATCACCATTTTCAGCTTCTTTCTCAGAAATCTTTGACACAAGAGCTAATGGATCTCCCAAATTCAACTTCGATTCCTCAGCAATTTTATTTACTTCAATTTCGTGTGTTTTCAACTGATTGTATAAATCATTGAGAGTTGATGTATCAAAACTTTACTGATTCTTCACCATCATACTTACACTTCTCCATTCTTTTCGAAGCCCCATTACAAAGATGAGATTGAATTCCATTGATGTCCTGCTAATTCCATAGCGATTGCAACGATAGATTAACTCGTTCAGACGATCATAGTAAACTTCAATTGTTTATCCTTCTTTTTGTTTGAAGTCTTTCAACTCAACCAAACACTGTTTAAGTGAATTGATTTTTGTCTTCTCACTTCCTTGAAATTTATCTTTCAGATTGTTCCAGATTTCCTGTGCGTTTGTACAACTCCTAACGTAATTGTACACAACTGGAGGTAATGCACCTCGCAGTTCTCTCATACACCTCTTCTCCAGTTTCTTCAGACGATCAGTTTGATTATCAACTCCAGAATTTATAGAAGATGATCCAATTGGTTGAACATTCACTGGAACATTGACATTTCCAGTGATACATGACCATAATTCTTCATCCAGACCTTTCAGATAATCCTGCATACGATCAGCCCACTGATCATAGTATTCAGGAATTAGCATTGGAATTTTGGTTGATTAACCTAGCAGATGAGAAAACGAGGTCATCGAATTGAGATTGAAACTCGCCATTGTTGTACGGAAGAAGATTTTGAGAAGTTTGAAAAGAATTGAGAATTTGAAAACAAACTAGATGAATCAAATCGAATTGATGAGAATAACACTCGATTCAACAATTTAAATGCAGAATCGAATCACAGACTAAGATCTTGACAATTTTTCACTTTCAAAAAGTGCGGAAACTTTTGAATCAAACAGTTGATTCAAAAACTTTTTGAACAGTGTGAAAATCAGATGAGAGATATGATTCCTGCTCTGATACCAATTGATGA
Organism: Lactuca virosa; assembly: GCF_052849685.1. Classification (NCBI taxonomy): domain Eukaryota; kingdom Viridiplantae; phylum Streptophyta; class Magnoliopsida; order Asterales; family Asteraceae; genus Lactuca; species Lactuca virosa. Next base: position 272,139,390 of record NC_136433.1, read on the forward strand.
ACCAATGAATCGAGTAATGAAATAATCAGAGTATGAATTCAAGTAAGAATGTGAGATTTGAACACAAGATGTAAATATGATCTTGTTACGCTCTATTATGCTTTCGAATTCTTTACAGAGTGCAATAGACAAGTCTGTAAAAGTTCTTTTCTAACTCTAGTAAATAACCCTATTTATAGGGAACTGAAAGCATACAAAAAATATACTAAGGCACTGACTCTAAAGCTTCGAATAAAAGCGCCCTAGTAAAATACATTACAAAACATTCGAAGAGTCCAAAACATACTTCGACTAATTACAACAATTCGACCCTTACAGAACTTGCATGGAAGTCCAACATGTAATAAGGAGGTGGCTAACCCTCCTTAATTCCCTTAATTTCCTTTTTTTTCTACTTGGGCCGAAAGAGAGGGAAGGAAGAGAATGGCTTGGGCCTTTTGTGCTTGATTCCATAATATGAGGCCCAATTTGATGATTTTCGGCCCATTTTAGCATAAAGGAATGGATTTGAGTCTATTAAAGTTATTTGGATTTGTTATGGCCCAATAAGGAATTTAAATTACTTATGGCCCAATAAGGTCCATTAAAAATAAACTAGTCCATTTTAGGCTTATAAGGCCCAAAAAGATTAAGTATCATGAGAGTGGGTCCAATTAGAGCCCATTTAAGAGTTCTAAGCCCAAAATAGTCACATTGGAAGTTTATTGGCCCCTTAGGCCCAATAAAGAAATCCTAGTCCATAATGGACTTAAACCGGGATTTTTAGGTTTCCAATCTTTTGTTGACTATTTGAAGTATTGTATAGAGTGTTTGATGGAATTTTGTTGTCATTGATTAAGCATCGTATATTGCTTTCAAGTTTTAGTTACAATGTTATCCTTGTGTTAGAACAATGTTCTATTAGGATCGATAGATTCTATGCAGGCAAACAGTTGAGAACGAACTATGAACACAAGAATGACTTTGAATGTGTCGTATGATTAAAACTTCAACACCTCAGAAGAGCTCGATTAAGAACTTCGACTGTAGATGTGTTTAGGGTTACAGAATAATAATCAAGAACGTTAACCTTTTAATGCATACATGCATGCATTATTTATAGTCTAACCCTACTAGCTAATCACGGATGGACAGGCCCAATCCGGATACAAAATACAAGCCCATGACGCAACATAATAAGACCCAACAATCTCCCCCTTTGCGTCAATAGAGCCGAAAGCTCACTTTGGTTGAGCTGCAGAAGTTTTCTTGATTGTTTTAAACACCTTCGGTATGATGGCCAACAAATGATGACGAAACGTTATGTACCACCGAAGCATGTCTGTGAAGTTCTTCTTGTCAGCTTCTGATTTCTGCTTGCACCGATGAATAATATTGATGATATGCTCCAAGCAATCTGTTGAGAACAGATGTTTATCAACCAGTGCAAACAAAAATTTATGGGCTTCGCCTTTTGTAAACATCACAGTCAGATGTGTAGAATCGATTTGGCCCATCTTCATTTTGTTCACATCGCCTGGTTTCGGTGTTGTCTTGACAGTCGATTTCTTGTTCATCACTTTCGCTATCTCCTGATCCATAGCAGCAACCTCATGGATGTAAGAAGCCAACATCCTCTTCAAATGATCAAGTATCGGCTCATATACTTTCGGATTAGTGAGCAGAATGTTGAACAATAGAATCCAGTCATGAGGATTCAAATTCGGTAGGTCTGCCAGGGAAATAATCGACACCGAACTTGCCGTTCCTCGTGTGATTTTGAAATTAACATTTATGAACTTCCCAGCAGGCGAAGGCTTGAGTACCTTGACAGTAATAATCTTCTGTACGCTCCATGTCAAGTACTGTGGTTGACCATACTTCAGATAAAAGTCAATAAGCTCACGATCAACCTTTGGATGAGGGAAAGGAACCTCAACAGTCGAGTCAAAACAATGAAACGTGAATGCCTTTCGTGTTATAGGCATGTCGAACTGTGAGTCCTTAGAGTTATCACAATCAAACGAAGCGACAGGTTCCAGCCAGTAAACGCTAGGAAACTCTATTGCCTCATTGACAAGTGTATCTTTCGTCCAAAGGGGAAACAAGGCCTTCTTGCAATTTAAGGCTTCTTCTTCTTCCTTGTTCCTCCTTTCCCTTTCCTCAGCCTCCCTTGCAATCCTCAAGGTTTCATTCAACTCTTTGTCCCTCTTCTTTCGTTTAAGAGCCTCAGCGATGGTTTCTTCTTCCTCGTCATCACTGTCACCATCAATCTCTTTCTTTTTCGCTTGAGAACCAGAACCCGAAGCTTCATTACCTTTCGGTTCGGTTGTAACTTTGACTTTCGGTTGAGCAGATTCAGTTTCAGCTTTTACATTCACCTTTGGTTGAGAACCTTCTCCCCCTTGTTTTGGAGGTATGAACTGCTCCGAAACACCCTTCATCTCGTGTAATAATGCAAGGGCAGGAAGAAGTTTCGAAGTGAGATGATTCCTTATAGTCAAAGTCAGAATAGGATCATGAGCACCAAGGAGGTTGGTCAGCATATCCTTAACATCCCCAACACAGCTACGAAAGACAGCTCTCTCTGTTTTTAACAAGGAAATTTCCTTTTCTGCTTGAGCAAGCTGCACCTTCTGAACTTCAATCGTGGTATAGAAGTTGTTGTCTGAGATGTTATGGGTGGTGGTACAGGAGGAACCGAAATAGGAACTGTCTGTTTCGGTGATGGAGGTGGTGTAGGAAGTTTGTTATGAAGAGATTCGGTTGGAGTAGGAGATCGGGGAGGAGTGTTACCTCTCGGTGATTCATGATGAATTTCTTCTTCTTCCTCCTCTTCATCGTTTTCGAAACTGGAAGGAGAGGGACTCTTGGCTTTCTTCGCCATCTTCTTGAGCTTCTTTGGCTTGGAAGAATCCCCTTTCTCAGACTTTCGCTTCTTTGATTTGGCATGCTTAGACTTATCATCTTCAGTTGTCCCTGTCTTGGTAGTAGCCCTTTTTCCACGATTGCCAGGCTTTTCCACAGCTTCCAAGGCAGCCTGCTGTTCAGGAGATAAGACTCTCGGTTCCTTAGGAGGAATTTGGCGATAATCAGCCATGACCTTGCTCTCAGCGGTGACACATCTGTACATTGTCTCTGGGATAGAGCCAATGTGAGGAAACTTTGTAGGATCAGAGATAATGATTTTCTTGGTGTGGAACGTAGCCACAGACGCAATTAGGGCATCCTTCATGACCGAAATCTGCAAAGTATCAATCGCCCTTCGTGTAATAAGAGTCTAGAAGCGTGCACACGATATTTCAGAGTGCCTCGTTGAAGTGTTAAGGCTTTGCACCACTTGAGACCAGATAATCGTCCCATAATCGAGATTGAGACCATTGTAAAGACCGTAGAGAAGGGTTAGGAAACCCTTACTGGTACCATCAGACCCACCACTCCTTTCTGCCAAACTCTTGATGAGAAGAGTAAGTAATCCATTCCATTGGGGCGGTAAGCATGACTTCTTAACCTTTGTAACCGTGGTTAGGACATCGGTATAGCCCATCTCGTAGAGCATTGAGAACAACTGAGTTATGGTAATGAAGTCCGGTGAGATGACAGAGGAATCCACAGCTAGTTGTAATAGTGAACAGAATATCCCTTTCGAAATCGACGCCTTATGAGAGAAGATTTGAAAGTAGATCGTTTCCTTGTTCTTATCATACGAAGCGGTAGTGTAGACTTGCGAGAGGAGTGACATAGGAACGGATTCCACCTGCGTTAGGGCTAGAACCAAAGGTGAATACTTCAAACACTCAACCACTTGAAGCATATACGCATCGTAAAAAAAGGATTGAGTTCAATGATCATATTCTGATTCGGCTTGATCGTGAGCAAGGTGGATGAAGCAGTTTGATCGTGAGCCGATGAAGAAGTCGCCATTGTTGATTGAAGGAAAAAGATGAACAGTTGTCAATTGCCGTGTATATAGAGAGAGTTTGTTGCAGGTAAAAGAGACAAATGCAATTTGAAACCCTGTTTATACCGTTGCCAGGAGAGAGAAATAATCGTAATGATAACGATGAGGTCACTAAAACGTCGCCTGGAAAAGCGCGATGTGACAGGCTGGTTTCTCCCAGGTATACGTCAGCACGCGTGGGTTTAGGGACTGTTCAAATTCACGCGCCCAAAAGGTTCGACGTTTGAAATTCGGCTTCGCTCCAAAATATAGGAGAACACCTGTTGCTTCAAAAGATAAACAAAAATCAAACCAAGTAACCAGAATGTTGGAAAATAAAAATTTCCGTGCAATAGGGTGACAAAAGATAAAGAAATAAAGCAAAATGTGTATTGGATGTGAGAGATGTCTACTAGAAGACATAAAGCAGATGATTTCGGGCAAGAATCGCTTCCTTCAAAGTCAAGAGAGACTTGAAGTGCTTGTGTGGGTTCCCGAAAAATAACGATCAAGTGTTTGTAGAGAAACATTGAAAGGCTGCTTTTAATTTATAGGCTTTGGGTGGCTTATCTTCAACCGAACATCAAGTCTTAACATAATACCGAACATTGGAAGAAGTACTTGTAAGACCGATGTGATCTGTTGAACAAGTAGGTGGGATATAATATTTAGTGACTGAACAAGTGATGGAAATCTCAAAAACAAAAATAAACTGGATCTTTTTGGGAAGAAAAGTCTTGGTGTTAGACAATTTCATAAAAGACCACTCAAAAAATAAAAATGAGATTTCATTAGGTAACCAGTAAGATCTTGAATAGAATAATTCACCGTCAATTCATTGTTGGTGTTCATTGTGGGTTTCACTCAGCACGTGGTGTACAGATTTTATGCAACCATAAACCTCAGTGGTAAAGACCGAGTCTCAAGGGTTACAGTGGTGAACCGAAAGTTGATGGAGAATATAAGGAGGGTGGCTAAAGAACCGAAAGTACCTCTGCTAAAGGAATGACAAAGCAGAAAAACTCTTAACTCATTTGAGAAGAGTAAGGTAGCTCTTGACTTAAGTTGATAGTAACAGCCTTATTGGGAAGAAACGATAGGTATAGATCGAATCATTAAGGCCTTCCTCTTAGTCGAAGAGGCTTCGGTCAACATGCAGCAGCATGCTTCTAGGGACTCTTAACTAGTTCATATGGAAAGAATCGTACCTGCCTTAGCTCCAAATTTTGTTGTACTGGAATACTTGGAATCTAATTAAACGAACAAGCAAACAAACAATCCACACAAGCAAAACAAACAAACCTCACAAAAAAATAATGTTAAAAATATTTGAAGTTTAGAGTTTTTCTGAAAAAAATAAAAACAGAAAGAGAAAATATTTTTGGAATTTTTGAAGTTTATAAAAACAGAAAGTAGCAAAAAAAACATTTAAAAAAATATAAACAATATGTACAACCGAAACCTTATCTTTAGGAAAATGAAGAGAAATAAGCCGAGCGATCGGTTCATTTCGGTTCCTTAAAATTCTAGAGCCGAAATAGACCGAGCGTTCGGTTCATTTCGGTTCCCGAAAACTATGGAGCCGAAATAGACCGAGCGTTCGGTTCATTTCGGTTCCCGAAAAATCCGGAACCAAAATAGACCGAGCGTTCGCTCTATTTCGCTTGTCTAAATTTTTAGTGAGAGATCTGAGGATTCGGTACCGAATCTGCTTCCATCATTCCAAGACCTTGTAAAATTTTATTGAAGCTTGCTTCAGGTAAGGCCTTTGTGAATATGTCAGCCAGTTGATCAGAGGACCGGACGATATGTACTTCCACGTTCCCATCTTCTACGTGGTCCTTGATGAAATGATATCTAAGTGCAATATGCTTAGTCTTTGAGTGTTGCACTGGATTGTGACAAATCCTTATTGCACTTTCTGAGTCACAATAGAGAGGAATCTTCTTCATACTCAGCCCATAATCTCTTAGTTGACTTTGAATCCATATTACTTGAGAAGTACAGGATGTTGCAGCTATATACTCAGCTTCGGCTGTTGAAAGTGACACACAGGTTTGCTTCTTGGACTGCCTGCTAACAAGTTTACCGTCAAGGAATTGGTATCCACCTGTAGTGCTCTTTCGGTCCAGACCACATCCTCCAAGATCAGCATCAGAAAAAGCTTGAATGAAGAATCCAGATCTAGCAGGGTACCAGAGACCGAGAGAAGAGGTTCGCTTCAGGTAACGGAAAATATTTTTCACTGCCACCATGTGAGGTTCTCTTGGATTAGCTTGAAACCTGGCAGAATAACAAACAGAAAACATAATGTCCGGTCTACTAGCTGTTAGATACATAAGGGACCCTATCATTTGTCGATATAGTGTTATGTCAACAGCAGGTTTTTTCAGAGAAGGTGTTAACTTAGTGCCAAACGCCATAGGAACCTTCACTTTCGAGTCTCCTACATACCAAATTTTGTCAGCAAGTTCTTTGTGTACGCCTCTTGGTTGATAAAGATACCTTCTGGTCCCTGTTTAATATTCAACCCAAGGAAAAAGTTAATCGGACCCATTGCGCTCATTTCAAATTTAGTCTCCATCAACTTCCTGAATTCAGCTGTTAAGCTAGCATTCGTGGAGCCGAAGATGATATCATCGACATAAATTTGAACGATCATTAGATGTTCGCCTTCTTTCTTTCGGAAGAAGGTTGGGTCAACCGAACCTTGCTTAAATTTCGACATTTTCAGAAAGCGAGTTAAAGTTTCATACCAGGCCCTCGGTGCTTGCTTCAAACCATATACAGCTTTATCCAGCACATCACAATGATCAGGGAATTTCTCGTTCACGAACCCAGGTGGTTGCTCAACATACACCGTTTCTTCTAGTTCTCCATTCAGGAAAGCGCATTTTACATCCATTTGGAAAACTTCGAAGTTTTTATGTGCAGCATATGCCAGAAAAATTCTAACTGATTCCATCCTTGCTACTGGAGCGAAGGTTTCCTCATAATCTATCCCTTCCTCTTGGCAATATCCTTTTACCAGTAACCGAGCCTTGTTTCTAATAACGTTCCCCTCTTTGTCCAATTTGTTCATGAAGACCAATTTCAAGCCGACCACTGAAGCATCCTTTGGTGTGGGAATCAGCCTCTAAACTCGATTGCGTTCGAACTCATGAAGCTCATCTTGCATTGCTTGTACCCAATCTGAATGATTAAGTGTAGCATTAACTGTTTTCGGTTCAACTTTGGAGACAAACGAATTGAACATGCAGAATTCAACTTTAGAGAATAATGCAGTTTGTTTCGCTTTCAATTGAGAACGAGTGAGAACTTTCTCAAATGATTCACCAATGATTTGTGCTTTGGGATGATCTTTGGTCCATTTCACTAAGGGAGGATAATTTGGGTCATAGGCTGGATCCAATTCTGCATTTACTTCCTCTTCAAGTTCTGATTGATCACCTTCGTCAGTTGTATCTTCTTTCTCCCCCTCGACTGGCGAAGTGTAACCTTTGTCAGGATCAAAGTTTTCATTCTCTGTGGGAATCGGATTCTCCCCCTCGATTGGACTATTATGGGGTGGGTTTGGAGTTGTATGCTCCCTCTCGCGTGGATGTTTATAAGTTGGAGATGGAATTGGATTCTTCCCCTCGAAAGATGTTTCGATTGTCATCGGTACTGATGAACTCTCCCCCTTGAACATTGAGTCGTTGTTTGGAGAGTCAGTGGAGGGTGGATCACCTGTCGGTTTAGGAGGTTCACTATCAATTTCTTTAGCAGCTTCATCTATGATCCTTTTGAGATTGTCGATTTTGTTGTCCGCTGTTGTCGCCTCTGAGTGAGCTGCTTTCTCTGGTTCATCAAATAGCCGAATGTACTCTTCAAACAAGTTAGAGATTGGAACCGAGACTTGTCCTGATTCGAAAAATATTTCTTCTAAGGCACTTTCGCTCCTTTGAACTTTCTTCATGTAATTATCGTCAAAGGTGACGTAATATGTTTCTTCAATTCGTTTAGAGCGTTTGTTCAGAACTCTGTATGCTTTTGAAGAGAGTGAATAACCAAGGAAAATTCCCTCATCTGCCTTGACATCAAACTTGTTTCAGTTCTCTTTTGAATTAAAGATGAAACACCTTGAACCGAACACGTGAAAAAAATTGACGTTGGGCTTTCGATTGTTTAAAATCTCATATGGAGTTATCGAGAATCTTTTGTTGAGCAAAGATCGGTTCTGAGTGTAACACGCGGTTGCAAATGCATCAGCCCAAAAGTATAATGGAAGAGAAGCAAAACTTAGCATGGTTCTGGCTGCTTCACATAAAGAATGGTTTCGTCTTTCAACAATCCCATTCTGTTGTGGAGTATAAGGGGCTGAAAAGTTGTGAGATATCCCCTTGTCAGCCAAAAAATCCTCAAAATCTTTATTTTTGAATTCCAGCCCATTGTCGCTCCTGATATTCCTCACCAGCTTTCGCAGTTGTACTTCCACTTGCTTGATGAACGTCTTTAGCTTAGGAGTAGCATTTGATTTCTGTTTAAGAAAGAAAACCTAGGTGAAGCGAGAAAAATCATCTATAATGATAATAATGAACTTACTACCACCGATGCTTTCGATAGCTGAAGGTCCACACAAGTCAATATGCAGAAGTTCAAGAGCTTCAACAATCTTTGTATTGATTCGTGTAGGATGGCTCTTTTTGCTTTGTTTACCCATCTCACATGCTGCACACAGATGATCCTTGTCAAACTTGAGAAGAGGAAGGCCTCGAACGTGATCACCAAGCACCAACTTATTAATATCTTTGAAGTTCAGGTGTGATAAACGTCGATGCCACAACCATCTTTCATCAGTGTTTGCCTTTGATAGTAGACTTATTGCTGGTTTTCCTCGAATTGGGTTGAGATTTAAAGGATACATCTCTCCCTTGTGTTCAGACTTCAACAGAACCTTTTTGGATTGCTTCTCAATTATTTCAGAGCCCTCATCATCAAATGAAACCTTCAAACCTGTTCCCTCAACTAATTGTGACACACTGATGAGGTTATGATGCAATCCTTCCACATACGTAACTTTTCGAATCGAGAAGTCCCTGTTGGTTATCATACCACATCCTTTGATCGTTCCATACGAGTTGTTGCCATACTTGACACATCCACCATCTTTTAGGGACCGAAACTTCCTCAGCTCTTCCTTCCTTCCTGTCATGTGACGCGAGCATCCACTATCTATATACCATTTATCGTCGAACTGCTCGTCACGTATCACCTGCAAATTCAGGCAGATTTAGGAACCCAAAGTTTCTTGGGTCCTGGTGAGTCTTTCACAAAAAAAGGAATTGCAGTAGAAATATCAATCAAATAAGTTCTTTTTATTAAAGTGGATTGATCTTTTCTTTTGATGGTGTACGCCCTGATTTTAGTTTTATCTTGTTTAGTTTTTGGTGTATTCGATGGTGTGTTGTTAGATGGTTTTGGTGTTTTCTTTTGAATCCTAGGGTTAGCTTTTTTTTGCTTATCATTGGAATTAGAATCAGAATAAAGCCTTCCCTTTCCTTTGATGTCCTTCACTGACTTTAATTTGCTTTGAGAGATGGAAGGACCGAAACTAGACTTGTGACTGAAACTTGACTTGGGACCGAAACTTGACTTTCGGTTTTGACATCCGGTGTTGGAACCGAAAGTAGACATTCGGTTGTTAGACTTGACGTTTTGACCGAAAGTAGATGTTCAGTTCTGTACGCTAGTTTTGGAATAGTAGGAATTTGGACTGAAATTATCCTTTCCTTTTAACTTTTCCTTCCCTTTGTCAATAGATTCTTTCTTATGAGGTACGTAGTTGGGATTTTGAGACTGCCAATGACGTTTTCGCTCATTCAGATTTTTCGTGTATCTTTGATTTCTTTGGCGTTTCTGTTCAGCTAACTCCTTCTGAGATTTGTGGATATTGAAGCTAGCTTTTGGCTTCGTCTTTTGAGTTTCGGTTGTCTTAGCCGGAACATTCGGTTCTTTCATTGGTTCTTCAGGGATTTCTTTTGTTCCACTTGTGCTTGGTTTGTCGAAACTCGAGGGTTTGTTGATGGGTTCAGCAACGTATCTTCCTTTAACCCTCCATGAAGTTTGCTCAGATAACCCTACGGTTTCGTCTGCGTTGTCAATAGGGGCTGACCAGAAGTAATCGTCGCACCCTTCAGCATTGTCTTCGTCGACCAAGATTTTTAACTCTGCCGTTTGTTTGGCAGTGATCCCTGTAACTGCATAGACCTGATTCGGCACAGTTTGAACTTTTTGATAAACCATGGCTTTCTCTTTGACTTTCTGTGGCTTGTCTTTTGACAGGCGAGCGAATTCAACCGAATTTTCAGATATGAGGGGTTTCTCATTCTCGGTTTCGCTCTTCATAAACTCAGAGCAATCAACTACGTCTTCTACTGAGATTTCGCTCATCTCACTTTCTTCATCAAATTCAGACGTATTTTCTATGTTCATTTTATTTTCAGAAAGCAATTTGGCATTAGATGAGTCAAACGATTGAATAGTTTTGGACTTAATTTTTAACCTATCATTTTCATCTAACAGATTTTTAAGCATACATTTATGTTCCTTAGAGTCAATGAACGTTTCTATTTTATCTAGTCCGATTTTGTAATGGTTGGATGTCTCTTCTGAGGATACAACAGATTCACATTCAGCAATGACTTCATCCTCCTTAAATTCGAGGAAGGGTAAGATCATTTTATGAATCTTTTTCCCTATTTCACAGTTCAAATGCAATTGAGTAATATTATTATATAAGCGCTTAGCAATTAAACAAAAAACATTCCTTTGTTTCAAAAATTTTATATTGTCTCGTTGTAAATAAATGCTTTCATCCCTAGCCCTATTTAACTCCTTCTCCTTCAGCTTAATCCACATCCTTATCTCCTCACTTTTTGAAGACACCCTGCTGAGTTGGTCAGTTAGGTTAGAATTCGCTAAGCGAGTTTGCATGAGACTACCACTTAAGTTAGAAAATTTAAATTTTAATTCATTTAATTCTTCTTCATATTCTGTTACTGGAATTTTAAGTGATTCAAGGATTGATTGTACCTTTTTGATCAGCCGATCACAGTCGTTGATCTTCTCGCTCACGGGCTTGGCTGCAAAGCATTTGTCCTCAGTTAGGTTCAGCTCCTTTCTTTCACTTTCGGTTGATTCACCAGCTGTGACCATCAAACATCTTCCAGCCGAAATTGCATTCTTTGCCACATAAGCTCTTCCATGAGTGGGCTTTCTCACCTCTTCATCATCAGAATCGGTTGACCAAACTTCAACCCCACCGAACTCATCTTCATTTGCATTCTCCTGCACAATCAAGGCATTCATAGAACTGTTAGTTGCCTTCTTTTTCTTGATCTCTTCCAACGTGTGCATGTAGTACGCCTCATCGTCTTCACCATCTCTTTTCTGAGCCATTTTCCTTAGCATGCAATCTTTGGCAAAGTGGTTCTTGCCGTAACAGTAACTGCAGTCAAACCCAGAGTCTCCTGCAAGCTTGTTTTCCTTCTTGTCTTCATCCTTTTGAGAAGAATTATTCGCTTCATCCTTCACCTTCTCGGAACTGTAACTTCCCTGCCAGTTTCGGTTCTTATTGATAGGGAATTTTCTACGTGCAAACTTCTTTGGGTTGGTGACCATCATTGCATACTCTTCGCTTGTAAGGTCACACTCAGACATATCCGACTCCTCTTCCTCTTCTGCAATACTTTTTCCTTTTGAGACCAGGGCCAGCGATCCCACACCCGAAACTACCTTCGCTTCTTTGGTTACTACACTTTCATGGGACTTAAGTATTCCCACAAGTTTCGCCAGTGAGTAATATTTAAACTGTTCATGTGCTTTCACTGTTGAGACCACAACCATCCATTCTGGTCTCAGACCGTTCATGAAGGTTACCTTCTGTTCGATCAACTTTCTTTCTATTCCATTCTTGATCATCTTACTTAGGAGATGATTGAACCGATCGAAAGTTTGAATAAGTTTTTCTTCTGGTTTCTGTTCGAAAACTCCAAATTCTGAGAGCAACAAGGTTTAAATGGAGTGTTCTAGATCTTCATCGGTTGAGTAAGGTTCTTTCAACCTATCCCAGATTTCTTTGGCCGTCGTGCATGAACCAACTAACCGAAAGGTATCAGATTGCAAGGCGAACCTGATCATTCTCATAGCCTTCACATTACACAACAACTTGTCATTCTCATCCTGTGGCATCTTGTCTTCGTCCGCCACCAGCTTGTTATATTCTTTTTGGGTCTTGACAGCCGTGTTCATTCCTGAGTGAACAAACGGCCCAAGCGTGATAGCTTCCCAGATGAGATAGCCATTATCTGCAGATCCAACCACGTAATCTTCAAAGTGATGCGCCCATACTTCATAGTCTTGAGTGTAAAGAATGGGAATCCTGGTAGTGGATCCAATACTGTTAGAGATGTTGATGGGATTTGTTTGAGAATCTTCGTGAGACATGGTGAGCCGCTAGAATCAGACCTGTAAACTTAAGATTAGGGTTTTATCAAACACAGGAACTACCGTCGACAAGAAGATGATGGCTTCTATATATTCGATAAAAGCGGAAACCCTACAGAATTCCTAACACAGAAGGAATGTGTATTGATCACACAGTCTCCTGCTCTAATACCAATTGTTAGAACAATGTTCTATTAGGATCGATAGATTCTATGCAGGCAAATAGTTGAGAACGAACTATGAACACAAGAATGACTTTGAATGTGTCGTATGATTAAAACTTTAACACCTCAGAAGAGCTCGATTAAGAACTTCGACTGTAGAGGTGTTTAGGGTTACAAAATAATAATCAAGAACGCTAACCTTTTAATGCATACATGCATGCATTATTTATAGTCTAACCCTACTAGCTAATCACGGATGGACAGGCCCAATCCGGATACAAAATACAAGCCCATGACGCAACATAATAAGACCCAACACCTTGTTTAATGTTTACAAAGCATTAGAATTTCTAGTTGTGACAGTATCGCTTTTGGGTTAGGAAGAAAGGTGGCCCACGCGACGGTGTGGCGTGAGAGTTGTGTAAGTTGGGAGTTCGGAAAACTCGCCAACATCGAGATCGTGTTCCCATGATGATTGATAGCAGGTTTTAAGGAAATCAAGATCGGGATTCCAGTAAGGATATGAGTTCTGCTCGGGATATTAGATCGTGGATGTATGCTCGATTAAAGGTATGTTTGGATTAGTAGTCAGCGAAAGACCATGGTCAGCGGTTGAGTAGTAAGAAAGTGTTGTAAGACTACGGGTTAGCCGTAGCATTCACTAGTAGCCAGTCAGTGTGGGAAAGTGTTGTAAGACTGCGGGTTATCCGTAGCATTCACTAGTAGCCAGTTAGTGTGGGAAAGTGTTGTAAGACTGCGGGTTAGCCGTAGCATTCACTAGTAGCGAGTTAGTGTGGGAAAGTGTTGTAAGACTGCGGGTTAGCCGTAGCATTCACCAGTGGCCATATACTATGAGAAGTGTGACAAAGACTGCTGGGTGGCCCGTAGCATTAGTTAGCAAGTAGTGTAGAGGTGTTGTAAGACTATGGGGTGGCCCATAGCATTCACTAGTTGACAATTAGAGTAGGAACGTTATATGACTGCGAGGTGGCCTGTAGCATTCGTATATTGAAATAGTAAGACTACGGGGTGGACCGTAGCACTCGTTAGTTAGTCATTAGTATATTGGCATAGTAAGACTATGGGGTGGCCCGTAGCATGCAATAGTGGTCAGATGGTATGGGAACGTTAGACTGCGGGGTGACCCGTAGCATTCGCCGGCTTCTAGTCAGCAGTGAGAAGGTATCAGCTGCGTGAATCGCTTGTGAGTTTCTTCAGGTAGTGCATACCAGGGCAGTACAGTTCGCACACTATGATTGGATTCGAGAAGCGGCAAGTCGTTGGACACCAGGAGTGAGGTAAGGCTACAGTAGTTCGGGTAGCATTCACCCTTGTAGTAGATCATGCTGGCAAGGAATGGTCACACAGTGAGATCGGGAGGATCGGCCAAAATAATGGAGCCATGAGTGGCTTGGTGGAAGGAGTAGATTTAGATGGCCGAAGTTTCTTTGGAAGTCGTTGGGAGAGACTGAGTGATTGAGTTTGGGTTCAGTAACCGATAGGAGTCCGGTAACCCAGATGATGGCAGACCAATTGGGACCAGGGTGGTCCGGGTTACTCCGGAAGGCGAATAAGGGACATCAGGATCTTCGGGCAGGTAGTGATAAGGAAATTCTGGAGTGGAGCAGCTAGTTGACCGAGAGGTGCTAAGTCACTCACAGCTGGATTAAATAATCTCAGAGTAAAGGATTTTACTTTGTTGCGCAGCTCTCGTATGAGTCTAACCGTTGTAGGGATGAATCTTCTACTTGAAGGATTATCTGATTTTCACGCTAAGTTGAGTGTTCAACATCTGGACATAGAAAGAGAAAGCATTCAGGGGGTATCAGTGAAGTAACCAGCACTGGGAGTGGCTGGAGAAGTAGATACAGCGAAGGGTATGTCCTTCACAGGGAAAGGAAAGGTTGTTGCTTTTGGGAAACTGCCTCGGGAAGACCAGTGAACACGCATGAGGAAAGGGTGAACCCCTAGGATGTCCAGCTTAAGTACTCGGGGAGTACCAAAAGAATTATCAGTTGGGTGAATGTCGTGTTTCCAGGATCGTTGGTGATTAGAGTGTTATCGATGTTCTTTTCTTCGAGGACTAGTTGAGCTGAGTGATCGGTCGGAAGGCCGATAGAAGTGGTCCTTCGAGAATCGGATCCAGCAGGTGATGTACGCATCGGGAAAGAATGTTGTGAGTAGATTGCAGGATAGTTGGCCGTAGTGGACTTCGAGCAAGAAGTCTAGTTTAAGTGGGGGAAAGTTGTAACACCCTGTTCTGGAAGTATCAGTTTATGGATTTCAGAAGCCAAAGCTAGGGGGGTTTTGATCTTTTACGGGTCTTGAGTTTTTATTTGGGAGGTTTTAGGCCGGGTGTGTCGTTAGAAGCGTAGGGCTTCTCTCCACCTTTTTGTGGATATAAAGTTCGTCGGAAACAGACTTGGAACGAAGGAGTTATGACAGTTTGAATTTATTGGCAGAAATGGACCCTAATGGAAATAAATGGCAAGGAGGGACCATGCATGCAAGGTGGTAAGCGCTCTAGTACACCCAACGTAGGTTGAGGTACGCCCAACGTATAAAGGAAAATGATCGTAGGAGCGGATGGTCGTACGCCCAGCGTACGCTCAGAGTTCCCAAACCCTAACTTTTAGGGTGAGCCACTATATAAAGAACCTAATGACTCAAACCCTAGCCTCCTTATCAGCCTCCCAACCCCAGGGAAACCCTAGAACGTCTCATCTCTTCATCCTTGGGTGATTTTGACTTCAAGAAGCTCATTTTGGTGGTGTAAGCTTAGAAGAGGAAAATAGAAAGTTGGCAAGCAAGAACTTGGGAAGTTGGAGCTTATAGATCTGGAATACCATCAACATTTGGAACTCTTTTGAGGTATAAAATTCATAACTTTACTTAAGAATATTTAGATCTAGTGTACTGTAGTTTTGGAGTTATTTTGGTCCCAAGAATGGACATTTATGATGAAATCTCGTTTGTAAGCTTAGGTTTGCCACCCTCAGAGCAAAAAGGGTTCCATAAGAAGTAAAGTCTCCATCTTGAGTGTCTTAATGGGTTCATACATGAGATATAGCCCTCTTTATGGAAGTAGATTATCATTTTTGGAGTTTGGACTTGTTTGGGGCAAGTTAAGTCACCAAGTCAGTGACTTTGTGGATTAAGACGTGGAATAGGACTTGGATCTGTGTTTGTAGCTTCTAAATCCATGTATTAAGCACTTTATGGAAAAAGGACTTAACAGGGGAGTACGCTGAGCGTACGTGCAGGTACGCCCAACATACGCATCCTTTGGCCTTTACGCTTAGCGTACATTAGAGTACGCCCAGCGTACTCATCAGGTTTGGGCTTTGTATATTTTGGGCCCCGGTTTGGGCCATGTAGTGGAATTTGGGTATTTGGGCCTTAATGGGCCATCAGAAGTTAGATGATATGGGTCAAGAAAATAGTTGGGCTTAGAGTAAGGCCCAATAGAGGGATTGGGTCCAATTTAGCAAATTGGGCCATTAGTGGGCCACTAGTGGGCTTGGGAAGCTTACATAGTGTTGGGCCTTAGTTTTGGGCCTTAGATATGGACCAAGTTGGTTTAGGGGTAGAATGGTCATTTTACCCTAGAAGGGTTATTGTATTGGACTAAGTGATGTTTGGTATTGGTAGTCGGGAAGCCGAAGGGTCAACAGTTCGGGAATTGCTAGTCAGCAACCAGAGGAGTATCAACAAGGTCCAACAGTGTGAGGTGAGTCTCCTCATTGGTTGTATGGGTCTACGGCCACAATGCCGGCCCATTTAGTTTATGTATAGTAGGAAGACCCAGGGGTTAGCCCTAGGCATTATGTATGAAAGACCAGGAGGCGGCTCCTGGCACACTGCATGATATTATGTATAGTAGGAAGACCCAGGGGTTAGCCCTAGGCATTACGTATGAAAGACCAGGAGGTGGATCCTGGCACACTGTATGCTATTATGAATGAAAGACCAAGAGGTGGCTCCTGGCACACTGTATGCTGATTAGCCAAGTAGAGTAGTATGTTTGCTAGTTGTCTTTGTGATGCTTGCATGGAAGACCAGGGGGTGGCCCTTGGCACTTGTCTGTAAGACCCAGGGAGTGGCCCCAGGCTTGACAAGAAAGACCATGTGGCGACCCGTGGCATAACAGTAAGACTATGTGCGGCACATAACACTTTATTTGATATACGATTGATATGTATGGCTCACATTATGTATGGTATGTATGGCCCAGTTGATATGTATGGTATATGGTATTTGGGGGAACTCACTAAGCTTCGTGCTTACGGCTTTCAGCTATCTATTTCAGGTACTAATGTTTTTCCAAGGAAGGAGCTCGGGGCGATCACAGCGCATCACACCATGTTTTCCGCACTAGATGATCTTTGGGATTTAAAACTATGATATTTGTTTAAATGGGATGTTTTCAATGTCTGGAACAAAGAACTAAATGTTTTCTTAAATTTAAAATACAATTTTAGTCTCGAAATTATGGGACGTTACAGTCGGAAAATCGGAGCTTCGCCGGTCGAGGTGGCGTGTGGCCGCCTAGGAAGCTCTTTCACGATTGTTTCCAGTCGGGCTGGTAACTCTTGTCGACTGAAGCAGCTTCATCAGAGCAGTGAGTAGCGAGAGGTGGTAGGGGGTGGTTCGTGAGGTGGCTGGAAGGCAGAGGGAGTCGAGCTCCGATGGCCGGATTTCACCGCCTGTCATCGGTGCTTCTAGGCCGAGAGAGAGAGAGAGAGTGAGAGAGAGAGAGAGAGGAAAGGTAGAGAGAGAGCATGGGAGTGAGTGAAGAATTTGGATGATTTTGAGATATCTTTTCTCTATATATGGCACATGGTGATGATATCATCATGACATGTGTCACGTCGAAGCACGTGCCCCATCATCCATTTTCGTAAAACTTTTCTGAATGTGCCTATTGACTATCGCGATTGAGCTGAGTTCAAATATGCAAAAGCAATATCAAACTGATAGACGAAACTAGGTGAAAATGATGTTCAAAGTTTTGTTCTTATAAAATCTTAGTCGAACCGTTTTCATGAATTCTCTTTAACCTCAGGTTAAAAATAACGTAAAAATTAAATAAAATATTAGGTCATAGTCTGAGTTCAAAAATATTCTCAAAAACAGTTTACGAAATGTGTAACTATCCTGAATAAGCGATGCAATATTCGTTTCCAGGAAATCAGTTAAATATTGATTTTACAACTGTAAAAAGGGTATAACTTCTATGTATGATCTCCGTTGAAAAAGTATACCTAACAAAACTTTTAATCATATGTGATTATGTTTGGTAATCACATGTTATTAATCAATGTTTAACAAGCATGCTTAATGTGATTATTATATTCATAACTTTAATCACATGTAATTGATTAATGTTGAAAAAATATACTTAACAGGAATTTTAATCATATGTGATTATGTTGTGATTATGTTTAGTAATAACTTGTGACTGATCCATGTTTAACAAATATGTTTTAATGTGATTATTATATTCATAATTGTAATAACATGTGATTGATCATATGTGATTATGTTTGATAATCATATGTGATTAATCAATTTTGAAAATGTGATTCATTAATGTGATTTTTATAAGTGTTAATCACATATGAATAACTTACTATTCGCTTCCTTGTAAGTTGAAGAGCCATTCACCGCGAATTTCTTCATCATATGTTAACTATGTCTTTAATGAAATGGATCGTTCTTTATATGGAGACCTCCTATTTTCTCCAGGATTCGTTTTTTTTGCGAGGTTCGTCCATGATATTTTCGTTCTTCGGAACTTCAGGGACAGTTTGTGTTTTTGAAACAACAATTTTAATTTTGGTTGGTTTTTAAGGTTGAATTTCTTCCACTACAGCTTCCATACCTGTGACTTTCTCTTGTTGAGTATTTTTCTGTGATTTATATGTGATTATAATTATTAGAAATATTATAATGATATGTGATTATATGCAAAACATAAAATGAAATTAAATTTAAAAAACAGATAATTAATTGTAATCACATGTTATTTAACATTTCAGAAATATTGAAATCATATATGATTATACTTATAAACATATGATAGTGTACAAAACAAAAAACAAGAAATATTACCTCCGGTGGTGTCAACTGGCTTATGTTAAGATCATATGATGGCGTAAAACTTCTCTCTATATTTTCTTTATATTCCATCATTTCCTTTTCGTAAATAGAAGTGACCTCATCATCGTTTAGCATCTGTGAGTCTTCGATTTGTTTTATGTTGCCTAGAATACTTGTTACAACATTCTGTATTGTTTTTTCAACAAAATCTGTATTTATATTTTCTATGAAAATCGCAGAAATGAAAAAATTAGTATTCATCATATATGATTTTAAATACTATACAGTCTTCATATCATATGTGCCTGTAATGGTATGTGATTTAATCAAAACCCATGGTTGTTTATATGTATAGTTATATGTGACTGATGTAACCCATATATGATCACATATGTTATAATCATATGTGATTATAATCACATGTGATTATAACATATATTGTTACAATCATATGTGATTATAATCTCAAATGATTTATAACAAATATAATCATATGTTATTATAACATATGTAACTATTTATAATCATATAATCATATTTGATTATAACACATGTAATTATATATAATAATATGTGATTGAAGCTCCTTCGTGTATTTTTAAGAATTGTAATCTTATATTATTAAAACAGGTTAAGGGTTCTTTATTTTTATAATCTTGAGATATCATAATCATTTGATCATTTATTGTTATATTCATTTAATCACATTTTATTAAATATAAATATTAATATGTTTTTAAATAATTATATGTGATTATACAAAAAAATATAAACTTTTATAGACAATTTTTATCATATAATTTAATCATATGTGATTATCAAATGACATCCAAAAGACTTCTAAATTGTATAAATTACATACAACAACATAATTTGAAATATTTAATACATAAATTACAAATGTATTCGTTAATTTATAACACATTTTTCTGCTTCACAACTAAATATTATTATTGTCAGATAACAATATTCAGTACCTTCTTTTTCACCAACATTTTCACCATCAATTATCTATGTTAGAAAGATAATGTTAATAATAATATATGATTGTATAGATATATTTTTAATAATCATATATAATTTAGGATTATATACTCATACTTACCTCCTCCAAAACAATATCCAGAGGTAATTTTTCCTTTTCTTTATCAGCATTCTTACCTTCCTGATTCTTCCCCTGCACACCTTTCTTATCTTTCAGATTCTTCCCCTCCACACCAGAGTATAATTAAAAAAATTTATTAATTATTTGTAACTTGTACAAAGATATTATATTTATATGTAAATATAATCACGTGTGATTATAACATATGTAGTCACATGTGATTATAACATATGTAATCATACCTATTGTATAAATGTATATTATTGCTTACCTCCTCCTTCAACATTTTGTGGTTGATCTCCATTTTTTCCTTCTCACGTTCCAACATTCTTCCCATCCAGATTCTTACCCTCCACACCTGAATATAATTAAAAAAAATTGTTAATCACATGCGATTATAACATATGCAATCATATGTGCTTATAACCCATGTGATTATAAAAAAATATAATTATATGTGATTATAACATATGTAATCATGTAGAATAATATCTGAATATGATCATATGTGATTATAACAAATGTAATCATATATAATCATATGTGAATATAATCACATGTGATTATATATAAATATTAATATTTTTTTTAATGATCATATGTGATTATACAAAAAACATATCAATATTTATAGAGAATATTGAAGGAATGGATTCAAGTAATTTACATCCAAAAGACTTTTAATTTGTACAAATTACATATGTAATTATATATAATCATATATGATTGAAGCTCTTTCATTTATTTTTAAGAATTGTAATCATAACATATTATTAAAACAGGTTAAGGGTTGTTTATTTTTATAATCATAGGATATCATAATCATTTGATCATTTGTTGTTATATTAATTTAATCACATTTGATTACGTATAAATATTGATATGTTTTTAAATAATTATATGTGATTATATAAAAGCATATCAACTTTTATAGAAAATATTTATGATATAATTTAATCGTATGTGATTATCAAATTACATATAATTTAATCACATTTGATTATCAAATTACATCCAAAAGACTTTTAAATTGTACAAATTACATTTAAAAAATTTAAAATAAATAAAAAAGGTTGTTCTTCAATACAATATTTTAACAGATAAAAATATTCAGTACCGTCTTCTTCACCAACATTTTTCATCATCAACTCTGCATATATTTAAAATATGTAGTTAATATTCAAATATTATTTACTAATACATATTGGTTTTACCTGTTTTTTGAACATTTTCTTCTCCTTTATCATCAATACATTTTTTACCAACCCTTTCATGTACATTTCTACCCAAACTTGTATATAAATAAAATATGTAGTTAATCATATGTGATTCTATAAAGATATTTATAATAATCATATATGATTCAAAAAAATATTTTATTACTTACCTCATCCTTCATTATCTTGCCCTCATTCTATATTCTTTTCTGCTTTATTTTCCTCTCCTCCTGTAACGTTATCTTCGCCTTCACTTCCCTTATCCTTGTTTTCTTCCTCATTTCCTCTACTATAACATTATAAAATATGTAGTTAATCATATATGATTCTATAAAGATACTTATAATAATTGTATATGATTCAAAAAATATTCTATTACTTACCTCCTCCTTAATTATCTTGCCCTCCTTCATTATTCTTTTCTGCTTCATTTTCCTCTCCTCATGTAACGTTATCACCACCTTCACATCCCTTGTCCTTGTTTTCTTCCTCATTTTCCTCTCCTATAACATTCTCATCGCCTTCGACTCCCTCATCCTCGTTTTCTTCCTCATTTTCATCGTCTTCAATATTTTCATCATCATCATCGCTTCCATTTTCTTCTTCACCATCTTCATCGTCATCATCAAAAATATCTTCCAAACTATTTTTCAAATGATTTAATGTTACGCTTTCAGGGAATTTATCGATTCCTTTATCAGTTAACATTTGCAGCTTCTTAAACTTCATCATAATCATTTCTTTATAATCCTAAATCACAAGTGAATGAAAGTATATATTAAGATATATGGTTAAATATTAAGATTATTAAACAATGAGACTAATTAAATTTACCTCCTCATTCAATTGTTCCTCTATGAAATCCTCATTCAATTCTCATGTTCCAAAATCCCCCAGCTCTTCCTTCTCATAATTTTCTATCATCTTCATCTTCTCTATACTCCAGTGGCAAATCACTGGACGTTTTCTTTCAACTTTTATAAGCTCAGATTTTAAACTGTCTACATATAGTAACTGCAAAAAAATAAATAATTGTCAATTCTATAATATGTAATTAAATAACATGTGATTATAACAATCCATATTTTAATATAACTTTATCTGATCAATCACATGTGATTTTTAGGATAATTATTTGTTACATCTGTATTAAACACTAAAAATCACATGTGATTATAACTATTTATTTTAGATTTTAATATCTGTTATAAATACTAAAAATCATTTGTGAATAAATAAATTTACTTTTTTAGTCACATGTGATTATAGCTATTCATGTTATACCATTTGTTATACATAATGAAAATCATATGTGCTTAAAAAAATTTATTTTTTCAATCACATGTGATTATAGCTATTCAATCACATGTGATTATTATAAATATATTGAAATAGAAGCGAAGTTATTAAACATGTTGGGTTTTGAGCATTCTAACACTCCTATGGTGTACATGCAACCCTAAATACCTTGGATCTATGTTTTCTCTATTATACATGCAAATATCATTTTTCCAAGGTATTGTTCTAACTAGCATAATATAAAGTACACATAATATAAATTCTAGTAGAGTTACATACCTCTTGTTTGGTGCTTGATTCCATGTAGCTCAAGATCCTAGTGCCCCAAATGTGACACCTCAAATGGTTCACACAACACCATGAACATTTGGAATAACTTGAGAGAAAATACACACTTCATGAAATCGGCTTGCCCTCTACATTCATTCATAGTGTCCGATTTTTGCACAAAATAAGATGCTTATATAGTTGTTACAATTAGGGTAAACCCTAATTGTCATGGCTTTCCATTTCCTTGGATCCATGGGTTCAAATACACCATGGAGCATCCATGGAGTATCCTATGGGTTTTAGCCCAACTTGATAATCCATGGAGCATTAGCCCACTATATAAGTATGGATGATTTACACAATCAACCCATATATTTAATTAGTCTTCTTTTGATCACTTAATTAATTCTAGATTAATTCTTGATCAATACTAATTAAATAATCTTTTTAATATATTAGAACTTATAATATATTAATAAACCTTAAGTGTTATTTCTCTTATTTTAGTCTATCTAAATGCATGATGCCATGCAACCCAAATGGACCATGCCGGGTCGGGTCAAGTATAAACCAATTAGAGTTATGGACTTAGACACTAATCCAACAGTCTCCCACTTGGATAAGTCTAATAACTATTATTGCAAGTACGCCTTCATAACTTGACCAGCAATCGTAGCTCTTAAAAGCTGCTGCCGAACTTTGAACAAATCAATGACGCGTCCATTAGATAAGTGATCATATATTCCTCCATTCTAGATATCATATGGACTGAGACATGGATTATAATCATTCTCTCTGTCCATTTGTTGTTTCCCGATTTCCGATTTATGACGACTGACTAATTGAACAAATCAAATCAGTCCAGGCCCGGCCGAGCACTTACATTTTGTCATCACTAAATCATCGAGGGGCCCACAGATATCGCTTTTATCCCTTTGAGGGTAAAAGGAATGGATAAACTTCGACTCATATGCTTGTACTGACTACTTGTTGAATCATACACAAAGGCACGTTTTATAACATCGAGTTACCAATGTGTTTACATGCAATCAATGTATAACCAACTCATAGTCAACAACTCATATCTCTAGGTTTGAAGAATATAAGATATTATCGTCTCATGATTCACTCGTGATAAAATCCATGAAGTGATTCAAATGAGCGTGGGTTGAATCTAATACTCAGAACTTATAAGCACTCATGAATGTTGTAGCAACCACTGCTATGTCTAATGCACATTAGACAAATCATACAAGCCAAATTCATGACAGTCTTGATTCATATCTACTTCCAACATATGACCGACTGTGGATGGTTTGAATAACTTAGTCATCCGGGAAGAATGACCTAGTTATTCTGGAAGTCAAAACATGCAAAGTGAAACACAAAAATAATACTAATCCTGTATGGCCCAACACTTTGAGTGTAAATAAAAACACCTTTTATCTAAGCACCATATTGATTACTCATTATTCATGTTTCGATTAATCAACTTAATACTTGAATTGAAACAATAGTCATGTCATGCTCCAAGCATGCACACTATGTTCGTCCAAACAATAGCTATGCCATACTCCAAGTATGCACACTATGTTTACATGTGATGCTCTCTTTGTGAACCAGATCGATTGACAGCATTTCAATGATGCTCATTTCACAATCCCAAATCCTTTACAATAAATGTAAGAACACCAAATTCTTGTCATTTACCATAATCTTGTTAGATTCTAAACTTATATGCAATGATCCTCTTGTAATGAATATGCACACAAGTCACAAAGACTTGGCAACAGACATTACAGAGTATTCCAATGGAAAGCAATCCCATGGAAATGAAATCTCAAATTCAAAGTACATTCCTTTGAACATCTTTCTTTGCATTAAGCTTTCTAATCTTACACAGATTCAAAGAATAACTTCCACCTATGGAAACAATTCCGCATTCCCATTTTGACCATCACTTTTGAACAAGAGTTTCATCTTTTCAAAATATGTCAATATGGTCCTTACTCTATACTTCCAATTGTCCATGAGTAACCAATCTTTGGTAAACCTCAAATTGTCCTCGACAATTGCTTAATCATTTTAGTCATATCCAATTCTAATCCCTTTTCCCCTCTTAATGCCCTAAGCATTAGGAAAATTTAGAAAGGATGACTATTATAGCTCATGTAATCGATCATATACCCG
Source organism: Lactuca virosa (assembly GCF_052849685.1). Lineage (NCBI taxonomy): Eukaryota > Viridiplantae > Streptophyta > Magnoliopsida > Asterales > Asteraceae > Lactuca > Lactuca virosa. Next base: position 272,164,143 of record NC_136433.1, read on the forward strand.
AAGCATATAAGACACGATTCATGCTATAAAATTTTTTATTTGCCATATTCTCACAATTCGAACAATGAATAGGTATGTCGTAATCATAATCGAATTTTGAGCACGCAACATATATAGAATTTCCTTATGTTGAACCATTCCAACATAACATTCTTATATATCCTTGACTAAAGTAGATTAAAATCTCAATCTAAGCTTGTAGAATTGGAATGAAGTATAAAATCCTCTCCCATCATTATAGGAAAACAACTTTTCAAAGCGAATTGAAACTTTTGTTTTCTATAATTAACATTGCTAACTTGCAACATAATCATCATGCTCCCACTAGCATAATGATTATTATCTTACTAGCATAACACTTATGCTCCCACTAGCTTTGACATGTACTCAGAAATCAGCTGGACTTCTAGAAAAACAATACTTTATTGACTTTCTTACCAAAGTTCAGATTTCTGATACGAGATGTGTTGATAAGACTTTATCAAAATCATACACCTTTCCTTAGATAGCTCACTTGTGTGTCTAAACAATTATGAAGAGGGATGCCGTAATCATAATTTTTAGACCTTTTGTCATTCTCACAATTGTTATCTACTTAAAATCTACTTAGTGAAAGAGTTTCCTCACCATCATTTTCATGAATCGGAGAGAAACCTTATGACACTTAGATTTAATGGTGTAAGTGTTCCTATCCATGTGAATTTGTCATAACCATAATCACAAGACAAGGTTAGTGGCAAATCCAATCACATATGGACTAAACTTGTTCAATATTAATTTCTTGCCACTCTGCAGCACAAGGGCCTACCATTGCTTCCAGGTTGTTATGCAAACAATTGAGAACTCATAGAACTCACAAGCATAGTCAACTTTTAACTGGAATAGACACAGAAATAAGAATATGTCAACACGATAGGTTACAAACCTCAAGTCGTGGGATAGTGATTAACAAAACTCTTGATTAGTTCTTGAAACTATTTCAGGATCTTTTAAACTCCCACTGTCCTCTTGACATATAAAACTCTCTTGCCCTATATTCAAGAGATAGTGCGGATTCTTTTACAAACACTTCACACAATTGGACTTAGTTGATCTTTGTTTTATCCAAAACATCACAACTTACCAATTTCAAATGTACATGAGTAAGAAAACATTTTACTCTACATTTGACAAGTGTTTTAAACCTTTCTTAAGATTATGTCACTCTAGGCTCAATCTTGGAGTATGACTCTAAGATTTTATTTTGGAATGAAGTATGATTTATCTTTTGATTTAATCATTTCCACAATTCACGATTCCTCTCCTTAGCCAAAAAATGCACTAAGGTGTCCTTAGAGGATCAATTGTGATATGGTTCCATAATCACTAAGATAATCATAAAACAAGATACACAAGTACTCTCCCATCTCTTCAGATTGGAGAAACTTTTATCTTTCTGCCTTATTTGATTCTTCTTATTCATTCTGCCATATATTGAAACTTTTCCAATGTTTCACCATTACACTTAAACTTGTAAGCATAATCATATTTACTAAACTTTAGTAAATCATAACGAATAATCTTATCAACCTTTGTGGTGGACCTGACTAGTGCACAACCTAATGTACCCGATCCTTTAGTCCTTCGCTTGACTCACATGCGAATGTGAACAAGGAATTAGTCTTAATTTACCAAAGATGAAAAATCCCATTCATCACACAATACAACTTGCATGATTCCAAGTTTCTATCCAACTGAAACTTGGGTGATGAGAATCTTTCCTTATTTGATAAATTATGACACTACCACAAACGAAAGAATCAAATTCATTTTCCAATATTGTTTATCAATGGAAACATATAAACAACAATTTTTCACAAATGCCTTTGTAAGGATACTTAAAATAAAATCAAAACTTTTCTTTTATTTTAAAACTTGCGGAAAAAACTTATCCTTACAATGCAAATTCATATGAAAACTTTGTTGTTATCTATTCCTAAGCAATATCTCATAACTCTTATGCAGTGGCTCAAAATTCTGGTCATCGAACCATGCGATCAGAATCAGCACACTTTTTTCTTTAAGCTTCCTTTGATTCTTCAAAAACATCAAAATGTAATTACATTACATCATGTAGTAAGAATCTCCAAAAGAGACTTAATAGAGTTAGATAACGGATTTTACCTGAAGTAGAGTCAAACTTTTGACTTTACCATCCTTATGAGGTTTCAGGTAAATTCGGCAGCTTCGCAACCAATGCCCCTTTTTCTTTGGCAATAGGCACATATGGACTTTTTGGGAATGGTACATGGGACTATCTCAGACTTAGCCTTTCTCTTTTCCATTTGGTCAACCGAGTTGACTATGGCCGATCCCTTTCCATTGGGAAGAGAAAGTTTTTCTGGATTTCCAGTGTCACCATTGTCAATGTCCATGAAGTTTTGGGAAGTCGATCTTCTAATCAAATTTGCTTTACCAGTGTTCCAAATCATTGCTGATTCAGCATCAACAACACAAATAGATAAGATCATTAAAGGGTCATGTCGTGATCTGTCATCAGGGAGTGACTGAAGAACCAAGTCAACAGCCAGCTACCTCGAGACTTTGACACCCGACTCTCCCGGCTTGTCAATATGTGACTTAATCTCCAAGACCTAAGCACATATAGACTTTGTTTGCCAATAGGGATTGAGTGACTTAGAACTTATCAAGTCTTGAAACTTGTGGGATAGGGAGATTTATTGGAGGAGGTGGAGGAAGTGAAGTATGATTTCCAGTCCCACTAATGCACAACAAAGGGATTGATCTTTCACCTTGATTGCCATTTGGGATATCATCTTCATTAGGATAGCTTATTCCTAAAGATTTGGGAAGACCATAGTTGTCTGAAGGAGACATCTATAAGGGAGAAATTCAAGTTAGTTGATTTAAAGTCCTTAATATAACACCCAATATGAAATATTAAGGCTAGGATCCAACAACCTATTTATAACTAGAAGAGGGATGCCGTAATCCGAGTTATAAAATAGTTGAAGGTAGGTAAATGACGATTTACCAATTTCCACCATGAAAACCGAAATATAATTAAGTTTTAATTGGATTTGAAACTCCTAGATCTTTTGAGATACATTGAACTTTCAATGGCATGTTTGAATCTCGATTGTGCCCTCTCAAGTTTGTGACTGGGATGCCGAGGATCACAAACAAGGTGTGAATAACCATGCAAATTGACTTGGTACCCTTAACTTTATCACCTAATCGATGTGCCGGTTAGCCACACAGCTCTACCGATCTATAATAAGGTCAAGTTACCATTTGCCACTCTTACTAGTCCTTATTAGCGTGCCGGTTAACCACACACGCTCCACTAATAGACTTGGTAAATTGACTTGGTACCCTCAACAATATTACCTAATCGATGTGCCGGTTAGCCACACAGCTCTACCGATCTATAATAAGGTCAAGTTACCCTTTGCCACTCTTACTAGTCCTTATTAGCGTGCCGGTTAACCACACACGATTTACCAATTTCCACCATGAAAACCGAAATATAATTAAGTTTTAATTGGATTTGAAACTCCTAGATCTTTTGAGATACATTGAACTTTCAATGGCATGTTTGAATCTCGATTGTGCCCTCTCAAGTTTGTGACTGGGATGCCGAGGATCACAAACAAGGTGTGAATAACCATACATATTGACTTGGTACCCTCAACAATATTACCTAATCGATGTGCCGGTTAGCCACACAGCTCTACCGATCTATAATAAGGTCAAGTTACCCTTTGCCACTCTTACTAGTCCTTATTAGCGTGTCGGTTAACCACACACGCTCCGCTAATCGACTTGGTAAAGTACAAAGTGTAATTTCATGGGTTAGCACCTATTTCACATTTTCCTAAGTAACTAAGATTGGGAATTTATAAGTGTTTAGTTACTTAGTATTTTTCATTATACTTTTAATGAAGGGAGAATTATAGTCCTTTCCTACCCGTTCGGCTAACGACCCTCCACCAATCACGGAAGCGGTGGGTGAGAGTGGACACCCATTAAACTGCCATTTTATAGGCAATAACCTTATACCCCCTTATAGACCGGCTTCGTGAATGAGGCCTACTAATGGTAAGATTTACTTTATCTTATACATATCTATATAATTAAAATTATAATAATAGTATAAGGGTGTATTTTAAACATTTAAAATACTTGGTGGTTTAATCTATTAATTAAACTATACTCTTAATTTAATTAAACTTAAACCATGTCTTTATGGAATTATTAACTCTTTTAATTAAACACTTTAATTAATTTAATGAAGTCCATAAAGTTTTAATTTTAACTTTTAAAATTGTAGAGTTTGGAATTAAAGCATTAATGTGTGTGAGACTTTACAAATTCCAAAACTTGAGGGCAAGTTTTGAAACTATTCAAAACCTTTCATTTCATAACTTATGAGTTTAATGGTTCATTAAAATGAAGACTCTTCATTTTTATGTAACCTCTTATTCTTTAATAACATTTTTAAAGAAGTGACTCTTAAACATCCATAACTTGAAGACAAGTTATGGAGTCATAAAATAATTAAATGAAAAAGACTCTTCATTTTTGTGTAACCTATGGCACTTTTATGATTTTTAAGATTCATAAATATGACTTTTCATATAACTTGAGGACAAGTTATAAAAACATATTTTATGAACTTCTTTTAGATCAATATGGATTGAAAACAACTAACACATAATTTTTTTTTTCATTAATCTAAACTAACTCATAAACCAAGGAAACACAAAAAACTTTTGGTAATCCATAACTTGAGGACAAGTTATCGAGTCCATACAATTTCATTGAGATCCAGAATTATACTAACAAACAATTTGCACATAATTCCTATGATCTACCAAAACTCATAAGCATGAACATTCATAATCAACATTTTCAAGAATTACATAAACATATATAAACTTGAAACTTCGATTATAGCATTGAAATTGGTTTAACATAATCATTACCACATTAAAAATAGGTTTTATAATACCAAAACAATAAAAGGTAATGACTCTAGACCAATTCCAGCACCAAAACTCGAAGATATGTTGTTTGGGGGTCCAACTCGTCGAGTGCATGAACCAACTCGGCGAGTTGGATGCATTTTGCCTTGGACTCGTCGAGTGCATTGATGGACTCATCGAGTCCCCTGTCCAGACATCACAAAACTTCGATTTTTAAGCAGTTTGCATCAAGTATAAGTGAAAACAAGCCTAGGCTCTGATACCACTGTTGGGTTTTGAGCATTCTAACACTCCTATGGTGTACATGCAACCCTAAATACCTTGGATCTATGTTTTCTCTATTATACATGCAAATATCATTTTTCCAAGGTATTGTTCTAACTAGCATAATATAAAGCACACATAATATAAATTCTAGTAGAGTTACATACCTCTTGTTTGGTGCTTGATTCCATGTAGCTCAAGAGCCTAGTGCCCCAAATGTGACACCTCAAATGGTTCACACAACACCATGAACATTTGGAATAACTTGAGAGAAAATACACACTTCATGAAATCGGCTTGCCCTCTACATTCATTCATAGTGTCCGATTTTTGCACAAAATAAGATGTTTATATAGTTGTTACAATTAGGGTAAACCCTAATTGTCATGGCTTTCCATTTCCTTGGATCCATGGGTTCAAATACACCATGGAGCATCCATGGAGCATCCCCTGGGTTTTAGCCCAACTTGATAATCCATGGAGCATTAGCCCACTATATAAGTATAGATGATTTACACAATCAACCCATATATTTAATTAGTCTTCTTTTGATCACTTAATTAATTCTAGATTAATTCTTGATCGATACTAATTAAATAATCTTTTTAATATATTAGAACTTATAATATATTAATAAACCTTAAGTGTTATTTCTCTCATTTTAGTCTATCCAAATGCATGATTCCATGCAACCCAAATGGACCATGCTGGGTCGGGTCAAGTATATACCAATTATAGTTATGGACTTAGACACTAATCCAACAAAACATACCACCAAATAAGGAGATGGTCCGTTAAAATTGCTTGTTGCACTGGATGGATCAAATGATTGTTTGGTTTTAACCAAACATTCTATCAAATAAGAGCACCAATCAATTTTGTTTATTTTTGTCTTCTTTGTTATGTAGTTCAACGGGTGCATGTTTGCTTTTCCTGAAGAGCTTGATTCTATTAAAGAGTTGATCAATAAAGCTATAAAATTCATCTTAAAGTTCGTATTTTCTTTGTTTAAGGAAACAATCTTCATCTTTATCTCTTGTAGACGAATCATGGTCTTGTTTTGAAATTAGTTTGTCAATTCTTAATATGTTTTATCGTTTTTGGTTCTGAATGGAAGTTTTGAAAACTCAATGCTTCCTCACGGAAATTCAATGATTTGATGGATAGATTCTCTAGTCACATCAATTTTTAATTTTCCAAGATCAATTTTTTTTTGTGGTGGAATCAAACTTCTGAAGAGCGAAACAACTTAATGCCCCTGATACCTCTGTCAACTTCATTTTTAAAAGTTCCACAAAACCCATCTTTTTTATACAGTCTTTTTGAATATTATTAAAATTTTGGATTACAGACAACATTGCTCCAGGGGAACACCTATAATCAAATACAACAAATGATGATTTAAATTCATATGTGATTATAAGAATTAATGAACTTAGTATACATGTGTGATATTTTGAATAATGTGTGGTTTACCAGAAAAACACAAGAAATATAATCACATGTGATTTGTGTGTTTTGTATATATAAAAGCTTATGGAAAGCATATGTGATTATGTGTGTGTGATACTTAAATTACATGAAATATAATCACATATAATTTTTGTTTTTTGTATATATAAGATTATCATAATCATATTTTATTATATATGTGTGATATTTTAAATCAAATGTGATTTAACTGAAAAACACAGTAAATATAATGACATGTGATTTTTGTCTTTTGTATATACAAAGGCATTTTTTTTATCATAACATATGTTAATCATATGTGATTTCAAACAGAATATATTAAAGATGGTAATCACAAAAAAAATACCTGTTTCTGATTGTGTCAAAATGTTTTTTCACTATCTTCTTCTTTCTTCTTTTTTTATCCTTTTTTTCGAAGTCAAAATCTTCACTTTCATCAACAATTTGTTTTTCTTATTTTAAAGGTACAAATTTTCTCTTTTTTTACTCTGAATTTTTCTTTAGCTGGTACGATAACTGTAATGAAAATCACATGTGTAAACAAATCAATAATAAATAAGTATACATTCTTCAACACATGTAATTGAAGTAATAAGTTTTTAAAATTGATTATAATCACATGTGATTAAGTTATACCTTTGTCCTATTTTTTTACACCTCTTTTCTGTAGTTTCTTCTTCGATTATTATTTTTCCTTTTCCTTTAGATTTTTCTAAGACATGTAAATATAGATATAAATCACAAAGTATAAGACAATGTTATTATAATAAAACATAGATTGTTATTTGATAGATGTTAATCACATGTGATTGTATAGATTTGTATATATAAAAGATTGTAATAACATTTGATTAAAAAGGAGCGTGTTATGTTTATGTGTATAATCATATTTGATTGAATTATACAATCTCATTCTTTTCTTCTGTTCTTCTCTGTATTTCTGCTGCTTCACTCTCCTTTTTCCCCTTTTCTCCTTTTGTTTAGGATTTTCTAAGATATAAAAATACATATATAATAAGAAAATAACAAAGTCAATTTTAATCACATGTGATTAAATATCTTTTGTGTACATATAGTGTTCATAACAGATAATAATAATATGTGATTGAATATGTTTTGGTACATAAAAGATATTAATCATATGTGATAAATAACAAAGTGTTTGTTTTTTTGTTTTATAATAATTTGTGATTGAAATATACATTTTTCAACTATCTTTGTAGGTGATTTTCTTGTTGTTTTTTCTTTCGGTAGGTTTTTTTGTGTAGGTTTTTCTTTTGTTTCTTTTAAAAAATATAAATACAGATATAATTAGAAAATCATATTTGATTATACACATAAAATATATGAATCACAACTGATTATTAAATGATTGAAGTATTACCATTTTGAGTTGGTCTTTTTGTTGTTGCTTTTGTAAAAATTTTAGTACTAGTTTCTTTAGGTATTAGCTCCTCTTTATTGGTTTCTGAGATGTAAAAATACATGTATTATAAGAAAATCCTATATGATTAATCCAAGTCATGACAAATAAATAATATATTGTTTATATAGATTGTGATCACATGTGATTCAATCTTTGTTGTATGTATAAATGTAATCACATGTGATTCAATCCTTTTGGAGATTATAACATCAACAAATCATATATGATTGCACATGGTAATTATAAGTAAGAATTCATCAGAAAATCATATATAATTGAACACAGTCATTTACAATATATGATTTATCACCTTCATGCACGTTTTTTTGGATCTGTCCTCTTTCTGGAATATTTTTTTTCAAACGTTTTAGTAGTTTATGGAAGTTCAAAGCGACTTTATTTACATAATACATGAATAAAAGAACACTAAATCGAGAAATTAAACGTTAATATTCGTAAAATTGAGTGTTATTAAACAGAAAACCTTTAGTAACCTGTTCGACATCGAAAACTATGATTTTAGTTCGAAATAACTTTTGAATAAATGCAGATTTCGTGTATAATGAACAAATCAACAGTAGAAAAACTCGATATAGTCGTAACTCGGGTTTTAGTTCGAAATAACTTTTAAATAAATGCATATTTCATGTATATTGAACAAAGCAATAGTAGAAAAACTCAATATACTCGTAACTAGGGTTTTAGTTTGGAATAACTTTTGAATAAATGCATATTTCTTATATATTGAACAAAGCAGGAGCAGAAAAACTCGATATACTCGTAAAACTGAGTGTTATTTAACAGAAAACCTTCAATAAATTGTTCGACATCGAAAACTAGGGTTTGATTTCAAAAAACTTTTGAATGATGTCGATTTCCTATGTATTGATGAAACGAACAGTAGAAAAACTCAATAATCATAAAAATCGAGCGATATTCAGCAAAAAAAACTCGATATTCATGTAAATAGAGTGATACTGAGCAAAAAAAACGTCGAATATGCGTTTTGATACCTTTCAATGAAGCTTTTGATGGAATTTTCTCTATTTTTGGCGACATTTTCATCGTTTTCATTGAAAATTGTTGAAAATCGATGAAATGTTAGAGAGAAATGAGGGTTTTCGGTTGAGAGAAATGAGAGCTTTTGTTTTCGTAGATCGAGGATTACAACGATTTATATATGCACAATTCGGTTTCTATTCCTTTTTACGATTATACCCCGGTTATTTTTTAAATGTCATATGTTTGCAACCGATTGTTAAGTTATTTACAATTATGCCACCTTGTAAAATTAAAGTGTAATTTTGGTTCTCAAATGTTATCGTAATAAAAATGTTCTCGATTGAACGCTCCCATATATATATATATATATATATATATATATATATATATATATATATATATATATATATATATATATATATAATTTGTTTTCCACATAGAGGCCAAACTTGCAAACATGAAAAAATATTAAACATAGGGACTACAATTATAAAAAAATAGGGACATTTTCTATAAATTGTAAATTTATAGGGACTAAATGTGCTAATATTGAAAACATTTGTGGCAAAATTTTGAATTGCATAAGTTTAAAATTTCTAAGGAGTAAATGTTTTAATACTAAAAACATTTGTGGCAAAATTTTAAAAGGCATAAAGTTTAATATTCCTAAGGCATTTGTGATATATATATATATATATATATATATATATATATATATATATATATATATATATATATATATATATATATATATATAATTTGTTTTCCACATAGAGGCCAAACTTGCAAACATCCAAAAATATTAAACATAGGGATTACTATTATAAAAAAAATAGGGATATTTTCTATAAATTGTAAATTTATAGGGACTAAATGTGCTAATATTGAAAACATTTGTTGTAAAATTTTGAAAGGCATAAAGTTTAATATTCCTAAGGCATTTGTGATATATATATATATATATATATATATATATATATATATATATATATATATATATATATATATATTACCCAAGTATACTCAATGCATTAATTTTGACTTTTATCGCATTAAATAGTATTTATTTTTATGAATTGTGTTTCGTTCTTTAGCGTTGGAGAGCATCTCTAATTGTGGGTTTTTATAGCTTTTTACTATTTGTTTAAGTGGTCAAAATAATTAAACACCATTGGAGTGCATGACTTATTTGCTTATTTTTATTGATAACTAATATATATTGAGTGATCAATCTAGTTTAAAGGTTTGAACAATAAACCCCTTTCTCTTTAAAAATATTTTATTTTCTACCTTTGATTTACTTTGATTTCTTTATTATTTATCTAAAATTCATGAGAAACAAATATATAATATATAAATACAAATTATAGTAATATATAAAACGTTTGTACGTGAATAAATGTTTGTATTAAAATATGATGTGTTTAAATTACGATTAGTTAAACGAGGGGGTTTTATATAATATTTTAGATAGATAATGATAAAATAGATAAATTATAAAAAAAAAGTAATAAAAAAGTTAAACCATTGGAGAAACAATTTAATTACAGGTCAATAAAAATAAAATAGTGAAGTGACAATATTTTTGACCTGTGATATAGGTTTACCATTAGAGATGCTCTGACATCAATTGGAAGACAAAAAGAGTATTTCAAATGCAATTATGAGTATAATGACTTTAATTGCATTCAACACTAAAGACTATTAAACAATAGTTGCTATTACAAGAGGGTTCATGGTGGTTTGACTACCGAAGGTTGACCTATTTTTACCTTTTTTACAACATTGAACATCCATATGAAATTTATTACATATAACATTAGAGCTGCTTTAGATGTAGATGATTAGATAATTTTTGGTTTTTCGATGTATGCAAATCACTTAAAATTATATGAAAATAATTCCTAAATACAAAATTTCATCATTCTTAACTATTATGTAGATATTAAATACAAAAAGACACCCATTTCAAAAATGTTCTTCGCATTTTGGACATGGTTTTTATTTTGGACATTGTTTTCATTATTTTTAACCCATCCATAAAGTAAAAACAACTTGTACAACATCAATACTACAAATACATACAAAATACCTATTTTACTCTGAAAATACATTCTATTTCAGAAATGTTCTACGAATTTCAGATTAGGGTTTCATTTCGGACATGATTATTTTTTGACTTTCATAAAGAAAATCAGGACAAAAATTTTTAGATTTTTAATCTCGAAACATTAAATAAAAACATAGAACTAACCCGGTTCACTGTAATCTAATCTAAATACGAATCCATATTTCGTTCCATTAATAAATGGAAGGTTAACTACTTGGGTTGTGGTGACTTGTAAGATATGTAAAAGATATGATGGATAACCAAGTTACAAATATCCAAATCCTAACACTACTCATCCCATGTGGTCATGGAGGTTCATCTGCAGTTACTCCAAGGCATAAGGCGTAACCTTTTATTTGTAGCAGAGGATTAGTCGGTCTGCGAAAGTTGGCCCAGAACCCTCGTTATGGAAGTGTGACAACCCGTTACTTCAGGTCAACAAAAGTCAATAAAAGTCAACAAAGGTTAAGGAATGTCAATCTATGGGAAAATAATTAGAACCATTTGATTTAAATATGTTAAAATTATCTTTATTTATGTATTTTGGTTAAGAAATCAAATACCTCAAAATTCGAGCAATCTCGCATAGGAAAAAACCCTCGGACCGAAATCGATTCTCGGCCTAGACCGAAAACCCTCGCAATGTCCACTTGCTTCGGACCGAAATCAGATTTCGGTCTACACCGAAATCTCGCAAATTCTATCCATTGTCATGCAATACCTTTGTGATTATGTGAATTCCAATGCCTACGTCACATAACATTTTCGATCATATTTATATGTTGGACCGAAATCAACACTTCATTCTTACCCTTCTAGACTGAAATCTCGCATTCTCTAAACCAAGAACATCACCCTTTTCTCTCAAGTATCATCCGAAAACTCTTGGATCTTCATAAGATCTGACCGAAATCACCAGCCAATCTTCATATTGTCAACCGAAAACACCCTAATCTCCTTACTTCCACCAAGAACACCAAGAACACTCTTAGCATCTTCAAGCCACCGAGAACCCCCAGCCACACAGAAAACCCCTTTTTCGTATAATTCCTAAGACTTTTGTAAGTTTTTCTTACATAATTTAGCGTGCTTAACACTTAAATTATCATCTTATTAATTGAAGCACGATATCGGGTATATTTATTATTAGGATACGGATTTTGATACGGGTTCTAACTCGAGGATTATCACTACCACTTCGTATCCTACCGCGAACACTCACTTAAGGTGAGTTCATACCCCTATGTTTTACGATTTTTCAATGCTTTTAGGGGAGAATACAAGCAAAACACAAAGTAGTTGTGTTAACACTAAAATACGATTTCCAATCATATCAAAATATTTGATGCTTTTATAAACCCTGTCAAACCATTTTAAACTGTTTTTCAACTACTTAAATTATTGCTTTTAATCAAACTATGTTCATATATATATATATATATATATATATATATATATATATATATATATATATATATATATATATATATATATATATATATATATATACACACACACACACGAATATTAAACTTATTTCAATAACATTTTAATCCTTATTGTATATGTCGAGCAAAGGGGTATTTCCTTGAATCATTTCAGTACAAACATAACAACATGTAAGCTATAATAGGTACAGTTTTGAAATCAATTCACACTATTTTCTAGTTCAAAGATACATTACATGAATTATTACATAAGTATAAATTACTTTTCACTAAAAGTACACTATTCATTTACAAGAATAAGAAAACAAATACACACTATACATAAACACGTTAATACTAAAATGTGAGCCACTACTTCATGGTACCTACAAGAGTACATGCTAAAAGTCCTAAACTATAACCAGAGTCTCCTGGAGGGAGAGCATGAATTCGTGTATAGATCTATACGGGACTGACAATTCCACACCTAAACTGTTAGCAATAGTTAGACCGGCAGGTCTGGGGTGACAAATGCTGATGCCTGAAGAACGTCGTGCAGGCCACTAGTCATTCTAGTATGGTTATAATCTCACTCACATTAAACATTAACTAAACATTTTGGTTTACCAAACAAACATCACTTCAGTGGTTTTATTTTAAGTAATAAGACTACATATCATTATTTTCCAGTACTTGTACACAACAGAGTTCATACAATTACAGTACACTATTTTCTAGCAAAGAAAGCATAAATTTATGGAAAACATACACTTATACTATTTCAGAGTACAATAACATACAAACATTTGGTTCTTAAGGCCTAAGACTACTCTTCACTTATTATAGAAAATATTAGATTTTCTGGAGCAACACACTAACACTTTCATGAAACAAAGACAAATTTCTAATACTAAATGCTTATGAACTCACCAACATAAATGTTGATACTCTCTTTTCAAAATAACTTGTATTCTCAGGGAACCAGTAGACAGGTACATTCACACAGGTTTTTGAGAAGACGGAGCATATTCAAAACTCGTCTTTTATTTTGCTATACATTTTGGTGTCATACAAACAATACTAAGAACTCAAATGTATTAACTATATTTTCAATAGAATGGATGTTGTTGCTTGTTTTACTATTATGCAATTGTTATGATACTGTACACGACGTCCTCCGCCCCCGAATGTTTTCGCCGTCTCGGTTTGGGGGTTTGACAGATTGGTATCAGAGCATTGTTTATAGTGAACTAAGTATATCAACTCATATAAGATATACAACTATAAATACAATGGGACTAAAACACTCTGACCAAGAGTTATAGTCTTTAAATATAGCAAATATTTTACTAGAGTATACATACATACATACTAGATCAGTATTATAACTAGAACAAAACAAAAGTATTATGATTGTTGAACAACACGAGTAGGCCTTGGGATATATAATCAGGTCTGGGATTAATATAGCCTGATCAATTGTATCTATCCGAGAGGCGATTAGCATATGCATGGGAATGGTCGTGGTATTGCAACAAGTCTAAAAACTTACCAACTCTTACTACAAATGAACACTATAACTTAACATAAATTTAAATACTATAGGAGTATTTATAACATGATAACACACCATTTATTGATTTATTAATATCTCTTACACCTCTATTCTCGCATAGATAACATGGTTGGATTTCATCTGCCGGGAGACCCGTACTTTCCCAATCAGGGGAACGGAGGATGGCTCGAAGAGGAACCAGAAGACGACCCTGTGGCTCTAGTAGAAGAAGACTTCGAGGAAGTTTTAGTGGAAGAAGAGGATGAAGAGGAATTTCTGGAAGACTCTGACTCGGAACCAGAAGTCTATGATCCACCTCAAGTTGCCCAAAATCGCAATCCCCGACAGAATTTCCAAGACCCGACACCTCAGTGGGCAGTAAACTTAGAGAGGTGGAGTCATGAACAGAGTCAGCACCTTCCCTATAATGGGGACCGAAGCTTCTACAACCTTGATGAGGGAGGCTCAGCAGACAGAGCCCTCCCTGTAGTAGTACATCGAGTTGCTCGTAACGATGAGCAAGCAAGAGCAACCATCAACTGAGTCATGGAGGTTGGTACAACCACAGTAGTCAACACGGTTCGCCTCCGCCGCCTGAACGAAGACCAGGAGATAAGCAGGAATCACATCGAGGCCCTGCAGAGGAAACTAGCCGCAAACCGAGCCGAGGTTAGAGAACTTCGGGAACGCCAAATAACATTAGAAAGGCGTGTGTTTGAAACAGAACGCCAGTTGGCTAAATCCAGGGCTGAAACTAGTACGAAGCAGAACAACACTCCTCGCGAGTAGGGCATACTCTACTCACTCTTTTAGATATAGATTAAGTCTACGTATATGCACTAGTGTTATCTTTCATGTTTATAGTTCGACCTCGAAATTGCCCTCTTCAATAGGTCGGTATGCTGTCAAAGTTTTACAGTTAAGTTGGTTTGTTGTAGACCTACTTCAAGGTCAAATTTTCTGAGCTCTATGCATCTAATATACAAATGGAGCATGCATCTTATCTTCTTTGAAAAATTACTATCTAATTTTCGTATTATTACTTTACAAGTTATTAATTGTGGTAGACGTCTATTATAAAATCCTTAAACAATACATAATGAACTAGTGTAAATTAGTTCAAAGACATCCGATTTATAATCACTAATGAAGTCTTACCATCATTTTCATCTTTAAAAACTTTATAGCTAAAAGATGTCACCATGTCAATCAAATAGACGTTTCAACAACAATCCAACACTAACTTCAACTCCGCCGCCGCCACCGCAATTCGATCCTATAGTTTTCAAAGTTGTAGTGACTGCGGCTGTGACAGCAGCCCTGACCCAAATCAATGCTAATGGCACCAGTGGGGCTGGAACCGGTACCAAATCGCATCTTGGAGATAGCCATGGACACCCTAGGGAGTGTTCATACAAGGACTTCACCAACTGCAAACCCAAAACCTTTAATGGGAGTGGGGGAATCATTGCTTTAACGCAATGGTTCGAGAAAACAGAGTCAATCTTCGATATATGCTCCTACCCAGAAGAGAGCAAAGTGAGATTTTTTGTCTGCACTTTCTCTGATAGGGCCCTCACATGGTGGAATAGCCATATCAAGTCACTTACACTCATTGTGGATAACTCAATGGGCTGGGAGAACTTAAAAGAACTGATGATAGGGCAATACTGCCCGAGGTACGAGGTACGGAAACTGGAGAAGGAACTTTGGAGCCTTGCCATTACAGGCTCTGACATAGTAGCTTACACTAATATATTTAGTGACATGGCTATTCTGTGTCCAAGGATGGTTCCCACGGCAAGTAAGAAAATAGAGAGGTATATATGGGGACTGTCTCCTCCACTTCAGGGGAATGTATTGTCTTCAAACCCTATTACATTCGATAGCACTAAACGCTTGGCTCAAAGACTCATTGACCATGGAGTCCGCCAACGTGTAGTGACCCCTATCCCCGAACAAGCCAAGGTGAATGACAACAAAAGAAAGTTTTGGGACAGAAAGAAGAACCAACCAGCACAGAACCCCGCCAAGAAACAGCAAATAGTGGATGTTCATGCTGCAACAACCCCTGCTACCCCTGCACCAGCAAAGCAATATGCTGGAAACTTGCCAAAGCACAACAAGTGCAATTTCCATCATCACAGACCCTGCCGGGAGATGCATTGTGATAACTGCAACAGGAATGGGCACACTGCTCGTTTCTGTAAGGCACTGGAAAAACCAATCACCCAGGTCCCTGGTATCGGTGTAAGCCAGCCCTGCTACGGGTGCAGAAAAACTGGGCACTTCAAGAGGAACTGTCCTAAGGTAAGGAATACTGGTGGAGTGGGGAGAGTATTGGCCATAGGTCATGAAGAAGCAGTGGCAGATCCCAAGGTGGTCACGGGTACGTTTCTCCTCAATAACTCTTATGCATGCATACTCTTTTATAGTGGAGCGAAGAGGAGTTTCGTGAGCCACAAATTTAAACACTTACTCAAACAACAACCACAAACACTAAAGGAAACATTTATCGTAGAAATGGCTAACGGAAAGACTGAGAGCACTAACGATATATATATATATATATATATATATATATATATATATATATATATATATATATATATATATATATATATATATATATATATATATATATATATATATATATATATATATATATATATATATATATATATATAGGATGCACCCTCTCTCTAAATAGTTATTGTTTCCAAATCGACCTGATGCCGGTCTCAATAAAGAATTTTGACGTTATCATCGAGATAGATTGGTTGAGTCCCCATCATGTTGACATCCTATGTTATAAGAAAGCCGTTCGCCTTAGTCTACCGAGTAGTGAAACCCTAGTCGTTTATGGCGACAAACCAGACATGAACCTTCGAATCATCTCGTGCATCCAAACCCTTAAGTACTTACGAAAGGAATACCATGCATTCTTAGCTCACGTGGTAGACGGGAATCAGGAAGTGAAAGACATAAAGATCATTCTTGAAGTCCGTGATGTTCCCAACATCTTTCCCGAAGATCTCCCTGGAGTACCACAAAAACGCCAAGTCGAGTTCAGAATCGACTTAATTCTTGAAGCTACCCCCGTAGCCAAATCACCTTACCGTCTAGCACTAGCAGAGATGCAGGAACTATCCAGTCAACTAAACGAACTGCTTGGCAAGGGATTCATCAGACCGAGCTTTTCACCCTGGGGAGCACTGGTATTTTTCGTGAAGAAAAAGGATGGATCGTTTCGTATGAGCATCGATTACCGCGAGCTAAACAAACTGACTATTAAGAACCGATACCCTCTACCGGGTATAGACGACTTATTCGACCAACTTCAAGGAGCAAGCTACTTTTCAAAGATTGATTTAAGATTCGGGTATCACCAGTTACAAGTTCTGGAGGAAGATGTTCCCAAAACCACCTTTCGAACTTGTTATGGTCACTACGAGTTTGTAGTGATGCCTTTCGGATTATGGATTTAATGAACAGGGTGTGCCGTCCTTACTTAGATAAATTCTTGATAGTATTCATAGATGACATACTTATCTACTCACACAGTAAGGAGGAACATAGTCAGCACTTACGACAAGTCTTGGAAACATTACGAGCAGAAAAACTTTATGCGAAGTTCTCAAAGTGCAAATTTTGGATTCGAAGAGTAGAATTCCTAGGTCGCGTGGTCAGAAAAGAGGGAATTCACGTGGACCCTTCCAAAATCAAGGCAATCGAGAACTGGTCAGCACTAAGAATGCCTACGGAGATTCGTCAAGTCTTAGGCCTTGCTGGCTACTATCACAGGTTCATACAGAACTTCTCAAGGATCGGTAAACCACTTACCACCCTAACTAAAAAGGGTGTGACTTTTATCTGGGAAGAGAAACAAGAAAATGCGTTCCAAACGCTAAAACAAGCCCTATGCGGCACACCGATATTGTCCCTTCCAGAAGGGATAGAAGATTTCGTAGTATACTGCAATGCATCCAAACA
This sequence comes from Lactuca virosa, assembly GCF_052849685.1. Classification (NCBI taxonomy): domain Eukaryota; kingdom Viridiplantae; phylum Streptophyta; class Magnoliopsida; order Asterales; family Asteraceae; genus Lactuca; species Lactuca virosa. Next base: position 272,182,381 of record NC_136433.1, read on the forward strand.
AGGGCTAGGCTGTGTTCTTATGCAACGGGGAAATGTCATCACCTATGCCTCAAGACAGCTTAAGACACGCAAAGTCAATGACACTACTCACGATCTTGAACTTGGAGCGGTAGTATTTTCTCTAAAGATCTGGAGACACTACCTGTATGGTACGAAGAGCACCATTTTCACAGACCACAAAAGCCTTCAACACATATTCGACCAGAAGGAGCTCAACATGAGACAATGACGATGGGTAGAACTACTAAATGACTACGAATGCGAAATTCGTTATCATCCCGTCAAGGCCAATATAGTAAATGATGCCCATAGTCAAAAGGAGTACTCAGGTCGTAGAGTCAAATCACTGACCATGACCATCCGTTCACATCTGTCTACACAAATTAAATAGGCTCAACAGGAAGCCTTGAAACCCGAGAATGTGACAGGTGAAGCCTTAAGGGGAATGGACAGGAACTTAGAAGTCAAGGGTGCCAGACTTCGTTATCTCATGAATCGGATCTGGACACCGAAGTTTGGTGGATTCAAAGACGTTTTCATGAATGAAGCACACAAGACACGATACTCTGTTCATCCAGGTTCATACAAGATGCATCTGGACCTCAAGAAGTTATATTGGTGGCCAAACATGAAAGCATAGATTTCTACCTTTGTAGGCAAGTGTCTGACTTGTGCCAAGGTTAAGGTAGAATACCAAAAGCCCTCAGGTTTACTACAACAACCAGAAATACCTGAGTGGAAGTGGGAGCGGATTACAATGGATTTCATAACCAAGTTACCCAAGACAATGGGTGGTCTCGATACCATTTGGGTGATCGTGGACAGGTTAACCAAGTCTGCGCACTTCCTACCAATTAAAGAAACTGAAAAAATGGAGAAACTGAACAGAGCATACATTAGAGAGATTGTATGACTACATGGTGTGCCCATTTCTATTATCTTCGATAGAGACAATAGATTCACCTCAATGTTCTTGCAGTCACTACAAAAATCCCTAGGAACTAGGCTAGACATGAGTACAGCCTACCATCCACAAACTGATAGGTAGAGTGAGAGAACGATTCAAACAGTAGAAGACATGCTGAGAGCTTATGTGACCGACTTTGGTAAATCATGGGATACCCATTTTCCACTGGTCGAATTCTCATACAACAACAGCTACCATACCAGTATCAAGGTTTCCCCATTTGAAGCCCTTTATGGCTGAAGTGGGTGATACGCAACTAGCTAAAGGACAAGTTCCTGACAGCACTCTCATTGGCCCGAAGATCATCAGAGAGACGACTAAAAAGATTATTCAAATCCGTGAACGTCTGAAAGCCTCTAGGGACAGACAGAAGAGCTAAGCAGATAAAAGCCGAAAACCCTTGGAATTCTAGGTTGGTGACCACGTGCTATTGAAGGTGTCACCCTGTAAGGGGATGATACGCTTTGGAAAGCATGGCAAACTAAATCCAAGGTACATTGGCCCTTTCGAGATTATCGCTAGAATCGGCCCGGTAGCTTACAAACTCCAACTACCCCGAGAACTTAGCAATGTACAACGTACCTTCCACGTGTCTAATCTAAAGAACTGTCTATCCGACGAGACTCTTATAATCCCACACAAGGAAATCGAGTTAAACGAGAGTCTACATTTCATAGAGGAACCAGTAGAAATCGTGGATAGGGAAGTCAAACGAACGAAACAAAGTCATATACCAATGGTGAAGGTCCACTGGAATGCCAAGCGGGGTCCCGAATTCACTTGGGAACGAGAAGATCAGATGCAACAAAAGTACCTGCATCTAGGGATGAAAGTGGGTCCAAATCCGGACCGGATGGACCTGGAACCGGTTAACGGGATTTTGTAGAACCGGAAACCGGACCGGTATATAGGAACCGGTTCCGGTTCGATTCCGGATACGGTACCGGGTAAAGTGGGTCTAGAACCAAAAAACCCGGAAATATCAAAGTGGGTAGGTTGGAACCGGATAAAGTGGGTTTAGAACCGGAAAAACCGAATTTTTTGGTAATTACTTGCTACTTAGTGGGTTGAACTTTGAAAATTTTCATATTGATATCCCGACTTTGGGGGACTGTAACTCATTCAATATGAAACCAAAATTGACAAAATTATAGTTTAAAATCATATACAAACTCTAAACTACACTCTTAAAAAAACCGCATGTATCCGACTTTAAATAAATGAGATATGCATGTGTTAACATTTTCACAGAATACAAAGTACAAAAACAAATAGCTGAAAAGTTGAAAATTTTCAGTTTTGATATCCCGACTTCGGGGGACTATAAATCATTTAATATTATACCAAAAAATGAGAAAATTATAGTCTAAACTCATGTACAAACTGTAAACTACAAGTTGGAAAAAAACCACATGTCAATCCGATTTCAAACGAATTAGATATGCATGTTTTAAAACTTTCACAAAATACAAAAAAACTGAAAAACTAAAAACTTTCAGCTTTGATATCTCGACTTTGGGGGACTGTAAATCAATGAATATAAAACTAAAAATGGCAAATTTATAGTCTAAAATCATGTGCAAACTCTAAACTACATGTTGGAAAAAACCGCATGTCAATCGGAGTTGAAACAAATGAGATATGCATCTTTTAAACGTTTCACAAAAACCGGTTCCGACCAAAAAAGTGGTTCCGGTTCCTAACACCGGTTCCAGTTTTTAGACCCGATTTACCCGGACCCGATGGACCCAAACCCGGATTACCCGGAACCCGGATAAAGCCAATTCTTAAACCCGGAACCGGAACCGATTCTATATATTCCGGTTCTAACGGTTCCGGTTCCGGTCCGATTCCGGTTTCGGTTCTAAATCTCATCCCTACCTGCATCTTTTCCCTAGTCCATGAGTACTCACTTTAGAATTAATTTCGGGATGAAATTCCATCTAACGGGGGGATGATGTGGCAACCCGTTATTTCAGGTCAACAAAAGTAAATAAAAGTCAACAAAGGTTAAGGAATGTCAATCTATGGGAAAATAATTAGAACAATTTGATTTAAATATGTTAAAATTATATTTATTTATGTATTTTGGTTAAGAAATCAAATACCTCAAAATCCGAGCAAACTCGCATAGGACAAAACCCTCGGACCGAAAACGGTTCTCGGCCTAGACCAAAAACCCTCGTAATGTCCACTTGGTTCGGACCGAAATCGGATTTTGGACCACACCGAAATCTCGCAAATTATATCCATTATCACGCAATTCTAGGTGATTATGTGAATTCAAATGCATACGTCCCATCACATTTTTGGCCATATTTATATGTTGGACCGAAATCAACACTTCATTCTTACCCTTCTAGACCGAAATCTCGCATTCTCTAAACCGAGAACATCACCCTTTTCTCTCAAGTATCATCCGAAAACTCTTGGATCTTCATAAGATCTGACCGAAATCACCAGCCAATCTTCATATTGTTAACCGAAGACACCCCAATCTCCTTACTTCCACCAAGAACACTCTTCGCATCTTCAAGCCACCAAGAACCCCCAGCCATATCGAAAACGCCTTTTTCAGTATAATTCCTAAGACTTTTGTAAATTTTTCTTACATAATTTAGTGTGCTTAACACTTAAATTATCATCTTATTAATTCAAGCACGATATATGGTATGTTTATTATTAGGATACAAATTTTGATACGGGTTCTAACTCGAGGATTATCACTACCACTTCGTATCCCACCGCGAACACTCACTTAAGGTGAGTTCATACCCCTATGTTTTACCATTTTCCAATGCTTTTAAGGGGAGAATACAAGCAAAACACAAAGTAGTTGTGTTAACACTTAAATACGATTTCCAATCATCTCAAAATATTTAATGCTTTTATAAACCCTGTCAAACCATTTTAAACTCTTTTTAACCTACTTAAATTACTGCTTTGAATCAAACTATGTTCATATATATATATATATATATATATATATATATATATATATATATATAATTAAATATATATATATATATGTTGGATTAGTGTCTAAGTCCATAACTATTTTGGTATGTACTTGACCCGATTATGAGCATGGTCCTTTTGGGTTGCCTTCACCATAGCAATATGTAGGATGAATTAAGGAGAGAAAGGTTTAATTATGATTTATTAATATATTATAAGAATAATATATTAAAGGAGAAATCATATTGTTTAATTAATATTAGTCAAGAATTAATTAAGAATTAATTTTGTGGCTAAAAGAGATTAATTAAATTAAGGGGACTGATATTGTAATTATAAGATAGTTACAAAGTTGGGCTTAGGATCTATTAGATGGCAATGAACGAATTCTGTATGGAGGTCCATAAAGAAATCGTCCAAGGGTCTTCTGGAATGGTCCATTGGACTGCTTAAGGCCTAAGCAGTCAGATTAGGGTTTCCTAGTTGAAAACCCTAATAGCCTACATGTATATAAAGGACCCCTATGCCCCAAAAATGTGGGAAACTAATCCTTTAGGGTTTCCAACCGTTTTTGGTGCCTCCTCTTTCCTCCCTCTTCATCCAAGTTGCTTAGTGGTGTTTGTGACTCCATTAGAGGTGCAACACTTGAGGCACTAAGCTTTCTGAAGCCAAGGATTGATTGTTATTGCTATATAACAATCAAAGGTAAGATCTAAACCCTAATTTCAGTTGTAGTTTATTAGATCTAGGGTTTATGGCTTTGGATATTCAATTGCATGTTTATAAGACAAACTAGATCCAAAAGCTATTAGGGTTTGCATGTATACCATTGGAATGTTGTATTGCTCGAAACCCATCAGTGGTATCAGAGCCTAGGGCTGTTTGTTAGTGAATTTGATGCTTACTTGATCGAAAATTGCATGAAAAACGAAGTTTTTTTGCCCTCTGCCTTCCGACTCGACGAGTCAGTGGATGAACTCGGCGAGTCAGGCCGACTCGGCGAGTCTAGTCCCTGACTCAGCAAGTCCATGGATCTGGCAGCCTGTTTTTTCGATTTTCTTGCCTATTTTGTTGTGGGATAATTACCAAAACAGTTTTTATCAATAAAATCCGGATTTTATGTATATATGGTGATTATCCTGGCCAAAATAGAAGATAATTGTCAAAATTTAGATAATCAATTTTTTTATTAGATAAAGTTTGATTATTTGTAATTTAGATTTGAATTATCTTGTGAAAAAGTTTCAATTTTCCCCTTTAGGTTTTATAGTTTAAATTTGAACTCAAAAGTTTTGTTTCTTGAAATTTCAATAGTTAAACCCTAATGTTTTGAAAAGTTTCAAAACTTGCCCTCAAGTTTTGGAATTTAAATTTTTTCATTAAAAGTTTAATTTTGAAATATTTAAATTCTAATCCCAAATGTTTTGAAAAGTTTCAAAACTTGCCCTCAAGTTTTGGAATTTAAAAGTTGATTAAAAGTTTAATTTTGAAATGTTAAATTCTAAAAACCCTCGTATTTTGAAAAAGCTCAAATTACACCCTTATGGTTTTGTTAATTAATTAAAGTGTATAATTAAAAGAGAGTTAATAAATCCATAAAGTTTTGGTTTACATTTAACTAAATTAAAAGTATAATTTATTAAATTAGACCACCTAGTATTTTAAAAGTATAAAATTCACCCTTATACTATATGTAACATTAAAAGTCTAATATTATATATGTATGAGTAAACAGTCAGTCTTACCGTTCGTAGGCCTCATTCACGAAGCTGGTCTATAAGGGGTGTTTAAGAAAATTGCCTATAAAATGGCTATTGAATGGGTATCCACTCTTACGCACCGCACTCTTGACTAGTGGAGGGTCGTTAGCCGAACGGGTAGGATAGGACGAAACCTTCCATTATAAGTATAATGAAGTACAAAGTAACTACATGCTTTTACAAATTCCCAAATTCTAGTTACTTTAGGCAAAATCTGAAATTGTATGCTAATCCATGGAATTACACTTCGTACCCTTGTCAAACGTTAGTGGAGCGTGTGTGGTTAACCGGCACACTAATTTGGAATTGACATTGGTGGCGAAGGGTGGCTCGATGTTTATCATAGATCAATGGAGCGTGTGTGGTTAACCGGCACATTGATTAGGTGGTAGTAGCATTGAGTGCACCACGTAGGTTCGCATGGTTATTCACACCTTATTTGTGATCCTCGGCATCCCAGTCACAAATAGAAGGGCATAATCGAGATTAAACATGCCATTGAAAAGTTCAATGAATCTCAAAATATCTAGGAGTTTCAATTCATTTAAAACTTAAACTTCTTTTTGTTTTTCATGGTGGAAATTGGTAAATCGTCATTTACCTACCTTCAAATATTTTGCAACTAGATTACGGCATCAATCTTCTAGGTTGTAGAGTATTGTGTTGGGTCCTAGCCTTGATGTTTCATTTGGGTGTCACATCAAGGAATCTTATCAACTAACTTGAATTTTCTCCCGTTTTGTAGATGTCTGAATCTAACAATGGTCTTCCCAAATCCATTGGAACAAGCTTTCCAAATGAAGATGGCGTTCCAAGATACGATCAAGGAAATGAGAGTCATGCTTCACTTCCTCCACCTCCTCCAATTATTCTCCCTAAACCACAAGCTCAAAGGCTTGAAAAGTTCAAGCTCACTCAAGCCCTATTGGCAAGTAAACACTAAGATGGGAAACCTATGTGTGCACACGTCTTGGAGATGAAGTCACACATTGACAGGTTAAGGATGTTGGGTGTCGAGATTTCAGGTAAGTTGGCTGTTGACTGGGTTCTTCAGTCGCTTCCTAAATCATATAGTGAGTTCGTTAGAGAGTACTATATGACGGACCATGACGTGACCCTCATTGATTTGACCTGTTTGCTTATAGCTGCTGAACCAGCAATGATTTGGCGTGCTGATCAAGCAAATCTGTCTGGTAAATCAAACTCCCAAACCTTAATGGACATTGAAAATGGTGACATTGGAAATCCAGAAAAAGTAAATTCTGAGATAGTTCCTTGTGTCATTCCAAAAGAGTCTATTTGCTTCTATTGCCAAGAGAAGGGGCATTGGAGACGAAGCTACCCTATTTACCTGAGAGATCTGAGAGATGGGAGAGTCAAGACGTATGGCTATACTTCAGGTAAAATCCATTAACTAACTCTATAAGTTCCTATTTTTGATTCTTAATACATGATGTGATAAGATTACATTTTGATGTTTTGCAGGATCGAAGAAAAGAAAGGAAACTTAAGGAAGAAGCGTGCTGAATCTGATCATGAAGAAATGGATTTCGATCGCATGGATTCGAAGATCAGATTTTTGAGCTGCTACTCTAGAGTTAGGATAGAATGATAAGAAATATGAAATAGCATAGTTTTTCAGTTGAATTGCATTGTAAGGACAAATTTTTCCGCAATAAAATAAATTTTGATTTTGTCTTATTTATTTATCCTTGCAATGGTGTGTATGAAAAATTGATGTTTAATTGTTTCTACTATTAGCAATAATGGATTTGATTCTTAATTATGTTATTTGTGGAAATGTCGAGAATTTGCCAAATAAGGGAAGATTCTCATCGCCCAAGTTTCAATTGGACAGAAACTTGGAATCATACAACTTGGTTGCCTGATGAATGAGAAACTTCATATTTGGAAATTAGACTAATTCTTTGACAAAGTGTCAAGAGAAGGACTAGGAGATCAAGTACACTAGGTTATGCGTTGATCAAGTCCACCACAAGAGTGATAAAGCTATTCGTCATGATTTACTAAAGTTTAGTAAATATGGTTATACTTAAAAGATTAAGTATAATTCTGAATTGATTAAAAGAGTTTCAATCAATAGCAGAACGAATAAGAAGAATCTAGTAGGCAGAAAGATAAAAGTTTCTCTATTCTAAGAAGAAGGGAGAGTAACTTTTATTGTGTTTTATGATAGGTCTTAATGATTAAGAACCATGTCTCAATTGATCCTCTAAGTGAGTCTTAGTGCAATTGCATGTCTAAGAAGAGGAATCGAGAATTGTAGAAATGGTTAAATCAAGAAGTCAATCATACTTCGTTCCAATATCAAGTCTTAAGAGTCATACTCCAAGATTGTGACTTGAGTGACAAGTCTTAAGTAGGTTTATAACACTCGTCAAATGTGGAATTTGGAAAAATTTTCTTATTCTTGCACATTTGAAATTGGTAAGTTGTGATGTCTTGGATAAGACAAAGACCAACCAGGATCAATTGTGTGAATTGTTAAACTTGACAAAAGGCTACACTAACTGTTGAATATTTGTTTGTCAAGAAATGTTTCTTGACAAGAGAATAATATATGTCAAGGAGTCAGTGGGAGTCTTAATGGTCTTGAAAAGTTTCAAGAACAAATCAAGAGTAAACCTAGTTAATCATCACTAGCACACGACTTGAGGTTTATAACCTATCGTGTTGACATTATCTTGTTTCTGCGCCATTCCAGTTGAGTTAATTGTGCATGTGAGTTCTATGAGTTCTTATTTGAATGCATAAAGACAAAGCACCTTGATCAATGGAAAGTACTTTGATATGTAGGGATGAGTTGCTTGGAAGACATGGTGGGCACTCGTGTTACCATGAGGCAAGAAATCGAGATTGAACAAGTTCAGTCCATATGGTTTTGAATTTGTCGCAAACTTTCGTTTTGACAAATTCACATGGATAGGAACACATATATCATAAAATCTAAGTGTCATAAGGTTTCCTCCTTCATGAAAATGATTGTGAGGAAATGCTTTCACTAAGAGAGATTTTAAGAAGACAACAATTGTGAAAAAAATTGTATTCTCAAATTCGACTATGATTACGGCATCCCTCTTCATAGTTCGAATTGTGAGATTTGGCAATTAGTCTGAACATCTGGGACTTAGTAACATAAATTTTGAATTGTTTAGACACACATGTGAGCTATCTAAGGCAAAGGTGTATGAGTTTAAGAAGCTTGGATAAAGGATTATCAAAGTATTAGGTATTAGAAATATGAACTTGAGAAATTCAATAAACATTGTTTTCTAGAAGTTCAATTGTTTTCTGAATACAAGTCAAAGCTAGTGGGAGCATAAGTGTTATGCTAGTAAGAAAATAATCATCATGTTAGTGGGAGCATGATTATTATGGTAAGTATTGCAAGTTAGCAATATTAATTATAGAAAACAAAGATTCACTTTGCAAAGTTGCAAAGGTTGAAAAGTTGTTTTTCTATAATTAAGGGAGAGAATATTATACTTCGTTTCAAATTCTAAAGCTTAGATCGAGAAATGTTAATAAATTTAGTCAAGGATACATAGTGCATTCTCAAAATTCGATTATGATTACGGCATCCCTCTTCATAGTTCGAATTGTGGGAACATGGCACATAAAATATTATGGCAGAAGGCTGATAAAGTATCACGTCTTTATGTGAGACATTATGCATCGTGTCCAATACGCTTCGGGTATAGGATCGATTGCATATGCTATAATATATGTGAGACATTATGCATCGTGTCCAATACGCTTTGGGTATAGGATCGATTGCATATGCTATAATATTTGACCATTCTGAAATTTTCCAAATACCTAGGGCATTAAGAGGGAAAAAGGACTAGAATCGGTTTTGACTAAAATAATTAAACAACTATCAAAGGACGATCTGAGGTTCACTGAGGATTTGTCGCTTGTGAGTAGTTGGAAGTATAGTACTGGATGGACTATATTGACATTATTATGAATAGATAGGATTCTATTAAGAATGAGTTGTTATATAGCAAATATGGAAATGTTTCCATAAATGGGAGTTGGAAATTAAGAATCTATGTAGATTAGAAACTTTTATGCAAAAGGATGTTCGAAGGAATGTACTTTGAGTGAGAGACATCACATCTATAGAATTGTTTTGTAACAATTTCTGATAGAGAACTTAGTAATTTCATTAGCCAAGTCCTGGTGACTTTTGTGCTATGACTTTACGAAAGGGTCTTTGCATAAAATGTTATAATCTAACATATTCTAATAGTGGCAAGAACCTTGTATTCTTACACTAATGATAAGGATTAGGGATTGTGAAATGAGTTTCATTGGAAAAGTTTTTCAATTGATCTAATTTCACAAAGTATGGACCATAGGAAACGAAAGTGTGCATGCTTGGAGCATGGGACAATTATGGTTATAATTCGAGTAATAAGTTGATTTTCTGAAACAGTAAGCAATGAATAATGAGTAATCAATATGGTGTTTAAATAAAAGTTTTTTTTATTTACGCTCAAAAGTTTTGGGGCCATATAGGATTAATATTATTATTGTGTTTCACTTTGCATGTTTTGACTTCCAGAATAACTGGGTTATTCAAACCTCCACAGTTGGTCATACGTTGGAAGTAGGTATGAAGCAAGACTGTCATGAATTTGTCTGTAGATTGTCTAAAGTGTTTAGACATAACACAAGTTTGTTGCAGAGTTCATGAGTGCTTTAATAAGATTAAAGTATTGGATTAGACCCACGCTCACTTGAATCACTTCATGGATTTATCACGGGTGATTAGTGAGACGATAACAGTGTATATTCTTGAAACCGAGACGTGTGAGTTGTTATTTGCTGGTCGGTTGCACATTGAAGATAAGTAAACGCACCAGTAACTTGGTGTTATAAAACTTATTGTTGTGTGTGATTCGATTAGTAGGTGCAAGCAAGCATTTGAGTCGAAGTTTATCCATTCCTTTTACCCAAAGTGGGATAAAAGCGATATCCGTGGGCCCCTCGATGATTTAGTGATGACACCCTAAGCGCTTGGCCAAGCCGGGACTAAGTTGATGTGTTCAATTGTAGTCTGTTGTCAGTCGTCATAAATCAGATGTCGGGAAACAATACATAGACAGAGAGAATGATTTAAATCCATATCTCACGTCTATACGATATCTTGTAGAATGGAGGAATATATGATCCCTTATCTAAAGGACATGCGTATCTGATAAGATCAGAGTTGACAGCGGCTTTTGAAATCTACGATTGCTTATCAGGTTCTGAAGTTATGCAAAATAGTTATTAGACTTATCCAAGTGGGAGACTGTTGGATTAGTGTCTAAGTCCATAACTATTTTGGTATGTACTTGACCCGATTATGAGCATGGTCCTTTTGGGTTGTCTTCACCATAGCAATATGTAGGATGAATTAAGGAAAGAAATGTTTAATTATGATTTATTAATATATTATAAGAATAATATATTAAAGGAGAAATCATATTGTTTAATTAATATTAGTCAAGAACTAATTAAGAATTAATTTTGTGGCTAAAAGAGATTAATTAAATTAAGGGGACTGATATTGTAATTATAAGATAGTTACGAAGTTGGGCTTAGGATCCATTAGATGGCAATGGACGAATTCTATATGGAGGTCCATAAAGAAATCGTCCAAGGGCCTTCTGGAATGGTCCATTGGACTGCTTAAGGCCTAAGCAGTCAGATTAGGGTTTCCTAGTTGAAAACCCTAATAGCCTACATGTATATAAATGACCCCTATGCCCCAAAAACGTGGGAAACTAATCCTTTAGGGTTTCCAGCCGTTTTTGGTCCCTCCTTTCTCCTCCCTCTTCATCCAAGTTGCTTAGTGGTGTTTGTGACTCCATTAGAGGTGCAACACTTGAGGCACTAAGCTTTCTGAAGCCAAGGATTGATTGTTATTTCTATATAACAATCAAAGGTAAGATCTAAACCCTTATTTCAGTTGTAGTTTATTAGATCTAGGGTTTATGGCTTTGGATATTCAATTGCATGTTCATTAGACAAACCAGATCCAAAAGCTATTAGGGTTTGCATGTACACCATAGGAATGTTGTATTGCTCGAAACCTATCACTATATATATATATATATATATATATATATATATATATATAATTAGGGTTTAACAGGCTTAGGACTAGTGGTCTTGCCTTAACTCCTGTTCCTTGTTTGGTTGTGGGCTTAGAGTAGGATCACTTGTCCGACTGTCTTTTAAACCTTAATTATACATGCCAAATATATATAAAAATATTAAACTTATTTCAATAACATTTTAACCCTTCTTGTATATGTCGAGCAAAAGGGTATTTCCTTGAATCATTTCACTACACACATAACAACATGTAAGCTATAATAGGTATAGTTTTGAAATCAATTCACACTATTTTCTAGTTCAAAGATACATTACGTGAATCATTACATAAGTATAAATTACTTTTTACTACAAGTACACTATACATTTACAAGAACAAGAAAACAAATACACACTATACGTAAACAAGTTAATACTAAAATGTGAGCCACTACTTCATGGTACCTACAAGAGTACATGCTAAAATTCCTAAATTATAACCAGAGTCTCCTGAAGGGAAGGCGTGAATTTGTGTATAGATCTATACGGGACTGACAATCCCGCACCTAAACTGTTAGCTACAGTTAGACCGGCAGGTCTGGGGTGACAAATGTCATAACATTCTGACGCCTGAAGAACGTTGTGCATGCCACTAGTCATTTTAGTATGGTTTTAATCTCACTCACGTTAAACATTAGCTAAACATTTTGGTTTACCAAACAAACATCACTTCAGTGGTTTTATTTTAAGTAATAAGACTACATATCATTATTTTCCAGTACTTGTACACAACAGAGTTCATACAAGTACAGTACACTATTTTCTAGAAAAGAAAGCATACATTTATGGAAAACATACACTTATACTATTTCAGAGTACAATAACATACAAACATTTTGTTCTTAAGGCCTAAGACTACTCTTCATTTATTATAGAAAATATTAGATTTTCTGGAGCAACACACTAACACTTTCATGAAACAAAGACAGATTTCTAATACTAAATGCTTATGAACTCACCAACATAAATGTTGATACTCTCTTTTCAAAATAACTTGTATTCTCAGGGAACCAGTAGACAGGTACATTCACACAGGTTTTTGAGAAGACGGAGCATATTCAAAACTCATCTTTTATTTTGCTATACATATTTGTGTCATACAAACAATACTAAGAACTCAAATGTATTAACTATATTTTCAATAGAATGGATGTTGTTGCTTGTTTTACTATTATGCAATTGTTATGATATTGTACATGACGTCCTCCGCCCCCGAATGTTTCCGCCGTCTCGGTTTGGGGGTGTGACATGAAGTTTCCTTTGCAAAAAATGAAAAGTTTAGTGACACAAAAAGGTCTCTTAATATATCTAACTATCTTCTATACTATATTATTAAAGACACATTTTTGCTTTTACCACATACGTTTAAAACTCTCATGACTTTTAAGTTTCTTTCTAATAATGATTATAAATTAGTTAATATTATTAAATATGTGCAAAACCTAAATTTTAATCATAAATTAACTAAAATTTGATATTAAAATACCATCTTTTATTTCTACTTATACAATTATGTCTTAACTTTTAACATATTTCACTTCAATTATTAGTTTAGATATGTTTATATATATAAAGCATTCTCATACCAAAATTATTAATTTAAATATAACGTTAAAGGGTTAATTCAAATCAAATATGAATTAATCTCAAAAGAAAATCCACAATGATTATTTTGTAAATAACTAAAAGTTATAAAATTACATGTTAAAAGAAAAACCTAAATTGAAGTCCCAAATCAAATACAAAGGAAAAAAAATTAAAATTACTTTTATAATCATTAAGAGTTTCCAAATAAGTATTTTAAAAATAACTTATAACAACAATATTTAAAAGTAATATTATATTAAAAAATTATATTGTTACTTTTTAAAAACCAAAACAATATTTGAAGTTTTAAATAATTATAATGATAGCAATTAATATATCAAGTAATTATTTTTTTTAAACAATTAATCACACCAACTATAAATAATATTGAACCATATATTATATTTACTTTTATTCATGAGTAACCCATTGATATATGTCATTAACATGATTGAAATTATATAGTTCTAATGATGTCTACATTATCATATAACTCAAAATACTCAATTTATATCAACTTAATATAATAATTATTATATCATAGTTAACAACGTCATTTTTATATTTAAGAAACATAAATTTGTAAATATTTCAACTGTATAATTATATTTTGCGCAACGTATGGATATTCGTCTAGTTCTTTAATAAAGACGAAAAAGCGAGTAACGTATATAAATTGTTGTGAGTTGCTGTAGGGATAAAATGTTTAGTGTTGTACAAATTGTTCCGTGATACAAACAACATAGTAGTACTTGTGATTCTTAAAACGTGTTTTATTCCCAATATGTATACAACATATTGTGATAAATTCGTTAGAAATCATTACCCATTTAACATAGAGATAAAAAAATCAATTATTTATAACTTATAAGTGACAACGGATGAAATGATTGGTTGATTGTATAGGCTGGCATCATGCTCATATTAACATGTTACATGAAGTACATTCCCTACATGTTGCATTGAAATGAAAACATAACATCTCTACTGTTTGACATCTTAACCCATTACCTCATTTCAAGAAGTGTGGATTCCTTCTTGTTTTATCTTTTAAAAAGCATATAATATTTAATCTGAATATATGTTTTAATAAAAAAATATTGGCCAAATTTATGAATCAAACTCATTATTTGCATTAATTACAGGCTTATGTGTCGTGTGTTTCTTGTTAAGACATATATTAGTTGGTAGATGAGTAGTAGAAGTTGGCGTTTTCAATATATATTAACTTGACGTGTGTATCTGATGTCAATGTCAGTAGATATTATTTCAATTATATTTCCTTCATTAATATAAGAAGGTTTGCCGACCGAAAGAGTCGTTACTTTGTTTTATCTTACAGAGTAATAGCCCTTTAGTAGGGAAACAATTTTTAATATAATGGTTTAAGTAGGTGTTTGAAATAACTTTTTAAAATAGCTTATTATTTTTTTAGCTTTTCAAAAAGGTAATAAGTTAAAAAAATGTTTGTATATTTAAAAATCGTTTTTTAAAATAGTTTTTTGGATAAGAAAAAAATAAAACTTTCAAAAAGCTGGAAAATCCTAGTTTTTTTTAGCTTTTTAAGCCAATTTACTCCTAAAAAACAATTTTTCTTATTCAACCACTTTTTAAAATCAGCTTTTCCTGAAAGCCATAAGCTAACAAACACTTTTTATAAAAATCATTTTTGTGCTAAAAAAAAACTAACTCAAACATGCCCTAAATGGTTCCTGTTGTTGTTTTTTTTTTTTTTTTTTTTTTATAATGGGTATTTGTAGTTTTAGGTTTTAAAATGTTATTTTGGAAAACACGAAGTAGTCATCTCATGACACCCATCCTAATCATCTGTTTTCCTATGCCACCTAATTACCCCGTAGATAAAACTATTCCAGCTCATTTGGTGTGAGTAAAAGACCTAATAAACGTTTTAACTTGCCCCTTAACTGTCTCTTTCATTGTTTTTCTTCTGCTACTTTTTCTCCCTATCCTTTGTGCAACTGGTCTTCGCTCAAATCCTTTTTTGCAAGTATTCTTCTCTTAAATCGCCCAACTGGATCGTTGCTATGGCCGTTTATATGAAGATTGATCTACAATTTGGCGGAATTTTTACGGGGTACCCTGCTATTTCTTACTCCGATGGAGTAGAGCAAAGGTTTGAGGATATCGATTTTGCTGGAATGGACAAGAACGAATTTGGGGAGTTCCTTTAAAGATTCGCGATTGAGAGATGCGTGAATGTTTATTTTTGTATGCCCGATATTGAGTTCTCTAATGGATTGAGGATAATAGCTACTGAAATGGACTACATGGAATTCATCGAAGTAGTGTATGCTTCTGGTTGTGTAATTCTTGTATACATCGATCATCTTGGTGTTAATGTACATTAATGGATTCTTGATGAGCAAGCTAAAGTATGCAGTTCTTTACACGAACTGTCTTGTGTAAATGAAGTTTATGAAGAAGTGCAAGGTGGTATGGATGTTGTCATTGACATGGATGATTTGCAAGGTGAGATGGATGATTTGCAAGGTGATATGGAGGATTTGCAAGATGATACTTATGATTTGCAAGGTGATATGGAGGATTTGCAAGGTGATAAGGATGATTTGCAAGGTTAGCAAGATGATGGCATTGACAATGAACCTGACGATTGCATTCCTATGAACAAGACAAAAAATGATGAGTTTCTGAGTAAGTTGTGCCCAAAGGAGCAAGTCACCCCACATAGTCCACCTTGTGAGGAGTCATATGATCATTTAAAGGAAGATGAGGTAATATCTAATGACCAAGCTATTTACAACGAGAATGTTTATTGGAAAAAGCAGAAACCTATATTAGGTATGAGATTTGAGAGTCCTAAACAAATGAAACATATGATGTGTAACTATGCTGTTAAAAATGGTTATCAATTATGCTACAAAAAAATGATAGTAGGAGACTTTTAGTGAAATGTTGTTCTGGGCAATGCAAGTTTAGAATGTAGGCTTCTTGGATGAGTGAAAAAAAGTCTTTCCAAATTAAGTGTCTCATAAATGAACATAACTATCCAACAAAAATCAAATTAGGTTCAATTGTTAACTATTCCTGAATAGGTAGTCATTACACCACATAATTCTTACATAAACAAAAATTTAGTGTTTGGCTTCTTAGGGAAGAGGTTAAAGAGAAATTTGGTATTGATGTGGGTAAGGGGCAGTGTAGAAGAGCAAAGAAGAATGCAATTGAACTGATTGAAGGAACACTAGTGGAGCACTATGCAAAGCTTTGGTCATACGGTGAGGAGATAAGAAGATCAAACCCGAGTTCAATAGTCAAAATGGATGTTCATTGTATGTTAGATAGTAAGAATTATTTTAGAAAGTTTTACATTTGTTTTCCTGGCCTAAAGCAAGGGTGGAGATGGAGCTGCAGAAGAGTAATAAATTTGGATGGGTGTTTCTTAAAGGGTTTATGTGCTGGAGAGTTAAAATGTGTTGTAAGAACGAATGCTAATAATCACATGTTCCCAGTTACATAGGCAATTATATGTGTAGAAAACAAAGAAAATTGGAAATGGTTCTTGGAAAATCATAAAGATGACCTTCAACTGGATAATGGTTTTGGTATAACATTGATGTCAGATCAGCATAAGGTATGTTCATTACTTTCTACTCTTAAATATTGTACCTTTAGGTTTCATTTTCTCTAACATATTACCATTCTTTAATGGGGTTGTTAGAGGTTGTCAAAGAAGTACTACCTACTACTGAACATAGGCAGTGTGCAAGACATATTTTTGCCAACTTTAGAAAAAGATTCACTGGTGTACACTATGATACAATGTTTTGGAAGGCAAGCAAGGTATCCGCTGAGCCTTTATTCAATGCTACCATGAAGTAGATTGAACTGGTTAACCCTGTAACCTTTTCATACCTTACGGAAACACACCCAAACTCTTGGAGTAGAGCATTCTTTCAAGAGGGAAGGATGCGTGATGCAATGGAGAATGGATTATCTGAGAGCTTTAACAGTGTCATTAAGGATGCAAGGAAAAAGCCAACCA
Organism: Lactuca virosa; assembly: GCF_052849685.1. Classification (NCBI taxonomy): domain Eukaryota; kingdom Viridiplantae; phylum Streptophyta; class Magnoliopsida; order Asterales; family Asteraceae; genus Lactuca; species Lactuca virosa. Next base: position 272,199,848 of record NC_136433.1, read on the forward strand.
TCACGATGTTAGAGGATATTAGATTATGTGTTATAGAGCGCCTTTTTAATTTGAGCATCAAAGGTAGTTCATGGACTGATTACAAACCTTTCCCAGCAATTACACTTCTACTCAATAAATTGAAAAGAGCTCAAAGGTACTTTCTAATCTTTACACTCCTAATTGTAATTAGATACTAACTTATGTTCTATATCAAATAGGTATTGCCAGGTTTTACCAAGTGGTCTAAACTAATTTGAAATAAGAAACCTAGTAGAGTCCTATGATGTTGACCTGGATAAGAAGACTTGTACTTGTAGAGTGTGGCAACTTAATGGATATGGACGCGTACATTCAGTTGCTACTATATCATATTTGAATAGAGATGTTGGCACTTATGTGGATCCAATGTACTATGGTTCCTTGTACAAGAACACATATAAGTACCAAATACATGGGATGAATGGTAGCAATATGTGGCCCCCTACTGACTTCATACCACCTCTTCCACGATTAAAGAGAAGAATGCTAGCTAGACCAAAGGTGAAAAGAAGAAGAGATGCATCAGAAAAGCTTCCAAGACCCATTGTATCTAATGTGGGAAAAAATAATATGTAGTGTCTATAAATAAGTAGGACACAACAAGGTTACTTATCCTCAAGTGGAAAAGCCACAGGTTCAAAGGCCCACAAAACTAAAGGTCGCTAAAAGGAAAACAACAGTAAGGAATAAGGGTGAGGATGGTAAAGGAAGTAGTGGAGCAAAGGCAATTCCTGAAGGAGACAAAGGAGGAAAAGTATGTGGTAAAATAAAAACATCTCAGAGAATCATCAAGATGAAATTTGCTAAAAAGGTTAAGGGAAAGGATAGGAAAGGCGATACTAGTGCAAACCCACAAGACCTTAATGACTAGGATGTGTTTGATGTTGGCATGTTATGTTTGGATTTCTATTTTCATGTACTTGTTAGGTTTGGTTTGTATTAGTTTGGTTTGACAATAGTTGGTTGGTTTCAAGTTAGTTTGTATGTTTGAGCAACTTTTGTCATGGTTTGTTTGTTTAATAAAAATTGTTATGACGTGCATGCTACATGTAGTTCCACCATTTAAGGTAACATGGGATCCTTGTGCTTTAAGGGAACATGTGGTCCTTGTATTCTTAGTGGACACATGTACAATAATTGTTAACAATGTGAAGATGGTATATAGGAACGTACTTTAAGTAATTCAATGGTAAACCCTAGCTTTATGTTTGTCACCATACAGTGCACACCGATTAACACCGCATTAAGGGTAATGACATAGGGTAGCATAATTAAACCCTTACAATTGCATATTATCTTTTAGTTAGAACATCACATTAAGGGTAATAATACAAGTTGTCCATGCATAAAATCCAAATTCAACTACAAATTGTTCATACTTGAAACCCAAATACAATTTATTACAACTTGTAGATAAGTAAACCCCAGAAAAAACCAAATACAAAGAAAGAACAACTTCTGATGGGTTTTATACGTTACAAAACTAATGTGCTTGCGAAATTTCACTTAACACTTAAGGACACATGCAACCTAGAGGATCTATGTCATACAATTTGAATTTAACATACTGTGAACATCAAAACTAGATTAACCCTAATGTAATCTAAATAATACTAGAATTAGGGTTACATACCTTTGATTTGTTGTAGTAAACAAATCGTTTCAATCCTTCCTTTGATGAGCTTGGAAAGCTAGCACCAAAAGGATGATGCCTCTAATGGCTCACACCCAAACCCTAGAACTAGAAAACAATTGAGGAGAGAGGATGAGAAGGAAATTTCGTTCATATACTTCTAGGTAAGAATAATAACGAAAATCCTAGCCCAAGGGATCCTATTTATAGTTTAGGTAACTTAGGGACAAATCAAGATTTAAATGGATTTAATCCAAATCCAAATCCTTTCCTTATACGCATCCAAGAGGCTTCTGGATACCCCATAAGTCGTCCTCCCTTGGATGGTTCTAGAATTGTCTCTTTTGTTCAACTATTGAACAATTACAATTCACCATTTGCACCTTTAATTAATCAAATTAATCCTGAGTTAATTCCAGATTAATTATGATTAATAAATAATCAATTCTAATTGATTTCATATTAATTTATTAACCCTATAAATTAACAAATGAATTAGTTAACAATTGATCTCATATTAATTTATTAATCACATAATAAATTTACATACCAATTATCTATTTCCAATTAATATATTAATCACATAATATATTAACAAATCATTTCATCGTAATTTCTAATTAGTTTATTAATCATATAATAATTTAATAAATTATCCTCTTTCTACAAATGTCATTCTAACCAAGTTCTAGTTATGAGGGTAACCCAAAAATGACTTTGCTTCTAATTACAAGAATATACCAATTTAGAACACTACATTTTACCTTGTTTGGACATGCGTAAAACAACCTTCCAAGGTTAGTGTCAATGCGTGATGTTTGAATTATTGCAGGACTTCCACACCCACATTCCATATTCATCTTGTCGCTTTTCTTATATCTCAGTCGGGAGTTCATTGAAGGAGAAAACAAATGTAATTGAGACCCTTTTCATTAAGAAATCCCTTTTACAGACTTTATTTGGGTGAAAGGTTCCTTAGTGTGCAAGGCACGTGGGCTTCACTAACCCAAAAAATGAGTTACTTCTTGCCCGTTTGCATGTTAGGACAACGAAAATTATAACGGTTCGAAAACCAAAATATTAGATACATAATGCCTGAGATCAACTTAGGTCTTTTTCCATTAGCCATTGCAATATTAGATACAAAATGTCTGTCATAAACACTTGACTTTTCATTTCATCCAAACATACCACCAAAAAAAACAAGAACAAAAAAACAACCCCTACCATATATATATATATATATATATATATATATATATATATATATATATATATATATATATATATATATATATATATATATATATATATATATACACACACACACACACACACGCTATGTAATCTACCCCTAACACTTCATCTAAGCTTCATAACGGCTTTGGGCACAACCACCATCATCCCGAGCATGGCCACCATCATGCTGCCCATCACCACAACATCAACTTTAAGCTTCATGTCATGGTCTTCTAGCTTGTGCTGGAGACTTATGTGATCAACATGACACATGATAAAATCTTGACTGATCTGCTCTTTGTTCCTCTGCATCTCAATCTTATTCGCATAAATCTTTTCCCCGCAATCGCAGACAATGGAATGTAGGTCACTGTAGTTGAGAAACTCTCGGGAATTTATGGAGTCAATCAAGGATGTGGTGGATCTGACATTGCAAGGATTTAGGGTTCTAGTCGAAGAGTGTTTGCGCAAATAAGGTGAAAAACTATGTGGAATTGGCTAGCTTAAACCCCACATGGTTTTGTTCTGGTGCTTTATTCCCCACCATCGACACTGAATTGGGCTCTATGGGTAGTTAGTGGGTTGGTGGAAGTAACTGCATGCATAAGTACTGGCTTAGGTGGAAGACAAGTTGATGTGCCAATTAGTGAATGCTGACTCACCTACTTACCTGGTACTTGACTAAGCAGTGTTACCTTCTAATGTAGGTAAATGTCACATCCCATTTTCACAACCAAAATTTTTTATTTTTATTAAGGTAAAACTTTCCAATTTATTAATACATTACTTAAGAAAACCTTTTATTCCAAATTACATTTATTAGAAATCAGAGTATTATTGAAAACGTGGAATCTTCAATGTCGCTGATGAGTGTCTATAGTCCCGCCTTCACCTTCCCGCAATCACCGATGATACCTGAAACCATAAACAACTGGCTAAGCAGAAAGCTTAATGAGATTCCCCCAAAATACCACATATGATAAATATACAAGCATGCATAACTGCCGTTCTTCGGCCTGACTAGAGCGCCTCGCAGGCCTTCAGTCTATCCAGGCCGGTACCACCTCAACCCAACCGCTCCTCCCGAGCCTCCGTGCATTCGGCTTACAGTCGGCCCACACAAGGTATTAGGACCGCCTCAACCCACCAACACCATATGTCGACATATAACAAACAAGGATCAAGTAGGCACATAAAACAGTTAAACAACAATCATACAGTTCACTCCCGCCTACTAGTCCTCTCCCAGTATACAGTCCCACTACCAGCTAACCTCCATGAACTGCATAACCATAAGTAGCCAGAGGTGAGATAGCCACCCGGAAAGATGATCCTACTCTAGAACGACAACCAAACAAGGAACATACAATAGAGCTTAGACCAAGTGTTCTCAGGCTATCTGTCACACCCTCAAACCAGACGGCGGAAACGTCCGGGGTGGAGGACTTCATTTGTAGTATCACAACACATGGATCATAGTAATCAAAGTACTAAAAACCATTGTATTTAAAGAGTATAAATATTTACATGTGTTCAATCATTGTATATTGAAACCAAAAATAGTTATACAAAAGAAGAAGATGTGACTTAAAATAACTCCATCTTCTCAAAAGCTCGGGGAGTACCTGTCTACTGATTCCCTGAGAATACAAGTAATTTGAAAAGAGAGTATCAACATAAAGTTGAGTGAGTGAATAAGTATTTATGTTTGAAAGTATGTTTTATGTTTCTTGAATATGTAATCTGTTCCAGAAAATCCTATATTTTCTGTTGTATATGAAAAGTAGTTTTTATCACATAAAACTGTTCTATTTGTAAACCAATGTACTGTTATTGAATTCCTTTTTGTATAAACTATATAAGTGAGAGTGTGTCTGGCTTAACCCATTGAATACGGCGATGTAATACTGTAAAAACTGTATCATGGTAAAATGGGACTTTTGAAAATGTACTTACGTTAATTAATTATACACTAACGTGTTGTTAATATGTTTTAAATGAGTTATTATAACCATACTGAGACTAGATGGCCTGACCCAACGCTTTGAAGGCGTTTAAAACTGTTGATAACAACTATCACTCGTAGGCTTGTATGCCTGACTGTAGCCAACAGTTTGAGTGTGGGGTTGTCAATCCCAATATAAATCTGTACACACATTGTTTTGATCCCCGACTGGAGATTCTGGTTATAATATCAGGACTTTAACTATATTGTTTAAATGAGCTAAACAACATGAATCAAACGACTCATAAAAAGCATATAGACGTTACATGTATAATAGTTATGAAAACCCAATCATTCTGAAATGAACAATTGATAGTATGCCCTTGAATTAGTATTTGAAAGATGTATACTCTTGGTTAGTTTTGAATCAAACCTTTTTTCTTGTAAAACAGTGTATTTTAGTATACTTGAATCATGATTTAATGTTCTATCAATCATAAATTATACCTATTATAATTTATATGTACTTTCTGAATTGATATTAACAATTTATGAATGTAACCCCTTGCTCAACATGTTACAAAAGGGTATCTCAACTGAACGAATTAACTTTTATATATATATATATATATATATATATATATATATATATATATATATATATATATATATAAGTAAAATTTAAATGACATTTGGACAAATAACCGTTACTTATAATCCCACATCCAAACAAGGAAAAGGAACCAAAGTGAGCTATCAGTTCTAAGCCTTTTAAACTTTATGTGTGTGTATATATATATATATATATATATATATATATATATATATATGATTTCTGGGGAAAAATATAATTTTAATAAACTATTTAAAAAAGTTTAACATTTTGAGATTCTTTTGATGACTTGATGTCATTTTAAAACAATCTTTAAAACCATTAGTTTATAACACAAAATCTTTGTGTTAGACTTGTATTTCCCCCCTTAAAGCAGTAAAAATTATGAAAATACGGGGGTATGAACTCACTTGGTAAGAGTGATGATTTGAAGAAAAACTAGGTTTTACGCGGGCAACACTTCGACTGGGAAGATGTCAGCTTTTTGAGAATTTCGGGGCTTCGGGCTTTCGTCGAAACTTGGATACGTCACCGAGGCATCGAGGTAGTATCGAGAGGCTTTAAAGTGAGAAAATATAGGAGAGAGGATAGAAAATGGAATCAAAACTCGAAGGCTTCGGTTTCTATTTATAGGAGGTTGAAGCCTCCTCGTACGCTGGGCGTACGTGCGTACGCTGGGCGTAGCGTATATGTCTAACCTAGCCGTTATGCGTTGGAGCTACTACGTTGTGTGGCTCGCATGCAAGGAAGGGGTGACGGAGGGTCGACGTGGCTGGCTCCTGACCTAGTTTCTGAGTATGTTGGGCATACGCTTGTACGCGGGGCGTACTCCCTTTTTCCAAACTTCTAAAATTCATATCTTTTGCATACGAGCTCCGTTTTTGAAGTTCTTTATATCCATGCGTAGGTGAGACTATGCTATACAACTTTTGTTTAGACTCCGTCGGATAAATTTGAATTTATTTTTAAAGTTATATTTTTAACAGCGGGGACAGGAAAAGTCCGTTAAAAATTCATAACTTCTTCATCTGATGTCCATTTTCGTCTGTCTTTTTATCGTTGTAATACTATTGACGAGATCTTCAATTCTCATTTAGGTTGCGTCGGCTAAAAATTACTCGATCTTTATTTCGAGTTTTTAGCTGTGTACTGCTATGTCGAATCTTAGAAAAATCATAACTTCTTTATATGAAGTCAAATTTTGGCGTTCTTTTTATGGACACTCTCGATTTAACGTATACGATAACTTTCATTTAGATAGTTAAGCTTAAAAATCATTTCATTGAAAATTCACTTTTTACGTTAAACAAACTTTTGCTAGTTTTGTCGTGGATTTTTGATAGGTCATAACTTCTTCGTTATAACTCGGAATTGGGTGTTCTTTATATTTTTGAAATCCTTGACACAATTTCTACCACTATGTTCATCCCAAACAAGTTTGTTTAACATTTCTTTTTTGAGGGTTGATATGTAAATGTATATAATATACAAACATTTCCCTTTATTATATATATATATATATATATATATATATATATATATATATATATTATTACATAAAGTCGAAATAACAGGTTGTTACATTATCCCCCCGTTAGAGAGAATTTCGTCCCAAAATTAGGACTATAATGTTACAGAAAGACTAGGGAAAGAGATGTGGATATTTCTGTTTCATCTGATCTTCTCGCTCCCAAGTGAATTCAGGTCCTCGTTTTGCATTCCAATGAACCTTCACTATTGGGATACGGCTTTGTTTAGTTCTCTTCACTTCCCTATCTAAGATTTCTACAGGTTGTTCAACGAAATTAAGGCTCTCGTTTATCTCGATTTCATCGAGTGGGATAACAAAAGTCTCGTCAGACAAACACTTCTTGAGATTTGAGACATGAAAAACGGGATGAATGTTATCGAGTTCATGTGGTAGATTGAGTTTGTAAGCAACCGGACCAATTCTAGCAATGATCTGGAATGGTCCAATGTACCTTGGATTCAGTTTGCCACGTTTACCAAAACGTATCATTCCTTTCCAGGGTGAGACCTTCAAAAGAACACGATCACCAACCCGGAATTCCAAAGGTTTTCGTCATTTATCCGCATAACTCTTCTGTCTATCTCGAGAAGCTTTCAATCGTTCATGGATTTGGACAATCTTTTCTATGGTTTCACGAATGATCTCAGGACCGGTTAGAGAGCTTCAAAGGGTGCAACTTTGATGCTGGTGTGATAGCTATTGTTGTAGGAGAATTCAACTAGTTGTAAATGAGTATCCCAAGCTTTACCAAAATCTATCACACAAGCCCTTAACATGTCTTCCAGTGTTTGAATAGTTCTCTCGCTTTACCCATCAGTCTGAGGATGGTATGCTGTACTCATTTCAAGATTTGTTCCTAAGGATTTTTGCTATGATTGCCAAAACCGCGAGGTAAATCTACTATCTCAGTCAGAGATAATAGATATTGGCACACCATGCAACCGTACTATTTCTTTTAAGTACGTCTTTGTTAACTTCTCCATTTTATTTGTTTCTTTTATTGGCAGGAAATGGGCGGATTTGGTTAATCTATCGACAATAACCCAAATGGTCTCATGACCACCCGTTGTCCTGGGTAACTTGGTTATGAAATCCATTGTAATTTGCACCCACTTCCATTCAGGGATTTCAGGTTGTTGCAATAAACCTGAAGGTTTTTGGTACTGTACCTTGACTTTAGCAAGAGTAAGGCACTTGCCCACAAAGGTAGCGATTTCAGCCTTCATGTTAGGCCACCAATATAGTTTCTTGAGGTCCAGATACATCTTGTCTGAACCTTGATGAATGGGGTATCGGGTTTTGTGTGCTTCATTCATAACCACGTCTCTATAACCACCGAACTTTGGTGTCTAGATCCGGTTCATGAAACAACAGACTCCATCATACCTGACTTCGAAGTTCTTATCCATTCCTCTCATGGTTTCACCTGCCACGTTTTTGGGTTTCAAGGCCTCGAGTTGAGCCTCTCTGATCTGTATGGATAGATGTGAATGGATTGTCATGGTCAACGACTTTACTCGGTGTCCCGCGTATTCTTTTCTGCTAAGGGCGTCAACTACTACGTTAGCTTTACCAGGGTGATAAAGAATCTCACATTCATAGTCATTCAGTAGCTCCACCCACCGTCGTTGTCTCATGTTCAGCTCTTTTTGATTGAAGATATGCTAGAGACTTTTATGGTCCGTGAATACTATGCATTTCGTGCCATATAGGTAATGTCTCCATATCTTCAAAGCAAATACTACTGCTCCTAGCTCAAGGTCATGCATTGTATAGTTGACCTCATGTGTCTTGAGCTGTCTCGAGGCGTAGGATATAACCTTTCCTCGTTGCATCAAAACACATCCAAGCCCTTGATTAGAAGCATCACAGTACACTACAAAGTCCTCTATCCCTTCGGGTAGAGATAAGATCGGTGCACTGCATAAAGCTCGTTTCAGCATTTGGAAAGCTGTTTCTTGCTTCTCTCCCCAACTAAAAGTTACACCCTTTTGTGTCAGGGTGGTAAGCGGTTTAGCGATTCGGGAGAAATTTTGGATGAATCTGCGATAGTAGCCAGCAAGACCTAAGAATTGTCGGGTTTCTGTACGTGTTTTGGGTGTTGACTAGTTCTCAATTGCTTTGATTTTGGAAGGGTCCACGTGTATTCCTTCTGAACTAACCACGTGAACCAGGAAATCTACTTTCCTGATCCAAAATTCACATTTTGAAAAGTTCGCATAAAGTTTCTCAGTTCTCAGAGTTTGTAATACTTGACGAAGATGTTGGCCATGCTCCTCTTTGCTTTTTGAGTACATAAGGATGTCGTCAATGAAGACTATGATGAATTTGTCCAGGAATGGATGACACACTATGTTTATTAGTTCCATAAACACAGCAGGTGCATTCGTCAATCCGAATGGCATCACTAAAAACTCGTAATGACCATAACAAGTTCTGAACTCGGTTTTGGGAATGTCCTCCTCCAAAATCCGTAACTGGTGATACCCGGATCTTAAGTCTATTTTTGAAAAGTAGCTCGTACCTTGAAGTTGGTCAAATAGATCGTCAATGCGAGGAAAAGGATATCGATTCTTGATGGTAAGTTTATTCAGCTCGTGGTAGTCTATGCACATACGGAATGATCCATCCTTCTTCTTTACAAACAAAACCGGTGCTCCCCAGGATGAGAAGCTTGGTCTTATGAAACCTTTTCTTAGGAGTTCATTAAGCTGGCTGGATAATTACTGCATCTCAGAAGGTGCAAGAGGATAGGGGGATTTGGCTACAGGGGTAGCCCCAGGGATTAAGTCGATTCTGAATTCGACTTGTCGTTCGGGAGGCACTTCTGGAAGATCGTCAGGAAATATGTCGGGAAAGTTGCAGACCTCAGGAATGCTCGCGATATCTTTCACTTCTTGCTTTTTGTCTACCACGTGAGCTAAGAAAGCAGAGTACTCTTTGCGAAGGTACTTCTGTGCCTTGATGCAAGAAATGATCTGAAGGTTCGTTTCGGGTTTGTCGCTGTAGATAATAAGAGTTTCGTTAGTTGGCAGGTTCCGGCGAATGGCTTTTTCATAGCATAGGATGTCAGCATGGTTAGGGAACAACTAATCCATACCTATTATGACGTCGAAACTTTTGATAGAGACCGGCATAAGGTCTATTTGGACCGAAAAGATATTCAAGGTAAGAGTACATCCTATGTATATATCGTTGGTGTATTATGATTTCCCGTTAGCCATTTTGACTGTAAAAGTTTCATTTAGTGGTTGGGAGTTTTGATTTAGCAGGTGTTTAAAATTATGGCTCATGAAGCTCTTCTCCGCACCACAATCAAATAGAATGCATGTATAAGTATTGTTGAGAAGAAACGTACCCGTGACCACCGCAGGGTCTGCCACTGCTTCTTCATGACCCATTGCTAGAATCCTCCCAACTACCATCATTTCCAGCTTTCGGATAATCTCTCTTGAAATGCCCCACATCACCGCATTGGTAGCATGCTTGACCTACTCCAGCGGCAGGTACTTGGTTAATCGGTTGGGGTAGTGATCTACAGAATCGGGCAGTATGCCCTTTTCTGTTGCAGTTACCACACTGGATTTCTCGGCAATTTCCGTTGTGGTGAAAATTGCACTTGTTGCATTTGAGGAGATTAACAGCATAAGGCTTAGCTGGTGTAGGGTTAGCAGGAACAACAGCCGGTACAGTAGCATCATGGACCGCTACTAGCTGTTGCTTTTTCGAGGGTTCCTGAGAAGATTTGCCTTTCCTCTTATTCCAACCCTTCTTTTTGCTGTTGTTGTTGTTTTCCTTGGGTTGTTCTGGGGCAGCAACCACAGATTTTTGACGGGTTCCGTGGTCAATAAGGGACTGTGCCAACTCTTTGGCACCGTCAAAGGTAACAGGCATGAATCTGGGTCGATAGCCCCCAGATATACCTCTCAATCTTTTTGCTCTCCAGAGCAACCATTTCCGGACAAAGTATCGCCAAGTCACAGAATCGATTTGTATAGGTTGTTATGTCTGAACCAACCATAGTAATGAAGGGATTTGAGCATTCTAACACTCCTATGGTGTACATGCAACACTAGAAACCTTAGATCTATGTTTTATCTATGATACATGCAAAATTGTTTTTCCAAGGTTCTTAACCTATCTAGCATACATGGGGAACTTTTAAACATAAAAGTCAGAAGGAAATACATACCTTGTAGTAGTTAGGATTCCTTGAAAACCTTGTGAGCCTAGCACCTCAAGTGTGATGCCTCAAATGTCTCACACAACACCAAATACACTTGGAAAGACTTAGAGAGAAATGATACACTTCTTGAAATCGGCTAGCCCTCACTTGTATGCTTAGGGGCCAATTTTGGTGAATAACATGTAGCTTATATAGTGTGTTACACCATGTAAACCGTATATGACATGACTTTTCATTTCCATTACCCATGGGTTCTATAACCACCATGGAGCATCCTATGGGTTTTAGCCCAACTTGATAATCCATGAAGCATTAGCCCACTATATAAGTATGGATGATTTACGCAATCAACCCATATATTTAATTAGAACTTATAATATATTAATAAAACTTAAGTGTTATTTCTCTCATTTTAGTCTGTCTAAATGCATGATGCCATGAAACCCAAATGGACCATGCTAATTGGGTCAAATACATTACATAAATAGTTATGAACTTAGACACCTAATCCAACAGTCTCCCACTTGAAAAAGTCTAATAACTATAACTGCAAGAATGACTTTAGGAACCGATCAACAATCGTAGCTCTTTCAAGGTCTCTCGGAACTGAGATGATGATCATACGCCATTTAAGATAGGTGATCATATAATCCTCTGTTCTAGATATCAGCCAGACAATACATGGAACAATGTCTTACTTATTGTCCAGTAGTTTGTTTCCCGATTTCCAATTTGTTTGACATAGAACGTAGTTGAACACATCAACTTAGTTCTGACCGGGCCCGGTACATGGGTCAACACAAAATCATCGAGGGGCCCAGATATCGCTTCTAATCCAAGAAGGAACAGATAAACTTCGACTCATATGCTTGTTCTACTACTTGTTGAATCATACACAAATGCATGTTTTATAACATCGAGTTAACAATGCGGTTTCATACAATCAATGCATAACCAACTCATAGGCAACAAGTCATATCTCTAGGTTTGAAGACTTATATGATATTACCGTCTCGCGATCACTCGAGATAGATTCCATGAAGTGATACCAGCGAGCGTGGGTTGAATCCAATACTCAGAACTTATGAGCACTCATGAGTGTTGTAGCCATGTCCAACATCTTAAACCTCTACAACCAACTCATGACAGTCTTGATTCATACCTACTTCCAACATATGACCGACTGTGGAGAATTCGAATAATACGATATACCAAACATAATTATTCTGGAAGTCAAAACATGCAAAATGAAACGATAGTAAACGATTGACAAAAGATAGCAACACTTTACTCATAAATAAATACAACTTTTATTCATCATCAAATGTCAATTATACTTTACACATTTCAAAGCTATCTAACTACTAAAACTAATATCATCCGTCAGCCCTATGTTCCTTGCATGCTGGAGATGTTTAACCCTACCCAGTCCCTTCGTGAGGGGATCTGTTGGGTTCTCATCCGATGATACCCTCTTTGCCACGAGGAGTACTTCTTCTATCCGATGGCGGAAACGTCCGGGGGTGGAGGACTTCATGTATAGTATCACAACCATGAGTATAATAGTGCTCAAAGTAAATACAACCATCATAAATATAATTGAAAAAGTTATACAATAGTATGTGTTTACATGTTTCCAATCAATTACACTTATGATGACAAAAATGAAATGTTTGACGATTTAACGTCCCATCCTCAAAAGCGGTTGATTTCCTGTTTCACTGAATTCCTGAGAATACAAGTAGTTTGAAAAAGCGTCAACAATTAAGTTGGTGAATTCATAAGAGTTTTATTTGAGAAAGAATCCGTTTTCCTTGTAAAAAGCGATAGAGTACGATTTCAGAAAATTCAATATTTTCTTTATTAAACGCGAAATGAACTCTCCTATGTTATGCAATAATGTACCCTAGAAAGACTTGTAGATTCCTTCTATAATCACCCAGTGTATATGAGTTATATAAAATTTAAGTTAAATAAACTGTCGAATATAATGGGTCTGCCCTAGGTCCACAACCAAACAAGGAACATGAAGTAAGGCGGGCCCACCAATTCTAAGCGGATTGTGACTAGATTTTTATATAACTCTAGCATATACACTTAGCAATTATAGCTGAAGTCTAACAATTCTAGATGAAATGTAGTTTTGATAGAAATATGTTTCCAAATAAAATCCAATATTTTCCTTATAATAGTCATGTAGTCTTAAATGTCAAGACAGAGAATATGTGTGTGTTTTGTACTTATAATGTTCATAATGGTAATGTGTTTCCAAAGAAAATCCAATATTTTTCCTTATAAAAAGTCGTGTAGTCTTAAATGTCAAGACAAAGAATAGTGTGTTTTGTACTTATAATGTTCATAATGGTAATGTGTTTCCAAAGAAAATCCAATATTTTTCCTTATAAAAGTCATGTAGTCTTAAATGTTAAGACAGAGAATATGTGTGTGTTTTGTACTTATAATGTTCATAATGGTAATGTGTTTCCAAAGAAAATCCAATATTTTCCTTATAAAAAGTCATGTAGTCTTAAACGTCAAGACCGAGAATATACAAGTATTTTTCCATACTTAAAGCAATTCATGCAAGTTTAAATCGACATAAACTCGTTTGATTTAGAAGTTAAAATCCCTTTTTATTTTAGAATTTTTCCTGTAAACTTGAATGATTGTTAACTCCCTATGTGAGTCGCTATAACCATAGTACGACAGAATAACCTGCTGTGACGTTCTTTAGATGTCAGAATCGAAATGACATTTGTCACCCCTGATGGGCCGATCGGACTTATGCAAGTAGCATGGGTGTGGGTTGTCAATCCCAATATAGATCTATACACAATTATCACGCTCTCCCTACAAGAGACTCTGGTTATAACTAAATCAGGATTTTCTGTGGTACTTAACAGTACCCCGAAGGAGAATGTCCCACAACTTACGTTAACTAGTTTACATATAGTTTTGAGTATAAAACCCCTTCCGTGGAGGAAGTGAAATCACCTTTTATAAAAATACATTTGTGATATAAATCCATAAACTATTACTATTATAGTTTATCAAGTTGTATATGAAAAACCCATTTGTTTTGAGAGTAAAACCTTTTCCATGTAGTATGCTTTTATCGAAAATTCATAAACTATACTTAATGTAGTTTATTATATGTGTTCGAAATGAATTGAGGAAAAACCTTAACATGAACGACTAATTTCTGTTTATGATGATAAACTAACAGGAATGCATCCAAAAATTGAGAAACTTATCGTTATGCACTTTGCTCAACATACTACAAAGGGTTGTTAATATGGTAAACTATGTAACTAGATTTTATCCTTTCTGTACTGTTTTGAAATCATCATATAAAAATCATACGAAGTCAAAAACTAACTCCGTAAACACTGAGAGTTTAGAAAATGTGTCTAGTTTATTCGTAATTTTTATTATGATTTTTAGAAGTCTCTAACTTATGTGACAGTGTTCATAATCACCGACTGGTCCGAATTCGTTTCTGAAATGATAGGCAGTTTTGTAAAAATCACCATAAATCGTAGAAACATCATATGGAGATGTGAAAGTAGTCATTTTAAAGGTATAAACCTGAACTACTTGCATATTATACAGTTTTGAAAAATATTAAGTTTAAGTTGGGTAAAATAGTTCGTGAATAGGTCACAATGTTTCTGTTGTAATCTGTCAATTTAAGTTTTGAATATGTTTTGGTGTTTTAACTTGTATTCCCCCCTGAAAACTGAAGAAAGCTAGAAAATATAGGGGTATGAACTCACCTTGAGTGATTTCTCGAAGAGTGGAAGGTTGAAGATGATGAGTTTCAAGTCTAGAACACTTGATGAACACACGGAGTTTTTGGATGATCCTAAGAACGATTTCGTGTTAATATATGAGTCGATGATCCAAGAGTGTTATGAAAACATGTAATAACACTTGAGTTAGAAGGAAATACTTACCAATAAGTGAATAAATGACTCAAGAATACATCAAAAGTGTGGCTGAAAGTTGAGAGAAAAGAGGCCCTCTTGATGGTGAAGCAAATGATCAAGGAAATCCCAGGAATTTCCTTATATGGAGGGTTGCTGGAGTAAGTGGCTAGGGTGAAGGGATGTTTTCCTTGGTTTGTGTGATGTGGATAAGGTTGGACCAATGAGAAAGTGACACATAGGAGGCAAGTGGGCACACTTGACCCACTTGTGGTGTAGAATACTCTTCTTATTGTAAAATAATGATTTATAATTAATAAATCCTTGAAAAATAATTAAAATAATAGTTCTGGGGGTTAAAAATGATAAAAATATGAATTTGGTGAAAAAATCCCGTCAAAAACGGGCTTAGGAGGCGAAAGTAGTCGAAAACCGGACAATAGGGACCGAACCTGCGAGGTTCGGCTCTTAGGAGTGTGGGAACCGAACGTAGTGATATGAGCTTATTTAGTCATATAAATCATTCATTATCTTATTAATTATTGTTGATTTTATATCATTTTATGGACAAAAGGTACTTAATTAGCTTAATATTTCAATTTCAGCAATAAAAGACATGTTCGGGTGAAAAAGGAAGAGGATTGAGTGATTGGAAGCTTGGAGATTGAAGACTGAAGAAAGAAGGATGTTATTGGACAGCTTGACCCCTCGTCAGTGTTTTGTCCATATCTCATGAACCGTAACTCCGATTGACGAGATTCAAAATGTTCTGAAAACTAGACACAGTTTCGGACGACTTTCATGTTTTGAGAAAATGTTGATTCCAAGAGAACTCGACGAGTTGACCCAAAACTCGACGAGTTGGTCAGAATGTTCCCGATTCGAAGATGCCTTGCCGTACACGCTGTATACGCGGATTATTGAAAAAACTCGATGAGTTTGTGGTGAAAACTCATCGAGTTGGCCCTGTTTTCAGAATTTATATATAGAAACACTTCTCATTCGAACCCTAACACTTTCTGGAGGCTAGCTGCGATTATTGAAGATCAGAAGGGTTCTTGGAGATTCAGTTTTCGAGATTGCAACATAAGAGACAATTTAGAAGAGAATCAAAGGCAAATAATCATTCTTCTTTTCTTAATCTTTGTTTTGAACCATGTTTGAATCATTAGATTTTGATTTTAGGTTATTACTTGCTGTAGATATGAGCTAAAAGCTTTTTACTTCTGTTTGGATGAGATAATCTTATGAACATGGTTTGATTGAGTGGTTGGATTAATATTAATTTGGTTATTTATCTTGTTAAGCTTGTTAAAGATCCTCATGTATTGATGATAAATATTTTCTGTTAATAAGTGAGTTATTAAGTTGTATGAACATCTTCTTGATTACTTGATTCATTTAATTTTGAGAATACAAGATTGTATGCCTAGGAATAGTGAACATGAAACTAGGGTTAACTAGAAAATATGTAAATCAATGTGTGAGCATGTGTGATGAACAACCACATATGAGTTGATTGAATTGAACAAATTTGATTAGCTATTATTACAAGTCTTACTTGATACGAACTGAACACTAGGAAACTTGTTAGTTTAATCAACTGGCCACTGTTTGAATTAACTTGTCTACTAAAGGATTGGTAATAGTGAACATGAACCCAATCATATTAGGAATCGGTAACCATTGACATATTGATCCATTGCACTTGCCACGAAATCAACCATAGGAATAAGTGAATCAAATCTAAACAGAAGTCTCTTTTATCATTGAATCTAGTTGTCCTTTCTTGTTCTTCTTAATTGGTAACTGTATTTTGTTTGAGTGTTATTGATTGTTTAAGTTTCTAGTCTTGCAAAACTAGAGAAACCCCCTTTTATATTGTTTTATTTAGATAATATTAGCATTTATTTTAATTGTTTACCGTTCCCTGTGTTCGATACCCTACTTACGTGAACTAAACTACTAATCGATAGGTACACTGCCTTTTGTGTGTTTGTTTTTTTTTTGTTTAAGTTAGTAGGATTAAAACTAGTACGTTTCACACACATCAAGTAGGAAGGGAAGGCCGAAGGTCCGAAGTGGGGGGGTGCGAGGTTCTCGCATGGGTCTGCTGAGCTTCGGTCTGCTGAGGCTTCGGTCCGAGAGGTTCCTGAAAAGTTCGGTTCTGACAAGTTCGGCTCCTAAGAGGTTCGGCTCTGACACTTTCGGTTCTGACACTTTCGGCTCCTAAGAGGAGTTTCGGTTCCTAAGAGGGGTTTCGGTTCCTAAGAGGGGTTTCGGTTCTATATGGCTGTTTTTCGAGAAATCTTTCCGTTTTGCGTGATTTTTGACCAAGTTAAGGGTCGGGATGACCCGGATGACTATAAAAAGTTCGAGAGAGATTTTGGGAGAGATTTCACATACTTGGAGAGATTTGGGAGAGGTTTCACATACTTGGAGAGATTTGGGAGAGGTTTCACATACTTGGAGAGATTTGGGAGAGATTTCACATACTTGGAGAGATTTCACATTCTTGGAGAGATTTCACAAACTTGGAGAGATTTGGGAGAGGTTTCACATACTTGGAGAGATTTGGGAGAGGTTTCACATACTTGGAGAGATTTGGGAGAGATTTCAAATACTTGGAGAGATTTCACATTCTTAGAGAGATTTGGGAGAGATCTCACATGCTTGGGGAAATTTGGGAGAGATTTCACATACTTGGAGAGATTTGGGAGAGATTTAAACTTAGCCATTATTATCACATAATCTCGCAAATGCAAGGTTCGCGAACCCCTTTATGCTTCGTTAATGATCGTTTTAAGTCCCCGAAAGGGTCCTTAGTCGTGTTTTGATGCGGTTAACTCCCTTTTTAGGGTTTTTTTACATTGTTAACATATAGATTCTTCGAGACACTTGAATTTTTGACATAAAGATGCACATTTTTATACATAGAATAACTTTTTAACATATAAGTACTAGTAAAGTTTGACCGGTTTGACTTGTTGACTTTGACTTTGACTTTGACTTGAATTTGACGGTTGTCACATTATCCCCCCATTAGAAGGGATTTCGTCCCGAAATTTGCATTTGAGTGGGACATTAAGGGTTGGGGAATAGATGTGGGTATTTTTGCTCTATTTGGTCTTTGCGTTCCTAGGTGAACTCGGGTCCTTGTTTCATGATCTAACAAACCTTCACAACAGGGATGCGTCTTTGGTTTCATCGAGAGGTATCACAAGAGTCTCGTCGGACATACATTTCTTTAAATTTGACGCGCGAATGGTTGGATGTACATCATTAGGTTCTGGGGCAGTAGGAGTTTGTATACTACCGGGCCAATCCTAGCAAGGATTTCGAATGGTCCGCTATACCTTGGGTTTAGTTTCCCATGTTTACCGAAACATATCATTCCTCTCAATGGTGAGGCCTTCAGTAGAACTCGGTCACCAACTCGTAATTCTGAGGGTTTTCGTCGCTTATCTGCGTAGTTCCTTTGTCGGTTTCGAGATGCTTTCAGCCTTTCTCGAATTTATACTAAGTCGTAAGTAATAACTTCCCCTCGGAGCGCCGCATAGGGTCTGCTTTAGTGTTTCTCGTTTGATTAGGTCGGTAGGGAGCATATGGGTTCGGTTTACGATACTAGACATATTTGGATGGTAGAACGTTCATTCATACTCCTCGATAGCCTTGTCCCGAAGTTCATGGTAGGACTTGTACCTGGTCCATCTATCATTAACTTGTACATATAGGTCGTATGTAATTAGGGTTGGTAAGACGGTTGGATGGGTGACTCCGCCCCAAGTCCACAACCAGACAAGGAACAGGAAATAGGGCGGAAACACACATCCAATGTCCATAGAATCTTAATTATATATTATCCTCGCGTATACCCTTCGTAGTGATAGACTAACTGTATCCGTCTCAAGCTTCTGTGCTTGCTCTTGTCCTGTTATACGTGTGACATTCTCGAAGGGTGTACTAGGAATAAAAAGGTGCGGAAGGTATAATACTCCTCTGGTGAGTGTTTTGGGGTTTCGTAGCGAGAGATGACCCGGAGGTCCGTGTCGGATTTGCACTTTTGAGAGACGAAGGTTTTCGATATTCAGTGGGTTAGGCGAAGGGTCATTTCGTACCCATTTAATCGGGAAAGTGAGGACTATACCAATCGACATCGAATGACGACAACAGATCCTTTTAGTAACACATGTGTTAAGTTGTATTCGTACGAATCATTCGTTAGGGAGATAGAGTATCATGTGATTCTTGTTATTGTGCTCTGTTTTGATAGGTGTTATCGTTACTGCAAATGATTCATACCACAACAGCTAGCACTGGTAGTAAGTGTGTTCTGATAGCTAGTAATGATACTTTATATCATGATCCCCGACCGATCATTCTATGGTCGATCGGTATATGCAAGTCGTATGTAAATTGGTATTGATGAAACCGTCGAGTGAGTGGCTTTACCCTAATCCTACTACTAGACATGGAATAGGGGTTAAGACGGAATTATTTGCTTTAAGCTTGTAGTATTTTGATTATGATTAACCCTGATGTATTTACCAAGTTATCCCAGCTCACTGGTAATGATCCTAAGATCATATATAAGTGTCTTTGATTTGATTGAACGAGAGAGTATTTTAACTACTTTTTGATATACGGCAATTTTAGCAAACATACCAAATTCATTACAAACATATGGTACTTAAATGTTTTTGTTGTTGGAAACATTACAAAAGTCCTAATAAGGTTCCTTGTTGCTCCTGCTGGTTTGTTTGTCACGTTCCTACCGTTCCCCCATCATTCCTCTCAGTTGGACAGTCTCCCTTGAAGTGTCCCGTTTCACCGCATAGGTAGCATACTGGACTTGTACTGATGTTGGTGATTGAAGCGATGTGCTGGGTCTGTTTCCTGCAGAAGCGGACAGTATGTCCGTCCTTGTTGCATTTTTTACAGTGCATCACCCGGAAAACCCCATTGTGATGGTAGCTACACTTGATACACTTTGGAAGTGTTCCCATATATTGTCTGACCGGTGCTTGAGTGACAGACGTTGTGGCTAGTGTCGAGGCATGAGTCGGGACTGATGTTGTAATTACAGGGACAGGCACGGGTTGTTGTCTTTTAGCGCGTTTTTGAGATAGGTTGCACTTCTTTTTGTCCCAAAATTTTCGTTTCTTGTTCTTAGGTTTGTGGTATGAGGCGTCTCCGTGGGTAGACACCCGCTGATGTTCTTGTTTAATACTGCGGTTAGAATTGCCAACACCGCCTTCAACTCTGCTAGCGTTGTTAGTATTGAGTTGCGCCATGACGGCTGTCACGGCTGCCGTGACCGCAACTTGGAAAGTAGCAGAGTCTATTTGTAGGATTGCTGCATCGTTTGTTGGATGGTTACCTCCTTGTGAAGACATAACTCTGTTGCATGGGGAGAAACGATTTCGTGAGTAGGGATGATTCTAATTATACCCTTATCATTTATATACACATATATAAATTTCACACTTTACTGAGCTATTCTTGATGTTTCTGCTAACGTTCCGGAGACGGAGTTTATGGTAGTGGGTAG
The DNA here is from genome assembly GCF_052849685.1 of Lactuca virosa. Classification (NCBI taxonomy): domain Eukaryota; kingdom Viridiplantae; phylum Streptophyta; class Magnoliopsida; order Asterales; family Asteraceae; genus Lactuca; species Lactuca virosa. The sequence goes on from NC_136433.1 coordinate 272,220,493, forward strand.
AAGTAGGTTTTTTTACGGGCGTTAAGTTCATCCTAGGATTATGGTTGTCCAAACACACTTAGTTGGGGAGTTCTGATGGGATCCGGTGCATTAGTGCTGGTATGATCACACCCTATAGGTCTATGGAAAGGCACCTTTCAACCATGAGGTTTAAAAAGAAGAGATGATAATGAGTATTGAATAAGGGTTAATACGTCATGAGTTATCTCACTCAGTTTATCTTAGTTCTGAGTGTATTGCATTCCAATGTTTTTGGTGTCCTTTGAAAACAATTCATAATGAGAGTCTATATATAATAAACTTATGAATTCTTAGTAGTATTGCTCCCAATGAAATAATACGCATGCCCCTTTTATTTGTATGATTCTAGTATGTTTAGTTTTTAGAGAAAGGTTTTGAGCCTGATGCACGTCTACCCCACATTATTGCAAGGAAAAGTTTGGACCGCAAATAAATCTCTCGACTAATGTAATCACTAACTCGTGGGGTCGGGCCTACACATGGAGGGGAGTAACACCAACGCATACTCATAGGCCTAATCTACCAGGTCTTGTGAGTAAAATGAACTCTGCTCACGACAATTCGTCCCCAAATGGCGATTGTTGTTGCTGATGGCGACTCCGTCCCTTGATCAATACTGCCCAACGGGGCACATGTTCGATGTAGTCGAGGCGGTTTGCGAGAGCCCCGGGCTATGTAAGGAGAGTTGTCGACCTCTGGCTCCATCTTCGACTCTTTTTCCTCATCACCCACTAACTTTCCAGGTTCGGAAAGTAGGGTTCTCCCGGTAAGTAAGATCTTGTCATGGTGTCCGTGCGAGAATAGGGGTGAGGTAAGAGGCATATAATAATTATATTCCTAGAAATACTTATAGGGGTTTGATCCTCTTTAGTTATTTTTATGATGACATGGTGCAAACCAATTACATATCTAGGTTATATATAACTTTAGCGTATCCATTTAATGATTGCAGACCTACTAGCAAGAATCAGTATAGTTTTCACATAAGTTATACTACCACAAAATACTCCTATAGTATTTTTAAATGTTATGTTTGGTTGTTAACGATTTTTTGGTATGGGTGTTGGTAAGTTGATAGACTTGTTGTCCACTATGACCATCCCCCGGCATATACTAGTCACTTCTCGGACGAATATAGTTGATCAGGCTATATTCTTCCCAGACTTGATTGGATATCCCATGGCATATTCACATTGCACAACTCTTCTATTTTGAACTTTTGTGTTTTCCTTAGACGTGGCACTAAACCGGTATGCATATATGTACTTATACTTTTAACAAGAAACTATTTATTTCTAAAAGTATAGTTATTTGAAAATGTTTAATCAGAGACTTTAGTCCCAATGCATTTATAGTTTGTATATCTTATGTGGTTCGATATACTTAGTTCACTATAAACAATGCTCTGATACCAATCTGTCACACCCCCAAACCAAGGATGGCGGAAACGTCCGGGGGTGGAGGACTTCATGTATAGTATCACAACCACGAGTATAATAGTGCTCAAAGTAAATACAACCATCATAAATATAATTGAAAAAGTTATACAATAGTATGTGTTTACATGTTTCCAATCAATTACACTTATGATGACAAAAATGAAATGTTTGACGATTTAACGTCCCATCCTCAAAAGCGGTTGATTTCCTGTTTCACTGAATTCCTGAGAATACAAGTAGTTTGAAAAAGCATCAACAATTAAGTTGGTGAGTTCATAAGAGTTTTATTTGAGAAAGAATCCGTTTTCCTTGTAAAAAGCGATAGAGTATGATTTTATAAAATTCAATATTTTCTTTATTAAACGCGAAATGAACTCTCCTATGTTATGCAATAATGTACCCTCGAAAGACTTGTAGATTCCTTCTATAATCACCCAGTGTATATGAGTTATATAAAATTTAAGTTAAATAAACTGTCGAATATAATGGGTCTGCCCTAGGTCCACAACCAAACAAGGAACAACAAGTAAGGCGGGCCCACCAATTCTAAGTCGATTGTGACTAGATTTTTATATAACTCTAGCATATACACTTAGCAATTATAGCTGAAGTCTAACAATTCTAGATGAAATGTAGTTTTGATAGAAATATGTTTCCAAAGAAAATCCAATATTTTCCTTATAAAAGTCATGTAGTCTTAAATGTCAAGCCAGAGAATGTGTGTGTGTTTTGTACTTATAATGTTCATAATGGTAATGTGTTTCCAAAGAAAATCCAATATTTTTCCTTATAAAAAGTCGTGTAGTCTTAAATGTCAAGACAGAGAATATGTGTGTTTTGTACTTATAATGTTCATAATGGTAATGTGTTTCCAAAGAAAAGCCAATATTTTTCCTTATAAAAGTCATGTAGTCTTAAATGTCAAGACAGAGAATATGTGTGTGTTTTGTACTTATAATGTTCATAATGGTAATGTGTTTCCAAAGAAAATCCAATATTTTCCTTATAAAAAGTCATGTAGTCTTAAACGTCAAGACCGAGAATATACAAGTATTTTTCAATACTTAAAGTAATTCATGCAAGTTTAAATCGACATAAACTCGTTTGATTTAGAAGTAAAAATCCCTTTTTATTTTAGAATTTTTCCTGTAAACTTGAAAGATTGTTAACTCCCTATGTGAGTCGCTATAACCATACTACGACAGAATAACCTGTTGCGACGTTCTTCAGATGTCGGAATCGAAATGACATTTGTCACCCCGATCGGCCGATCGGACTTATGCAAGTAGCATGGGTGTAGGTTGTCAATCCCAATAAAGATCTATACACAATTATCACGCTCTCCCTACAAGAGACTCTGGTTATAACTAAATCAGGATTTTCTGTGGTACTTAAGAGTACCCCGAAGGAGAATGTCCCACAACTTATGTTAACTAGTTTACATATAGTTTTAAGTATAAAACCCCTTCCGTGGAGGAAGTGAAATCACCTTTTATAAAAATACATTTGTGATATAAATCCATAAACTATTACTATTATAGTTAATCAAGTAGTATATGAAAAACCCATTTGTTTTGAGAGTAAACCCTTTTCCATGTAGTATGCTTTTATCGAAAATTCATAAACTATACTTAATGTAGTTTATTATATGTGTTCGAAATGAATGGAGGAAAAACCTTAACATGAATGACTAATTTCTGTTTATGATGATAAACTAACAGGAATGCATCCAAAAATTGAGAAACTTATCGTTATGCACTTTGCTCAACATACTACAAAGTGTTGTTAATATGGTAAACTATGTAACTAGATTTTATCCTTTCTGTACTGTTTTGAAATCATCATATAAAAATCATACTAAGTCGGAAACTAACTCCGTAAACACTGAGAGTTTAGAAAATGTGTCTAGTTTATTCAAAATTTTTATTATGATTTTTAAAAGTCTCTAACTTATGTGAAAGTGTTCATAATCACAGACTGGTCCGAATTCGTTTCTGAAATGATAGGCGGTTTTGTAAAAATCACCATAAATCGTAGAAAAATCATATGGAGATGTGAAAGTAGTCATTTTGAAGTTATAAACCTGAACTACTTGCATATTATATAGTTTTGAAAAATATTAAGTTTAAGTTGGGTAAAACAGTTCGTGAACAGGTCACAATGTTTCTGTTGTAATCTGTCAAGTTAAATTTTGAATATGTTTTGGTGTTTTAACTTGTATTCCCCCCTGAAAACTGAAGAAAACTAAAAAATATAGGGGTATGAACTCACCTTGAGTGATTTCTCGAAGAGTGGAAGGTTGAAGATGATGAGTTTCAAGTCTAGAACACTTGATGAACACATGAAGTTTTTGGATGATCCTAAGAACGATTTCGTGTTAAGATATGAGTCGATGATCCAAGAGTGTTATGAAAACATGTAATAACACTTGAGTTAGAAGGAAATACTTACCAATAAGTGAATAAATGACTCAAGAATACATCAAAAGTGTGGCTGAAAGTTGAGAGAAAAGAGGCCCTTTTGATGGTTTAAGAAGTGTATAATGTTTGATGGTGAAGCAAATGATCAAGGAAATCCCAGACATTTCCTTATATGGAGGGTTGCTGGAGTAAGTGGCTAGGGTGAAGGGATGTTTTCCTTGGTTTGTGTGATGTGGATAAGGTTGGACCAATGAGAAAGTGACACATAGGAGGCAAGTGGGCACACTTGACCCACTTGTGGTGTAGAATACTCTTCTTATTGTAAAATAATGATTTATAATTAATAAATCCTTAAAAAATAATTAAAATAATAGTTCTGGGGGTTAAAAATGATAAAAATATGAATTTGGTGAAAAAATCCCGTCAAAAACGTCAAAAACGGGCTTAGGAGGCGAAAGTAGTCGAAAACCGGACAATAGGGACCGAACCTGCGAGGTTCGGCTCTTAGGAGTGTGGGAACCGAACGTAGTGATATGAGCTTATTTAGTCATATAAATCATTCATTATCTTATTAATTATTGTTGATTTTATATCATTTTATGGACAAAAGGTACTTAATTAGCTTAATATTTCAATTTCAGCAATAAAAGACATGTTCGGGTGAAAAAGGAAGAGGATTGAGTGATTGGAAGCTTGGAGATTGAAGACTGAAGAAAGAAGGATGTTATTGGACAGCTTGACCCCTCGTCAGTGTTTTGTCCATATCTCATGAACCGTAACTCCGATTGACGAGATTCAAAATGTTCTGAAAACTAGACACAGTTTCGGACGACTTTCGTGTTTTGAGAAAATGTTGATTCCAAGAGAACTCGACGAGTTGACCCAAAACTCGACGAGTTGGTCAGAATGTTCCCGATTCGAAGATGCCTTGCCGTACACGCTGTATACGCGGATTATTGAAAAAACTCGATGAGTTTGTGGTGAAAACTCATCGATTTGGCCCTGTTTTCAGAATTTATATATAGAAACACTTCTCATTCGAACCCTAACACTTTCTGGAGGCTAGCTGCGATTATTGAAGATCAGAAGGGTTCTTGGAGATTCAGTTTTCGAGATTGCAACATAAGAGACAATTTAGAAGAGAATCAAAGGCAAATAATCATTCTTCTTTTCTTAATCTTTGTTTTGAACCATGTTTGAATCATTAGATTTTGATTTTAGGTTATTACTTGCTGTAGATATGAGCTAAAAGCTTTTTACTTCTGTTTGGATGAGATAATCTTATGAACATGGTTTGATTGAGTGGTTGGATTAATATTAATTTGGTTATTTATCTTGTTAAGATTGTTAAAGATCCTCATGTATTGATGATAAATATTTTCTGTTAATAAGTGAGTTATTAAGTTGTATGAACATCTTCTTGATTACTTGATTCATATAATTTTGAGAATACAAGATTGTATGCCTAGGAATAGTGAACATGAAACTAGGGTTAACTAGAAAATATGTAAATCAATGTGTGAGCATGTGTGATGAACAACCACATATGAGTTGATTGAATTGAACAAATTTGATTAGCTATTATTACAAGTCTTACTTGATACGAACTGAACACTAGGAAACTTGTTAGTTTAATCAACTGGCCACTGTTTGAATTAACTTGTCTACTAAAGGATTGGTAATAGTGAACATGAACCCAATCATATTAGGAATCGGTAACCATTGACATATTGATCCATTGCACTTGCCACGAAATCAACCATAGGAATAAGTGAATCAAATCTAAACAGAAGTCTCTTTTATCATTGAATCTAGTTGTCCTTTCTTGTTCTTCTTAATTGTTAACTGTATTTTGTTTGAGTGTTAATTGATTGTTTAAGTTTCTAGTCTTGCAAAACTAGAGAAACCCCCTTTTATATTGTTTTATTTAGATAATATTAGCATTTATTTTAATTGTTTACCGTTCCCTGTGTTTGATACCCTACTTACGTGAACTAAACTACTAATCGATAGGTACACTGCCTTTTGTGTGTTTGTTTTTTTTTTGTTTAAGTTAGTAGGATTAAAACTAGTACGTTTCACACACATCAAGTAGGAAGGGAAGGCCGAAGGTCCGAAGTGGGGGGTGCGAGGTTCTCGCATGGGTCTGCTGAGCTTCGGTCTGCTGAGGCTTCGGTCCGAGAGGTTCCTGAAAAGTTCGGTTCTGACAAGTTCGGCTCCTAAGAGGTTCGGCTCTGACACTTTCGGTTCCGACACTTTCGGCTCCTAAGAGGAGTTTTGGTTCCTAAGAGGGGTTTCGGTTCCTAAAAGGGGTTTCAGTTCTATATGGCTGTTTTTCGAGAAATCTTTCCGTTTTGCGTGATTTTTGACCAAGTTAAGGGTCGGGATGACCCGGATGACTATAAAAAGTTCGAGAGAGATTTTGGGAGAGATTTCACATACTTGGAGAGATTTGGGAGAGGTTTCACATACTTGGAGAGATTTGGGAGAGGTTTCACATACTTGGAGAGATTTGGGAGAGATTTCACATACTTGGAGAGATTTCACATTCTTGGGGAGATTTCACATACTTGGAGAGATATGGGAGAGGTTTCACATACTTGGAGAGATTTGGGAGAGGTTTCACATACTTGGAGAGATTTGGGAGAGATTTCAAATACTTGGAGAGATTTCACATTCTTAGAGAGATTTGGGAGAGATTTCACATGCTTGGGGAGATTTGGGAGAGATTTCACATACTTGGAGAGATTTGGGAGAGATTTAAACTTAGCCATTATTATCGCATAATCTCGCAAATGCAAGGTTCGCGAACGCCGTTATGCTTCGTTAATGATCGTTTTAAGTCCCCGAAAGGGTCATTAGTCGTGTTTTGATGCGCTTAACTCCCTTTTTAGGGTTTTTTACATTGTTAACATATAGATTCTTCGAGACACTTGAATTTTTGACATAAAGATGCACATTTTTATACATAGAATAACTTTTTAACATATAAGTACTAGTAAAGTTTGACCGGTTTGACTTGTTAACTTTGACTTTGACTTTGACTTGAATTTGACGGTTGTCACATTATCCCCCCATTAGAAGGGATTTCGTCCCGAAATTTGCATTTGAGTGGGACATCAAGGGTTGGGGAATAGATGTGGGTATTTTTGCTCTATTTGGTCTTTGCATTCCTAGGTGAACTCGGGTCCTTGTTTCATGATCTAACAAACCTTCACAACAGGGATGCGTCTTTGGTTTCGTCGGGAGGTATCACAAGAGTCTCGTCGGACATACATTTCTTTAAATTTGACGCGCGAATGGTTGGATGTACATTATTAGGTTCTGGGGCAGTCGGAGTTTGTATACTACCGGGCTAATCCTAGCAAGGATTTCGAATGGTCCGCTATACCTTTGGTTTAGTTTCCCATGTTTACCAAAACATATCATTCCTCTCAATGGTGAGGCCTTCAGTAGAACTCAGTCACCAACCCGTAATTCTGAGGGTTTGCGTCGCTTATCTGCGTAGTTCCTTTGTCGGTTTCGAGATGCTTTCAGCCTTTCTCGAATTTATACTAAGTCGTAAGTAATAACTTCCCCTCGGAGCGCCGCATAGGGTCTGCTTTAGTGTTTCTCGTTTGATTAGGTCGGTAGGGAGCATATGGGTTCGGTTTACGATACTAGACATATTTGGATGGTAGAACGTTCATTCATACTCCTCGATAGCCTTGTCCCGAAGTTCATGGTAGGACTTGTACCTGGTCCATCTATCATTAACTTGTACATATAGGTCAACCCTCGGATAATATAGTTGATCAGGCTATATCTTCCCAGTTTTGACTATATGTCTACTTGTGCTGCCCAACAATCGTAATACTTTTGTTCTGTCCTAGTGACATCGATTTTAGTATGAATGCAGGCATGTATACTTAATTAAATATTTTATTATTTAAAAGTATTAACTCTTGGTTAGAGTATTTTAATCCCAATGTATTTATAGACTTTATATCTTTTATGGGTAGATATACTCAATTCACTATAAACAATGCTCTGATACCAATCTGTCACACCCCAAAACCAAGAACGGCGGAAATGTTCTGGGGCGGAGGACGTCATGTAAAGTATCACAACAATGCAAAGTAGTAAACAAGCAACAACATCATCCATTGCATTAATATTAGAATTTTAATACATGTGTGTTCTTTCATAATCTATGGCATGATAATAAGAAATTGAAATAAAAGACAAGTCTTGACCGCTCCGTCTTCTCAAAACCTGATCATCGTACCTGTCTACTGGTGACCTGAGAATACAAGTTATTTTGAAAGCGAGTATCAACTTTAAAGCTGGTGAGAACATAAGTATTTTAGTGTCATTGCTTTGTAAAACTCTAAAGAGAAAATTTATAATTGTTTATGAAAACTTGGTATAAGTATGATAAACCCTAGAAAATCTCATATTTCCTACTAGTATAAAAGGCAGTCTTCTACCAAGACCCAACTGTTTTGAATATTTGCACTTCTATAAAAAGTAGGTTTTTCCCCCTAATATAACTATTACTATCCAAAAGTAGCTATATTAAAACGTGTATGTGAATAAAATCACAAAGTAGCTGTAAATAGGGAAAATACTATTTTGCCTCAGCAGTGACACTGCTGGCTATAAAGTGAATAATAAACATAGACTCCAGGTGGTATCGAATGGACAATACGCCTCGAAAAGTCTGAATGAAAGTAGGGTAGACTCCAGGTGGTATCGATTGAACAATACGCCTCGAAAAGTCTATTTTGACCTTTAATTCTTAATTGGATAAATAAAGGGTTGAATGTGAACTCGTAGGTAACCATGCTGATTGACGGTCTAATAACTGATGACCCTCCAGGTCACACGTAGTATGGTGACATTTTGTCACCCTTGGGCCTAGTCGGCTCGGACTGTAGCTAGCAGTCGGGATGTGGGAGTGTCTGTCCCGTATAGATCTATACACATAATGCCCGCTCTCCCTCCAGGAGACTCTGGTTACAAGGTGATACCACTAAGAAGTGTCGTATCGAGAAGTAGTATGTCACATTCTATTTAAAGTATTTAAAATAATTGTATAGAATCATGAATGAACTGACTCTGGTGCGATTCCTTGTACTAGAAATAGTAAATAGTATCTCCTAACTATACCCATAATAGTTACTAGTAATATATGTATATGAATAATGGAAGTATACTTTTGCTACCCAAAGGTACTGAACTGACTGATAGAACTTTTATGTCTATTTATGTATGCATAATATATAACTAATATTTAGACGAACTTCGGACAAATAGTCGATGCCCTAAGGCCACATCCAAACAAGGAAAAGGAATTAAAGCGAGCTAGTAGTCCTAAGTCCTTTAAACATTACCTATATAACTATACATATAGAGGCATGCATTTGATAATATAAAAGTTTAAAAGAAGTTTTGTAAAACATTAGAAAAGTTTAATAACAAGAATTTATGACTTGATGTCAATTTATAAAACGATTTAAAAGCAGTTGTTTGATATAAACAGTTTAAAGTATAAGAAATCCCTTATTGGGAACATAGTTTAAAGTTCATGAAAACCTTTGTTTGAAACATCGATATAACAGGATTTGAAAGGAAAGGTGTAGTTTAGAAAACAAGTTTGATAAAGAGTTTAACGTGTAAATACATTCGAGGAAATCATTTTGAAGTAGTTTACTTGATAAAACAGCTAAAAGTGTAGTAAATTCATAGTTTGATAGTTATTAATCACATGCGATTGATATGATAACTATCATGATTCAACTTGTATCCCCCCCCCATAAAAGCATTTAAAAACATTTAAAAGGTTAATTAAGGGGTATGAACTCACCTGCCGTGAGTGCTTTGGATGGAAGTGCCGGATAGATTGTTAGGTGTCAAGTGAGGACTTGAACACACACACAGATCCTATGTAACATGTAGTGATACATAAATGTATCTAATTAGTTATTTAATCACTAATTAAGTAAGTAAAGACACACTAAATCAATGAATACACTTTGTTTCAAGTGCTAGGAGTGCTAAGGGTTGCATCTAAGGAGAGTATGGCCTCACCTTGGAGTTTACTCCTCAAATGGAAACCCTATATGTGTTTACGGTTGTTGGACCATTTCGCCCATGAGTTTACGGCCGTAAACTCATGGTAATGGTGAATTTGTGTGTTTCAAGGTCCTATATCTCACAAGGAAGGGTTCTAAGTTCGAATCAATGGCTTAGGAAGTGGTTAGGGCACAAAAGGACCCCTTATTGGAGTTTACGGTCCTTGGACCATCCTTGAGAGTTTACGGTCGTAAACACTTGGGTTTACGGTCGTAAGCCCATGAGTTTACGGCCGTAAACTCATGTATGCCTCAACCTTTTCGTGTTTTGGTGTTTCTAGCTCATGCATGCAAGTTTCTTGCCCTTTATCCAAGCATTTGAAGGTGTTAGGGGCATCAAAACACCATTTGGGGGTGTTTACGGTTTTGGGAGATCCCCAAACCGTAAACACATATGTTCTTGGGGATTTTGATGATTTTCCAAAGGATTAACAAGTATACTAAGTAAGTAACTAGATAGGAAGGGTACACTTACTTATATGAAGCTTGTAAGAGTGATTAGAGCCCAAAAACACTAGTGTGTGTTCTTGGTGTTTTGAAGAAGACTTGAAGATCTAAGTAAAAACCAAGAATCCATGGATGAAATGATGTATAAACACTAGATTAAGTGTTGTATGAACGAATCTAGGAAGGAAACACTTACATTTTGGCGGATTTGAAGAAATGAACTTATGATACTTGAGAGAAAAACTTGGTGTTCTTGAGGTGGGAAGTGGAAAACGAGGAAAAGGTGTGTAAACTCATGCTATATGCATGAGTTCTTGGGAAAATGGTGTTTACGGCCCAAACACCTCTTGTTTGGCCGTAAACACCTAGCTAAGGTGTTGATTGTTTTGTTTGCTACACATCACTAATACCGACATTTCCTTTTATTTAATCGTTTGACGACAAATAAAATAAAACACCCAAACGGACTTTATACCGGCTAAAATTTAGCAGAAAAGTATTTGACTTTTATTTGAAGTGTTCGACTGTAGAGTTTACGCGAATGAAAATTTCGGGTTGTCACATCATCCCCCCGTTAGAGGGAATTTCGTCCCGAAATTAGAGTTCAAGCGGCTAAGTTATTACAAAATAACTAAGTAAGAAGATGGGGATATTCCAACTTAAACTGATCCTCGCGCTCCCAAGTGAATTCCGGTCCTCGCTTGGCGTCCCAGCGAACCTTCGCTATCGGAACACGGCTTTGTTTCGTTCGTTTGACTTCTCGGTCCATGACCTCTACAGGTTCTTTCACGAAGTTGAGGCTCTCGTTGATCTCGATTTCGTCGAGTGGGATTTACAAGAGTCTCGTCGGATAGGCACATTTTCAAGTTCGAGACGTGGGAGGCAAGATGTACGTTACTGAGTTTGCGGGTAAGCTAAGTTTGTAAGCTACAGGGCCGATTCTTGCGAGAATCTCGAAAAGTCTTGCGTAACTTTTATGTCGGTCGCTAGAGGCTTTCAATCGTCCATTAATCGGAACGATCTTCTCTAATGATGCCCTCTAACTCTAGATCGTGAATTTCATAGGTAGCTTTGAGGGTTTCTAACTGATGGGAGGCTTAGGTAATGATCTAACCTCGTTACATCAAAACGCAACTGAGCCCTGGATTTGGAAGTGTCTACTTGAATTCTCTCTTCGCTAACTCTGCGACTCAGGAATTTGACCCTTCGAATCCAAACTCGCGTTTAAGAGAATTTCGCGTAGAGCTTCCCCGATCGATATGCTTCCAAGATCTGCTGATGATGTTGACTATGCTCCTCCTTACTACGAGGGTAGATAAGTATGTCATCGACGGAGACGATGACGAACTGATCCTAGTAAGGACGACACACCTTATCCATTAAATCTATGAATATTGCGTGTGCGTTAGTAAATCCGAACGGCATCACTACGAATTTGTAGTGCCCATAACGAGTTCAGAAGGCTGTCTTCTGAACATCCTCTCCTAGTACTCGTAATCGGTGGTAACCGGATCTTGGATCGACTTTTGAAAGGAAGACCGCCCTTTTTCAGTCGATCAAATAATTCGTTTCTGTTAGGCAAAGGGGCACTGCTTTTTGATGGTTAGCTTGTTGAGCTTCCTGTAATTGATGCATATACGAAGTGATCAGTCTTTCTTTTTGACGAATCAGACCGGAGTTTCCCCAGGGTGAGAAGCTTGGTCTTATAAAGCGCTTGTTGAGCGGTTCGTTAAGTTGATCAGACAGTCCTTGCATCAGTGCAGGTGCTAGACGATAGGGCGGTTTGGCTACTGAGGTAGCCCCTGGAACTAAGTCGATCCTAATTTCAACTTGGCGTTGTGGGGGGTAATCCTGGGAGTTTCCTGTTCTATCTGAATCTATTGTCTCGATCGGTGAGAAGGCATTTGATTGGATTCTTAGTTTATCCGCATGGCAGTACGATCACTCGTAGTCTTGGGCAGTCTCCGTCCTGAAGTTCATATTAGAAGTCATACATGGTTCATCAATCACAGTCCCTTCTATACGAGTCGTATATAATTAAGATTGAAAAGGTAGTCGAATAAATGATTCTTCTTTAAGTTCACATCCAAACAAGGAAAAGAAGTTAAAGCGGAATCATCAATTCTAAACCTTTAGAACCTTGATTATATACCACCCTTTCGTATACATTCTTCAACGATAGATAAACCGTAAGGGTCTTTGGATTGAACTTGACGTACTGTACGAGTGGTATTCCAGGGAGGTTTGCTGAAGTTTCTTCGGGAAGGATACGGAACATAAGGTACCCTATGCATGAGTACCTCGGAGTTCCGGAATGACGGCCTTGCTAGAAAGGCGATTACGGAGAAAGAGATGTACGCACGAACTGGTATTGTGAGGGTCGAATTGACTCAAGTGATCTGATAGTATCGGACTCACTTGGAAAATAAAGGCATTAGATTAGATCATAAAGGTGTTACAGACAAGAGACAACAGTGCAACTTTTAACAGAGTTACAGTACTTTGGATTAACTACAAGACTACTGCTGCGAACAAGGTATACTACAAAAGACAAGTATATGCAGCACGTGGGTCCCTTTGACTGACGGGATCTCGCAAAAGATAAGACTCGAGTTGCACTAGTTTTAAACAGTTTAAGAGTCTGTTACAACGAAACGCCTTAACTACTTTAACGTGGGTCCAGAGTAGCCTCTCCTGCGGCGGTGATCCTTAGTATCTTCCCGTCTGCGCCAGAGTTCTTTGTTATTGGACAATCCTTCTTGAGGTGCCCTATCTCACCGCATTGGTGGCATATCTGGCTAGTACTAGCATCAGTGGTGGAAGTGATGTGTCGAGTCAGAGTTATGTGGACACGGGTGTGTTCTTTGTTCATCTACTTTGAACATTTCCTTTTATAACGTCCGGTTTCACCACCACCATAGTAAGCCTGGTTGACTCCGATGTCAGGGGCTTGAGTGATGGTTCGTGTCAGTGCTCCACAGCTACGAGCATGGTGCCCTATTTTGTGGCAATTGCAGCATTGCATTTCATGGCAAGCCCCATTATGATGAAAGCTACACTTGTCACACTTCGGGAGTTTGCCTTCGTACGGTCTGATCGGCGCTGAAATGGCAGGGGTTGCCACTTGTTGCTGTGGGATGGCAAGTCTTTGGGATCGCTTGAGCTCCTTTTGGGCTTGGCGCTTTCGTTTCTTCTTCTCGGTTTTACGACTTTGCAAGTCCGTTACTATTGTCATTTGTTGGTTTCCCGGGTTGATACAACGATCGGAATGGTCAACCCCCTTGCTAGCCTTACTTGCGTTGTTAGCGCTGAGGTTTGCAAGGACAGCTGTCACTGTAGCTGTTACCGCGGCTTGGAATGTAGCGGCGTCGATATGAAGGATAGGGGTTTCGTTGCTCGGCTGGTTATCTCTGGGTGACGACATGATTCTGTTATTACAAAAGAAAACGAGTTAGTGAGTGATGATGTTTGAACCTAGATGTATTTCGACCATTCATGAAAGAATAGGAGTAAGTTCTCGAGGGTTTGACCTACATCCCTATGATGCAATCCTAGTAAAGAGTAGAAGTAAGTTCTTAGAATGGTTACAAGACAATTGGTATCCAAGCCTTTGACAAGGATTGGAAGGAATCCTTGAGCTAATTCACCGTAACTCATTAATCCGGCGAAGTGAGGGTTTAGATAAGATTCTAATGATAGCAAAACGAAAGTATTTGAACAAGGATCGGCACAGAATTTAGCTGACTGTCAATATCATTGACATTTAAGATGTAATACATTTGGGGAAAATGACCTTGGAGTAGGTCTTACATCATATCCGAAGTAGAAAAGTTTCGACAGCATAAAAGCCTAACTAAAAGTACTCACGGTACTGGGGTAGTTACATAGAACAGTGCTACTCGTAGCATAGGTAGGAAGACTATTCTTTCAACTAACGAAAGAAAGGTAGAATATCTCCTACTGGGGACGGTTATCCCTTGGGTGGACCCTTAGTTTAGCCAGCTGACGCTCCATATCCAGCAGGTACCTTTCGTACACCCTTTGGCGTACTCGGAGCTCTATGACTTCAGCTCGAGTTTCAGCTAGCTCTTGAAGTAGGGTCTCATGGTCTACTATGGATCTGTCACGAGCATCTTCCAGACGAATGGTGCGGAGGGTATGCATTCTCGCATTGGTGACAACTTCCGTGATTTGATGGAGAGCTGTCCTGCCTTGAATCTCATTTCGGGCCACTCTGCGGACCAGGATTGGCAAGACTCTGTCTGCTGAGCCCCCTTCGCTCAGGTCATAAAAACTTCGGTCTCCGTTGAATGGCATGGGCTGATCTTGCCCTTGGCTCCATGTTTCCAAACTTTCCACCCATGGAGGCGTCGGGCCTTGAAAAGCCGGACGAGGGTTAGGATTTGGATTGGGAGCCACCGGGGGAGGTTCTCAACTTCAGGCTCAGAGTCAGAACCAACTGCAAAGCCTTCAGCCTGGTGATCACCCACAAGGATTGGGTGATCATTTTCTGGCTCTGCTTCAAACCCTCCTTCATTACCTTGGTTAGGGAAGTACAAATTGCCGTGGGGATGGAATCCAGCCATATTATCTATGCGAGAAAAGGGATATAAGAAATAAGCACATAAGTAATTTATAGTAACACAAAATACTCCTATAGTATTTTAGGTTTATGTTTTATTGTTCTCATTGTGGTATTGTGGGTAAGTTTTTAGACTTATTGCAACCTCACAACCATACTCAGGCACATGCTAGTCAACCCTCGGATAATATAGTTGATCAGGCTATATCTTCCCAGTTTTGACTATATGTCTACTTGTGCTGCCCAACAATCGTAATACTTTTGTTCTGTCCTAGTGACATCGATTTTAGTATGAATGCAGGCATGTATACTTAATTAAATATTTTATTATTTAAAAGTATTAACTCTTGGTTAGAGTATTTTAATCCCAATGTATTTATAGACTGTATATCTTTTATGGGTAGATATACTCAATTCACTATAAACAATGCTCTGATACCAATCTGTCACACCCCAAAACCAAGAACGGCGGAAACGTTCTGGGGCGGAGGACGTCATGTAAGTATCACAACAATGCAAAGTAGTAAACAAGCAACAACATCATGCATTGCATTAATATTATAATTTTAATACATGTGTGTTCTTTCATAATCTATGGCATGATAATAAGAAATTGAAATAAAAGACAAGTCTTGACCGCTCCGTCTTCTCAAAACCTGATCATCATACCTGTCTACTGGTGACCTGAGAATACAAGTTATTTTGAAAGCGAGTATCAGCTTTAAAGCTGGTGAGAACATAAGTATTTTAGTGTCATTGCTTTATAAAACTGTAAAGAGAAAATTTATAATTGTTTATGAAAACTTGGTATAAGTATGATAAACCCTAGAAAATCCCATATTTCCTACTAGTATAAAAGGCAGTCTTCTACCAAGACCCAACTGTTTTGAATATTTGCACTTCTATAAAAAGTAGGTTTTTCCCCCTAATATAACTATTACTATCCAAAAGTAGCTATATTAAAACGTGTATGTGAATAAAATCACAAAGTAGCTGTAAATAGGGAAAATACTATTTTGCCTCAGCAGTGACACTGCTGGCTATAAAGTGAATAATAAACATAGACTCCAGGTGGTATCGAATGGACAATACGCCTCGAAAAGTCTGAATGAAAGTAGGGTAGACTCCAGGTGGTATCGATTGAACAATACGCCTCGAAAAGTCTATTTTGACCTTTAATTCTTAATTGGATAAATAAAGGGTTGAATGTGAACTCGTAGGTAACCATGCTGATTGACGGTCGAATAACTAATGACCCTCCAGGTCACACGTAGTATGGTGACATTTTGTCACCCGTGGGCCTAGTCGGCTCGGACTGTAGCTAGCAGTCGGGATGTGGGAGTGTCTGTCCCGTATAGATCTATACACATAATACCCGCTCTCCCTCCAGGAGACTCTGGTTACAAGGTGATACCACTAAGAAGTGTCGTCTCGAGAAGTAGTATGTCACATTCTATTTAAAGTATTTAAAATAATTGTATAGAATCATGAATGAACTGACTCTGGTGCGATTCCTTGTACTAGAAATAGTAAATAGTATCTCCTAACTATACCCATAATAGTTACTAGTAATATATGTATATGAATAATGGAAGTATACTTTTTCTACCCAAAGGTACTGAACTGACTGATAGAACTTTTATGTCTATATATGTATACATAATATATAACTAATATTTAGACGACCTTCGGACAAATAGCCGATGCCCTAAGGCCACATCCAAACAAGGAAAAGGAATTAAAGCGAGCTAGTAGTCCTAAGTCCTTTAAACATTACTTATATAACTATACATATAGAGGCATGCATTTGATAATATAAAAGTTGAAAAGAAGTTTTGTAAAACATTAGAAAAGTTTAATAACAAGAATTTATGACTTGATGTCAATTTATAAAACGATTTAAAAGCAGTTGTTTGATATAAACAGTTTAAAGTATAAGAAATCCCTTATTGGGAACATAGTTTGAAGTTCATGAAAACCTTTGTTTGAAACATCGATATAACAGGATTTGAAAGGAAAAGTGTAGTTTAGAAAACAAGTTTGATAAAGAGTTTAACGTGTAAATACATTCGAGGAAATCATTTTGAAGTAGTTTACTTGATAAAACAGCTAAAAGTGTAGTAAATTCATAGTTTGATAGTTATTAATCACATGCGATTGATATGATAACTATCATGATTCAACTTGTATCCCCCCCCCCCATAAAAGCATTTAAAAACATTTAAAAGGTTAATTAAGGGGTATGAACTCACCTGCCGTGAGTGCTTTGGATGGAAGTGCCGGATAGATTGTTAGGTGTCAAGTGAGGACTTGAACACACACACAGATCCTATGTAACATGTAGTGATACATAAATGTATCTAATTAGTTATTTAATCACTAATTAAGTAAGTAAAGACACACTAAATCAATGAATACACTTTGTTTCAAGTGCTAGGAGTGCTAAGGGTTGCATCTAAGGAGAGTATGGCCTCACCTTGGAGTTTACTCCTCAAATGGAAACCCTATATGTGTTTACGGTTGTTGGACCATTTCGCCCATGAGTTTACGGCCGTAAACTCATGGTAATGGTGAATTTGTGTGTTTCAAGGTCCTATATCTCACAAGGAAGGGTTCTAAGTTCGAATCAATGGCTTAGGAAGTGGTTAGGGCACAAAAGGACCCCTTATTGGAGTTTACGGTCCTTGGACCATCCTTGAGAGTTTACGGTCGTAAACACTTGGGTTTACGGTCGTAAGCCCATGAGTTTACGGCCGTAAACTCATGTATGCCTCAACCTTTTCGTGTTTTGGTGTTTCTAGCTCATGCATGCAAGTTTCTTGCCCTTTATCCAAGCATTTGAAGGTGTTAGGGGCATCAAAACACCATTTGGGGGTGTTTACGGTTTTGGGAGATCCCCAAACCGTAAACACATATGTTCTTGGGGATTTTGATGATTTTCCAAAGGATTAACAAGTATACTAAGTAAGTAACTAGATAGGAAGGGTACACTTACTTATATGAAGCTTGTAAGAGTGATTAGAGCCCAAAAACACTAGTGTGTGTTCTTGGTGTTTTGAAGAAGACTTGAAGATCTAAGTAAAAACCAAGAATCCATGGATGAAATGATGTATAAACACTAGATTAAGTGTTGTATGAACGAATCTAGGAAGGAAACACTTACATTTTGGCGGATTTGAAGAAATGAACTTATGATACTTGAGAGAAAAACTTGGTGTTCTTGAGGTGGGAAGTGGAAAACGAGGAAAAGGTGTGTAAACTCATGCTATATGCATGAGTTCTTGGGAAAATGGTGTTTACGGCCCAAACACCTCTTGTTTGGCCGTAAACACCTAGCTAAGGTGTTGATTGTTTTGTTTCCTACACATCACTAATAACGACATTTCTTTTTATTTAATCCTTTGACGAAAAATAAAATAAAACACCCAAACGGACTTTATACCGGCTAAAATTTAGCAGAAAAGTATTTGACTTTTATTTGAAGTGTTTGACTGTAGAGTTTACGCGAATGAAAATTTCGGGTTGTCACAAGTTGGCCTATGCGTTTCTTGCTCACGTGTCCAAGACGACAATGACATAATGATGTTGTATCCAAACTAGTGGAAGAATCGATACACAATACATTATTTCCTAGGTTATCTACAACCGACACAGTTTCATACACACCATCACAAGGTAATGCTTTAAAATAAAGAACATTATTAAAGAAAGCATTAATACCACCACTATCATTATCAAATGAAAAAGTAAAACCTTGTTTGTACAAACCATGAAAGGAAATAATATTTCTTGCCATTTCAGTCGAATAACAACATTTATTCAAATCTAATGTTAACCCACTACTTAGCAATAAAGAATAAACTCCAATCTTGGTGACAGGTGTAACTTTCCTATTTCCCATGATCAAGTTTATCTTCCCATGCTCCACATTCTCACTTCTTCTTAGTCCCTGCAAATCACAACATATGTGAATACTACAACCTGTATCAAGGACCCAAGAATTAGAATAAAGTGAGTTATTAGGAAATATGGTGTAAATACCTGCATGGTTGGGTTTTACTTTCCTATCCTTAACATCTTGCTGGTATTTTGGGCAATTTCGCTTCCAGTGTGACTTTTCATGACAATAGAAGCATTCAACCTCTTTAGGGTTAGCAGAAGGAGTGACGAAACCTTTCTTGGTTCCACTTGAAGAGGATCCATCAAGAGTCTTTCCCTTGGTACCCTTCGAAGGGATCTTCCTCTTCTTTCCTTTGCCTTGCCCGATTTCCAAGACAGGGGCCGCAGTAGGAGTAGGAGTAGTAACAACCGACTTACCTTTAAGACCACTTTCTGCGGTCTTCAGAAGTCGTTGAAGTTTGCTGAGTGTAACTTCCTCCTTGTTCTTGTGGTATGTCATGCGAAATTGATCATAACACGAAGGTAAGGAGTGCAAAATAATATCTATTGCCAACTCCTCTGGGAAGTTCACATTCAGTTTTAGCAAACAGTCCACATACCTTTTCGTTTTCTACATGTGGCCCGTGATGGGTTCACCATCCTTCATCCTGGTTGTTATCATGGAGGAGATGATCTCATATCTTGGTGCATCTCAAAAGGATAGTAGTACTCATAGGACTTTTGGAGCTCGGCTGTGATAGTGGCCAACATGATGCATGCCACTTTGGTAGCATCTCTTTCATGTGCCTGATATTTAGCGACCTCCTCAGGAGTAGCATTCGGCTCAAGTTCTTTAAGCTCCTTGTCGAGGACATATTCCTTGTCCTCATACCGAGTGACCATTCTGATGTTTCTGTTCCAATCCATAAAGTTGGATCCATCAAAGATGACTCTCCCACAAAGGTTCATGAGAGAGAAGGAGCCGGTAGGGTTTGAGCCAGAAGCAGCATTGTTGGAAGACATATGCAAAGAAGAGAGACAAGTTTAGATTAGATATAAAGGTAGTCCTTAATAAAACACCCAAATGTAATATTAAGGCTAGGACCCAACACAATGTTTTATAACTTAGAAGAGTGATGTCGTAATCCAAGGTATAAAATATTTGAAGGTAGGTGAATGACGATTCATCAATTTCCACCATGAAAAACGAAGTAAATTATTAGGTTTTAATTGGTTTTTGAAAACTCAAAGATTCTTTGAGATTCATTGAACTTTTCAATGGCATGTTTCAATCTCGAGTGTGCCCTTCAGGTTTTGTGACTGGGATGCCGAGGATCACAAAACAAGGTGTAAAGTAACCATGCAAATTACTTGGTACCCTCAATATTTACCCCTGAATCGATGTGCCGGTTAACCACACGCGCTCCATCGATACTATGATAAATATTAAGTTACCCTTTTCCTACCTTGTTAAGTCGAAGTTAGTGTGCCGGTTAACCACACACGCTCCACTAACGACTTAATGAAAGTGCAAACTGTAATTTCATGGGATAGCACCTTATTCACATTTTCCTAAAGTAACTAAGATTGGGAATTTGTAAAAACATTTAGTTACTTTATTTTTCATCATACTTTTAATGAAGATTTAGAAGTCCTTATCCTACCCGTTCGGCTAACGACCCTCCACCAGTCAAGGAAGCGGTGGGTGAGAGTGGACACCCATTAAGCTGCCATTTTATAGGCAACAACCTTATACCCCCCTTATAGACCGACTTCGTGAATGAGGCCTACTAACGGTAAAACGACTTGTTCTTATACATACATATATATATATATATATATATATTATTAACTTATAATATTATAAAGTATAAGGGTTGAATTTTAACTTTTAAAATTCTAAGGGTTGGAACTAAAGTTTTTTATAGTGACTTTACATGTTCCAAAACTTGACGGCAAGTTTTGTAACTTTGAAAACTTTTCATCTTTCATAACTTATGAGTTAATGATGTAATAAAATGAGTGACTTTTCATTTTATGTAACCTATGTGTTTCTTTAATGGACTTTAAAATAAAGACTTTTGGTAATCCATAACTTGAGGACAAATTATGGATTCCATTAAAACACATAAAGATCATGAATTAAACATTAAACAAGTAATTCCTATGATCTATCAAGAACTCATAAGAACATGAATATTCCTATCAAAATTTCATGAACATATGAACACATATAAACATGAAATTTTGATATTAGCCATTGTAAATGGATTAGAACAACCATCACACCAACTAAAACAAGTTTTATAACACCAAAACAGTTTAGGGTAATGTTTCTAGACCATTTCTAGCAGCAAAACTTGAAAATCTGCATTCAGGGGCTCCTACTCGTCGAGTGCAAGAGCCTACTCGTCGAGTAGGATGAATTTGGTCATGGACTCATCAAGTCCCCCCATGGACTCGGCGATTTCATGCTTCAGAGTGCAGAAAAACTGAGTTTTTCACAATTTTGCATCAAGTATCAAACAAACAAGCCTAGGCTCTGATACCACTGAAGGGATTTGAGCATTCAAACACTCCTATGGTGTACATGCAACCCTAGAAACCTTGGATCTATTGTTTATCTATGATACATGCAAAATTGTTTTTCCATGGTTCTTAACCTATCTAGCATACATGGGGAACTTTAAAACAAAAAAGTTAGTAGGAAATACATACCTTGTAGTAGTTAGGATTCCTTGAAAACCTTGTGAGCCTAGCACCTCAAGTGTGATGCCTCAAATGTCTCACACAACACCAAATACACTTGGAAAGACTTTGAGAGAAATGATACACTTCTTGAAATCGGCTAGCCGTCACTTGTATGCTTAGTGGCCAATTTTGGTGAATAACATGTAGCTTATATAGTGTGTTACAATCAGGATTACACCATGTAAACCCTAACTGTCATGACTTTTCATTTCCATGACCCATGGGTTCTATAACCACCATGGAGCATCCTATGGGTTTTAGCCCAACTTGATAATCCATGAAGCATTAGCCCACTATATAAGTATGGATGATTTACACAATCAACCCATATATTTAATTAGTCTTCTTTTGATCACTTAATTAATTCCAAATTAATTATTGATCAATACTAATTAAATAATACTATTAATATATTAGAACTTATAATATATTAATAAACCTTAAGTGTTATTTCTCTCATTTTATCTGTCCAAATGCATGATGCCATGCAACCCAAATGGACCATGCTAATCGGGTAAAGTACATTCGAAAAATAGTTATGAACTTAGACACCTAATCCAACAAGTAAGACCCCAGAGCTCTTGCTCAAGTTTCTGAATTTCACCCTGTAACAACCCGATATTTCGAATCAATGTAACGATCCAAAGTCGAGCTGGTAACCTATCTTAATATAATAGGAATAACGTCAAAAATGAAATGTTCGAAAACCTCAATGTGAATGTACTAAGTGGTAGATATCGTATCAAGTTTTTCAAAAATATAAAGAACACAAAAATCCAAGTTATAACGAAGAAGTTATGACCAATCAAAAATGCGCAACAAAACCGGCAAAACACTGTTAAGTGTAAAATACGAAATTTCAATAAAATACTTTTCAGCCTTAGGTATCTAAATTAAAGTCATAGATATCATTAAACCGTAAACGTACATAAAAATAACGCCTAAATCTGACTTCGTATGAGGAAGTTATGATTTTTCGAAGTTTTAGACATAGCAGTAGACAGCTAAAAACTCGAAATAGAGATCGAGCGACTTTTAGCCAACGCAACCTTGACGAGAATCTCTCTCAACAATAGTAGTACAACGGTAAAAAGACAGACAAAATCGGACGTCGAATGAAGAAGTTATGGATTTTTAACGGACTTTTCCAGTCCCGGCCTGTTAAAAATATAATATTAAAAGTAAAGTCAAAATTAGCCGACGGAGTCTAAACGAAAGTTGTAGAGCATAATCTCACCTACGCGTGCATATATAGAACGGCAAAATCGGAGCTCGTACGCGAACGTTATGGATTTTACAAGTTTGGGACACAAAATCTGAGGCTGTCAGGCAACTCACGACGTGAGCCAGAAGCTCACGACGTGAGTCTGTGATTGATGGGTTCCAGAGTTGGTAGCAGACGTCGCGTCCTTGGAAGTGGATAAGATCAAAACTCACGACGTGAGCAAGCCCATGCTCACGACGTGAGACCCCAAATTCAACGTTCCGAGTTTAATGCTCAATTCCTCTCTTCCTCGTGCTTATGCTCTGCGTTTAACCCCTCGAAGCCATCCCGGTTTGCATATCCAAGTCCCCAAGTAAGTGTTACGCTCCCGAGATTCCCGAGAATCCCGAGAAATCAGCTTTCTCCAGTCGAAGTTCTGCTCGATCTTTGTCTCACCTTCTTCAATCTACCAGGTGAGTTCATACCCCTATCACTAAGTTTTCAAATGCTTTTTAAATGCTTTTAAACGCTTTTAAGGGGGGAATACAAGTAAACACACGGTTAAACTCGTGTGAAACACAAATCTTTTGTTATACTTTTCATACTGTTGTTTTAACTATCTTATGAAATTATTATCATGCAAAACATCATACATCGCAACTTTACCCTCATGGGGTACACTATGTTTTATAAATAGAAATATGTTTATTTATATATATGCATACTACATCATACCAAGGGTAACCATTTCAACTATAACATCATGTTTATACAAGAAAATACAACTCGTTATTATGCCTTCGTTAACACTGTAGAAAGGGTAATCATTTCATACAAAAGGTTTTTCATCATATTACTCGTGAACTCGTTGTTAGCGATCATGTGATGTCATATGGCTTTGTTTGTACCAAACGAAAGTCCCCACCTATAACCAGAGTCTCCTGGAGGGAGAGCGTGACAAGTGTGTATAGATCTATACGGGGCTGACGACTCCGCACCCTGACTGTTAGCTACAGTCCACGGGGTGACAAATGTCAACATTAGGTACTGCGTCTAGTATGGTTATGAGGAACTCACAACACGCGGAAACAATGAATCATGCACGTAGTAATACATAACTAAATCATGCTCGGGGGGGGGGGGGGGGGGGGTTAATAACTATATTATAGGGTATTATCAGCATGTTCAGAATTCAGGATAAACACTACCACAACTAGTTTTATTTTAATAATAAAACTATACATTCCCAGTTTAAGTATGGCATATTTACTTACATTCATGGTCTTGGTTCATATAAGACTACACCTCGCTTTTAGGAAAATATAGGATTTTCCTGGTTCCAATACACTCATTTTGTACAATAACGATTTACAACATCATTCTTTTGAGCATGTCATAGTTGCTTACAGGTTACGGTCTTGGTCATTTGAGACTGCATTTCACTTTTAGGAAAATATAGGATTTTCCTGGTTCAAATACATACAATTTATACAACAATCATTTATACTCATTTCATACACTCATAAGAAAATATCGGATTTTCTGGAAAACGAACGTGAACTTTCGAATGGCTTACATTTTCTCAAAACACTACTTATGAACTCACCAACTTAAATGTTGACACTTTTTCTTTGAAATAACTTGTATTCTCAGGAAATCGCTAAACCAGGTTAGCAACTGCTTTTGGGGACTAATGCTCTGGCGTTAGTAATATCTTTTGGAACATCATATTGTATTTGACTTTTGAAACATGTAATACAACAATCATGTAAACTTTTCAAATATATGTTATGGTGGTGTGTACTTTCTTTACTATTCAATTGTTATGATACTGTACATGACGTCCTCCGCCCCCGAATGTTTCCGTCGTTCAGGTTTAGGGGTGTGACACACCCCGTGGGCAGTACTCCCGCATTTGCATGGTCTTCAAGTTCTCCCAACTTATGGAGTTATCCACTACCAAGGTTAGTGACTTAACATGGCCGTTCCACCATGTTAGGGCTCTGTCAGCAAAGGTACAGACAGTAAATTTGACTTTGCTACCCTCCGGGCAGGAGCAGATCTCGAAGATTGCCTCCATTTTCTCGATCCATTGTCTTAACGCCATCACTCCTCCAGTCTCGTTAAAGGTCTTGGGTTTAGCGTTAGAAAATTCCTTATAGGTACACTCTCGTAAGTGCCCGTGATTCTCACCGTGGTTGGGGGGATGTGCACCAGCTCCTGATCCACTTGCACCAGGGGTGTTTATTTGAGACATAGTAGCTGCAACAGCTGCCGTGACTGCCGCCTGAAACATGGCAGCATCAAATTGAGGAGGTGGTGGTGGAGGTGGTGTTGGCCCTTCATTAATATTGACACTCCTTGGGTTTCTCCATGGAGGCATCTTTTACTATAAAAGTTAAAAGATGAAAAGATGGTAAGATATCAAGAGTGAACATGAATATGATATCTCTGAACTAAAATATTTGGTTCAAAATGAATCTTATAAAGAATTGTTAATAGAAGTCTATTACAAGTATAACTTGTAAAAAGATGATATGAATTTGAGTGGTTATTTTTCAAAGAGTATGAAAATGCATGTCGATTGTATTGGTATATTAAGTACATATTGTCTGAAAAACTTGTCCTTAAAGAAGGTCTATAATATACCACAATACTGGGAAAATATTGACATTAACCGACCTACCGAAAATGAAATTTTCGCGGTCGTACTGAAAAACATGAAAAATAGCACCAAAACATATTCATAGATTTACACTATAACCAAAACTTATAAAATACAATATATCGTTTGGAAAGTTGGAACTATCTAAAGGTCTACAGTACACCAATTTATTGAAAATAGAACATTTAGCCGAAGTCCTAATCTATAACAAAATTGGAAGTAGAATAAACATTACTTGCATCGCGTACTGCGACGAGTACTAGACTCTGCTTCCTGGTGTTTGGTTTCCATTAGTTGTCTTTCCAAGGTAGTCTGATGCTCCCTTAATTCCCTTATTTATGTTAGGGCAGCATTCATTTGGTTTTGCAGTGCCTCAGTGTGGGTTTGCGATTCATCTTGAATTTCGTCCAGACGACGAATATATGCAGCGTTGATTTGTGTTGTTGCATTGACTTCCAGGATCCGGTTTATCGAAACCTTCGTCTGATCGGTTTGGTGAGATATGCGATGAACAATGACAGGCAGAGCCATGTCGGCTCATCCTCCATTACTGAGGTCGTAGAAATCTCGGCACATTCCATAGGGTGGGCGTTGGCCCTGCTGTCGGCTCCAGTGGTATATATTCTCTCCCCAAACAGGCGTTGGTCCTTGATAATCTTTCCTAACTGTGGGGGGTGGAATGGCTGGTGGGGGATTGATTACCGTGGGTTCTGTGTCGGTACCCTCTGAATCTTCATCTTCGTCTTCTTCTTCCTCTTCCACTTCTGGATCCTCTTCCATAATTTCTTTTGGATCCTCTTCCGGATCCTCTACTATCCACCCTTCGTTATCGTGGTTTGGAAAGTAAGGGTCACCTGGTAAATGAAATCTGGCCATTGTGTCTGTGCGAGAATAATGATAAGAGATATAGAATATAATTAGTAACGATAGATTGCAAATACAAGTTTTTACGAGAGAAAATTACAGTTAACAAGTAATGTATTATGTATGACTTGTTTTGGGTATTATTATAACTACAAAGTGTATACTAATTATATATAACTCAGGTATAATCGACCTTCGATTAAATGATCCGGCTCTAAATCCACAACCAAACAAGGAACAAGAAATTAAGCTAGATCATATATTCTAAGTCTATATAACTGTAATATACCCTTAATATTTACAGTTCTACCAACAACGGTTTTTTTTTGTTTTTACATGTTTGTTATTAGTATATGGTGCCTAAAATACTCCTATAGTATTTTAATCTTTATGTTCTGTTCTAGAGCTCTGCTGTATATGTTTAGTTGGTAAGTTTTAGACATGTCGCAACACTACCATCACTCCCAAACACATGTTAGTCATATCTCAAACAAATATAGTTGATCAGGATATATTCATTCCATATATGATTACATAACTGTCCAGGTTTGATTGCAGTGTCCAACATTCAAATACTTGTAAGTTCTTATGACTGTGATACTGTACTTGTAAGTATGAGTGTTACTATACTTCTTGTAAAAATACTCGAACTTTTAAAAAGTATACTTATAGTCAGAGCTCTTAGCCCCAATGTATTTATAGTTTGTATATACTTTTTATGAATTGATATACTGAGTTCAATATAAACAATGCTCTGATACCAATCTGTCACACCCCCAAACCAGACGGCGGAAATGCCCGGGGGTGGAGGACTTCATTTGTAGTATCACAACACATGCATCATAGTAATCAAAGTACAAACAACCATTGTATTTAAAGAGTATAAATATTTACATGTGTTCAATCATTGTATATTGAAACCAAAAATAGTTATACAAAAGAAGAAGATGTGACTTAAAATAGCTCCATCTTCTCAAAAGCTCAGGGAGTACCTGTCTGTTGATCCCCTGAGAATACAAGTAATTTGAAAAGAGAGTTACAACATAAAGTTGAGTGAGTGTATAAGTATTTATGTTTGAAAGTATGTTTTCTGTTTCTTGAATATGTAAACTGTTCCAGAAAATCCTATATTTTCTGCTGTATATGAAAAGTAGTTTTTATCACATAAAACTGTTCTATTTGTAAACGAATGTACTGTTATTGAATTCCTTTTTGTATAAACTGTATATGTGAGAGTGTGCCTGGCTTAACACATTGAATACTGAGATGTAATACTGTAAAAACGGTATCATGGTAAAATGGTACTTTTGAAAATGTACTTACGTTTAGTTAATTATACACTAACGTATTGTTAATATCTTTTAAATGAGTTATTATAACCATACTGAGAATAGATGGCCTGGCCCAACGCTTTGAAGGCGTTTAAAACTGTTGATAACAACTGTCACTCGTAGGCGTGTATGCCTGATTGTAGCCAACAATCTGAGTGCGGGGTTGTCTATCCCAATATAGATCTATACACACATTGTTTTGATCCCCGACTAGACATTTTGGTTATAATATCAGGACTTTAACTATGTTGTTTAAGGGACTGTTTGTTTTTCTAGAAAAACCTCTTCAAACCATTTTCTGTTGTGCGGCGCAGCACACGCGCAACACTTTCCCTCTCGAAGCAGTTTGTTTTTTGGAAGACTTCAGACTGCAAAACCTCTGCCCGTGTGCTGCGTGGCGCATCACTTGACTTGCCTCTTCAAACCTCTTCAGCTTTCAATTTTTTGAAGTGTTTTTTTAGAATTTTGGTATAACTTATTTTTTTAAAACTTTTATTTACGGATTTGATACAATTTATTATTATACAATTTTTTTTTTAGAATTTTGGTATAACTTACCGTTTCTGTTAATAATATTTTTATTTTCAGTTTCATATTTTTTAACGTGTGTAATTTTTTACGAACTTTGTAGACATCGTTTGCAATACTTTCTTAATTTTTTTTATTTTCTTTTTTATGTTTTTTAAAATTAGTTTTTTTTTCTAGAATAAAGCTGTTAGCTTCTTTTATCTTTTTGTAAGTTTTTTTTTTTAAAAAAGTTTTATATTTTTGTTTTTTTACATGTTCTTCTTAGTACTCTTTTAATGTTTTGAGACTAGATTTATTAAAATTTCGGTGTTGAGAACTATTTTAAGTTTATAAAATAAGTTTATTTAAATTTCAGTTTACTTCAGCAGTCTACAGATGTTAAAAAACAAACATGCTTCTTATTATGGGTTGCAGCCGTTTGTTCCACCTCTTCTGCTATAGAGGATTGCAGAGGTGGTCCGCAGAATTCATGAGTTTTTGCTTCGAAAAAACAAACAGCACCTAAATGAGCTAAACACCCTGAATCAAACGACTCATAAAAAGCATATAGACGTTACATGTATAATAGTTATGAAAACTCAATCGTTCTGAAATGAACAATTGATAGTATGCCATTGAATTAGTATTTGAAAGATGTATACTCTTGGTTAATTTTGAATCAAACTTTTTTCTTGTAAAACAGTGTATTTTAGTATATTTGAATCATGATTTAATTTTCTATGAATCATAAATTATACCTATTATAATTTATATGTACTTTCTGAATTGATATTAACTATTTATGAATGTAACCCCTTGCTCAACATGTTACAAAATGGTATCTGAATTGAACGAATTAACTTTTATATTTATACATATACAAATATATATATATATATATATATATATATATATATATATATATATATATATATATATATATATATAAGTAAAATTTAAATGACATTTGGACAAATAACCGTTACTTATAATCCCACATCCAAACAAGGAAAAGGAGCCAAAGTGAGCTATCAGTTCTAAGCCTTTTAAACTTTATATATATATATATATATATATATATATATATATATATATATATATATATATATATATATATATATATATATATGATTTCTGGGGAAAAATATAAGTTTAATAAACTATTTAAAGAAGTTTAATATTTTGAGATTCTTTTGATGACTTGATGTCATTTTAACACAATCTTTAAAACCATTAATTTGTAACACAAAATCTTTGTGTTAGACTTGTATTCCCCCCCCCCCCCCCTTAAAACAGTAAAATTTATGAAAATACGGGGGTATGAACTCACTTGGTAAGAGTGATGATTTGAAGAAAAACTAGGCTTTATGCGGGCAGCACTTCGACTGTAAAGATGTCAGCTTTTCGAGAATTTCGGAGCTTCGGGCTGTCGTCGGAACTTGGATACGTCATCGGGGCGTCGGGGTAGTATCGAGAGGCTTTAAAGTGAGAAAATATGGGAGAGAGGATAGAAAATGGCATCAAAATCCGAAGGCTTCGGTTTCTATTTATAGGAGGCTGAAGCCTCCCCGTACGCTGGGCGTAGCGTACGTGTCTAACCTAGCCGTTACGCGTCAGAGCTACTACATTGCATGGCTCGCATGCGAGGAAGGGGTGACGGAGGGTCGACGTGGCTGTCTCCTGACCTAGTTTCTGAGTACGCTGGGCGTACTCTTGTACGCGGGGCGTACTCCCTTTTTCCGAACTTCTAAAATTCATATCTTTTGCATAAGAGCTCCGTTTTTGACGTTCTTTATATACACGTGTAGGTGAGACTATGATCTACAACTTTCGTTTAGAATCCGTTGGCTAATTTTGAATTTACTTTTAAAGTTATATTTTTAACAGGCCGGGGTAGGAAAAGTCCGTTAAAAATTCATAACTTTTCCATCTGACGTTCGTTTTCGTCTGTCTTTTTATAGTTGTACTACTATTGATGAGATCTTCAATTCTCGTTTAGGTTGTGTCGGCTAAAAATCACTCGATCTTTATTTCGAGTTTTTAGATGTGTACTGCTTTGTCGAACCTTAGAAAAATCATAACTTCTTTATATGAAGTCAGATTTTGGCGTTCTTTTTATGGACACTCTCGGTTTAACGTATACTATAACTTTCATTTAAATAGTTAAAATTAAAAAGCATTTTATTGAAAGTTCACTTTTTACGTTAAACAGCGTTTTGCCGCTTTTGTCGTGGATTTTTGATAGGTCATAACTTCTTTGTTATAACTCAGAATTGGGTGTTCTTTATATTTTTGAAATCCTTGACACAATTTCTACCACTATGTTCATCCCAAACAAGTTTGTTTAACGTTTCATTTTTGAGGGTTGATATGTAAATGTATATAATATACAAAAATTTCCCTTTATTATATATATATATATATATATATATATATATATATATATATATATATGTACTATTACATAAAGTCGAAATAACAGATTGTTACACTATCCTACATAACCACAGACAGTCCCTTAGGTACTCCACCAAATGATAACCAGTAAGTACGGATAACATACAGATTCATCAGAGTACTATAGCATAACAACATTCTACATAACAGTATACCGATCTACATGTCACTACAGCATAACAACATACTCAATACCAGAATACATATCTAGCAGATCACTATAACATAGCAGCATACTTGATACCATAATACAGATCTAACATATCACCACAACCTATCAGCATACTCGATGCCAGAATACAGATCTAACTGGTCACTACAACATAGTGTCATACTAAGTAGCAACAATCTAAGGAATGCCTGACCGTATATAATCAGAGGTGAAATAGTCACCCGGACAAATGGTCCTACCCTAGAACCACAACCAAACAAGGAATAGGTAAGAGAGCCTAGATCAAGAGTCCTCAGTCTATCCAATATAATTATATACAGTCCCTATGAAATCCCACAACTAAGACATAACTGAAAACTAGTGGGCCGGAATTGGTGCCTTCGACCCACGGTACAATGAGGCGAAACTCATCTGAAAGGAAGAAACTCGTGAATATCGTGATCTGTTCCCTGCTACACTGCTTGCTCCCGCGGATCCACTAATCATTAGCGCCATATAAAATCTTAATCACCAATTCAAACCCTAAAGTTTGACCTAAATTCAAACTTGTTCAAAAGTCAACGAAGTCAACAAAAGTCAAGGTCCAAGGTCAAACTGTTCAAAAATCCATAAGTCAACTGAGTCAACCCAGTCAGGCCAACCCATTCGAGTCAACTCAGCTGAGTTGACACAGTGCACATACACGGGGTGTACTCCAGATGTACACGGGGCGTACTCCATCGTTGACCGCCGTCGGGGGCCTTGACCACGTACTCGTTGCGTACTCAAAATACGCAGGGCCTACTCCCAGATCTCCCAAACTTTATTAACTGCTTAATGTTATAAGTCCTTACGTCCAACTT
The DNA here is from genome assembly GCF_052849685.1 of Lactuca virosa. NCBI lineage: Eukaryota > Viridiplantae > Streptophyta > Magnoliopsida > Asterales > Asteraceae > Lactuca > Lactuca virosa. The sequence continues at coordinate 272,252,190 of NC_136433.1, forward strand.
TCATATCCAAGGCTAAAATAACCTCTAGAGACATAAGGTTTCCAACTTTATGACTTTACATGTCCATTAAGAGCTTAACTCAACATCTTAATCCATTAAGACCATATAAATGATGCATCGAGCAAAACCAACCACTTAGATCCCATTTTTATGACTTAAGACCCCTCCTAAGGTCTGAAAGGACAGCTTAATGGGTTAAGAACATGCTATGCTCATGAATCACCACATTTGGGACAAAAAGGAACCAAAAGCCAACCCAACACAAGATCTAAATGAAACTTCACCAAGTTTAGAACTTTATACCTCCAAATGATGCCAAAAGGTGTTGAGATTCTGGATCTAAAGAGCTTCACTCCTCCAATATGATCTCCACTCCTTTCCTTCTTCTTCAAAGGCACAAAACACCCACACTCAAGCTTATAAATGCTTCACAAGATGGCTTAGGGTTGCAAGAACATTCCAAGAGGATGAAGGCTAATGAGGTGAGGGGAAATGAGGCTATAATGGGGTTTAAATATGAGCCAAACCCTAAAAATTATGGTTTTCATGACTGACACATACGCTCTGTGCACAAATGTACGCCCAGTGTACTAGGGCGCACCCTCGTATGCTCAGCGTACACACGGACGCATGTCGTACTCCCCCAAAACCAAAATTATGTTAATGCCACTAGGGCCCTTATTGGACTGTTTCTTTTACTTAGGGTTAAAAATGCAACATAAAATAAATCATAGGGAAAAAATTAACAGTACCTCATTGTCACACCCCCGAACCAGACGGCGGAAACGTCCGAGGGCTCGTGTGACTTAAATTGAATACCATCACAATGATTATACATGAAACACAACATAAACTTCACCAAGCATTAATACATAACGATTTACATTGTTCACATCCAGTACATTGTTTAAATATTACATATCCATAGCATCAATTGTTTGAGAGTTTTCAAAACATAACATCCTAACAAACTTGATATTACCCTTCAACTTACCTGTTACCTGAGAATACAAGTTATTTTGAAGAAAACGTCAACATATGAAATGTTGGTGAGTTCATAAGCAGGGTTGTGATAAAAATGATTTGTGTAGTTTTTAAAACCCAGAAAATCCGATATTTTCTGAAAAGACAATTGTTTACCAAAGTGTGAAGATCCATAAGTTGGTGCATGAATGATTTCAAAACGTGTATAAATGGGAAGTTTTGTATTATAGCTATAGAAAAATAAAAGCGAGTGGTGCTGATTTCCAAGAAAAACCCAATGTTTTCCGATAACATAAAATATAATTGTTTTCAAATTGTTATACCGCCACACGAGTGATTTTGATTACTTTTCCTTGATTACTCGGATAGTATTGGATTTATTTAATTATGTGAGTCATTATAACCATGCATAATAATGACTAGTTCGTCTGTCTTGGCATCCTAATGTACGCCGGAATTGATCTTAAGATTTTGTCACCCTAGACTGGCCGAGTCTAACTGTAGCGAACAGCTGAGGTGTGAGGGAGTCACCCCCGTATAGATCTATACACAAACTCTCGCTCTCCTTCCAGGAGACTTTTATTATAACTACAGACTATGAACGACCCTTAGAGGTGTCGCCCGTTATTACTCACTTAATCCAAACGAAATTGATTACTATTGATTATCGACCTGCATTTGTTTACTTGAATTGAAGGTAAGCCTAACAAACGAGGAGAAGAGGATTACAAGGTCCTGTTAATTACGTGTGTTATTTAAGGCTGTTGGTTATACGAAGGACGCATTGGCCCATTTCATATTTGATTTAATTTGGACCTTACTAGCAATGCTAATGGGCAACCAAGGCCAAATAGCTTATATGCCATTGAGGGTCCCTTAAACATGTAATTGAGTCACCGGAGGCCCAATAAACATTTATTATTACTGTTAGGCCCAAAAGTCATGTCAATGGGCCATGAAGGCCCAATAAGCATGATTAGGATCTTTCAAGCCCAATTATTTGGATATTTACTTGTTTTAGGCATAGTATAATTGTTGGAAAGTTTGATTGAACGATTGTTATATTCGTATCGGCACGAGGCCGGTCGGTTGTTTATAACGATATTTGGAATTATACGTATATTCATCTTTCTATTTTCATGAGTTGTAGTTTGGTATTTTTGACTCAAATATCTTAAAAACAAAATAATTGGTTCAAAATGTTGGTTGGACCTTTTCAGCCCTTCTTTAATAAAAATAACAATTTTAGTCCCTTATTTTGAAAAAGAAACATTTTAGGCCCTTAAACCATTTTCTTGACATTTTTGACCCATAGACTTGTTTAAATGATGATTTTAGTTCAAAATTTGCTCTTTGGCAGTCTCAGCCCTTCCAGTAAGGAATTTTTCAGTTAAAACCCAAACTTTTCGCAACTTTTACAATTTTGGCCCAAAATCCAAATAGTTTACATTTTTTATCCTTGTTTGGAAAATAAATCAATTTAACCCCTGAATTGGTTTTGTTTACCCTTTTTACTCTCTGTTTTGAGAAGTTTATCATTTCAATCCCTTGAAAATTATGTTTTTCGCAATTTTGGGCTCAATGGGACGAAAAACCCAAAAATTGGCCCATTAAGCTACAAATTACATTTCTAACCCTTTAAAGAGTATGATATTCAAAAAAACATTTATTTTTACTGTTTTGACTCTTTTAGTCCTTAAGAAAACCGTAGAAGGCAACTCTCAACTCAACTTTTAATTGTTTGACAAATTTAGCCCAAAAATGAGTTTTATGTTGCATTTTGTTTATTATGACTTAAGCTAGGAAATTTTCTTGACTTGTTCAATAAAAGTATATTAGATCATGTTTTTTTCTTCTTTTGTGTCATAGATCTCGAGATTTCTTCCCTTTTTGTTACATATTTACCACATAAACACATAAAATCACACATACATACATGAAATCATACATAACATACACATACACATAGATCTACACATTTTACTTGTATTCTCCCCCATAAAACTTGTGAAAGCCGAAAAGAGAGGGGTATGAACTCACCTTTTCTTGTGGGTCTCGGTTTTGAAGAAGAAGTGAAAGAGTTTGATGCTATTTTCTAGGAGTAGGTTTCTAGGATGCTTTCATGGATGGATCTCGAACTTAGTAGGTTTCTAGGAGTATGATCACCAAAAACTTACTTAGAATGAGTGATCTAACATGAAGATGAAGTTATACAACTTAAGTGTGGTAGGACTTACCAAGAATTGATGATTTTTAATGATGAAACTCTTCTTGAAGATGTTCAAATTCTCGAAAATTTAAGAGAAGATGTAAGAGTGTTCTTGTGAGTGTTTGAGAGAATTTAGAAGAGTGTAGGTGTGTGTGATGGGTTCTCGGCCGAGGACAAGGAGAAGAAGAGGGAAGAGAGAGATAAGGTTGTGATGGATGCATGGAAACATGAGAATGGTGCATGGAAGTATGGAAGTTATTACATAGATGCCCATTATGTAATAAGGAGGTGGCTTACCCTCCTTATCTCTTTGATTTTTCATTTTTTTTTGTTTAGCACTTGGGCCGAGAATTAGAGAAGAGAGAAGAGAATTTGGGCCTTTTGTGCTTAAGTCCATATTATGGGCCCAATTTGATGGTTTTCGGCCCATTGGCCCTTTTAGAGTAATTCACGGCCCAATATTCTTCAAGTATGAGTTTTATGGCCCATTAGGGCTATTTAGATTTGTTATGGCCCAATAAGGCCCATTAAAGATAACCTAGTTCATTTTAGGCTTATAAGGCCCAAAATATTAAGTTTCATGCAAATGGGTCCAATTAGAGCCCATTTAAGAGTTCTAAGCCCAAAAAAGTCAAATTGGAAGCTTATTGGTCCATTAGGCCCAATAAGAAAATCCGATTCCAAAATAGACTTAAACCGGGATTTTTAGGGTTTCCAACCTTTTGTTGACTATTTGAATGTTTGTATAGAGTATTTGATGGAATTTGTGGTCATTGAATAAGCACCATACATGTTTTCAAGTTTTAGCTACAATGTTATCTTTGTTAAGGGTTTTACAAGGTATCAGAATTCCTGGTTGTGACACTCATCATCGGGATGTTACAATTCCCCCCCCCCCCCCACTTAACTTAGACTTCGTCCTTGAAGTCTGCTGCAACGAATACTTTAGATAATGCTCCCACATCTATTCATTGGCATCCCAAACAGAAGAACCGTCAGCTACGACATGCTCTATGACCAACTACTTCCTACTACGAGACAACTCGTGTATTTCCCGAACACAAGCACCTGATAGCCACTAAGGATCAGGACTCCTGACCAATCACTTCTGGCGAACCCTTCATCCGAGAACAAGGCAACTCCCTAATACGAGCCTCAGAAAGAAAATCATTGAAACAATTACGTACCATGCCAACATATCTGACAACTTACTAATTAATGAATCGAACTTCTAGTGAGAACCGCAGAGCTCCAGATTCTCAAAAACGCAACACCGAGTCAATTTCCATCAATATATTTCCCGAGGCCGGAAACCCATCAGATCTAGACTTCAAAATCCAATTTCCAGGACTGATACCCCTATAAACCCTTAACCGCTCACTTTATCCACACCACGTGGTTCATGAGTCTCCCGACTTCCAAACATGCACCAACCGCGTATGAACCCCTGACAGAAGGAATAATAAGTCGTGGTCATCTCCAAACCGTCAATCAACCACTATGTAGTTGTTTAAACTCAAATATTTTCCAGAATTACAACAACTGAAAATGCCCTTGATGCGAAACCAAAAAATTCAGCAACTGCGCGGAAGCCTTGAACTTGTAGAAATCCGACTAGGAACCCAACCTTCCATAAGGTCTTCCTACTGCTAGGTTCCAGTCTCCCCCACTTGAAATATGCTAGAACCTAACAACTTGATCCAAACCGCTGGTATCCAAATACACGGAAAATCTGAAACCGCAAGACATTCAAAAACCCCAATACACACAAAATCTGATGACAAAGACAATTAACTCATTCACACAAGCAATATAATTAACCAAGACCAACTAAGATACTTCCATTTAACTGATTATCCGAGATTACAACTGAACTTTAAAACATAAGCGGGATTTACACGTGAATATCAATACCAGCCCAAATGCTAAAAAGAAAAAATGCCAACTCAACTCTCGGTCCCTGGTACTCGGGCCGTCCCATGACGACCGTCGGGCAGCTGCCAAGCTAAGGGTGTAGGATCCAGCACCTTACCGAACACAAGAAAAGGACAACTAGCTCTAAAGTGTCCCTCCTAGCTGCAATCGAAATAAAATTGTGCACCCTACCTGCAATCCCTACCAAAATGGCCCTCCCCGCCACACTTGCGACACACAAGAGATTTGCACCTCCTTCCAATCGATCCCGAAATTTGGCCGGCGGGCTTGAAGCGCTTCGCCGTCAGCTGCGACTGCAACGGTGCCTGCCTCTATTCCCTCGCCTAGAGTTCCATCTCTATCTCCCGCTGCCTAGCCGCCTCCTACAAATCCACCAGTGAACCATAACGCTAAGTAGAAACAAACTGTCGAATATCCGTCTTGAGCATGCCTAAATACCGGGTCATATGAGCTTGCTCAGAAGTAGCAAACTCAAAGCAAAACATAGCTCTCTGTGTGAAACATCTTGTTGATCTCCGTCATCGACTCGGTCCTTTGTCTCGGATCCAAATTCTCCTGGGCCAGCCTCTCCCTTTCAACCAATGGAACATATCTCGAGCGTAACATCCCGGAGAACTGCTCCCAGACAATAGAAACAACCTCCTCACGAATGATCTCCTTAATCCGGTCCTTGGTCAAACCTAGCCCATCCTGGCCACATGCTCCAGCTCCTGATCCTGAACTTCCAATAGCTTCCATAGTTAAATATACCAAGAAAAGATCAGACATCACAATACAAATCTCAGCACGCCAGGCACTACTCTTATTTTACACTTAGTAGCCTCGAAATTCCTCCTGAATCTCATACGGATCCTGTGATTTGAGTAGTACGGGCCCATACTACCTTCCACACCTATCCGTAGTCGATTTAGATTTCCTCCCAAGGTCCTAAGTCACTGCACTAGACCACTCCTAGATATGCTAATACCACTTCCGCTATTAGCTACAACTGACTTCCTAGTTTCTCTTCCTACGATAAGCCACGCTCTCGCACCACCCGTTGCTTTTGTGCATGCTTGTTGTATACAACACGAACTCTGTCCTAAGTCCAAAACCAAATAAGGAACAAGAAGAAAGGTCAAGTCGATCATTCTAAGGCTATTCAATCCGACCATATACAACTAATCAACATACATGCAACAATCACAAATCAACTAGTATACATCAAACAAGCAACTACCTATATCACAAGGAATCACATAAATCATGCATTTCTATACAACAGTTTCTAAAAGAACCTTATACACTAGCATGCTTTTCTAATGATTCATATATATCATCAAAATCAAAGCTCAACAAACATAACCAGTATGGGTGTTTTGGGAACCACTCTCCTGTTCGGGCTCTGGCTGACTGTACATACTGCATCCTCCTGAAAAAGTTTTAGTTAAGCCAATAACCACGTTCCCAATCCCAAGCCAACAATGAAACAAAAACATGACAAGAGACCGAGCCCATGTCCTTATCCCAACCCTTTTATTACAATTTATTTCTTTTAAAGACATTTTCAAAAGTTATTGGATCCTAGTTTGAGACTAGATTCACACGAGTTTTCCTCCGTGCCTTCACCTTACAGTCGGCCCACACTGAGTATCTTGGCTTACAGCACAAAGCAGGACCGCCTCAACCCACCAACACCATATGTCGACATATAACAAACAAGGATCAAGTATGCACATAAAACAGTCAAACATCAATCATACAGCTCACTCCCGCCTACTAGTCCTCTCCCAGTATAGAGTCCCACTACCAGCTAACCTCCATGAAATGCATAACTATAAGTAGCCAGAGGTGAGATAGCCACCCAAACAGATAATCCTACTCTAGAGCCACAACCGAACAAGGAACCGACAAGAGAGCTTAGACCAAGAGTTCTCAGGCTATCTTACATAACCACAGACAGTCCCTAGGGGACTCCACCAAATGATAACTAGTAAGTACGGATAACATACAGATTCATCAGTGCACTATAGCATAGCAACAACCTACATACCAGGATACCGATCTACAGGTCACTACAGCATAACAACATACTCAATACCAAATACATATCTATCATATCACTAAAACATAGCAACATAGTCGACACCAGAATACAGATCTAACAGATCACCACAGCATATCAGCATACTCGATACCAAAATACAAATCCAACCGATCACTACAACACAGTGTCATACTAAGTTGCAATAATCTAAGGAATGCCTAATCATATATAATCAGAGGTGAGATAGTCACCCGGACAGATGATGCTATCCTAGAACCACAACCAAACAAGGAACATGTAAGAGAGCCTAAATCAAGAGTCCTCAGTCTATCCTACGTGATTATATACAGTCCCTATGACATCCCTCTACTAACAGATAACCGAAAACTAGTGGGCTGTCATTGGTTCCTTCTACCCACGGTACAATGAGGCGAAACTCACCTGATATGAAGAAACCCTAGAATATCACAATCCTTTCCCTACTACAATGCTTGCACCCACAAATCCACTAATCATTAGCGCCATATAAAATCTTAATCACCAATTCAAACCCTGAAGTTTGACTTAAAATCAAACTTGGTCAAAAGTCAACGAAGTCAACAAAAGTCAAGGTCCAAGGTCAAACTGATTAAAAATCCATAAGTCAACAGAGTCAACCCAGCCGAGTCAAATCAGCCGAGTTAACGTCGTGCACGTATGCGGGGCGTACTCCATCGTTGACCGTCATCGAGGGCCTTGACCACGTACGCACTGCGTACTCAGATTACGCAGGGCATACTTCCAGATCTCCCAAACTTTATTAAGTGCTTAATGTCATAAGTCCTTACGTCCAACTTTCAGATCAAAGGCTAAAATACCCTCTAGAGTCCTAATGTGTCCAACTTTATGACTTTACATGTCCATTAAGAGCTTAACTCAACATCTTAATCCATTAAGACCCTCTAAATGATGCATGGAGCAAAACTTACCACTTAGATCCCATTTTTATGACTTAAGACCCCTCCTAAGGTCTGAAAGGACAACTTAATGGGTCAAGGACATACTATGTTCATGAATCACCATATTTGGGACAAAAAGGAACCAAAAACCAACCCAACACAAGATCTAAATAAAACTTCACCAAGTTTAGAACTTTATGCTTCCAAATGATGCCAAAAGGTGGTGAGATTCTGGATCTAAAGAGCTTCACCCTCCAAGATGGTCTCCACTCCTTTCCATCTTCTTCAAAGGCATAAAACACCCATAATCAAGCTTAGAAATGCTTCACAACATGGATTAGGGTTGCAAGAACGTTCCAAGAGAATGGAGGCTGATGAGGTGAGAGGAAATGAGGCTATAATGGGGTTTAAATATGAGCCAAACGCTAAAAATTAGGGTTTGCATGACTGGCATGTATGTCCTGCGTACAATTGTACGCCAGTGTACTAGGGCGCGCTCTAGTACGCTCAACGTACACATGTACGCATGGCGTACTCCCCCAAACCCAAAATTACAGAAATGCCACTAGGGCCCTTGTTGCACTATTTCTTTTACTTAGGGTCTAAACTGCAACATAAAATAAATCATAGGGCCAAATTTAAAAAGTATCTCATCATCGGGATGTTACACTAAAAGTACCAAAATGACCGGTAAAATACAGGTTCATACCCTTTAAAGGCAAAAAAACATGATGAGCCATTTAAACCATTATACTAAAGATTGTTGGGCTACAGTGACAATAACCATTTATTTTTTTAGATTCAAAACGTTTGATAGTCTCTTAATTTTTTTCTTTTAATTGTTTAGTAGTCATTTTTAATTTTTAAGAGAAACAATTATATCTGAAAAAAAAAGAATGTGTTTCAAAAATGCTATAATTTTTTAGCAAACATTTTTCCATCTTTTCTTTCTATTTCACACGACCGTCTCCTTTTTCTCTCTTAGGGTGGACAGTGTCGTTACCGGCTCCGGCGGGTAGGCGGCGGTACCACCTAGGTGATGGCTCCGAGCGCGGAGGGTACCACTGGAAGAAGCTTCATGCAGGTTGTGGAACCGGCCTCTAACTTATACAATTTTTTTTTCCTTTTATACTATTAGAAATACTCTCTTCTACCATTTCAAAGTCAAACATCTTATTTTCAATTTCATTCAATTTTCCTCTTTAAATTTCCTTTTCATTTCATGGCAATTTTTTTTAGAAAATAGATGTTTTTCCTAGGTCAGTTGTATGTGTAGAATGGTCCAAAATTGAAGAAGCGACGTTGTTCAGAGCATACACTAACACATTCGAAAATAAATAAGTTAGTCAACATAGATCGTTATATTTTTGGCAATTCGTTATGGATCATTTTAAGCGGCAAGTTAAGGGGTCAGATAGCTCAAAACATCAAATTGCTCCGGATAAAAAGATATGCAGCGAAATGTGAAAGAGTTTAATATTATTTTCACCCACAAGATGAATAGACGAGAGACCCAAGTTTTCGACGAAGACGTTTTCAACGTAACAAAAAATGAGTATCGCGAAGACCATAAGATGAAAGATGTTCGTTACGAGATGACATGAAATATTTTAAAAAATCACTCTTCTTTTTTAGAATTTAGTATTTCTTTTAGTTTGTTGTTTGTCTTTTGTAGTATTTTTTATATTTGTTTTCATTTTAATTGTCGTTTTATGAAATAATGTATGTTTTATTGTAGTTTGGTTTTGTAATTAAATGTTATTTTATAATTTTTTTTGTTTTAAATTAGTAAAAGGTTATTTTAAAAAATAAAAAAATAATGTTGTTTTTGTTTTATTAATTAAAATAATAATAACCGTATGACAATTGGGTTGAATGAATTGAGAAAAATAAGTTTTCATATCCTGTGTATTGAAAATAATGTAAGAAGTAAAAAAATCTGATATGACAAATTGATTAAATGAGTTAGAGGAGTGGATAGCGTCCATCTTTGTTGTCTTCTCCATCTTTGTTGTCTTCTCCAACCTCTTAAAACTCTAAATCTTAAAAGTTATAAATTCAGATCTTTTTAAAAATAAAACTCTTAAAAATCTAAATATTAAAAGTTTTAGATTTTGTCAAACAACCATTTAAAATAAAAGGTGCGAGTGCCATAAAAAGTTTAAAGGGTATAATTATAAATGTTGTATAATAATTACTCCAATGAAAATTTATACAATTACAAAGTGTTGTATAATAATTACTGCAGTGAAAATTTATACAGTAAATATTGATACTATACAATTTTTTTACTTTGTTTAACGACGAAATATATATAAAGAAACAAGAATGATGGTATTTATTTGAGTAATAAAACCAATAGCATTGTTGTCTTTTGGTTGTGGAGGCTAGGGGTGTTTGCGGTGCGGTTTGGTGCGGTTTATACTCAAAACCGCAAACCGCACTGCATATGCGGTTTGTTATTTTCGGGAACCGCAGACCGCACCGCAAAGGTTATAAACCGCGTTATGCGGTGCGGTTTTGTGCGGGCGGTTTTGTGGTTTATGCGGTTTCATAAACATAAATATTAAATTTAGTTTTAAACATAATAAGTGTGGGGTGCTTTATATTCTATGAAGAAAAGATTAATTACCTATATAAGCATCTTCTTAATGCATAACATCAAAATATTTTACAATGTTTTAAAATTATAATACAAACTTATGGCACTGTAAACACATATTTTTGATATAGTTGGTTTCACATTTTGACTCATGTTTATCAATCACAATCTCATAAACATTATTAAGGGTATTAAAAGTGGTAAACATCTAGTGTGTGTGTGTATATATATATATATATATATATATATATATATATATATATATATATATATATATAGGGTGAGGTTCAATAGAGAACCATAATTAACCAAGGAACCAAAGAACCAATCTTTTTTTCTACTTTTAGAACTTATTTTTTATCAAAAAGAAAAACTAAAAATACAGAAATTCATAACTTTTTATCCTTTTTCCAATGATATCAAATTCGATTTTTTTTTACATCAAATTCACAATGTGAATCTTTGAAAATTCACAATGTGAATCCGGATTCACACGGTGAATCCGAAAAATATTTTTAGATTTTTTTTTGATAAAGAATAAGCTCTATAAATTGAAAAAAAGATTTGGTTCTTTGAAGAACCAATAATTATGGTTCTCTATTGAACTTTTCTATATATATATATATATATATATATATATATATATATATATATATATATATATATATATATATATATATATATGGTATGTTGCAGTGCGGTTTGAACCGCGGTTTAGTAACTATAAACCGCAAACCGCACCGCATAGTGCAGTTTATGAAAACTACAAACCGCACCACGAGCGTCCAAAACCGCATTATGCGGTGCGGTGTGGTGCAGTGTGGGCGGTTTATGCGGTTTGTGCGATTTGATGCACACCCCTAGTGGAGGCTAGTATATTGCATCGGCAATTTGACACATGGCTTCGATTTCATCTTGGTGTCTTTTTCAAATGTTTAAATAATGCTTTTCTAAAACTGTGTTTTTTTTATAATAAATAAAATAAGTTAAGAAGTTTATTTAATTGGTTGTCATTTATTTAAATAAATAAGAGTTTGTTTGTGTTAACAGAAGTTTGTTTTTGTATTAAGGTCTTTTTTTTTTTTTACAATAATCTCCACTGTTGATGATCATATACTAAAATGAAATGATTATATATAGTTTATTTATTTATTGTCATTTTTTGGATCTCTAGAATTTATATGAAAATAGTAAAGGTGGAGGGAGTAATTTCTCCCAACTCTTTTGTCACATAGACATAGATGTCACGTAACTTTGTTTCTTTTGCTTCTGTTTATCATATTTTTCAATCCATGAGACAAATAACTCATCTTTTTAAAACCGGTCCGTATACATCCTTCCACACATTCCGGTGGTTGAGTTGGCATCACAGTGTGCGGTGCACACAACTCCGACCCCCCTTTGGAGACTATGGTATCGTCGCCTCACCCGACCCAACTCCGTCCCCAATAAGTTTACTAGCAACACTATTTCCCGATGTAGCCTTTTAGCCCAACCATCTTTCAAACTTTTTCCCCGCTTCCCCCAAAACGTCCCAAATGTTGAATTTTTTCGGGAAACACAACTCGATCCCGAACCGGCAACCAAACCCGAACCGTTTACCGAAACCCAATTCGGCGTTGTTCGTGAAACATAAGCCGAACAATCCAACCCCAGACGATGCGGGACAGAAAAACCGTCAGTTTTGAGAAAAGAGAAGGCACCAACTCAACAATGGCAACCGAAGGAAGAGATGAAGTTAACCTAATCATGGGTCGACATTTATGAGGATTCACACACCGGAAATGCGCAAAAAGATAAGTACTTTTGGCGATGCATTATGGAGCAATTTCTTAGTGTCATGGGTTGTGGGTATACCGTACAAAACACCAATGCAATAGTAAGTTTTGACTGATGAACAAATTTGTTACCAAATTCAACAACATTTACAACAACTTGCTTACTCAACGGAAAAGCGGGGAAAGTGATCAACAGATTTCCAACCCAACGCTTAAAATATATTTTGTTGATACTAAAAATTCTTTCAAATTTATTGATGTGTGGAGATTTTTATCCGCGTCCCCGAAATGGGTAAAAGAGTACAGGGAAGATGAAGAAGGTGGTAAGAAAAAGAACAAAAGTTTCAAAGACTAGTTACACTACTTCATCGGATACACATTTTGGGTTTGATTTGAACAATGTGAATGAGCTCGAACTCGAAAATATAGTTCGACCGATAAGGCGAGATATGGCAAAAAAGAAAGGGTCTTCGTCTAATACATCGGGTGTCAGAAGAGGAGTTGACATCCAAAATGTCGATTCTAGTTTCGAAATTTATAATTTGAATTTCGAAACTCGTTTGAATTTTGAGAAAGAAAAATTGGATGAGAAAAAAAAAGCGTGAGAGCCGAAACAAAGAACTCGTGAGGAGACACAAAGGATGCATGGTATGAAAATTTTAATAAAACCATTCGATCATCTCACCGGCAACGAGTTTGATATGATTTTGAGGGCTAGAACGAAAATTATGAAAAAAATATTATAATTAGTCGTACTTTGTAGTCGTTTTATTCTAATCGTCATTTTATCTATGTAGTCGTTTAATTTAAATTATCGGTTTATCATTTTAATCGTTTTAATTAAAGTAATGAAGTATTTTCCTTTGATTAATTTTATAAAATTACATTTTTATTAAATTACATTCAATCAAAAAGAAAAAAAAATAAGTGTGGTAAAGTGTAGTATGACACCATCAGTTTTGTGGGGTGGAGAAAAACATGACATGACGATGATGTGACATTGTAATAGTACGATCAGTGTGGTATGATACCTATGACCTAAACCCTCTCAACTCACTCTTACCCTCTCAACTCACTCTTAATAAATAAGTACAAAAGCATAAAGAGGGATTAGTCTTGAAGCGTGTGTGTGTGTGTGTGTCTATATATATATATATATATATATATATATATATATATATATATAAAGAAAGAAAGAGGGACCAGGTTCAAAGCTTTAGTGAACCAAGGTGTGGTTTCTTAGATTCCCCCCCCCCCCTGCTACAGTACCCGTTTTTTGTTGATGGGTTGTTTTCAGTTGTCTATTTGTCATGATGTTTTCAAGAACGTTAAAGAGGGACCCAGTTGACATTTGAAATCACATAGCTAAGTGATTGTGTAGATCACAGCCAATGGAAACTCCTCTTCCTTGCAAACATGCCTTTGATCTAATAATTCCAAGTGTATTTTGAGATCAAGTTTCTATAATCTATCACACAGTTAGATATGTTTATTGCTAACAGATTGCTCTCTTTCCACACAAAAAAAAAAACTCACAATGGAAAGAACAGCAACTAACTTTCAATCCTTAACCAGACTAGAAATCAGCACCAACAACATCAACTAACATTGAATCTTATAAAAACAGCTTATTTTTTTCCGCACTCAGCTCTCAACAACAAGAAAGGGGGACATGATTACTGCTGAGTACTATCAGAAAATGACCGGATTTGCTGATACAATGGCAAATATCGGTCAACCAATGAATGATGAAAAAGTGATTGGGTATATGCTGGCAGGGCTAGGGCCCAGACATAGTGATTTGTTTACCGCAATTACCGTCCTGAGCAATGAGCGAAAGGTAACGTTACCTGAATTTTATTCCTACTTAATAGCACATGAAGCTCAAGCCGATGCCATAGGAAACACTGTTGAATTCACATCCTCTACTAACTCTGCTTCTCGACAAGAATCAAGCAACAACAACAATGCATCTCGTCGCAACAATGGCTATAATAATTTCAATCAGCGGGGCAGCTACAAAGGAGGAGGTGACCGTGGAAGAGGCCGTGGTCGTGGTCGAAACGATGGAAGACCACGCTGCCAGGTTTGTGGCATACCAGGTCATACAGCTCTCACTTGCAGAAACCGATTTAATCATGCTTATCAATCTGAAGACTATCATAGTGGGAACAGTGTGATGACAGGAAGACACAATCAAGATCCAAATTGGCTTTTAGATTGCGGAGCAACTGATCATCTGACCAGTGACCTAGATCGGCTTACTGTTCAAGATCGTTATCAAGGGAAAGATCAAGTGCAAGTAGCAAATGGTGTAGGTTTGTCTATTTCACACATTGGTCATTCAATAATTCCCGGTTTAAGTAGACCTCTTGTTCTCAAAAATGTTTTACATGTTCCTCATATTAGTAAACATCTTTTTTCTGTTCAAAGACTCGCTTCTGATAATCATGTTTTCATTGAACTTTACCCTAATGTTTTCTTTGTTAAGGACATAGCCACGAAGAAAATTCTTCTACTCGGTAGAAGCAAAGGAGGTCTTTATCCCATTCATGTAAGTCGTTTCAGAAGTCTTCAGCAGCATCACATTCTGTCAAGTGTCAAGGTCTCCACTCCTCAATGGCATAAGCGTCTGGGTCATCCCACTTCAACAATTGTCAAGACAATTTTGAATTCTAATAAATTAGGTCATTCTTTTCATAATGAGTCGGTTGTTTGTGATGCTTGTCAACGTGCTAAAAGTCATCAACTTCCTTATAATAATTTTGTTTGTGTTTCTAATTTTCCTCTTGAACTAGGGAATACTGATGTTTGGGGTCCTGCTCAAGTGTCCAGTGGAGGTTTTAAATATTATGTTAGTTTTTTGGATGACTATAGCCGATACACTTGGATTTATGTTATCAAACACAAATCTGGTGTTGAGCAAGTTTTTTACACTTTTCATAATCATGTAGAACGTCTCTTAAACACAAAAATTCGTTGTGTTCAATCTGATTCGGGCGGTGAGTATCATAAATTGCACCGATACTTTCAAAAAATAGGCATAGCCCATCGGGTCTCTTGTCCACATACATCTCCTCAAAACGGAGTGGCTGAAAGAAAACACTGACACATAGTCGAAACAGGTCTTGCTCTTTTAGCACATTCATATCTCCCCCTTCGTTTTTGGGATGAAGCCTTCTTGACGGCGTGTTATTTAATAAATCGCATGCCCAGTCGTACTATTGGTAATTCCACACCCATTACACGACTTTTAAAAATTCATCCTAATTATTCCTTTCTTCGTGTTTCTGGTTGTGCATGTTGGCCCAGCTTAAGAAAATATAATACACGTAAGCTCAATTTTCGATCGACTTTGTGTGTTTTCTTAGGGTATAGTTCTATCCATAAAGGTTACAAGTGTTTGGACAGAAGCACCGGTAGGATCTATATATCGCGTGATGTTGTCTTCGATGAGCATCGTTTCCCTTTTGCTTCCACTCCAAATTCCGTTATCTCATCTCCAGAAACTAATCATGTGTCCTTTCCACAAACTTAATCGGCAATTGTAAATGATCATATGCGAAATTAGGACTTGTCTCTTTTGTTAGCTAATGATTGTGATGCAGTTTCTATGACACCACTTCAAGACAAGACATCACCAACGCATGAATCATCTTTATTACCATGTATATCTCTGGAGCAGCCACATGTGTCGGTCTCACCTGACCAGCCAGCTCAGTTCATGCCAGTTCACTCACCAGCAGCACCGTCGACATCAAGCTCATCTCCTTCAGATCTAGAGTCATCCCCACTACAGCAGCCAGACGTTCAGTCACCAGCTGCAGCTATTTCTCCCATTCCTATGGCTGCCTTAGATGAGTCTCCTATTGGTGTTCGCACTCGAGGATAAGCTGGTAAGACGTTTCCAAAGAAATTTCTGGATGGAACTGTTCGATATGACCCCACCAAACGAGCCTTTGCAGCTATTACACCTACTTCTTACCGTGTGGCTATGAAAGACCATGTCTGGCTAACCGCCTTGAATTCTGAATTCTCGGCATTACAACAAAACAAAACATGGTCTCTTGTTCCCAGGCCCAAGGGTGTTAATATTGTTGGGTGTAAATGGGTGTTTAAATTGAAGCAAAATCCAGATGGCTCTACTGATAAGTATAAAGCTCGCTTGGTTGTGAGGGGTTTCACACAACAGTATGGGATTGATTATCAGGACACATTTAGTGTTGTTGTGAAACCTGCAATAATACGACTGGTCCTTTCTCTGGCTGTCTCACATGGTTGGCATCTAAGGCAAATAGATGTCAACAATGTTTTCCTTCATGGTTTCTTAGAAGAGGAGGTTTATATGCAACAACCACCCGACTTTGAGGATACTTTCACTCCTCATTATGTTTGTAAACTTCACAAGGCCCTCTACGGACTGAAGCAATCGCCAGGGGCTTGGTTCTCTCGTCTTCGTGACAAGCTACATCATTTTGGTTTCCACTCTTCTAAAGCTGACATGTCTCTTTTTATACTTATAAATGATGTAGTTTCCATTTATATGCTCGTATATGTTGATGATATTATCATTGTTGGCTCCTCCCAAGCAGCTATTGATAAGTTAATACGTGCTTTGGCTCTCTCGTTTCCTATCAAGGACCTTGGGCGATTGAAGTATTTCTTGGGAATTGAGGTCCTTCATAATTCAAGGGGATTAACTTCGCTACAGCGCAAATATGCTTCTGATTTACTTCATCGTATGAATATGGAGAATTATAAAGGTGTCTCAACTCCAATGTTACTCATAGATAAGATAGATCGACACTCTGGAAAATTCTTGAATGAAGAAGATACTTTCAAGTATAGAAGTATGGTTGAGGGCTTACAGTACCTTACCCTAACAAGACCAGATCTTTCTTTTCCTGTTAATAAGGTGTGTCAATATCTTTCTAAGACTACAGATTTTCATTGGGAAGCTGTAAAACAAATATTACGATATGTTAAAGACACGATGTCTACAGGGCTCCATATAAGAAGGTCCAGCTCCACATTGTTGAGTGTTTTTACTGATGCAGATTGGGATGGATGCCTGGATTCTAGAAGATCTACTGGAGGTTTTGCAGTGTTTTTAGGGCCTAATCTAATTTCATGGAGCTCACGAAAACAACCAACTGTGTCACGATCTAGTACAGAAGCAGAATACAAGGCATTGGCAAATGGAACTGCAGAATCAACCTGGATACAATATTTACTTAAAGAGTAGAGAGTTTGTCAGACACGAGCACCAGTTCTTTGGTGTGACAACTTGGGAACTACTTATTTGACAGCAAATCCGGTGTTTCATGCTCGAACCAAGCATATAGAAGTTGATTTCCATTTTGTTAGAGAGAAGGTAGCGATGGGGGTGTTAGATGTTCATTTCATATCTTCAAATGATCAAGGTGCTGATGGACTCACAAAGCCTACAACACGGAGCACGTTGGACAAATTGCGTTAGAATTTTAACCGAGTAACAGTCAAGATTGAGGGGGAATGTAAAGATAAGAAACATGATAGTTAGTTTGTTTTTAAATACAAGATAAATATTGTTGTATTTTCAGATCCATATAATTAGGATCTTCAGTTGTAATTATGTTTTATATAATGAAAGCTAACCCTCAGGGTAATTTACGCCAAATACAAGATTCTTCTCTCCCCCTTGGCTTCTTTTTTTGTTGGCCAATTTAATAAAAAAATTAGGTCAAATTAAGAAAAACAATAAAATGCACCCTAATTTCTAAAGGGAATGGCTATCAACATAACTTATGAAAATAACTTGCACACAAATTTTTTTTTATTACCATGGTTACAACTATTCTTTGCCGCAAAACCATCTAATAACCATGCATATCTATTGTATGTTCCTAGAAATATAATAAATTCCGGAATGAACTGTTGTCGAGAAAAACTATTCATCACTCGTCGCTTAGCGCGGGTAAATGACTTCTCACGGGAAAATAATCCCACAAGGAAAATAATTCTACAGTACGAAATAACATAAAAACAGATTGATTCTCATTAAAAAAACAAAAAAAGAATTCTTCTATTCAAATATATATATATATATATATATATATATATATATATATATATATATATATATATAAAGAAAGAGAGACCAGGTTCAAAACTTTAGTGAACCAAAGAAACTCCACCATTCTGAAATCTTCCTCCATACAACCTTCGGCATGGAGGTATCCACGGTACCTTTGGTACCACTCCCTATTTTATGCTCCATACAATGCAACTAACACGATAGTTACTTCCAAATGGGATAAATGACCGGTGCAATTGTGCAAGAAATGTTCAATCGTCTCAATGTTTTTCGAAACTTGTTACTTATATTTTTTTCTGTATATAACTGTGTTTGTATATATAGTTTTATCTAGGTGTTAATTATTTACTTGATTTAACAAATGAAATGGGTTTTCGGTCGCTCACTGCGACTCTCTATTTTTTGCAAGGATCGCTTTTTGGACAATATGTTAAGACACAAAAATATGTCAAAAATATGTCGTATACATCTCAGGGCCAGCTTCTAAGCTTCTTATTAAAACCTCCAAAACTTGAACACCAAATTACCACATACATCTCATGGATAAGCCACTAGATGGTTGGTTCAAGATTTAACAAATACATTCTTCAATTTATAGACTTTTTAATAAAAGAAGACGAAACTGCACAAATGGTCCCTGTAGTATGTCGAAAAATGTCACTTTGGTCCAAAAAAGTTTGCATTAGCGCCAGTGGTCCGAAACTTTCATTTTGTTGCGTCTTTGGTCCAATTTGTTCTGATTATTTTCAAAATGACGGATCTACCCCTACCCCTGTTAATATGATTTGCTTTTTTTCTTATTTGTTTTTCTGATTTTCTAATTTAAAAAAAAACAAAAAAATAAAAATTAATAATAAAATAAAACTCTCTCTCTCTCTCTCTCTCTCTCTCTGTGAAAGTCAACTTTCCACAGCCACAGATTTCGGCCACCACCGGGCCCCTTTCCACACCCATTCACTTTCTCCGCCGATTACGACCAGATACAGAGTAACCGGAGCCGCTGGAACGGACTCCGACCACCACAGTAGATCGTCGTCGCCGCCTTGCTACTCATCGCCACCGCCTTGCTGCTCATCGCCGATTCCGACCAGATTCAGAGGGGGGTAGGGCTGAGTTCTGAACAAAAGATTCTCTCAGGTCCGATGGCTCTCCAGATCACAAAAGCATCAAATATAACTTTGAATTTGGGGGATGTCCATGGAATTTCGGGATGAAGCCCCGCGAAATTCATCATCCCTACAACTAGGGTTCCGACGAGCTTAGTAGTGAGCATGCATCGAGGTGGGATCTTCATGTGGTGTCAAGAGGTTGGTGGTGTCTGATGGGATTCCACAACATGGGCGATGGATCCCACAACAACGGCGACGGAGGGCGGCGATGGCAGCCCTGCTGCTTTTGTTTTCTTGTTCCGACGGGTTTGACGAGAGGGAAGGAGAAGGAAAGGGTTGTGAGTGGTGGGTTGATCGGCGATGACATGAGGGTAGATGGGTGGTGGCAGCGGTATGTTCCGGTGGTCCCTGGTGGTTTTCTGGTGGCCTCACTATCGGTGGTTTTTAGCCGCCCTCAGTGGTGGTGTTTTTCGTCGACAGTGGGTGGCAACCCATTGCTGGTTTGTCTTGCTTCAGTTAGCAGAAAACGAGAGAGAGAGAGAGAGAGAGAGAGAGAGAGAGAGAGAGAGAGAGAGAGAGAGAGAGAGAGAGAGAGAGTTTTATTTTTATTTCTTGTTTTAGAGAGTGAGATTTATTTTTGTTTTTTTTTTAAATTAGAAAATCAGAAAAACAAATAAGAAAAAAGAGAAAATCATATTAACATGAGTAGATCCGTCATTTTGAAAATAATCAGAACAGATTGGACCAAAGACGCAACAAAATGAAAGTTTTGAACCATTGGTGCTAGTCCAAACCTTTTTTTGACCAAAGTAACATTTTTCAACATACCACACATACCATTTGTGAAGTTTTGTCTTAAAAAAATTCTTTTACGTATCAACTAAGTTGCATACTTCTATCGTGTTGAACTTTATCTATTCATGGATCTGGTCCTTCACAGTAAATGTTAGGTGAAACCTTTCTCCATTTTCTCTTTTTTAATATTTTTAAAAGTTTTGAAATAGTCAATTGAAGATATTATATTATATTGTGACGACTTTGTTACTTTATCTATGGATTAAAGTTTCATTTTGATACTCCTCCAACACATGTTTTTTTAATAATTCATTTATTTTAAAATCATCAGAACTATTTTATTTTTTATTAATATTTATTTTTTATTGAATATTTATTACCGTTTAAATGTTGATTTTTATTAGCAATTAATATATATTAAATAGTAAATTAATATCTAAGTATATTTAACCGTTTATTCTTTAATTTTAATTCATGTTATTTTTTATTTATATTTTAATTTTAAATATTTGTTATGTATTTATTAATTAAATTTTTTTATTAAATATTAAATGACAATTTCATGTATTAAATATAAATTTTAACCATTTATTTTTTAATTTTAATTAATATTATTTTTTATTTATATTTTAGTTTTAAATATTTGTTATGTATTTATTAATTAAATATTTCTATTAAATATTAAGTGACAATTTCATGTATTAAATATAAATTTTATATCGGTTATATAATATTTTTAGTCTTTTTTAATTTTATAACAATGACATATTAACTTTTCCGTATTTTATGTATATAAAATAAAAATCTGTTTTAATTGTATTTATATTTTTGTTTGTTTGCGATATTTTAGATATAATATATGTTTACAAATGATTTATTAAATGAGAGAGTTTCATAAAACATTTTATATAGATGATGTTAGATTAGTAAATTAAAAAAAACAACTATTAAAAGAAGTTAACTATTGAAGATGTTATTTATTTAAAGATTAAAATTAATAAAATGAATTAATAATATTTTAAATCGTAATATAAATTAACTAAGTTTCTTCATTTAATACTAGGTTATAACCCGTGGAAACCACAGTCTATATATTCAAAATATTTAAATAGATAAAAAAATAATAAATATAAAAAAACCAAGATATTATCGATTGTAAGTAATTACGAATTAAATTGTTAAGCAAAATATACATAATAATGTTATTAGGATATGATTTTGTATTTTCAAAATTTGAATTGAATTTGATTTGATAAAAAAAAGGAAATAATAAAAATCATTAAAAAAAAGTCACGTGTCAAAGAGACATTCTAAAAAATTGACACGTGTCATTTTTAGGTATCATTTATTAGAAGAGGTAGATGTTTTCTTATGGCGCACAAGGTACACCCCCAAACCCTTCCAATTTTTACACTTAAAGCATAACTTGTTAATTGTATTCCTCATAATCTATACCATAAGTAATTCATACTTTGCAACCCTTCTAATCAACATAATTTTTCCATTTCAAAATGTAAAAACGTTTACTAACTTAAAATTAAATAAATAAAACTAAAATTAAAAATAATATTTCATTAAAAACACTAGTAATTTAAAACCTAAAACGAATTCTAAAATCCCCAACCATGAATTTGTGCTAGTTCCCGCTTGTGAGCGAACACTATATTCATCATCCATTCAATTACATGATAATGCGATTGAATAAAGAATTGCAAATATTTTTCAATCCGTCTTTCTTTCAGAACGTGTAACTCCTCCAAAATTAGTTATGTTAGCATTTCCTCTTCCAGTATAAATAAATTATTAGTACGGTATTGTTTTTTCTCTATGCATCTTTGTTGTTTGTTTGGGCAAGATAACCAATTTTATTCGACGGGGTTTTGATATCATCATGCGATGAGGATGCTGATAGTTTATACATCTTTCTTTCCTTTATGTTGTTGCAATCCTAGTTACACAAACACAATTATAGTTGCATGTGTGGTTCTTTTTAACAAGAAACTTTGCAACATCAAACTCACCAACCTCCTTGTTAAAGTTAGATGAAAATGGGGCGCCTGGAGAGGTTGTGCACGTTTTATAGTCAGATTATTAGATCCTGTTTTTTGTGAAGAATGTGGGTTATTGTCATCCATTATGCTAACATTTAGCCATTTTCGCATGGTGTTTTAGAATATCTCATCTTTCCGTATGTGGAGAAGCTTTCAATTCGTAGACTTTACAATACTCACTTTATGGCGACTTTAAAACATCGACTTTATGGCGACTTTACGATACTCACTTTATGGCGACTTTAAAACATCCATTGGTAAATTGTTGACCTTGGAAAGTTCCGTTGGAAGTAGGTAGGGAAGAAGCTTCATCTTCTCCGTAAAACTAGTAGCGTACTTGGTGACACTCAATCTTCCCTTTTTCAGATTCTGGAACTCATTGTTGATTTCTAGAAGATCCTCCTCAGAGCAGTATTGCATCTTTAGTTGCACCACAAAATCTTCCCAAGACATCTTGCTAGCTTCTCCCTTGGGCATCGAACCAGCTAGTAGCTTCCACCAGTTCAACACTCCAGAATTTAACAGAGGGATCGCGAGAGCGGTCTTCTGTCTGTTGCTGCATTCGCAACTCTCAAACATTGCCTCCATTTTGGAGATCCAGTCCATAACTTCCACTGGTGTTGGGCTTCCAGATAGACACGGTGGTTTGGATGCCATGAAGTCCTTGTACTTGCATCCACGTCCGTCATTTCCTCCATCCTGGTTGTTTTGCCTAACAATCGGTGGGTCGGCTTGACCAATAATCCCACTGAAGTTTCCTCCTTCTGACTGCCTTCCATTCACTTCGGGCTCTTCTACTTGTATCGAAAGTTCTTCACGATTCTGTCGAAGCAGACGTCTAGTTTCTTCCATCTGACGATCCAACATCGTTTGAATCATCAATTGTACTCCATCCATTGTCATCGGCTCAGGTGTTGCTGCTGCAACAACTACTTGCTCAATCACAGGTGGTTGATTCCTGTTTTCGTTTACGTTTCCAGCTCCACTCCTGGTTCTTGCCATTTTTGATCTATACATCGAATAAGGCGAATTTAGATCCTCATTCAGGGTACATATTTAAATCATCCATACCTCTCCGAAACGTTTACATGCTAGTTCTAATACCGTAGTCATACGCTTAGAATCCTAAACACATAAGGTTCCCAGATCTGGTCGGCAACAGACCATAGATCCGAACAAATAGTATCATATATGGCAACCATATAGCATTTAGCACATAAAAGCATTTTAGGCATCTTTCCTAAAATAAACTAGTGCTCATGCCAATTTAGGTGTACTACCTAAAATATTTTAGACACACTCCTCACGATCATTACTTAGCATTCTAAGTTTAAGTCTAGAAATTTCCTACAAATTCATAGTTCGCTTAAACTAATGCTCTGATACCAACTGTGACATCCCCAATTTCACGGTCAGAAAAGACCGATTATTTTATGCTTTGTTTTATAAAATCAGAGTAATCCTTTGATTAAAAGAGTTGCGGAATTTGTTCCCAAACAATATATGATAAGAATTTATCAAAACATTTCTTTAAAAAAAAGGTTTTTTCATTAAATAACAAAATCTTGGGATGTCATGTTCCGATACAGACCAAAAGCATAAACAATACAATACAGACCTTACAACAGTTATTTACAACTACTGGTCTATTATCAAATATCTTGATAAGTCATCCAACTTATGCTCTCGCGCCACTACCTGTTATACAAATAAAACTGAGTGGGTCAGGCTTGGGGGCCTGGTGAGCATATAGGGTTTTCAACCCACAATAATATAATTATTATATTCAATCATCAAACAATCAACCCAAATACCCATCCCCATTATCTTCTTTATTTATTAAGGATTTATTGTAAGAATCAACTATCCTTTATTCATTTGTTCCTAAGAATTGACCTAAGGAATTGGCACAAAGTCCATTGCTGCCCGAGGTTCCTATAACAAACACTAAATCCATAGCTACCAAGGTTCATCTACACAGTACTAAATCCATAGCTACCAAGGTTCATCTACACAGAACTAAATCCATAGCTACCAAGGTTCATCTACACTGTACTAAATCCATAGCTACCATCGTATTATTATAAGACACTAAGTCTATAGCTGCCAGGGTTTTTAGAGTACACCGATGAACATTAAGTCCACAACACCTATAAGTTGCGAGCTTGCTAGTGTTCCACTGGACTGTCTAGAATAGTCCGTGGTTGTCATCCCTACTCTGCTGAATGACGGGGGCCATCATTTGGGTAGAGGTTTCACTCATTTTTCACTTGTCACCCTCATCTCATGATCTATATCATCTTTCGTCTCATCCTCAAACTCATCTTTCATCACACACCAACTATTTCGTCTACCCATGTTCTACCCAACATATTTATAAATATAAATTACATATACAGTTTAAATCATTTGAAAACCTGTATAAAACATTCATTCAACATCCATCTCAAGTAAACAAACAATATATAAACACATAGCACGTATCTTATAGCAAATACTTCATATCTATGTGTTACAAGAAATTAACTACACACTCACTTGATTAGACGATGCTCGGACAGCACTACGACTCTTCAAGTACTATTCTTTTGATGTAACTGGGATATCTTCACACACCGGGCTTCTCGCGGGCAGAGCTTCGGCTCGGAAACTCTTTTCTTCTCTGGATCTTCGGGGCTTTGGGACTGGCTTCGGGTCTCAGAATGATACCGGGGCTTCGGGGGTGCTTTAAAACGATTAGAGAGAGTATCGGGAGTGAGAGAGTGAAAAAGGAACAACCAAACCCGACTGCCCCTTGAACTTCTATTTATAGGGCTGAGAAACTATGCTCACGTCGTGAGCCACTTATGCTCACATCGTGAGCTCGAATATGTCGCTGCGTTCGTCAAGGGTACTTACCCTGGAAGGTGTGTAGTCTCTGCTCACATCGTGAGGACCCTGCTCACGTCGTGAGCTCTGACACAACCTCGAAATTTGTGTCACGAACTTCAGAAATTCATATCTCTCGCATACGAGCTCCGTTTTCGACGTTCTTTATATGCACGGTAGGTGAGTTTATGCTCTAAAACTCTCGTTTAGACTCCGTCGGCAAATTTTGAGTTAATTTTTATTATATTATTTTTAGTATGTCGGGACAGGAAACCACCGTTAGAAATTCATAACTCCTTCATCTGACGTCCGTTTTCTTCTGTCTTTTCACCGTTGCACTAATATCGACGAGATCTTCGATTCTCGTTTAGATTGTTTCGGCTAGAAATTACTCGATCTTATATTCGAACTTTGGGCTACATAGCGCTAAGTCGAAACTTCGAAAGATCATAACTTCCTCATACGAAGTCAGATTTAGACGTTCTTTTTATGCATGCTCTCGGTTTAACGTATTCTACGACTTTCGTTTAGATTACTAAGGCTAGATATCGCTCTATCTTAAATTCATATTTTACGTCACACAGTGTCGTACCGGTTCTGTCGCGAAACTTCGACAGGTCATAACTTCTTGGTTATAACTCGGATTTCGGCATTCTTTATATATTCGGAATCGTTGTCATGACCACTACAACTTAGTTAAGATTATTCATTCTAAACAATCTTCTATCAAAAAGTCATTTTTGACACTTATTGTCTCTAAATTGACTAGTCCTGATCTACGGGGGTTACATATAATCTTTGTTTTCACAAAAATCATAAGGGGCAAGCAATCAAGCAGATGTTCATACAACTCAATATACTTAGTAATTAACAAAAAATAATTTTCATTAACTGATGGGTTTGATCCAAAAGAACATCTTATGTGCTTATGCAAACCCTAATCTTGGATCTAGGTTTCTCTAATTGTATATGCATTCATCTAAGAATTTCAAACCTACATCTAATGAGAGAAATTCGAAATTATAAGAAACAAATCAGATCTAGATCATTACCTCTTGTTATTTGCTTGAATCTTCTTGTCTTTGAAGCTCAGAGTCACAAGTGTCACTCCTCTAATGGCTTACAAACACCAATAGTAAAAGAATGATTTTGGAGAGAGGTTGGAGGCTTCTTGAAATCGGCTCTATGACTCTTAGGGTTAGGGTAGCCGATTTCTGTAGCCTAGGGGTCCTATTTATACTGGAGCTGCTAGGGTTTCAGTCAAAAACCTTAATGGACTTCTTATTCCTTAAGCTATCCAAGGAAGTTTCTGGAATAGGGCCTTAGGGTCGAAATTAGAGATTGACACCTCCTAATTTCGTCCATTCCTAGTCCAAGAGGCTCCTCAGCCCAATACTCAACTATCACACATTTGACAGTTTAAGTCCCTGATATTAAATTAATATCTTTTAGCCACAAAATTAATTTCTTAATTAATTCTTGTCTAATATTAATTTAATTATATGATTTATCCATTAATATATCATTCATATAACATATTAATAAATCATGATAAACTCTTTATTCACAAATCATCTATCATGTTGCTTTGGTGAAGGCAACCCAAAAGGACCATGCACAACCGGGTCAAGTACTTACCAAATATAGTTACGGGCTTAGATACTAATCCAACAGTCTCCCACTTGGATAAGTCTAGTAATTACAAATGCAAATACAATCCGATTAGCAATCGTAGCTCTCAAAGATGCTGTCAAACTATGATCTTATGAGTAACCTGTCCTTTAGATAAGGGATCGTATAATCCTCTGTTCTAGATATCGTGCGGACAATTACATGGAACATAGTCATACTTATTGTCCAGCAGTTAGTTTCTCGATCTCTGATTTATTTGACATACAACTTAATTGAACACATCAATTTAGTCCTGACCGGGCCTGACACATAAGTCAAATCAAATCATCGATGGGCCCTGATATCGGTTTTACCCTCTTAGGATAAAAAGGAACAGATAAACTTCGACTTATATGCATTTACTATCCACTAATCAAATCATACACAACAATGCGTTTTATAACATCAAGTTACTGATGCGTTTACGCATTATCAATGCACAACCAATTAGCAAACAATAAACCATATATCTAGGTTTTAAGACCATATGATATTATCTTCTTGCGATCACTCGTGATAAATTCCATGAAGTGATTCCAACAAGCGTGGGTTTATTCCAATGCTCAAATCAAGTTCATAAGCACTCATGAATGTTGTAGCAAACTTTTGCTATGTATAATACTCTTTAGACAATCTACACACCAATTCATGACAGTCTTCATTCATACCTACTTCCAACATATGAATGACTGTGGATCGTTCGAATAATCTTGTTATTCAGGAAGTCAAAACATGCAAAATGAAACAATAGGTAAATAATTAACATAAGACAATAACATTACTAATAAATAATACTCTTTTATTTAATCATCTAATGTTAATTACAATTTATCTATTACACGTTTCTAAACTATCTAATCTAAACTAATATCGTCCTTCAGCCCGATGCTCCTATCGTGCTGCAAGTGCTTAACCCTGCTCAGTCCCTTCGTAAGCGGATCTGCTGGGTTATCCTCTGACGATACCCTCTTCACTACGAGGAGTCCTTCTTCCACCCGATGTCGAATAAAGTGATATTTTCTGTCGATATGTCGAGATCTGCCATGATCCCTGGGTTCCTTGGTCAAGGCAACCGCTCCTTCATTATCACAGAAAATTTCCATGGGCTCCTTTATGGCTGGCACAACTCCAAGGTCTCTGATGAAGTTCTTCAACCATATTGCCTCCTTTGACGCTTCGCTCGCTGCAATGTACTCTGATTCGCACGTTGAATCAGCTACGGTCTCTTTCTTGGAACTTTTCCAAGTTATTGCTCCTCCATTTAGGGTAAAGACCCAGCCCGATTGCGAATGGTAGTTTTCCATGTCGGTCTAAAAGCTGGAGTCACTGTACTTAAGAAACCATTCCTTGGTCCTCCTAAGGTACTTAAGAATATTCTTGATTGCGGTCCAATGCGCTTTGCCAGGATTTCCCTGATATCTGCTGACCATGCTCAAAGCAAAGGCCACATCAGGGCGAGTACAAGTCATAGCATACATAATAGAGCCAACTGCGGAAGCGTATGGTACTCAGCTCATTTATGCTATCTCGACTTCGGTACTCCGACTTTGAGTCTTACTCAACTTGGCATTACGTTGGATCGGCAACTCCCCCTTCTTTGAATTCTCCATACTAAAACGTTTTAGTACCTTGTCCAAGTAAGTGTTCTGACTAAGTCATATTAGTCTCTTACTCCTGTTTCTCACTATCCTTATTCCCAAAATATAGGCAGCCTCTCTGAGGTCCTTCATAGCGAAGCACTTCCCGAGCCAGCACTTAACTTCATGCAGTGTCGGGATTTCGTTTCCTATGAGTAGTATGTCGTCGACATACAATACGAGGAAGCTTACTACACTCCCACTGGCTTTGACATATACACATGATTCATCCTCGCTTCGTAGAAAACCAAACTCTTTGACTTTCTCATCGAAACAAAGATTCCATCTGCGAGACGCTTGTTTAAGTCCATAAATGGACTTTTCAAGCTTGCACACTCTATTGGGATGCTTCGCATTGACAAAACCTTGTGGCTGAGCCATGTAAACATCCTCAGCCAACTTCCCATTAAGGAAAGTGGTTTTGACATCCATCTGCCATATTTCATAGTCATGAAATGCAGCAATGGCTAGCATCACCCTAATAGACTTTATCTTAGAAACTGGTGAGAAGGTCTCATCATAGTCAACTCCGGGAGTTTGAGTGAAACCATTCGCGAACAATCATGCCTTATATGTGTGCACATTCCCATCCATGTCGGTCTTCTTCTTAAAGATCCACTTGCACCCGACCGTCTTACGTCCGGGTACATGTTCAACCAAATTCCAAACTTGGTTGTCATACATGGACTGAATCTCGCTGTCCATCGCCTCTTTCCACTTCGCAGACTCCAGGCCTGCCATGGCTTCCTTATAGCTGTTAGGTTCGTCCAGATTCACTAGTGTACTATCACTAATAAACGTATCCCCTTCGGTAGTAATATGAAAACCATAAAACTGGGGTTGAACCCTAACTCTATCGGAACGTCTAAGAGGTAATGATTCGTCAATCGGTTCAACCGGAGTTTCCTCCTTGGGTTGAGCGCCAGCGTTAGAGGTTCCTTCATCACTCGACTCTTGAAGCTCTTCAAGATCGATTTGCCTCCCACTGTCCCCTTGGCTTATGAGTTCTCGCTCTCGGAAAACCCCTCTTCTCGCAAAGAAGACAACATTGTCACTCGGTCTATAGAAGAGATATCCAAAGGACTTCTGTGGGTAGCCGATGAAAATACATCGCTCACTACGAGGTTTGAGCTTGTCGTGACTCTCTCGTCTTACGAAATCCTCGCAACCCCAAACCTTGATATGTGCTAATGAGGGAGCTTTCCCTGTCCACATCTCGTGAGGTGTTTTGGCAATCTTCTTCGTAGGGACTAAGTTAAGGATATGGGCGGCAGTCTCTAAGGCATACCCCCAGAATTAGATAGGTAGTGAAGCACGACTCATCATGGAACGAACCATTTCTAGCAAGGTTCGATTACGCCTCTCAGCCACACCATTCAACTGTGGTGTCCTAGGTGGCGTCAATTACGAAACAATTCCGCATTCCTTGAGGTAGTCGTGAAATTCAAGACTTAGGTACTCTCCACCTCGATCATATCGAGGCATCTTGATTTTCCTGCCCAACTAATTCTCCACTTCTTGTTTGAATTCTTTGACATTTTCAAAGGTTTCCGACTTATGCTTGATTAAGTAGATATAATCATATCTGCTATAATCATCGGTAAAAGTCACGTAAAAGCGGCAGTCATCCCTTGTGGTGGATCTAAATGGTCCACATACATCTGCATGTATGAGGTCCAATAAACCCTCACCCCTCGCACAAGTGCCAGTGAAGGGTGACTTGGTCATCTTTCCAATCAAACAAGATTCACACACGTCATCGTCCCTATGGTCGAATGACTCCAACACTCCATCCTTTTGGAGTTGGGCTATGCGCTTCTTGTTGACATGTCCAAGACGACAATGCCACAAGCATGATTTATCCAAATCATTGGAAGAATCGACACACAATACATCATTTCCTAAGTTATCTACAACCATCACAGTTTCATATATTCCATTACAAGGTAATGCTTCAAAATATAAAACATTATTAAGGTAATCATAAATAGAACCCTTTTCATTATCAAATGAATATCTAAATCCTTGTCTATATAAACCATGAAATGAAATGATGTTTCTTGCCATATCTTGCGAATAGCAACAATTGTTTAAATCTAAACCTAATCCATTACTAAGAACTAGGGAATAAACTCCAATCTTGGTGACAGGCGACGATCTACTGTTTCCCATGATTAGATTTATTCTTCCATGCTCCACATCCCTATTTCTTCTTATTCCATGCAAATCAGAACATATGTGAAAACCACATCCTGTGTCAAGAACCCAAGAATTAGCATGCGATGAATCATTATATTTAATTGTGTAAATACCTACGAAAGATGGCTTGATCTTCCCATCCTTGATGGCCTGCAGATATTCTGGGCAACTTCTCTTCTAATGCCCTATCTTGTGGCAGTGGTGGCACTCTACCTCCTTAGGGTTAGAGTTGGGTTTAGTAGAACCAACTTTGGTTCCACTAGAAGAGGTACCATCTTGGGACTTTCCCTTGCGGTGGCTTTTTGAGGGAGCCTTCCTCTTCTTACCATTCCCTTCTCTTATTGCCAATACAGGAGCAGCAGTGGGAGTTGGAGTTGATGCAACAGATTTATCCTTGAGATTTCTCTTAGCAGTCCTCAACAAGCCCTGAAGCTTGCTCAAAGAGACCTCCTCCTTGTTCATGTGGTAGGTCATGCGGAACTGGCTATAGCAGGGAGGCAAGGAATGAAGGATGATATCAATTGGCAGTTCTTCATCAAAGTTCACATTTAACTTCAGTAGGCGATCGACATATCTCTGCATCTTTTGCAGATGAGCGGTAAGGGACTCTCCATTACCCATTTTGGTAGTGATCATCGAAGTGATGATCTCGTACCTTTCTTGCGTAGCGCTTTGGTGGTATCGGTCCAGCAGGTCTTGATGCATCTCATAGGGGTACATGTCCTCATAGGACTTCTGGAGTTCTGCAGTCATAGTCACTAACATGATGCAATGGACTTTCGTGGCATCACGCTCGTGGGCCTCAAAGGCCGTGATCTCTTCAGCAGAGGCAGTGTTGATGTCAATCTCCTTTAGCTTCTCATCAAGGACATACTCTTTGTCCTTATAGCGAGTGACCATACGAATGTTGCGGATCCAATCATTGAAATTGGACCCGTCAAAGATCACTCTCCCATACAAGTTCAAGAGTGAGAACGAGCCAGAGGAGTTTGAACCAGAAGCGTTGTTGTTGACGTTCGACATCTGAAAAAGAAAAAAGAACAAAGTTTGATTAGAAATTAATCCCCAATTAAACACCCAAATGAGAAATTAGGGCTAGGAACCAACAACATTATTCACAAGTTAAAAAAGGGATGCCGTAATCTAACAAGCAAATAATTTGAAGGTAAGTGAATGACGATTCACTAATTCTCCATCATGAAAAACGAAAAAAAGATTTAGTTTTAAATGTATTGAAAAACTCCTAGATCTTTTAAGATTCATTGAACCTTTCAATGGCATGTTTAAATCTCGATATGCCCCTCTAGTTTGTGATTGGGACGCCGAGGATCACAAAGCAAGTGTGAATAAACATGCAAATATACATGGTGCCCTCATTATTACAGTCACCTATTCGATGTGCCGGTTAACCACACACGCTCCATCGAACTATGAAAAACAATGAGTCACCCTTTTCCACCTTTGCTTAGAACCCAATTAATGTGCCAGTTAACCACACACGCTCCATTAACGTCTCAGCAAGGGTACAAAGTGTAATTTCATGGAATTGCATCAAATTTACTTTTTGCCTAAAGTAACTAAGATTGAGAATTTTGTAAAAACATTTAGTTACTTTTATAATTCATTATACTTATTAATGAGAAGGTGGTTGCCCTATCCTACCCGTTCGGCTAACGACCCTCCACTAATCAAGGAAGCGGTGGGTGAGAGTGGACACTCATTAAACGGCCATTTTATAGGCCATAACCTTATACCCCCCATATAGATCGGCTTCGTGAATGAGGCCTACTAACGGTAAGACTAGCATTTAAGTTAAACATATATATTAATCTTATAATATTATAAAGTATAAGGTTGAATTTTAAAATTTGTAAAATTCTAAGGTTTGAAATTTAAATAGTTCAAATTAAACTTTTAATCACAAAATTTAAATTTGAAAACTTGAGGACAAGTTTTGAACATTTCAAAACACAAAGGATCAAATAGCAAATTATTTAAATTAAACAATTAATTTAATGATTATCTAAATTTGACCTAGTCAATTTTACTTGCAAGATAATTCAACAATTAATTCAAATAATCAAATATTATAAAATAAGGAATTTATTATTTAAACAATTGGTAATTATCTTTTGATATGGTAAGGATAATCATAAAACAATAATAAAATTCGGATTTTATTAGTCAAAAACGATTTAGGTAATTATCCTTAAGCAAAACAGCAAGAAATCCCGAAAATCCCTCTGACAGACGAGTTAATGCTACTCGCCGAGTCTCCTTATGGACTCGTCGAGTTCATGCTACTCGTCGAGCCCACTATGGGACTCGCCGAGTCTGTCAGTCAGGCGGCAAAAAATTTGATTTTAAAGATTGAATGAAGACACAAAGCATCAATACAATAGAAACCAATCAAGGCTCTGATACCACTGATGGGTTTGATCCAAAAGAAGATCCTATGTGCTCATGCAAACCCTAATGCTTGGATCTAGGTTTCTCTAATTGTACATGCATTCATCCAAGACTTTCAAACCTAGATCTAATGAGAGAAATTCGAAATTATAAGAAACAAATCAGATCTGGATCATTACCTCTTGTTATTTTCTTGAATCTTCTTGTCTTTGAAGCTTAGAGTCACAAGTGTTACTCCTCTAATGGCTTACAAACACCAATAGCAAAAGAATGATCTTGGAGAGAGATTGGAGGCTTCTTGAAATTGGCTCTATCACTCTTAGGGTTAGGGTAGCCGATGTCTGTAGCTTAGGGGTCCTATTTATACTGGAGCTGCTAGGGTTTCAGTCAAAAACCCTAATGGACTGCTTAGGCCTTAAGCTATCCAAGGAAGCTTCTGGAATAGGGCCTTAGGGCCGAAACTAGAGGTGGGCACCTCCTAATTTCGTCCATGCCTAGTCCAAGAGGCTCCTCAGCCCAATACTCAACTATCACACATTTGACAGTTTAAGTCCCTGATATTAAATTAATATCTTTTAGCCATAGAATTAATTTCTTAATTAATTCTTGTCTAATATTAATTTAATTATATGATTTATCCATTAATATATTATTCATATAACATATTAATAAATCATGATAACCTCTTTATTCACAAATCATCCTATCATGTTGCTTTGGTGAAGGCAACCCAAAAGGACCATGCACAACCGGGTCAAGTACTTACCAAATATAGTTACGGGCTTAGACACTAACCAACATTAACATATAAGGATTTTTTAACAATCTTATCATGATAAATAATCAATTCTACTTAATCCAAAGCCACTCAATTAACACATAGTCATAAGATCATCAATTATAAACGAAAATATGGTGTTTTAGCCCATAAATTCAGCAAATAAAACCATAAACTCAAAATCTAATGTTGTAAACATGATTCACACAAAAGAATTAAGAAAAGTAATGATTAATTGCCTTTGATCTCTTCAAGAATAACCTCTAGTCGAATTTTGAGTTCCAAAGCTCCTTGAGAATGTCTCTGGCCTCCAAAAATCACTAAAAACTCTCATCCAACGTTGGGGTTCTAACAGAAACGATCCTTTGAGATTCTGAAAATAGGCACAAAACGTCATGTTGGAGGACCCAAACACGCCGTGTTCTTCATTAAAATCGTGTGTATGGCAAGGCACTATTTTTTCTGGATTTTCTACACCAACATGTCGTGTTTAGGATAAACACACCGTGCTTTTCTTCAATTTATTCTTCTTTCTTCAAAATCCAAACTCCAAGCTTCCAATCGCCAAATCCGCTTCCTTTTCCTTCCGAGCATGTCTTTGTTGCTGAAAATGAGATTTTAAACTAATTAAGTACATTTTG
Organism: Lactuca virosa; assembly: GCF_052849685.1. Lineage (NCBI taxonomy): Eukaryota > Viridiplantae > Streptophyta > Magnoliopsida > Asterales > Asteraceae > Lactuca > Lactuca virosa. The sequence goes on from NC_136433.1 coordinate 272,286,896, forward strand.
TTCAATATTTGAGACAAAAACAACATAAAGTATTAAGATAATGCATGAATTTTATAACTAAATATGCCCATATCAATTTTCATGTTCTTTGTCTTTCGAAACACTGACATATGCCTTGGACAATGTCACTTCTTATCTTTCGGGACATGGTTGTGATTTTACCCATTAGTTTAAAATATTATGGATTTGGTTTTGATTTGAGGGTTGGGTTGTGTTTCATCGTTTAATTTGTCGTTTTGATTTTGAGGGATTGGTTGGATTTTCTTGAATGATTATTCATTTTCAGGCTTACGAAAATGTGTCGGAAACTAATATGGAATAGGAGTTTTTGGAATGGAATATAATTTTATATTATATGGTAATGGATTATAATCGAGGGCAGTTTTGATTGAATCCAAATTGGTTATGAGATTGTTGTAATGACATATATTGATATTGGTGTTGATATTTTGTGTATTGGGGATAATTTGGGATTTGGGTTTCAGGAATTGATCTTGGGTAATAATGTGAACAACCTTAGCCTCGACGATTTCTTCTTTAGATATAAATGACTTTTTGGATTTAAAGAGAGTGTAGAAGGTTAGTGTGGTTTTTGAAGTGGTTAAGGGTAATATATATATAATGGAAATTTTATTTTCGAAAATATAGCATTTTAAAGAGTATATGTTTATGGGTTGGGATAGAACAACATGTTGCCAAACCCCAATCTTCTCATAATGGAGGTACCTTAAGTATCGTCAGTAACGTACCATTATTTAGCTCATCACCTATGACTGTGTGTACCGTTATACATATCTAACATTGAGGATTGAGACATGAGTGTGAGATCTTAACCTAAATAAGGTGTTTATCCGATAGAACACATGTTGATGATATTCTTTTAGATACAATGGCTAAGGATATCCGATAGAACACATGTTCGTATAAAAACAAAATCTTGGTATGGAGAGTTATGTTGAACATGGTTCCTACTAGTAAAATATAGGTCACTAGAGGTATTGACTTACCTTCTACCTTATGCCCATCATGTGATAGTGTGCTTGAAGATGCAAATCATGTGTTATTATTGTGTGATGTAGTGTCTTAAGTTTGGATAAAGATATCTAAATGGTTAGATCTTCATTTTCCGATTTTCTTAGATAATTATGAATTATTTGATGAAAATAGGTATCCAATGTCATAACTAATTGGTGTAAGTTTGTGAATAATAGCAAAATCGTTTTTGGGTTGCCCTCAGAGCAAGTATAGCTAGAAATGATTTTAGGAGATTGAGGAAAAGTTTTATTAATTTTTCATATGATTAATAAATTAATTAGAAACTAGATGAAACTAATTAGAATTAATTATGGGTTAATCTAAGGCACAAGTACTAAATGTTAATTGTTCAATAGTTGGACAAAAGGGACATTCTAGAACCCCCTTAGAAACGGATAGTTTTTGTGCCTCCTTGGAGGGTTTCAAAATTGTTACATTGATCAGATAAGGCAGTGATTAAATCTGATATTCCATTGATTCAAATCAGGGTTATCCTATCACCCGCTCAACTCTATAAAGGGCCTAGGGGAGTTAGAATTTTCGTCCAATCCACTCCTCCTAGAAGGTTGAAGAAATTGTCCCCCCACTCTCTCTAGCCTCTCTCCTTTGTTTGAAGGTTCTAGGCATTTAGGTGTGAAACATTATAGGTACTCTCCTTTGCATACTAGTCTTCCAAGAAGCAACAAGAGATCAAGGAATCAAGTAGACAAATCGATTTGTCTAAAGGTATGTATTCGAATCCCTCTCTTATAGGTTGATTTGCTAATTTTGAAAGTACATTTCTGTAATAGTAAAACTTAGAATCTTAAGGTGCAAGTACAGTTAGTTTTATTATTGAATGCTTCCATTGTCAAAACTAGTGTAGAGATGCATAGAAAACCCAACAGTAGTATCAAAGTCTTATGTTTTTGTTATATACACAAGAATTAAAACTGAAATTTTTTGGAAAAGGAAACTTGTAGTTGTAGGACACGGTGTGCCTTACCGTATTTTTCGAAAAACAAAATTTTTGCTATATTTTGAGTTTAGGATTTATCTTTAGTTTTAAATTTTATCTTAATCTCTTAAATTTTGAATAATTAAAATACGAAGATAAATATGGCTAATTGATTTGAAAATATAGATAATGATTAATTAATTAATTAATTATAAGATAATTTACGATAATTAAATTAAATAATATATTTTTAAATAGTTTAAAATTCACCCGTCATAAATTATTAAAGTTTATAAAAGACCCCATATATATATATATATATATATATATATATATATATATAACATCTACTATATGTAAAAGAAAAATTACGACATGTTCCCTTACATGTTTAATTAATGATCGTTAGTCGAATCAAGACTAGGTCTCATTCATGAAACCATGCGATAAGAGAGGTATAAGGTAACAACTTATAAAATGACCGTTGAATCAGTGTCATTTTCACTCACCGCTTCTTTGTGTGGTGGATTGTCGTTAGCCAAAAGTGTTCGATATGTAACATCCCAAAAATCAGATTAAATTTAAATTTTTCAAAAACAACCCGATAAGCATAATGTTTACAAAATCATTGTTTCAAAAGTGTTTATTAAATATCAAAGTATCCCAAAATCCAAAATCATAGAAACAGGAAGAGGTGCACAATCACGCCTTCTCCTTCCCCTGATCCTCTGAAGTACCTGAAACAATAAACTAAAACCATAAGTCAAAAGTTTGTGAGTTTCCCTCAAAGTAACACCAAACCACATAACCAATAAAAATATTTATACATGAGCCTTCAACATGACTGGACCGCCTCACCGGGCCTAAAGCCTATTTTGACTGCTATCCGGGCGTTTGGCCTGACTAGAGGCCTGACTGGACCGCCTCGCAGGCCTACAGTCTATTTGGGCCGCCCTGGGTATCTTGGCCTTCAGCACCATTTGGTTAGCCTCAACCCATCAAACCATAACATGTCGACATATACAATAACAGTCAATAATCAACAAACACATATATTTCTATAGATCTACCAGCCTAACATATATCTAATAACACAGGTAGTCCTACATATCTACTAGTCAAACCACATAATCAGTGAACACATATCTCAGCATATCAACACATAATAAACCAGAATATCTAATCCAATGGGTCAGCCTTGTTGCCTTCGACCCATAAGTACAGTGAGGAATACTCATCTCGATCAGAAGATAGCAAATCTCACACTCGGGTCTGCTGCACAACGGCTCCTCACACTGAACACAATCAATACCAACCCTAGTTACTATCTAAGATTAAGCCCATAAATCATAAGGCCTAAAAGTTCAAAAATGGCCTAATGTCAATGGCCCAAGCTTCAACAGCTGACCCTCACGTCGTGACCAGGTCATGGTCACGTCGTGAGTATGAACTCGACTCGGACCCGACTCAGCAGGTCAACTCAGCCAATCAACTTGCCCAGTCTCAATTCCAACCATTGTCACATCGTGTCCACTCTCGGGTCACATCGTGACCTAAACCAAACAAAACAGTTACGAATGGCATGAGTTCTCACGATGTGGCAGGCTCATCCTCACGTCGTGTGAGCTGCCTTGGCCAGTTTTGAGCATTAAGCTCTTATTCGTTTAAGCCACTACTTGGGACTTTCCAGAGGGTCTTCCCTCACCCAAAGGATAATAAAAATTGTAGCTTTTTATTCATCTGTGTTCAATTCATGACTTAAACACTAAATAGGTTAAAAGAGGGAAAATGAGATCAAGAGTCATGCTTGGAGTCTAAAACTATGACCAAAACTTAGATCCAAAGCTCATAATAAAGATTGTTTCAATGATCCATAAAGTTGCCAACTTTATGGATCCAATGCATGATATCCATCCCAACCATGAAAAAATTAGCTTAAAACCTAGATCTAGCATGCAAGAGGTAAAAAGGCCAGAGCTTTATGACTTACGAAGGTCTAAAAGCTCAGCAAAAAGGTGATGTAGAAGCTGGATTGACAAGAGAATGCTCCACAAACATCTTCTTCAACTTCAATAATCCAAATATCACCAAATAAGTTCTTCAAGGTCACCAAAAATGGCTAAGGACCTAATGTAGGTCGAGATTAGGGTTTTCAAGAGGCTAGAGAGTGAATGAGGCTGAGGATGTGCAACCCTAGCCTCTCATTCCTGTAAATACCCGAAATATTAGGGTTTCAGTCATCAGGACGTTCTCACGTCGTGAGGATACATACCTCACATCGTGAGATTCGAAAATGCGGGTCAACAAGTCAATGGTCACTCACGATGTGACCACCATATCTAGCGTCGTGCTCGTCTTCCAGAAGGTTAGAAATTCAAGAAATTAAGTACTTTAGGGGTTTGGATGTTACAATTCTCCCCCACTTGAATCATAATTTATCCTCGGAGTCCACCACATCAAATAGCTCAAGGTATGCTCCCTCATCTCTGACTCGGGTTCCTAGGTCCACTCGGAACCCTTCTGATGCCGCCATTGGACCTTGAGCAAAGATACCAGCTTGTTGCGTAAGGCTTTTGTCTTTCTATCCAAAATCGCCATTGGTCTCTCCATATAATTTAGACGATCATCAACCTGAATATCCTCCAAAGGAACAACCGCTGAATCATCAACTACACACTTCCGAAGCTGAGAAACATGGAAAGTACTATGAATTTGACTGAGCTCCTCAGGAAAATCCAGCATGTAAGCTATTTTTCCAACCCTGACATTCACCCGAAATGGCCCAATAAACTGTGGCCCTAATTTTCCCCTCTTTCGGAAGCACCTAACACCCTTCGAGGGTGATACATTTAGCAAAACCATGTTGCTAACCTGAAAGTCCAGCTCAGATCGACGCTTGTCGGCATAACTCTTGTTGCCGACTCTGAATGTGTTGTAATCTCTGCCTAATCTGCTGAATAAGCTATGTCGTATGAATGACTACCTCAGTCCTTCCTATGACTCTATGACCAATCTCTCCCTAACAAATTGGGGTACGACACTTCCTCCTATTGAGAAGCTCGAATGGCGGCGCACCGATTATGGAGTGATAGTTGTTGTTGTGAAACACAACCACGTCAACATATACCACACTCCCTTTAACCACCTAAAGTCAAAGCATTTTACTTAGAAGAACTCAATAGACTACGCGGAAACCCACAATGTAACAACCCGTTATTTTTCGAGTCAATAAAAGTCAAAACCCATTTAAATAAAATTTATGTTTTATTTAGTTTATTAAGATATTAAGGGTTAAACATGGTTTAAGTTATATAAATAATGTTCATCTAAGTTTTCGGAATAAAACATAACTTAAAAGGGGAAAAATAAGAACCGAGAACATGCGAAAGGCTCCAACTCCTCGGACCGACAAGTCCCTTTTCGGCCGAGAACTACCTTTTCGGCCGAGTACTCTCGGACCGCAAACCTTCTGACCGAAAATGTGATTTCGGCCAAGAACCCCCTTTCCGACCGAAAACACCCCTCGATATATATATTTCCACCCGAAAACTTAGTCATTTCCTCACTTTTTCACTCGAAAACACTCCCATTTCTCTCTCAAGTATCATCCAAGAACATTCATACCTTCAAGAACTATCCTTTGAATCTTCATATTTTTCACCAAGAACACCAACAACACCAACAACACCAAGAACAACCTTCAAATCTTCAAGTGGTCGAAAACTCTGGACTGAGAACTCGTTTTCGGCTGAAAACACTCCAAGACCAAAAATTGATTTCGGCCAAGGGGTTTATGTGGAGCCTTGACCGAAAACCCACTCTAACACCTCAAACAATTCTCGGTAATTATCCCATACATAAATTAAGTGTTTTCTAACACTTTAGTTAATTGTTTCGCTATTTTAAATACAATTATGTGTTTAAATAATATTAGGAAACCGTTATTTCCATGTACGCTAGCTCGAGGATCATCTCTACAGTTCCACTATCCCGATTTAAACACGCACTAGAGGTAAGTTCATACCACTACATTTTTATTGTTTTCAATGTTTTTAGGGGGGAGGGGGGGGGAATACAAGTAAACACAAAGATTTCTGTGTTTTTATACAAATGATTTCAAACAGCTTCAAAACCTTTGCAATTGATTCAAACAAAGAATCCACTACATTTTACAAAAATATTTATATATTTTAACCTGTTTTATACCACGTCGAGCATAAGGGTGTTTTTCCTTCATACAACTAAATTGCAAAAGTTTTTAGTACAATACTTAACATACAATTAAACTATAATTGGTATAGTTGAGAACACTACATTACTTTTACTGAGTTCAATACACGAAATAAGAACATTCATACAAACTATAATAGGTATAGTTTGGGATACATTACACTATTTTACTAGTTCAAGAACATTATTCAGAAACTAACATATAAATTATGGTATATATAGTTTATGGAACACTACAATATTTTCTTGATACAAGGAAACATTACTAAATAATTATTTAAGTATAATTATTTTACATTACAAGTAATTACTACAAGGTTATACATACATATTCGAGTACAAGAGAACACTACAACATTACACGTAAACTAGTTAATACGGGGTTGTGAGGAACTACTTAATTGTACCCACCAGGGTACAAGGCTAAATCCTTTACAATATAACCAGAGTCTCCTGGAGGGAGAGCGTGAATTTGTGTATACATCTATACGGGACTGACAATCCTGCACCTAAACTGTTAGCTACAGTAAGGCCGGCAGGTCTGGGGTGACAAATGTCATAACGTTTCTGACGCCTGAAGAACGTCGTAGAGGTCACTAGTCATATCAAGCATGGTTATACGAAACTCATAATAGTTAAACTAAAACATTTGTTTATGGGGTTACATTTCTTCAAATGGTTTTATTTTAAATAATAAAACTACACTACATTACAACTGGAGGATTCCAGGGATTACAACCAAACAGTTTTATTTTAATTAATGAAACTACAGTACACTACTATACATTATTACTGGTGGTATCCAGGGAGTCATACACAGGTTTTCATACAGTACACTATTATACATTACAGCTGGTAGTATCTAGGCATACATACAAAGGTTTTCATACAAGGGTTTCATAACAAACACTACTATGTTATACTATTACAAAATACAGTAACAAATGTACATTTTGGTCTTAAGGCCTAAGATTACTTTTCACTACTAAAGAAAATATTGGATATTGATGAGGAATATACGAATATTTTTCAAAGATCAAAGACAAGTTTCCATTACAAAGATATACTTATGAACTCACCAACTTAAATGTTGATACACTTTCAAAATCACTTGTATTCTCAGGGAACCGATAGGCAGGTACACCTACAGGTTTTGAAGAGACGGAGCTTTTAGAGTCGCTTCTTTTATACTTTTGTTACACATTTTTGATGTCATACAAACTATGTATTGAACAGATGTAAATACTATATTATATCAATGTAATGGTTGTGTTTGCTTTGATTACTATTATGCAATTCTTGTGATTCTGTACATGACGTCCTCTGCCCCCGAACGTTTCCGCCGTTCCGGTTTAGGGGTGTGATAGATTGGTATCAGAGCATTGTTTATAGTGAACTAAGTATATCAAACCTTACAGGATATACAGCTATAAACACAATGGGGCCGTAGTGCTCTGACTAAAAGTATACTTTTAAAATATAAGTATTTTATAAGAAGTATGCAAACACACATACATACCAAAAAAAATATCACAAAAAGAACTATACAAAAGTATTTAGATGTTGGACACTACAGTTAAACCTGGACAAATATGTAATCATATCTGGGATAAATATAACATGATCAACTATATTTATTTGAGATACGACCAACATGTGTTTGGGAGTGATAATGGTGTTGCAACAAGTCTAAAACTTACCAACAATACATACAAGAGAAAATCTAGAACCAAACATGAAATTAAAATACAATTGGAGTGTTTTATGTTTTTACAACACTAGAACAAGAACATTTAGGCCTTGATAGTTATACATAATTCATATACACTAGGCGACTATATAGGGAACCTGTGTGAGTCACGCCATACAAATTCTTTACAAGTGTTGCTATAAATGAAGTTGGCGATTGTTTACTTATATTAGTAGACTTCCATTGTAAATCGCTTAATAGAGCACTGTAACAGTCAGGATAAGATATATCTTGTTTATTATCACCTGAATCATGACCACTATAGAGGACTTATCGTCTTTTTTCTCTTAAATCGTTATAGAGAGAGATGCTTCCAAAGAAGTCCAACAGGAAGAAACACAACACTTCTACAAATCCTCCACCACCACCACCCCCTCAGTATGACCCCACTGTCTTCCAAGCAGCAGTAACAGCCGCCGTGGCTGCCACCATGTCACAGATCCACACAAGTGGCACTAACGGGCCGGGTAGTGGCGCCAACCCTTTTAAACGCGGGGATAGTCATGGACACCCAAGACAATGTTCCCACAAGGACTTTACGAACGCTAAACCCAAGTCCTTTGATGACACCGAAGGTGTCATTGCTTTAACAGGTTGGTTCGAGAAGACCGAATCAATATTTGAGATCTGTGTGTGCCCCGAGTCTAGCTAAGTAAAATTTGCAGCATGCACCTTAGTAACAGAGCGCTAACTTGATGGAACAGCCAAGTCAATTCGCTGACTCTTCCAGTAGAAAATGCTATGAATTGGGATGACTTGAAGGAACTTATGTTAGTTGAATACTGCCCTCGGGGTGAAATGAAAAAACTAGAGCAGGAGCTTTGGAATATGAAAATAAAGGACTCTGATGTCGCTGCTTACACTGCTAGGTTTAGTGACCTGACTCTTTTGTGTCCCGGGATGGTCACCCCGGAGAGCAAGAAGGTTGAAAGATACATATGCGGATTAACACCCTCAACTCAAGGGAACGTCTTAGCTGCCAAACCACTCACTTTTGACAGTGCCAAGCGTCTGACATAGACCTTGGTGGATCGCGGGGATTGCCACAACCCTGTGACTGTCATTCCTGAACAACCCAAAGAGGGTGGCATTAAGAAGAAGTTCTGGAACAAGCGGAAAGGCCAATCTTTGCAGGAGCCTTCAAAGAAACAATAAACAGTGGCATTCCACGCTGCTACCATTCCTACTGTTACTCCTGCTGCTCCAGCACCTCCTAGCCGATATGCTGGAAACCTTCCATTGTGCAACAAATGCAACTACCATCATATGGGAGTTTGCAGAGAAATGCATTGCAAGAACTGCAACAGGAAGGGGCACACCGACCGTTTCAGTAAGGCGCCAGCGCAACCAACCAACCTTGCCCTTAGCGGAGGAGTAAGCCAAGCCTCATATGGATGTGGTGAGACAGGGCACTACAAGAGGGATTTCCCGAAGGCAATGAATGTTGGAAACACAGGAAGAATTTTAGCAATGGGTCAAGAGGATGCAGTAGCGGATCTTACCGTAGTCATGGGTACGTTCCTCCTCGATAACTCTTATGCATGCATTCTGTTTGATAGTGGTGAGGAGAGGAGTTTCGTTAGCCGTAAATTCAAACACTTACTCCAACACAAAACACAATCACTAAGCAAAACATTCACTGTTGAGATGGCTAACGGAAAGAAAGAGAGCACTAACGACATATTCATAGGCTGTACCCTCACTCTAAACGACTATTATTTCCCAATCGACCTTATGTCGGTCTCCATAAAAAGCTTCGACGTCATTATCGGCATGGACTGGTTAAGTCCTAACCGTGCTAGCATTCTATGCTACGAAACAACCATTCACTTTAATCTGCCAAATGGCGAAATCCCTCGTTATATACGGCGACAAAATCAGTTCGAACCTTCGCATCATTTCTAGCATCAAAGCCCAAAAATACCTGCCTAAAGAATACTACGCATTCCTAGCCCATGTTGTTAACGAAACGCAAGAAGTGAAAGACCTCAAGAGCATTCCTGAAGTCTGTAATTTTCCTGATATCTTCCCCAAAGATCTTCGAAGAGTTCCTCCTGAACGCCAAGTCGAGTTTCGAATCGACTTGATCCCTGGAGCTACCCCCGTAGCCAAATCCCCGTATCGTCTAACACTAGCAGAGATGCATGAATTATCCATCCAATTAAAGGAACTGCTCAGTGAGGGATTCATTCGACTAGGCTTCTCACCCTGGGGAGCGCCGGTCCTGTTTGGTAAGAAGAATGATGGATCTTTCCGAATGTACATAGATTACCACAAACTAAATAAGCTTACCATTAAGAACAGATACCCTCTCTCACGAATATATGACCTCTTCGATCAACTCCAAGGATCCAATTACTTTTCAAAGATCGACCTGAGATCGGGGTATCACCAATTACGAGTCCATGAGGATGATGTTCCAAAAACAGCATTCCGAACTAGTTATGGTCATTACGAGTTTGTAGTGATGCCCTTTGGTATAACCAACGCACCCGCCGTGTTCATGGACTTAATGAATCGGGTGTTCCGTCCTTTTCTAGACAAATTCGTGATAGTATTCATAGATGATATACTTATCTATTCACGAAGCAAGGAAGAACATAGTCAGCACCTGAGACAAGTCTTAGAAACCTTAAGGGCGGAAAAGCATTATGCAAAATTCTCAAAGTGCGAGTTTTGGATTAGGAAGGTAAATTTCCTTGGTCACATGGTTGGAAAACAAGGAATACACGTGGACCCTGTTGGGTTATGAGCATTCTAACACTCCTAAGTGTACATGCAACCCTAAATACCTTGGATCTATGTTTTCTCTATTATACATACAATTATGAACATCCAAGGTATTATCCTAATCTAGCATACAAAATAATAAATATAACAAGATAGAATACATACCTCTTTGATGTAGAATGTCTTCATGAAGCTTGAGTGCCTAGTGCCCCAAGTGTGACACCTCAAATGGTTCACACAACACCAAATACACTTGGAATAACTTGAGAGAAACTTGAACACTCCTTGAAATCGTCTAGCCCTCACACTCACACATTAGTGCATGATTTCTTGAGCCATGGGATTCTTTTATATGGTGGCTATTAGGGTTACACCATGTAACTCATAACTTTACCCATTCCTTATGCTCCATGGATTTTAACCTCCATGGAGTATCCATGGGTCACCCCATGGACTTAGTCCAACATAAGGAATCTTGGATCACATGCCCACATATATAAGAATGAATGATTTACACAATCAACCCATATATTTAATTAGTCTCCTTTTGATCACTAAATTAATTCCAAATTAATTCTTGATCAATACTAATTAAATAACCTTATTAATATATTAGAACTTATAATATATTAACCAACCTTAAGTGTTATTTCTCTCATTATAGTCTATCCAAATGCATGATGCCATGCAACCTAAATGGACCATGCCGGGTCGGGTCAAGTCTTACCAATTATAGTTATGGACTTAGACATTAATGCAACAGTCTCCCACTTGGATAAGTCTAAAACTATTATTGCGTATGACTTCAGGAACCGATCAGCAATCGTAGCTCTCAAAAGCTTCTGTCAAACTCTGACCTTGTCGATGAACTCTGACCTTTGTCAATGACTTGTCCATTAGATAAGGGATCATATATTCCTCCATTCTAGATATCATATGGACTGAGACATGGATTATCAATCATTCTCTCTGTCCATTTGTTGTTTCCCGATTTCCGATTCATGATGACTGACTGATTGAACAAATCAAATCAGTCCTGGCTTGGCCAAGCACTCACATGTATAATCTTTAGATCATCGAGGGGCCCACAGATATCGCTTTTATCCCGAAGGTAAAAGGAATGGATAAACTTCGACTCATATGGCTTGTTCTACTACTTGTTGAATCATACACAAAGGCACATTTTATAACATCGAGTTACCAATGCGTTTTCGTGCAATCAATGTATAACCAACTCATAGTAACAACTCATATCTCTAGGTTTAAAGAATATAAGATATTATCGTCTCATGATCACTCGTGATAAAATCCATGAAGTGATTCAAATGAACGCGGGTTGAATCCAATACTCAGAACTTATGAGTACTCATGAGTGTTGTAGCACCACTTTGTCCACCAACTTGGACCTCTACAAACCAACCCATGACAGTCTTGATTCATATCTACTTCCAACATATGACCGACTGTGGATGGTTTGAATAACTTAATCATTCAGGAAGAGCGACTTAGTTATTCTGGAAGTCAAAACATGCAAAGTGAAACACAAGAATAAATGAATCAAATATGGTATCAAACCCTATGAATATAAATAAACACTTTTATTTATCACCATACTGATTACTCATTATTCATTGTTTCGGTTTTATCAACTTTATACTTGAATTTAAAACAATAGTTGTCCCATGCTCCAAGCATGTACACTATGTTTTCTAAACACTAGTCATGCCATACACCAAGTATGCATACTATGTTTGTCTATGATCTTTACTTTGTAAAATAGATCAATTGAACATCACTCCAATGATCCTCTTTTCACAGTCCCAAATCCTTACTGCAAATGCAAGAATTCCAAATTCATGCCATTTACTGAAATCTGTTAGATTCTAAACTTATATGCATTGATCCTCTTAATGATTATGCACGAAGTCAGGAAGACTTGACAACAATCATTACAGAGCATTCCAAAGGAGATCAGCTCCTTGGAAACATCCTTCTTTCATTAAGTTTCCTAATCTTACACAGATTGAATAATTTCTAACTTTGAAACATTTCCATATTCCATTTTGACTATCACTTCTGAACAAGAGTTGCCTCCTTACAGATTATGTCAATATGGTCCTTCCAGAATTAACATTATACTTCCAACTGTCCTTGAGCAACCAATCTTTGGTAAACCTTAGATTGTCCTCGATAATTGCTTAATCATTTTAGTCATATCCAATTCTAGACCTTTTCCCTTCATAATGCCCCAGGCATTTGGAAAATTTTAGAAATGATGAATATAGCACATGTAATCGATCCTATATCCGAAGCATATGGGACACGATTCATGATGTCTCACATAAAGACTAAACCAGTCTTTTGCTATAATATTTCCATTTCAATTTGCCAAGTTCTCAAAATTCAGATTATGAAAAGGGATGCCGTAATCATAATCGAATTTTAGAACGCAAATAATGGACCCATATATAGAATTTCCTTATGTTGAGCCATTCCAACATGAAATTCATATATATATCCTTGATTAATTACGATTAAAATCTCAATCTAAGCTTTTAGAATTGAAATGAAGTATAATTTCCTCTCCCTTAATTATAGCAAAACAACTTTTTCAACCCCTGCAACCTCACGAATTGAAACTTTTGTTTTCTATAATTAACATTGCTAACTTGCAACCTTTGTCACAATTATCATGCTCCCACTAACATGATGATTATTAGCATAACACTTATGCTCCCACTAGCTTTGACATGTACTCAGAAATCAGCTGACTTTCTTACCAAAGTTCAGATTTCTGATACTAGATTGTTTTGATAAAACTTTATCAAAATCATACACCTCTCTTAGATAGCTCACATGTGTGTCTAAACAATTTTAGAACTATGAAAAGGGATGCCGTAATCATAGTCTCAATTGTTTAGACCTTTGCCACTTCTCACAAGTCCATGTTAGTGTGCCTGTAAACCACACACGCTCCACTAACGACTTTGAGAATGCAAATATCACAATTGCTATGTAGCTAAAATCTACTTAGTGAAAGTGTTTCCTCACCATCATTTTCATGAATCGGAGAGAAACCTTATGACACTTAGATTTAATAGTGTATGTGTTCTTATCCATGTGAATTTGTCAAAACCATAATCACAAGACAAGGTTAGTGACAAATCCAAACTCATATTGATTAAACTTGTGCAATCTTAAATTCTTGCCATTTGGCAGCTCAGGTGCCTGCCATTGCTTCCAAGTAGTTGCGCAACCAATTGAGAACTCTCAGAACTCCTATGCAAAGCCAACTTGAATAGGCACAAAAATTTCAACACGATAGGTTATAAACCTCAAGTCGTGTGCTAGTGAAGGACTTTAGGTTTTATTCTTGATTAAGTCTTGAAACTTTCAAGAGCTTTAAGACTCCCACTGTCCTCTTGACATATAAGACTCCCTTGTCAAATATTCAAGAGATAGTGTGGATTCTTTATCAAGACTAACACTTTACACAATTGGCCTAAGTTGGTCTCTGTTTTATCCAAAACATCACAACTTACCAATTTCAAATGTACAAGAGTAGATAACCTTTTACTCTTACATTTGACTAGTGTTAACAAATCCTCTTTAAGATATGTCACTCAAGTTACAATCTTGGAGTATGACTCTAAGAATTGTTTTGGAACGAAGTATGACTCATCTTTTTGATTTAACCATTTCAACAATTCATGACTCCTCTTCTTAGTCATAAGAATGCACTAAGATGACTTTAGAGGACCAATTATGATATGTGATCACACCTAGACCTTGCCTTGCCAATAGGGCTTGAGTGACCTTAAACGTTTTAGGAACTTGTGGGTTAGGGAGAATAATTGGAGGAGGTGAAAGAAGTATGATATCCATGGGACATCATCTTCATTTAGGAAAGCTTGTTTCAAGAGATTTGGGAAGATCATAAATGTCTAGACCAGACATATTTTTGGGAGATATTCAAGATAGTTGATTTAAAGTCCTTAATATGACACCTAATATGAAATATTAAGGCTAGGACCCAACAAACTATTTTATAACTTAGAAGAGGGATGCCGTAATCCAAGCTATAAAATATTTGAAGGTAGGTGAATGACGATTCACCAATTTCCACCATGAAAAACGAAATAATTTATTAGGTTTTAATTGGATTTGAAAGTCCTAGATCTTTGAGATTCATTGAACTGTTCAAAGGCATGTTTCAATCTCGAGTGTGCCCTTCAGGTTTTGTGACTGGGATGCCGAGGATCACAAAACAAGGTGTGAATAACCATGCAAATATACTTGGTACCCTTAATATTTACCCCTTAATCAGTGTGCCGGTTAACCACACACGCTCCACCGATACTATGATAAATATTAAGTTACCCTTTGCCTACCTTGTTAAGTCCAAGTTAGTGTGCCGGTTAACCACACACGCTCCACTAACGACTTAAGCAAAGTGCAAAGTGTAATTTCATGGGTTAGCACCAAATTCACATTTTCCTAAGTAACTAAGATTGGGTATTAATAAGAGTTTAGTTACTTAGTATTTATCATTAATACTTTTAATGAAAGGAGAATTATAGTCCTTGTCCTACCCGTTTGGCTAACAACCCTCCACCAGTCAAGGAAGTGGTGGGTGAGAGTGGACACCCATTAAACTGCCATTTTATAGGCAGTAACCTTATACCCCCCTTATAGACCGGCTTCGTGAATGAGGCCTACTAACGGTAAGACTGACTTTACTCTTATACATATATATAAATATTATTAACTTATAATATTATAAAGTATAAGGGTTGAATTTTAACTTTTAAAATTCTAAGGGCTAACTTGGAATTAAAGTATTCATAAGTGAAAACTTTTCAAATTCCAAAACTTGAGGGCAAGTTTTGAAACTATTCAAAACTAATTAATTCCATAACTTATGAGTTTAAAGTAGTTTTAATTAAAAAAAAGAAAAAAAAACCCTTCAAGTTCCATAACTTGAGGACAAGTTATGGAAGACTTTAAACTAATTAATAAAAAAAAATAACTTTTTTTTATTGTAACTTATGGAACTAATTAAGGTTACACTTTTTTTTTAATTTAATGAAGAGACTCTTGAACCTCCATAACTTGAGGACAAGTTATGGAGTCATAAAGCCATTTAATTAGAACTAGACTCTTCATTTTGTAACCTTTGCCAACTTTTATGAGTTTTATGATTCTTAAATGTGACTTTTCATATAACTTGAGGACAAGTTACAAAAACACACTTTGAAATCAACTCTTAGATTAAAATGGATTGAAAACAACTATTTCACACAACTTTTCTATTAATCTAAGAACCTCATAAGAACAAGATAATTCAAATCATCAATCTTCAAGAAATTAGCATGAACATACAAACTAATACAAATCTTGAAATTATGACAATTATCTTAGAAATTGGATTAACATGAACATTACCACATCAAAAACAAGTTTATAAGTCCAAAAACATCTTAGGGTAATGTTCCTAGTCCAATTCCAGCCAAAACAATCGAATATATGCATCTAACTCGATTTTTCAGCTACTTTTGCAAGTATAACAAGAAAACAAGCCTAGGCTCTGATACCACTGTTGGGTTATGAGCATTCTAACACTCCTAAGTGTACATGCAACCCTAAATACCTTGGATCTATGTTTTCTCTATTATACATACAATTATGAACATCCAAGGTATTATCCTAATCTAGCATACAAAATAATAAATATAACAAGATAGAATACATACCTCTTTGATGTAGAATGTCTTCATGAAGCTTGAGTGCCTAGTGCCCCAAGTGTGACACCTCAAATGGTTCACACAACACCAAATACACTTGGAATAACTTGAGAGAAACTCGAACACTCCTTGAAATCGTCTAGCCCTCACACTCACACATTAGTGCATGATTTCTTGAGCCATGAGATTCTTTTATATGGTGGCTATTAGGGTTACACCATGTAACTCATAACTTTACCCATTCCTTATGCTCCATGGATTTTAACCTCCATGGAGTATCCATGGGTCACCCCATGGACTTAGTCCAACATAAGGAATCTTGGATCACATGCCCACATATATAAGAATGAATGATTTACACAATCAACCCATATATTTAATTAGTCTCCTTTTGATCACTTAATTAATTCCAAATTAATTCTTGATCAATACTAATTAAATAACCTTATTAATATATTAGAACTTATAATATATTAACCAACCTTAAGTGTTATTTCTCTCATTATAGTCTATCCAAATGCATGATGCCATGCAACCCAAATGGACCATGCCGGGTCGGGTCAAGTCTTACCAATTATAGTTATGGACTTAGACATTAATCCAACAGACCCCTCCAAAATAAAGGCAATAGAGAACTGGTCAGCCCCCAGGACGCCAAAAGAGATCCGCCAATTTTTAGACTTGCTGGCTATTACACAAATTCATACAAACTTCTCTAGAATTGCTAAGTCGCTTACTACCCTGACTTAGAAGGGTGTAACTTTTAGTTAGGGAGAAAAACAAGACACTGCATTTCAGACTTTGAAGCAAGCCCTATGCAGCACACCTATCTTGTCTCTTCCAGAAGGGACAGAAGACTTCGTAGTATACTGCGATGCATCCAATCAGGGACTAGGCTGCTTGCTCATGCAGCGAGGAAAAGTTATTGCCTATACCTCGAGACAACTTAAGGCACACGAAGTCAAATACACCACTCATGATCTTGAGTTGGGAGCTGTAGTCTTTGCACTAAAAATCTGGAGGCATTACCTTTACTGTAGCAAGTGCACTATCTTCACCGGCCACAAAAGCCTTCCACACATCTTTGATAAGAAAGAACTTAACATGAGACAGCGACGATGGTTAGAGCTACTCAATGATTACAAATGCAAAATTCTCTATCATCCCGGCAAAGCCAATGTGGTAGCAGATGCCCTTAGTCGAAAGGAGTACTCAGGTCGTAAGGTGAAGGCACTAACCATGACAATCCATTCACATCTGTCCACACAAATCAAGGAGGCTCAGTTAGAAGCCTTAAAGGCGGATAAGGTGACCGATGAAGCTTTAAGAGGAATGGATAAGAACTTAGAAATCAAGGGTGGCGGAGTTCGTTACTTCATGAATCAGATTTGGACACTGCAGTTTGGTGGCTACAGAGACGTTGTTATGAATGAAGCCCATAAGAATCGATATTTCGTTCATCCAGGTTCGGAAAAGATGTATCTGGATCTCAAGAAACTATATTGGTGGCCGAACATGAAAGCAGAGATTTTTACCTTCGTGGGCAAGTGCCAAACTTGCGCCAAAGTTAAGGTAGAATATCAAAAGCCCTCAGGTTTATTGCAACAGCCCGAGATACCTGATTGGAAGTGGGAGAGGATTACAATGGACTTCATAACCAATTTGCCCAAGACATCGGGTGGTAATGACACCATTTGGTTGATCGTCGACAGATTAACCATGTTCGCCCACTTCCTGCCAATAAAGGAAACAGACAAAATGGAGAAACTGACCAAAACATACATCAGAGAGATAGTACGACTGCATGGTGTGCCCATATCTATTATGTCGGATAGAGACAATAGATTCACCTCGCGATTTTGGCAGTCATTAGAGAAATATCTGGGAACTAGGCTGGACATGAGCACAACCTACCATCCACAAACCGATGGGCAGAGTGAGAGAACCATTCAAACACTAGAAGATATGTTGAGAGCTTGTCTGATAGACTTTGGTAAAGCATGGGATACGCATTTTCCACTAGTCGAGTTTTCATACAACAATAGTTACCACTCTAGCATCAAGGTTGCCTCGTTCGAGGCCCTCTATGGCCATAAGTGTAGATCCCCTCTGTGCTGGGCTGAAGTGGGCGACACACAACTAGCTAAAGGGCAAGCCCCTGACAGCACACTCAGTGGCCCAAAAATCATTCGAGAAACCACAGAAAAGATCATACAAATCCGAGAACGACTGAAAGCCTCTAGAGATAGACAAAAGAGCTACGCAGACAAGAAATGAAAACCCTTGGAATTCCAGGTTGGTGACCGCGTTCTATTGAAGGTCTCCCCCTGGAAGGGCATGATATGCTTTAGAAAGTGTGGAAAGCTAAACCCAAGGTACATCAGGCCATTTGAAATTCTCGCTAGAATCGGCCCAGTAGCTTACAAACTCCGTCTACCATAATAACTTAACAACGTACATTTTATCTTCCACGTGTAAAATCTAAAGAAGTGTCTATCCAACGAGACTCTTGTGATTCCACTCGATGAAATCGAGATAAACGAGAGTCTTAATTTTGGAAGAACCAGTAGAAATCATGGATAAGGAAGTCAAACGAACGAAACAAAGTCGCATACCAATAGTGAAAGTTCGTTGGAGCGCCAAGCGGGAACCTGAATTCACTTGGGAGTGAGAGGATCAAATGAAACAAAAGTACCCGCATCTTTTTCGCTAGTCCATGATGTACTCACTTTAGAAAGAATTTCGGGACGAAATTCCCTCTAACGGGGGGATAATGTAACAACCCTTTATTTTTCAACTCAATAAAAGTCAAAACCACATTAAATAAAATTTATGTTTTATTTATTCTATTAAGATAAGGGTTAAACATGGTTGAAATTATATAAATAATGTTTATATAAGTTTTCGGAATAAAACACAACTTAAAAGGGGCAAAATAAGAACCGAGAACATGCGAAAGGGTCCAACTCCTCAGACCGAAAAGTCCCTTTTCAGCCGAGAACTCTCGGACCGCAAACCCTCGGACCCCAATTCAGACTGAAAACACCCCTCGATATATATATATATATATATATATATATATATATATATATATATATATATATATATATATATATATATATATATATATATATATATATATATATATATATATATATATATATATATATATTTCCACCCGAAAAAATTAGTCATTTCCTCACTTTTTCACTCGAAAACACTCCCATTTCTCTCTCAAGTATCATCCAAGAACATTCATACCTTCAAGAACAATCCATTGAATCTTCATATTTTTCACCAAGAACACCAAGAACAGCCTTCAAATCTTCAAGTGGCTGAAAACTCTGGACCGAGAACTCGTTTTCAGTCGAAAACACACCAAAACCGAAAATTGATTTCGGTCAAGGAGTTTCGGTGGAGCCTTGACCGAAAACCCACTCTAACACTTCAAACAATTTTCGGTAATTATTCATTACATAAATTAAGTGTTGTCTAACACTTTAATTAATTGTTTCACTAATTTAAATACGATTACATGTTTAAATAATATTAGGAAACCGTTTTCCGTTCAAAAAAAAATATTAGGAAACCGTTATTTCCACGTACGTTAGCTCGAAGATCATCTCTGCAGTTCCACTATCCCGATTCAAACACGCACTAGAGGTGAGTTCATAACCCTACATTTTTACTGTTTTCAATGGTTTTAGCGGGGGGGGGGGGGGATACTAGTAAACACAAGGATTTCTGTGTTTTTATACAAATGATTTCAAACAGCTTCAAAACCTTTGCAATTGATTCAAACAGAGAATCGACTACATTTTACAAAAATATTTATATATTTTAACCCTTTTTGTACCACGTCGAGCATAAGGGTGTTTTTCCTTCATACAACTAAATTGCAAAAGTTTTCAGTACAATACTTAACATACAATTAAACTATAATTGGTATAGTTGAGAACACTACATTACTTTTACTGAGTTCAATACACGAAACAAGAACATTCATACAAACTATAATAGGTATAGTTTGGGATACATTACACTATTTTACTAGTTCAAGAACATTATTCAGAAACTAACATATAAACTATGGTAGAATAATTTATGGAACACTACACTATTTTCCTGATACAAGGAAACATTACTAAATAATTATTTAAGTATAATTATTTTACATTACAAGTACATTACTACAAGGTTATACATACATATTCGAGTACAAGAGAACACTACAACATTACACGTAAACTTGTTAATACGGGGTTGTGAGGCACTACCTCATTGTACCCACCAGGGTACAGGGCTAAAACCTTTACAATATAACTAGAGTCTCCTGGAGGGAGAGCGTGAATTTGTGTATAAATCTATATGGGAATGACAATCCTACACCTAAACTTTTAGCTACATTTAGGCCGGCAGGCCTGGGGTGACAAATGTCATAACGTTTCTGACGCCTGAAGAACGTCGTAGAGGTCACTAGTCATATCAAGCATGGTTATAGGAAACTCACAACAGTATAAACTAAAACATTTTTTTACGGGGTTACATTTCTTCAATTGGTTTTATTTTAAATAATAAAACTACACTACATTACAACTGGAGGATTCCAGGGATTACAACCAAACAGTTTTATTTAAATTAATGAAACTACAGTACACTACTATACATTATTACTGGTGGTATCCAGGGATTCATACACGGGTTTTCATACAGTAGACTATTATACATTACAGCTGGTAGTATCCAGGCATATATACAAACGTTTTCATATAAGGGTTTCATAACAAACACTACTATGTTATACTATTACATAATACAATAACAAATGTACATTTTGGTTTTAAGGCCTAAGACTACTTTTCACTACTAAAGAAAATATTGGATTTTCTTGTGGAATATACGAACATTTTTCAAAGATCAAAGACAAGTTTTCATTACAAAGACATACTTATGAACTCACCAACTTAAATGTTGATACACTTTCAAAATAACTTGTATTCTCAGGGAACCGGTAGACAGGTACACCCGCAGGTTTTGAGAAGACGGAGCTTTTAGAGTTACGTCTTTTATACTTTTGTTATACATTTTTGATGTCATACAAACTATGTATTAAACAGATGTAAATTGTATATTCTATCAATGTAATGGTTGTGTTTGCTTTGATTACTATTATGCAATTGTTGTGATACTGTACATAACGTCCTCCGCCCCCGAACGTTTCCTCCGTTCCGGTTTGGGGTGTGACACACAACTACCAATAACCAATAACTTTAAATTGCTCAATTACACGACTCTCTTTCTCCATTCAAATGAAGACCCAGGTTCCAATAAGAACCCAACAACCAAAAATTATCGAACTACACTCACAAATAACTCCATCAATATACTTCCCAAAAGCGGTTTCCCATCAGTCCTGAACTTTAGAAACCGCACTATAATACTGGTGATCATCCGATTGTCATATCCATCCCTAGTCCTTGGCTAGGAACATCATCAAAACATGTGGAAAATATACTCAACATATAAATGCGCTGATGAAGTTTGAACGAAATTTATTCGGTTACATACCAGATTAACCCAAGAATTCATTCGGCTCAATGACCCTGTCATCCGCTGACTACACTCGAGCCTACCATCGATCCGCCTAACCAATAACTGCACTTAGTCTTACCCCCAATCTGATAAGCAATAACTATATTCGCCATCACGTAGAAGAAATCCACGAGGGTCCGTGACACGTTGGGACACCCTCCAATCATTGGAATGAGAAGCTCACGATTCCTCACCATTCTAGCCACATTCTCACAACCATTTCTGGTATGACCTACTCCTCCCAAAGAATGTTACGGCCAATTCGTAGACTAACCATACTTGTACACCCGACTACCACTTAGGCAACGTTACGATAACCCCACAGTCTCACAACATCTCCACAATTTCCATGGGCCCAGCCCATGGTTTTTCCATCCATCGACAAGAATACTTAATCGAAGATCAATACAAGCTGGATCCTCCGACTGAGATAATCCACATTTGAAATTATTACTGATATTTCCAAGTGGTTCTCCCCTACTTGGATTTAGTCACGCTCTAACGATTTCAAGACTCTAACTACTCGCTCTGAATCTCTAGCATCCGAATCCTTAGCTTTTCAGATGTATCTCTATCCATACAACCTTCTCAAAGAAAATTTCCAGCTTAAATAACCGAACCGATTCTACAGTTTCTCAACTGATTGAACCCAAACTTTTGAATTCCATCAAAACCACGATCACACTGACTCCTTCTCACCTTACCACCCTCAATTGATATTCATCCTGGGTAACACACATTCCTTTTTACTCTATTTTGTTGTCCTAGAAGGGACAACTGGCTGCAACAAGATCTTTTCTAGAGGCCTCTGACGCAAGAATTGCATGCACGACCCCGAGAGAAGGAATTTAAGACAACTCACCCTGCACCCGCTTTGGATCTATCTCCCAATCATCTTTATCATAAAAGGTCTCAACAGTATCAAATACCAAAATCCAACGAACTTACACTATAACTTCCTTTGACTCATCAGGTGGAATCCATCAAAATCAATTTGGCTATTGATCCTCCAATCTTGTAGCATCTGCTCCTCTGATTAGAATACTTAGTCCTCCCACACTCAGGGCTTGCTCCCTCAATGACCGACATTCTCCACATCGCAGTCTAAAAATCGGTTAGTACAGTTACCCTCTAAACACAGCTCTCGATATACCAAAATTTCATACCTGTGATTTCATGCATTTTAACATTGACCTCCTGTCGGATGGTAGACATCTGGGCTTGCACTCCCTTCACTACCCATATAGGACAATTGGGTTTGAGATGACCTGGTTAGTGATAGTGGAAACACATCCGATCATTCTTATAGTTGCGAAAGACATGTCCTCTCTCTCCACACTTATAGCATTTGAAATTGTGACAAGCAAACCCATGGGTTTCCCCACACTTCCTGTCGATATCTTAGCTCCCTTGAGTTCCAGTACCCATGTTAGTAGCCTCAAACTCTTTCTCCATAGCTGAATGAGTCCTCCTTCTCTTTCCAAGTCATGTCCCCGCATCATAATCTCCCCTAATAGTTATCTCAGTAGTCCCTCTCACAGTCGGCAAAGTTATAGTTTGCTCCGTGAAAACGGCAATTAGCCTGCCATCGATCTGATCTAGAATACCAGACAATTCTTCCTGCAATATCTGCAAAATCTCAACTGTAATCATCTCATGTATCTGATCAACAGTCAACCCCGGCCTATCTTGACCATCAAATCCAGATCCTGAACCAGATCCCCTTGTGAACTCCATACTGAAAACGAACCAAAAAATGCGTCAGGAATGCCATAATACACATTTCTACAACCACATTACGAGACTACACCTCGGGTTTGTGACTTCCTTGCTACGCGTATGGGTCCCGTGCTTTCATTAGTACGAGCCCATACTACCTTCCACACCTACCCATATTTGTCTCAAGGATCATCACAACCACCCAAAACGAATACTACAACTAGGATACGCATACATCATATCCTTACTCTCTCGAGAGTGATTAATCATTCCAAATTTGGCCTGCTACATCCATACTAACTCATAATGATATTCCCAATACTTTCTAAAAAGCGCATCATGAGCACTACATACTCCTTAGACTATCCTAGCATCCACACCTCACCCTGCCATCAATTTTTGAACGACCCCCATTGTTGCCAATTAACTACTTCATGAATAAAATCACATGCAACATAACTTAAATAATATTAGATTAAAAGATTCAACCCTACAACGGTTGGAATCAGACAAGAGCTGCGTAATAGGACCAAATCCTTTACTCTAAAATTATTTAGCCCATTTAGCATGTAACTTAATGTGTTCAATTAGTAGTTAATTCACACCCAAAAGAGTCCTACAAACAATAAGCAAGAAACTCTCTAGGAATAAGGCATCATATATCAAGCAATTCTATCATGCATTTCCTGAAGATCCCTACCCTACCACTAGTATGTTGTTCTATTAGAAACATCATATCAAATAACGGCGTGGTAAATTGGGGTATACTTTCTTGCTCCGGCTGATCATACACATCACATAATTCCTTGATTACTTTTGAAAATAATTTTGAAAACTGTTTTAAATTTTTTTTGTAGTTCCTTAGTTTGAGTCTGGTTTCACACGAATGCTTATCCAATTCTCTCAAACCAAGGCTCTAATACCGAACTGTAACATCCCAAAAATCAAAGTAAATTTAAGTTTTTCAAAAAAAAAACCCCAATAAGCATATTGTTTACAAAATCATTGTTTCAAAGTGTTTATCAAATCTCAGAGTATCCCAAAATCCAAAATCGTAGAAACAGGAAGATGTGAACGATCACGCGTTCGCCTTCCCCCAATCCTATGAAGTACCTGAAACAATAAACTAAAACCATAAGCCAAATCTTAGTGAGTTTCCCCAAACTACCACCACACCACATAATCAACAACAACATGAATATACGAGCCATCAGCCTGACTGGACCGCCTTACCAGGCCTACAGCCTATCTGGACCGCTATACGGCCCTTCGGCCTGACTGGACCGCCTTGTAGTCCTACAATCTATCCAGAGTGCCGTGTGTATCTTGGCCTTCAACACCAGATGGTCCGTCTTAACCCATTAAACCATAACATATCGACATATACAATAACAATCAATAATCAACAAACCTAGATAGTCCTACAGATCTACCAGCCTAACATATATCTAATAATAGGAAATCCTACAGATCTACCAGTCTAACCACATAATCATTGAACACATATCTCAGCATATTAACACATAACAAACCAGGATATCTAATGCAACGGGTCAGACTTGTTGCCTTCGACCCATAAGTATAGTGAGGAAAATTCATCTCGATCAGAAGATAGAAAATCTCACACCCAAGTCTGCTGCACAACGGCTCCTCACACTGAACATAATCAATACCAACCCTAGTTACTATATAAGGTTAAGCCCAAAAATCATAAAGCCCAAAATTTCCAAAATGGCCTAAATTCATCTGTCCAAGATTGAACAGCTGACCTTCACTTCGTGCCAGCTCAAGGTCATGTCGTGAGTATGAACTTGACCCAGACCCGAATGAGCCGGTCAACTCAGCCAATAAAATTGCCCAGTCTCGATTCCAAACATTTTCACATTGTAGCCACTCACGTCGACCTAATCTAAACAAAAATTCGCCGATGGCGTGCATTCTCACGACGTGGCAGGCTCATCCTCACGTTGTGAGAGCTACCTTGGCCAGCTTTGAGCATTAAGCTGTTATTCCTTTAATCCACCACTTGGGACTTTATAGAGGGTCTTCCCTCACCTAAAGGATAATAAAAATTGTAGATTTTTAGTCATTCATGACCAATGCATGACTTAAACACTCACTAGGTCAAAAGAGGGAAAATGAGATCAAGACTGTTGCTTGAAGTCTAAAACCAACTCCAAAACTCAGATCCAAAGTTCATAATATAGACTTTGTCTCAATGATCCATAAAGTTGCCAAATCTATGGATCCCATGATTGCTATCCAACCCAAACATGCAAAAAGGAGCTTAAAACCTAGATCTAGCATGTAATAAGTAAAAAGGCCAAAGCTTTATGACTTACAAAGGTCCAAAAGCTCTGCAAGAAGGTGGGGTAGAAAATGGATTGACAAGAGAATGCTCCACATACATCTTCTTCCATTTCAATGAGCCAAAGACCACCAAATAAGTTCGTCAAGGTCACCAAAAATGGCTAAGGACCTCAAGCAGGTTGAGATTAGGGTTTTCAGGAGGATAGAGAGTGAAGGAGGCTAATGATGTGCGAACCTTGCCTCTTATTCCTTTAAATACCTGAAATATTAGGGTTTGAGTCATCAGGACATTCTCACATCGTGAGGCTCCATACCCCATGTCGTGAGATTCAAAAATGCGGGTCAACAAGTTAATAGGCACTCACGACGTAACCACCATATCTCACGTCGTGACCCCCTTCCAAAAGGTTAGAAATTCAAGAAGTTAAGTACCTCAGGGATCTGGATGTTACATGATAGGACAATGTATCGTTAAAAGTATAAATATAAGTACTAAAAACAAAAACCAAGTTCTTAGTTATTTTAGGGAAATATGAATATTTTCTAATCCATGATTAATGTGCATTTTTCTTTACAAGTGTATTTGTGGAGCATGCGTGGTTAAACAGTACGTCAATTTATGAGCAACAAATTATCAAGGGTCACACGTTCTTGCATGGTTAATTCGCCATCATATTTGTGAGACCTCGACATCCTAGAGGTTCGACCGATAAAACATGAATTTCGTCATGAGCTTTCCATATGGAACTCATTCCACACAAGGCATGCATTACCTCCGGGAAAAAGAAAGTTGTAATATAATAATGGTAAAAGGAGGAAAGAAATTTATATGAACGATAGGCTAAAGGAGATTCATCATCTACATTTGATAAAGATCCAAGAACATTTGGAAGACATACACTGTTTGAATCCACCCAGTCAAACATTCTTTTCCACACACTGTTGGTCCCGAGGAGATCATGAACTAAGGGAAAATGGCGGCTACTAAAGGCAAACGAGTCACCATAATTTTCAAACGATAGAAGTACCAAAACATCAACACACTCAAAGGAATACGAACATACACACAAAATACTTTAAAGGAAATAAACTTAGAAACAACTTTAGGACACAATTGTATTAGATGGATACCATACGAACATAACACGTCAAGAAAATAGGGACTAGGTAGAAGTCTTAAATCATAAGCTAAATATCGCAGGTAAAATCCCACCTTACCTTCCGGAGGATCAAGAATCGAGGAAGAAAAAGAAGGCAGTAAGACGCCATGCACAATAGATAGGTAGTAGTCATGAATGTACTAGTCGAAACTGAAGCTGTTAACATCACAAGTAATGGATGACATGTCAAAAGGCATTGCATAAAAGGATGTCGAAAAAGTGAAGAATACACGATAAGAAGGTTCAAAAATCTCATTACCCAATATATAAAGATAAGGACCGTCTAAGCATTCATTAAACAATCTACTCAACCATATCGATGTGACTATCCGACACCTTGTTGCACCTAATAAGGACTGCAACTACCCCATGCGCGGCGTTTTGATTATCAGGAGTAGTTATTGTAAGACCCCCCTTTGGTACATATCACAATATTGTCCAATTTGGGATCCCATCACGACAAACTTCCTAAAGGGTCACCTATCCATGAATTGTTCTCACCCGGTCACACTTAAGTACAGAGTTCTTATGAGATTTGTTGCCATCACGAATTTAAAACGAGTTGTGATAGAGAAGATAGTCATACCCCTAATAAGGAATGCTTAGTTCTCCTTCTCGGTCGATGTGGGATTAGGTGCAAGTAGCCACCTTCACCCCCGATTATAGGGTTCCACGTCCCTATCGAACATATCGACCTGTGCTATAGCTCTGATACCATATATATCATCCCCCTCTAGCACATATCACAATATTGTCC
This sequence comes from Lactuca virosa, assembly GCF_052849685.1. Taxonomy (NCBI): domain Eukaryota; kingdom Viridiplantae; phylum Streptophyta; class Magnoliopsida; order Asterales; family Asteraceae; genus Lactuca; species Lactuca virosa. The sequence goes on from NC_136433.1 coordinate 272,314,860, forward strand.
ACTTTGGGCTCCAAACATGAAAACTTCCCAGGGGGTTACCCATCCTTGAATTCGTCTCACCCAGACACACTGAACTGCAGAGTTCTTAGGGGATCTGATCCCCTCACGAATTTAAAACGCATTGTGACAATGAATCTATCAACACCCCTTATAAGGAATGCTTAGTTCTCCTTCCCAACCGATATGGGATCAGGTGTAGGTATCCACCCACCATATGTAACACTCATGTTTCTCGTTAGGCACAATTATATAAGATGTATTTACATCGGTTGGCAATCGTAACCTTTTATGAATAAATAAAGAGAATTATTAGAATATATATATATATATATATATATATATATATATATATATATATATATATATATATATAATATACGTGGAAATTAGATAAATATTATGTGTATATAATATTTGTGTAAAAATGTATTTTCAAAAGTTAATAAATAGGGCTAAAATAAACATTAAAAATAAAATATTATTTATGGTAAATAGTCGTGATGAAAGTTGAAGTAGTCGTGATAACGATCTCGAGGATATACATAATGCTTAAATCTTACTTTATTTGAAGAAGTTCCGATCCCTTGAAGTTTCACGTTTAGCCCCATACAACAGAGTGTGTCGTAAAAAGTGAATCGAATATAGGTTGTTTATTATCCTAAGTAATCTAAATGAAAGTCGTAATAATCATAGAAGCGAAAGTGTGCATATACAGAACACCCAAATCTGAGTTCGTACGAGGAAGTTAGGATTTTTCAAAGTTTCGACGCAGCAGTGTGGACATAGAAATCGAAATTAAAATCGATTAATTGTTAGGCAAAACAATCTAAACGAGAGTTTAAGATCCCATGAATAGGTAAAGACAGTCGAGAAAGGAGTTCATATGAAGAAGTTATGAATTTTGCACTGTCTTTTGCAGTGTAATCTTCATAGACTGTTAAAATTAAAATGGAATTAGAATTACCCGTCAGAGTCTAAATGAAAGTTGTAGTACTCGTAAATACCAATGCGTGGATATAAAGAACGTAAAAAACATAGCTAGTGTGAGAGAGATATGATTTTTTTAAAATTAAGAAAATTTGTTCGATAATGCAACGTTGCACCACTAACTGAGTGCGATGTGTCATGTTTTCGGAGGAATACCTTGCCAACCAAGCCAGGGCACGACGCGCCCCTGGTCTAGGAGAAGCGTGCTTTGCCTGGATTTTACCTATAAACTGCAGCCTCAACATCTCATTTCCTCACAACAATTCTAAATTCTCTATTCATTCTTCTGAGATCTTGAGATCAAGTTTCTCTAGTATTTAGGAGTTTTTAGTGAAGCCATGAGGCATCAGAGAGCCCGACAAATAAAAGCTTTCAGTTTGGAGTTCTGCCTGCGAACGTTCCAGACTTCTTCTAGAAAACTCTGTAAGTTAAGCGACACTTACTATGCTTTAGGTGTAACTTATATTCATATTCATAGTCGTTATTATGAACTTATAAATAAGATTTATCAGTGATTCCGATCATTGATCTTCTTACGGGTGCAATTTCAAAGCTAGATTTAGTGAGGTATTTAAAGTAGGATTTCCAAACAGTATACTCTATATACCAGATTGACCCTACCTATAATATGATCTTATCTGGTTATTTTTTTTATCAGCTATAGATCAGTATTCATTGGAATTATTGAGGAATCTAGACTATCATTATTATAGTCTCAAGAAATATAAGACTAAGACTTAACGATATTTATCTCTAGGTCTTTTAAAAGGAAAAGCTAATGTGTTAGGCGAAGCGCTGCCCTAACCGCAAGTCATCCACTTTTAACAAGTGAGTGGATAGTTACTTTCATCATACACATAGATACAAATTATATAGATAACTAAATGCTATATGTGCTTATTATCTGTTTTCTTTATATTTGTGCTAGATGCAACAATATGACATGATTTTCCTTGATTTAGCCATATATGCATTTTATTGTACCTATAAAATATTGGGTAGAAAAAGGGTGAGAAAAGAGATAAAATAATGGTGAAAGACTGATATGGGCATATTTAGTTATAAAATTCATTAGTTATCTTAATACTTTATGTTGTTTTTGTCTCAAATATTGAACAAAAGGTACTTAACTACTTTAAAATTTCATTTTCGGCAACAAAGACATGCTCGGAAGGAAAAGGAAGCGAATTTAGCGATTGAAAGCTTGGAATTTGGATTGTGAAGAAAGAAGGCAAAATTAAAGAAGAACTCGACGAGTTTATCCTACAACTCAACGAGTTGATATGAAGAATCCCGAAAAAATAATGACTTGTCGTACAAACGATTTTAGTGAAAAACTCGGCGAGTTTGGGTCCTCCAACTCAACGAGTTGCGCCTATTTTCAGAATCTATATAAGGATGGTTTCTTTTCGAAATCCTAATGATGGTTGGAGACTTTTAGCAACTTTTGGAGGCTAGAGACATTCTCAAGAAGCTTTGGAACTCAGAATTCAATTAGAGGTTAATTTTAAAGAGATCATAGACAATTAATCATTACTTTTCTCTTAATTCTTTGTGTGAATCATGTTTACAACATTAGATTTTGAGTTTATGTGTTTATTTGCTGAAGTTATGGGCTAAAACACCATACTTTCATTTAGAGTAGATAAGCTTATGAATATGGTTTGATTAGTGGCTTTGGATTATATTAATTTGGTTATTTATCTTGTTAAACATGTTAAAAATCCTTATGTGTTAATGATAATTATTTTCTATTAATGACTAAGTATATTGAGTTGTATGAACATCTGCTTGATTAATTGAATCTTATGGTTTTGTGAAAACAAGATTGTATGCCTAGTGTTGTGAACATAACCAAGGGTTAACTAGAACATAAATAAGTTAATACGTGAGCATGTATGATGACCAACCATATATGAGTTAATTGAACCAACCAATTTGATTAACTATTATTACAAGTCTTGCTTGATTCGAATTAACCACAAGTAAAATTCTTTGATTTAATCACTTGATCACTGCTTGAATTGATTTATTTGCTAAAGGATTAGTAATAGTGAACATGAACCTAATCACATTAGAAACCAGTAATTGATGATATATTAATCCATTGCACTTGCCACGAAAGCAACCATAGGAATAAATGAATCGAATCTAAATGGAAGTCTCTTTAATCTTATCGAATCTAGTTGTCTTTTGTTTATCTTCTAGTTGTTAATTGTTCTTTGCTAATTGCTTAGAAATTGTGTAACTTGCTAGTCTTGCAAAACTAGAGAAAAACCCTTTTAATAATTGTTTTATTTAGATAATATTAGTAATATTTTAATTGTTTACCGTTCCTTGTGTTCGATACCCTACTTTCCTACACTAAACTGCTAATCGATAGGTACCTTCCATGTGTTTGTTTTTGTGTTAAAGTTAGTTAGGAATAAAACTAGTACATTCTACATGTATCAAGTTTTTGGTGTCGTTGCCTGGGAACGGTTCTAAATAGTGAAATTTATTTGCTAGTGTTATCGATCCTTTGTGTAAGATTTATCTCATATAAAGTTACAAGTTTGTCTGTTTTAATTTTTTTTGTTTTTGTGTTGAACTCGTCGAGTGCATATCTGAACACGACGAGTTCGTCGCGTTTCCAGTTTCGTTTTTGTTCGTTTTATGCGTAATTTTTGTTTTGTTTCACGAAGTTTATGAACCGGAGCTCTAGTTCTATAGTTGTACCACCTGTGGAAGATCCAAAATCAATTATTCACAAAAATAAGAACAAAGCAATCAGGGAATCAAGCGGTAAAGAGAAAATTCAAGACGAAAAGGTGGTAGATTACGAGCCCAAAGCACCTGAATCTGAAGAAGAAAGTGACACCGAGCTAAAAGAAGAGATGGAAAACATTGCAGATATAACCATGAAGGAATACAAGAAGAAGATGCGAGAGGATACCGAACCAGGTCTTGTTCAACCCGCCATTCCATCAACCGCAAACTTTGAATTGAAGGGGCACATTCTCGCTCAACTGAAGGAAATCCCATTCTACGAGAAGGATCATGAAGATGCCTATAAACACATTGATGAGGTCAACGACATAGCTGACTACTTCAACATCCCCAACGTGTCACGCGAGACTGTCCTACTTCGTATGCTACCAGTTACATTCAAGGGAGCCGCGAAACATTGGTTGAAGGCACTACCTCCGGGATCCATTACAACATGGGCCAAGATGTGCGAAGAGTTCATTCAGCAGTTCTGTCCTTCCTCAAAAGTCTCAAAATTAAAGAAAGCAATCACAAACTTCGAACAACAAGGATGAGAGTCACTCTATGAAGCATGGGAGAGGTACAAAGGGTTGCTGAGAAACTATCCACAAAATGACCTTAATGTTCAACAAGAGGTCACCATCTTCTATGATGGAGTGAATGTTACAACCAGGCAACTCCTTAACTCCCAAGGACCAGTCACGAAGAAGGTACCAGCTGACATTAAAAGTTTTATTGAAGAATTCTCTAACCACTCAAGAGAATATTATAAAACAAGAAACGACTCAACTCGAGGGGCGATGAACTCAGTTTCAGATGATATGGCGGCAATGATGGCTAAGTTGGATAGCATGGATCGAAGGATGAAAAAGATGGACCAATCCATCCACGTCATCTGAGTGGGTTGTGATAATTGTAGCGGGCCTCACCTTATCAAAGATTATGACTTGGATGAGAACGGAAACTGAAAAGATCAAGTGTGTTATTCAAGCGGGGATAGGTTTGATGATGATTGGAGGAAACCTAGAAAGGAATGACTACCATATGATCAGTATAAGAAGGCTAAGGAGGAAAAATATAGGCAAAAGACGTGATGGTTTTATCAAAGAGAAGAGCTGATTCAAGAAAAGAAGATGGGTCTTGAAGAGATGCTTACACGATTTGCATCCGTATCTGAGAAGAGACACAATGAAACCGACGCGACGATACGAGAGCAACAAGCAATGATGAAGGAGCAGCAAGCATTGATGAGAAATCAGCAAGCCTCGATCCTCAACATCGAGAAGCAACTAGGCAACTTGTACAACAATTCAAAGAGCGTTCACTGGGCGGACTTCCAAGCAACATCGAGAAAAATTCGAGAGTGGCTCATATAAATGCAATAACAACAAGGTTTGGGAAAATTTTCACTCCTATGACACCAATCTAGAATGAAGATCCAAGAGTGGTGCAGGAAAAAGGAAAAGAAAGTCAAGAATCGCAAATAGATGACGCAACTCGGCGTGTGCAGAAGAAGAACTCGACGAATTTTACATCTTATGAGAAAAATAACCCTCCAATTAAGCCGTACCAGCCTCCCTTGCCATTCCTAGGTCGAGCTATATGAGATAGACAAAATAAAGAGTATAAGAAGTTTCTAGAGAACATCAAGGCCCTCCAAATTAACATTTCATTCATTGAGGCGATAGCTCAAATGCCAAAGTATGCAAGATTCCTTAAAGAACTCCTCACTAATAGAAGGAAGATAGAGGATTTATCGGAAATTGTTTTAAACGAAAAATTTTCAGCTGCTATGATGAACAAACTACCAAAGAAGATGGGGGACCCGAGGAGCTTAACTTTGCCATGTCAATTCGGGAATTTGGCTACAAGTTACGCATTGGCCGACTCGGGAGCTAGTGTGAATATTATGCCATATTCATTCTTCAAAAAGATAAACCTTGCAGAACCATGACCCATTCATATGGCAATCCATCTAACTAACAAGATGGTGACATATCCAAGGGGAATATGCGAGGATCTTCTAGTCAAGGTTGATAAATTAGTGTTCCCTGCTGATTTTATAATATTAGATATGGAATAGGACCATCAAGTGCCGATTATTCTTGGGAGACCGTTTCTAAACACCACATGTGCTATTGTGGACATGCGAGAGTCCAAACTTACTCTTCGGGTAGGAGATGATTCGTTCACCCTTGGAGTCAATCAAGCGGTAAAGCATTCAAGGTCGAGTGATGATGCGATTTATTTGGTAGATATGATTGATGAATTGTTAGAAAAGGAACTAGCACATTGGCAAGAAAATAAATCAAAGGAATTCACGTTCTATTCAGAGGAGGACTTTCATGCTCAAAGAGACCTTCAAGAGTTGGAGAAACTAATTGAGGGAAGTATAGGTAAAGAATATACAAGAAGCTCTAAAGCAGAAACACGTTGTGGTGATGATACAAACACGGCGTGTTCAGAAACAATGTTAAATCTCAAACCTTTAAAGGAAGCGGATATTTTAGAAAAAATAAGCAAAAACTAGTAAAAGTTACTTTTGATCTTATTCCAGACAAGAAGGAGAGTTTGAACAAATGAAAGAATACCATGGCTTGGAATGACGCAAACAATAATGACACTAACTCTTTCTTTGGCTTGCACATGATTGACTAGGAAATGGAAGACATTGAGTCAACAAATGTGGATGAAGAATGGAGAATTTAGGAGAAGCATCGAGAAAGGAAGGTAAAGCGAACCAAGACTCGCGCCTTAGTTTCTACTACTTTTCAAGTTTTCACTTTTCAAGCACCCGATTCTCAAGTATATGAAGAAAGTGAGGAAGAAACTTTGATTTCAAGTGATGAAGAGGGGATAAATGAAAAGAAGATTGAGATAGACAAGATGGAAGTGAAAACGGTGGGACAACAGAAAGAAGAAGAGAAGACAAAGCTTATTAAAAGAGGTAAAGGAACAAAGCGTAAATATGAAGAAAATACCACTAAAAAGAAAAAGGTCAACTCAAAAAAGGCATACAAAAGGAAAGTGCTGACTTACAAAAGGAGGAAGTGGAGCTGGAGGAGAAGAAGATGATGATTGATTATACTTTTGATTTTATTTGTGTTGGAGTTTTTGAGACAATTTTTATTTGCTTTGTGTGTTTTTATGTGTTATGGTTTGGTTGTTTTGAAACATATAGTAATTAGGATAAATAGGAACTTTAAATTTAATAGTTGTTTTTCCTTTTTATTATGTAGTTTTTTGTTTTTAATCTTGGAGAAGTTAGGGTGAGAATTGAATGAATAATTAAAGTGTGAGAGGATAAAGTGAGGGTTCGAATCGTTAATGAGAAGATTTGAAGATTTTGAGCGATATTTTTAGTCCGGTCATTTTGATTGCTAAAGAGGGTTGTCACTCCCCCAAACCGGAGCAGTGGAAACGTTCGGGGGGCGGAGGACGTCATGTATAGTATCACAACAATTGAATAATAGTAATCGAAGCAACAACAACCATTGTGTTAAAAACATAGTATTTACATTGTGTTCAAAATATTACTTATTTAACATTGAACTATCGCAAAAGATAAGATGTAAAGCTACCATGCTCCGTCTTCGAAACGCCCGAGAGGATACCTGTCTACTAGTTTTTCCTGAGAATACAAGTGGTTTGAAAAAGTGTCAACATTAAAGTTGGTGAGTTCATAAGCATTTTGTTTTGGAAGGTATGTTCTTTGTTCTTTGAAAATGTTAATGTTTTCCTCCAGAAAATCCTATATTTTATAATGTGATGATTGTAAGTAAAATGACTTGTAAATAAATGTTGAATTTTTTGTAAATAGGTTCCTAGTTGCACCTGCTCTACTGTAAATCATTGTTTTCGATCAGTAATTGCCTCGTGTTTTCAGAAAGTTAGATTGCAAACAGTTTATTTGTAAAATAATGATATTGATCCTGAAAAATCCTATATTTTCCGTAGAAACCGAGCAGAAATGTTAAACGTTCCAAGACCGAAGGATTCAATTATAACTACGATACTTAGTTTATTTGAGAAGTAGTCTTAAACCCTATGACCAAAGTGTTTGCATATTGGTATACGTTAAGTTCGTATACTTGTTGTTTTGTTTCTTGACAAAAACGGTTTGATAGAACCAAATGAAGTTTGTTTATATATAGTCGTACACTAATCGTACTACCGATACCAAATTGTGAGTCCTCATAACCATACTAATACGACTGATGGTCTGACACAACGTTCTTCAGGCGTCGGAATCGTTAATTGACATTTGTCACCCTAGGCTTGCCGGCCTAACTGTAGCTAGCAGTTAAGGTGTGGGATTGTCAGTCCTGTATAGATCTATACACAAACTCATGCTCTCCTTCCAGGAGACTCTGGTTATTAAGGTCAGGACTTTTGTTGGCACTTAAATAAGTACTTGGAGATGTTATCTCACAAAGCTATATCGACGATTAAGTGTAGAACAAAGAAAATTCTTTTTGTAAATAACATGTAACTTTGTAAAATAGTCCGTTTGCTCCATAAAATATAATTATTATAGTTAATAGGTTTGTTTCCGTGTTAAAATCTGAACTTGTTAAATAGTTTCCTTTGTTGTAAAAACTGTTACGACTTAATATATTTTGTAGTTTAACCGTAATGATGTTTGGCGTATCTAGAAATTTTCACGTTCAAATGCATGTTACCAGTCAGAAAATATAATAAGTAATTTATATTTTTAAACACAAGATTACTTGTGTTTTACTTGTATCCTTCCCATAAAAACATTGAAAAAGCTTGGAAAAATACGAGGGTATGAACTCACCTCTGGTGCATGTGCTTGATCGGACTGGAAGTGATTGCGAATGATCCTCGGGTTATAACACGTGAAAGTAGCCGTATCCTAAAAATAATTATCCCCGACGTCGTATTTAAATTAATAAGATATTAATTAAATAATAAATTAAATAATGTTGTAAATAATAATTAAAGTGTTAGACAACACTTTAATTATGTAGGGAAAATACTTACAATAATTATTGGAATGTAGAAAGGGGGGGGGGGTTTTGGTGGACAAAATGGGGTTTTCGGTGAGGGTTTGGTGATTTCAGTGGGATGCTTGAAGATTTGAAGGTATGAATGAATGTTCTTCGTGTTCTTGGTGGAAATAAGGAGATCTAGGAAAAATTCTTATGAATTTATGATCTTTACGGATGATAGCTGAGAGCAAAAATGGCAAGGAATTCGGTGAGAAATGAATTGTGTGTTCGGTTATAACTATATATATAAGGAAGGTGTTCGGTCTTAATGGGCTTCTAAGGGGTGTTTTCGGTCCTACCTAATGGACTTTTCATGGAGAATTCGGTCCTAAGTTAAGTGGAGAAGTGGGAATTCGCTTTTGGTGCCAATGGAGAAGGGAATTCGGTTTCAAGTCAAAGAGAAAAAGGAATTCGGTGAAGCCTTAATCCAAGGAAGAGAATTCGGTTTTTAATGGGATTTACATGGTGAATTCGGTCACACCAAGACCGAACGCACTTTCTTGAATTGATTTGGGACCGAAAACTACTTTTTGAAAGATTCCTAAAACCGAATTCTATTTGTTTTTTATTTCCATGACCGAAAACACCTATATATGGCGTTTATTAATATTTTAAACCTTAACCTTTTTGTCAAAACTTGAATTATACTACCTTAAATTAACTTATTTTTCAATCCAAGCTTAGTTACTAGTTTATAAACAAGCACTAATGGCTATAGAGGCTATAATGCAACAAGGAGTGCAATGTAGATTCACTTGTGCTAGATTAGGGTTTAAATTTTGCTAGGTTTAAATTTTTGAGTTGTGACAAGGGTCAATTTACTGAAGAATATAAAGAGGTGTATTACACTAATACCCTCTTTGAAGCAGAAAGAAGAAATTTCACGATCAGAGTCTTTAACTCGTCGAGGTCATAAAACAACTCGACGAGTTCCACAGGAAAAACGCAATTTCTGCCCAAGTTATGACCCAACACAACGAGTTTTCCCATAGCAACTCGACGTGTTACTGCTCAGTCATTTTTTTCGAGTCTTCAATTTGATTCCATTCAAGGCGGACATTGTCCATATTATTAAAGTCAAATTTCAAGGCTTTCCAAGAATTTTTTTTCCTCTACATCGGGAGCTGTACCACACGAGACGTTTGACACCCAAGGCGTGGATGAGTTGTTCCCATGCCAAAGTCATGTGAAGTAGGAGCTCAAAAGAAGAAATCTCAACCTCGCCACTTCTATCCCAGGGGAGTCTGTTCTAATTATCTCTTTACTTTTATGTTCTTTATCATGCATAACATGCAAGGGGGACATTGCATAAATTAAGTGTGGGGTAGGAGGTTGGTTACATTAATTACATTAGAATCCTAGGTCTAAATTTTTTTAAAATGTATAAAAAATTGCTAAGATTAATTCAAATTTTTTTGGTAAAAGCAATTAGGATTTCATGCTAGTATTGTGTTTGATGATTTTTTGAGGACCTAAATGTTTAGTTGAGCCAATATACGTTATAATGCATTTGTGGCCCCCTTTATTCTAGTGAAATCATGGAACAAAAACACAACCTCACTTAGTTTGAGAGACGCAACATGTTTAGCATCGTGTACTTGAAATGTATCCAGGAAAGCTTAAGTAGTCATTGCAGATAAGACTAATGCCTTCAATCAATAAATGATGAATTTAAATCCCCTTGTGTAAGCATATGTTTTTCTAGGATTTTTAGTTTGAGCGAAAAAAGTGCGTTAAAAAAAAGAGTGTTGAAATGTTGAAAGAATCTACAAGTATGAAGACATGAAGAAAAACTACAAAGTATCAAAGCTTTGAAGCAAAAGTTGTATTTTTAATTTATTTGTAATTTTCTTTTCTAGGTTATTTTTCCATATGTATGCTTTGGGGTTTTAACCAAATATTCCTTGAGGTTAAGAAAGTTTTCTGCATATGGATTCTGAAGGATGCATAAAATGAGCATTGTTCAGAAAAGTGGACGAGTGTTTATGAAGATTGTGAGTATTTAGGGTTAGGGGGTCCTTAGGAAAAATTAGACACAAATGCATGCTTTGCGGTCTTGGCATAATGGCTGGGCTCAATTGGGATTCCCTTACGTGGTATTAGTATGCTAAAATTCAATTTTGCTTAGGAGCAAGCAAAAGTCAACTGTGTGGTATTTTGATATGGGCATATTTAGTTATATAATTCATTAATTATCTTAATACTTTATGTTGTTTTTGTCTCAAATAGTGAACAAAAGGTACTTAATTACTGTAAATTTTCATTTTCAGCAACAATGACATGTTCGGAAGGAAAAGGAAGTGGATTTAGCGATTGGAAGCTTGAAATTTGGATTTTGAAGAAAGAAGGAAAAATTGAAGAAGTACTCGGCGAGTTTATCCTACAACTCGACGAGTTGATATGATGAAACCCCTAAAAAATAGTGCCTTTCGGTACACGCGATTTTAGTGAAAAAATCGGCGAGTTTGGGTCCTCCAAGTCGACGAGTTGTGCCTATTTTCAGAATACATATAAGGATGGTTTCTGTTCGAAACCTTAATGATGGCTGGAGACTTTTAGCAACTTTTGGAGGCCATAGACATTCTCAAGAAGCTTTGGAAGTCTGAATTCGATTAGAGTTTAATTTTGAAGAGATCAATGATAATTAATCATTACGTTTCTCTTAATTCTTTGTGTGAATCATGTTGACGACATTAGATTTCGAGTTTATGTGTTTATTTGTTGAAGTTATGGGCGAAAACACCATACGTTCGTTTAGAGTATATAAGCTTATGAATATGGTTTGATTAGTGGCTTTGGATTATATTAATTTGGTTATTTATCTTGTTAAGCTTGTTAAAAGATCCTTATGTTTTAATGACAATTATTTTATGTTAACGACTAAGTATATTGAGTTGTATGAACATCTTCTTGATTACTTGAATCTTATGGTTTTATGAAAACAAGATTGTATGCCTAGTGTTGTGAACATAACCAAGGGTTAACTAGAGAATAAATAAGTTAATGTGTGAGCATGTATGATGACCAACCATATATGAGTTAATTGAACCAACCAATTTGATTAACTATTATTACAAGTCTTGCTTGATTCGAATCAAACACAAGTAAAATTCTTTGATTTAATCACTTGATCACTGCTTGAATTGATTTATTTGCTAAAGGATTAGTAATAGTGAACATGAACCTAATCACATTAGAAATCAGTAATTGATGATATATTAATCCATTGCACTTGCCACGAAATCAACCATAAGAATAAATGAATCGAATCTAAACGGAAGTCTCTTTAATCTTATTGAATCTAGTTGTCTTTTGTTTCTCTTTTAGTTGTTAATTGTTCTTTGCTAAATGCTTAGAAATTGCGTAAGTTTCTAGTCTTTCAAAACTAGAGAAAAACCCTTTTAATAATTGTTTTATTTAGATAATATTAGTAATATTTTAATTGTTTACCGTTCCCTGTGTTCTATAACCTACTTTCCTACACTAAACTGCTAATCGATAGGTATACCGCCTTCTATGTGTTTGTTTTTGTGTTAAAGTTAGTTAGGAATAAAACTAGTACATTCTACACGTATCAGAGACCATGCCCAACATTTTACTATTATACTATTGAGACAAATCATCTAGCAAAGTATTGATGATGACCACAAAACTATTCGATACACTTTAATGGAACACTAGAAGACTCGCTATTTGTAGGTGTTAATGAATCATACTATTAGAGAGTATGGATTGTGTGTTCATTCAAGTACTCTATCCCCCTCATGGTTTCCTTATTGACATGTATTGCTATGAAATCCCCAAAGTAGTATAAAATATATACAAGATTCTGATTATATTATTATGGGTTGAAATCCCTATGTGCTCACTAGGCTCCCAAGCCTCACCTACTTGGTTTCTTTGTATCACAGTCAGCGGTACGAAGGTTTAGTGATAGTGATGTTCGAATATGCTGAGAGATTCGAGGATTTTAGGCCACTAGTACAATAATTTGTTGTAAGGCCTGTAAGGACAAGTTTATACTTATATTTTCTGTATTAGTTATGGAATCCAAGGTTTTTAAGTATTAATGAAAAAGTTTTCTCCGAAAATGCTTTGATATCGATATTATCTCACATCAACATAATGTTTTGGGAAAAATTCCGCATTAATGTATTCTTTTTAAATAATTATATGTTTTAAATAAGCGTAAAGAAAATTTTTTAATTGGCCATAAAATTTGGAGATGTCCCAGTTATAGTCTAAACGGAAAAAATTTAGCATCATTTTTACCCTTCAGACTAGAGGACTTAATGGTGTGCCCAGGTTGGCCAAACAAGAAAATACTGACCTGGGAACCTATTAACTTAATATCCAGAAGTACCCACTGTTATGAAAGAATGAACCACGAGTCAGTGTAAATACACACGAGGCTAGGTCTTTGGGCAAACATATCCCAAGGAAATTGCATCATACAAATACCCACAATAAACAAATAAAAAGTAGTATAAGGAAAATATGTAACGACCCAAAAATTACAAAGAGATTTTTCAATTTTAAAATATAATAACAAATTAAAACCTTTGTTTCAAAAACGATCAAATATCATTCATTTGATTAAAACCATACAACAACAGAGTTAAGTTTACAAACTGCAGAAATGAACATCTTCGACGCGTATGTACAGTCTTGTCGAGCTCTTCTCACGAGCGACCTGCAAAATGTTAAATTCACAACTGTAAATACAAAGATCATGCGTAATGGGCCCAACCCTAGGGAGTATACGAGCCTAGCCTTGACTCCATTGACAGGGGCTCAACCCTGGTCTTACATACAATTGCCATGATCCAACCACGATCTTTCCATTTACTGTTGTAATCTAACCACAATCTTTACTATTAGTGTTGTGATCGAACCACAGTCTCTACTATTAGTGTTGTGATCCAACCATAGTTTATCCTATCAGTGTTGTGATCCAACCACAGTCTTTATATATAATTCATAAAGTCATATGTAGTTAGGGATCAGATAGACATTCAAACCGATGGCCCACTCGAGAGCGAACAATCAGACAAGAACATCACCAATAGGTATTAGGCCAATAGTTCTCAGGATATTCAGCTCAATTTACATAGAACCCAATCCATCACTATCACATAATCATGTAGCATAAATACATAGAAAATAATAGCATATCAATATCCTTATCAACTAGCATTCCCTAGTTCCTTGCCATTGACCACTTTTCAATTAAGTCATTCGTTGGTCATTCATACATAATCCTGATAACTGGTCTACCCCATCTACCCTAACCAAACATAATCCCCTAACATTATTATATGATTAACACGCAAGACCCTACCAGTCTAGCATACAATGACACTAAATTTCCCATACCACACATATATGCAAAAGAGTTATCTCTGCCACTAACATACTTGTGCTCTAACAACACCTCTATACTATCATGCAAAGGATATAAAGTGGGACTCAATCCCAAAGCTAGATCTACAACCCTAAATCCATTAAGTCCTTTATATGACCCTAACTTGCTCATGGACCCAAAATAGCTCCAATCATGACTGCTATCTCATTCTTAGAAACCTAAGGACCATTAGAGAGTTATAACAAGCTCTAGAGTTCCTCAAACTCCAAGAGCATTCATGGAAGGGACCAAAACATATAAATATGCCAAAACTTGAAACAACAAGAACAAGGATCAACGGGCGAACTTTATACGTCCAACAACTCCAAAATCTAAAGGAAATGATGGATCCATGCTATCTCCTTGCTTCCTTGCACTAAAATGTACTTCCTTCTTTTTCAAGTTTCACCAAAAGCCAAGAGCAAGGTCTTTCATCAATCAAACAAGCTCACAAACATGAAATAGGGCTATAGTTTCGTTGAGAGAAGTTGGAGGCTGAGGTCATGAGTTAATGGCTTTAAATATGGAAGAAACCTTAAAAATTCACAGGATTGGGTTGCAGCTGCTGTCACGTCATGACACTCTATTTGTCACGTCGTGACAACCATCCAGAACACGCGATATTTAATGGCCATGCCATGTTGTGACATCCTTCATGTCATGTCGTAGTATATGGTTTTGCTCATAAACCATGCCTTTGACTCCGTTATACCATCCACTGATTCAGTATGGGAAACGAGTCTTACAACTCTCCCCCGGTTAAATTAGATTGCATCCTTGAAATTATTCCTTACCAACGTTCTAAAAGGCGTGAGGCGTGGCATGGCGGCAAGGCCAAGCCTCAAGCTTAACGAGCCATAGCAAGCCATGAAGTTTTTCAAGGAGTGATATAAGGTGACAATTTTGCATTAATTTATAAAAATATTACCACATAAATATAGATTTATATCAACTACAACTAGTTTTTAGAAGTGTTATCTCAAAAACTAATAACAAAAAGTTAACAAAAAACACAATACTTGTATGTCCGATTAGAAATTGCAAAAAAAAAAAGCAAAAAACGTGTCTCAAACGAAAAAACACGCAACATAACACATCATAACGTGCCATCGCACGCCATATCACGCCTTGCCACGCACCACGCCTAACAGCAATGTTAATAGGCTTTTCATAATGGCGATGTCTCGCCTCACGCCAAGGCACGCCTTGGAGCGCCTTTTAGAACATTGGTCCTTACCAATATCTCCTTACACCCTTCGAACCCCTTGTGGATTCCTCCAAGCCTACTTCCTTCCATAATCCAAAGCCACTCTGACTGAAAAAAAATTGCAATCATCAACATAAGGATTCCCGTAACAAAATGCATAACCAAACCCGAGCGGAATCTTCCAGAAGATCGAATTCATGACCGTAGAAGCACTGGAAGGAAGCTTAAAACAAACACTTCCCTTTAATCCCAAAAGACAATACAATCGTTAGCGAGAAATATGTGAATTGGCGCAGAGAAAACACTAATGTGTCACAACTAAATCACCTCGAGGAGGACTAACTTTCTTACCGTAATCTGAGGACTCCGAAACCATGTCTGACCTCCAGACAGACAGAACCAACCAAACCTCAACTATGCTAACCAAGGCTCACAGACCTGATCCGATATTGATATGACAGCCAAACATTCCATCAAACCAATCTCGAGAGAAGCTAACTATTACCCTTAACTCGAAGGCTCGAAGGTTGTGCCTGACAATTTGGATAACAAGCCCATCCTATACATCAACCTTGCCGACTGGGGAATATGTCATTTTGATCCAACCAAGATCCTTACCTACCTTGCTTCATCAAACGGATGAACTGAAGTATGAGTTCCTCAACCAACTGTTGAAACTGACGCTCGCGAACACGGGTGCGCATCGAACCCTAAAAAAAGCCCAATGGAAAAGGCTAACCAAGCCTAGATATCAACACAACCCTAACAATCCTTAATTCTAATAGAGGAATGACTAAACAAACAATGAAAAGTTTGATTCAACCCATGTGTATGATGTGATCCAACCATAGTCTTACAGTCACTCTGGCTGCTACAGCTTAACTACAATATTTCATGCCATGATCCAACCATGGTCTTCTATCTGCGAATGTGCGAATGCTATGACCCAAACATAGTTTTACAATCACTTCCGTTGCTACAACTCAACTGCAGTCTTCCCTGCCATGATCTAACATGGTCTTCCACATGTGAATGTTATGATCCAAAGATAGTCTTACAATCACTTCCATACTATAGCCCAGCCATAGCCCTTCTGCAACGATCCAACCATGGTCTTCCAGACAAAAGATGGCTGATGGCCTAAATCCAATTCAACAAGATGTGCTCCAATCATGATTCTTGGTATGCATATCATGAAACTCGATAATAATAACCAAGCATTCATAGAGAAACTAAACCGAAAATAATTTCTTACAAATACAAAGGCATGATCCAAAAGCATATATATAAATAATTGATATGGCGTGAAGAAAACAAAAATGAAACATACCCACGATAACATCTGATGAAACTCTGGTCTCCCCTGCCTAAAAGTACAATGCTCGGCTCCTCACTGCTGGAGCCTCTGCCCTGCCCACGAGACCATCAATAATCCTTAAAGTAACTAGAGCAGCTGCTTTCATTATTCCACTCGTCAACCTCGGACAGTCGGCCTTATTGTGGCCCCTCTTGTTGCAATGAAAATACATTAAAACTGATCCTCGAGGACAATCCCTACTGAAATTACCAATATGACTACAACTAAAACATCCCCTTCCTTTCTCCCGATAGCTTCGCTTATGAGTCCTCCCACACATGGTACAATGGCCCCGACCCTGATGGCCTCCTACTCGCGAATTTTGAGTATTGGGCCTCTTTGCAGGACTTCCGTCTATCTGAACCTGATATGTCTTCCTCTTCCTGAGGTGCTCCAAGTCAATATCCCGTTCTCGAGCTCTATCAATCATATCCTCTAGGGTCTTGCAGCTGGACATGCTCACAAATTCCCTAATATCGTCCTGCAGCGTATCATGGTACCTCATCTTCTTCATCTCCTTATCTTCAACGTACTGAAAAACCAATAAGGGGCCCTTTCCTGGAATTTGGTAATGATCTCCGCCACGGTCTCAGTCGTCTGGGGAAGGTCCTGAAACTCCGTCACCAAATGGTGCACCTGATAGCTGGTGAAAACTCTGCCCTAAACCAGGTCACAAACTCATCCCAAGTCATCGTCCTAATGACATTGCCTCCTAAAGCGAAATCTACCTCCTCCCACCAGTCGT
This sequence comes from Lactuca virosa, assembly GCF_052849685.1. Classification (NCBI taxonomy): domain Eukaryota; kingdom Viridiplantae; phylum Streptophyta; class Magnoliopsida; order Asterales; family Asteraceae; genus Lactuca; species Lactuca virosa. The sequence continues at coordinate 272,332,323 of NC_136433.1, forward strand.
AAGCTTAGTTTTTCAGAAGACGGGATGCAAATCTGACCTTCGACCCCTCGGGGAAGAAGCTCGTCCAAAAAGCGTTTACCATGTCTGCTAACCACATCCTACTAGCAACGGGGTCATTCTCCCAAAATAACTAGGGGGCTCTACTGCGGGTGATCTTTGATGAGATGGACTCCTGCATCATATCATCAATCGGTTCAGCTCTAGTGCCTGAGCCTGAACCTCCACCTACGTGCTCATTACCATTCTAAAAAGAAATCATACAAAGACCATAACATACCCAAAGAATCCTCATCCCACATGATTCCTCGATTCTCCGTGACTTCCGTTGATTCAAGTACGGATCCTGTGCTTTCAGTAGTACGGGCCCAATACTACCTTCCACACCTATTCACACTTTCCTCAAGAATAATCTCAAATCCTCTAAGTTACCTTCTCAAACTGGTACACCAAACACGCGCTAAACAGTGCATCCAAACCCACACTTCCTAGGCTCTCATAGGTTCCTCACCCTACCCTTCCATCAGCTGCTGAAGGTCCCTTACTAATGTCAGCTAACTACTTCATGAATATAATTACATGCAACAAAGATTAGATAATCCTTCGACTAGAAGACTCAATCCTACAACTGTTAGACTTAAACGATAGTTGCACAATAGGGACAAGTCAATCACTCTAAGATTATTTAACCTTTAATGTATGTAACTTAACATATTCATGAAGTACTTTGCTCACATCAATATGAGTCCCATAAAGCACAAAGCAAGCAACATTTGGGCATCGGGAAATTCTAACCAACACATCACCTAATCAAGCCATTCTTCCTAGCATCAGATATCCACACAAGCATGCAATTTTAAAAGCTCAAACAACAGAATTATAAAGGTATCTCTCCTAACATGAAATCTTAAGCAAGTACTTAACCCTGATCTAGCATGTAATTCTCATAACATATAACATAACAAGCATGTATGGGTATTCAGGGAATCACTTACTTGAGCTCGGCTGATTGCACGTATCACACCTCCTTTTTCTTTTAAAACTCTTTTAGAAATTCATTTTCTTTCAAACAAATTACCAATTCCTCAGTTTGAGTTCAGACACAACCGAGAGTGTGCCCGAATCCCTCAAACCAATGATCTGATACCTACTTGTAACATCCCAAAAATTCAGAATAAAATCTTCATTTTAAAAACACTTAAACCATACAATTGAGTTGGTTCAAAACCAGTTACAGTGATTAAATTATTTTAACATCAGATAAAAAAATCATAAATAGCCAGGGCGGAAAACGCTGGGGGATGTTGTGCAGTCACGTTGGGCCCTTCCCTTTGCAACCAGAAGTACCTGGAACGATAAACATGTAACCATAAGCACAAAGCTTAGTGAGTTCCCCAAAATACCACATACCATACATATTATTGGCCCTATCCCGCACATTAGGCCCGACTTATAATAATGGGCCTAGCCCTTCTTAACCGTTAGGCCCAACCCGACATACAATTGGGCCTAACCTGTCATACATTGGGCCTAGCCTACTCATGCAATTGGGAACAACCCTACATGCATATCAATGGGCCCAATCTAACATATAATATGAGAGTCACAAAGACAACTAGCATCCTACATAACATATTACGATAGGTCGGCATTGGCGTCATCAACCCACGAGTAAAGTGAGGACACTCACCTCAATCTAATTATAAACAAATCATACACTCGAGTTGCTGCAACCACGGTTCCTCACACTGAAGATATCTAATATCAACCCTAATTAGTAATCAGGGTAATAGCCCATAAAAATGGTCCATATCATATTCCATCATACTAAGGGTAGAAATACCATTTTACCCTTCCCATACTTGACCCATCTACACATAATGACCTATGACCCAAAAATGGCCCGAATGTCCTTTTGGTGAGTACATCATACGTACCACCCCATTACGCCTTGCATACTGTGCTTCAACAGAAAAAGCAATTGAGCTTAACTCGTTACGTCGTGCGTACCTAGAGGGTACGCCCAACGTACTCCACTGATGACCAAAACTTATCATTAAGATCTTAATGCTTAAACGCCAAACATCCAATTCACAAATCTAACTCTTGGGAAGGTCCTAAATGATAAAGTTGGTAACTTTAAGCTTTTGCATGGCTTAATATGACCCAAAACTAAACCCTAGGTCCATAGCTTAATAAAAGACCAACAACTCACACATGGATGGAATACAAGCTTTTTGGTATGATTTTTGTGACTTATCAAACTCAAAAATGGCTAGAAATGATGCTCAAAGGCTCTGAATAACTTCTACTCCTAAGATCCAAGCCATAGGAACAAAACATGCCTAAAACTAGATCTACACTAAGGAGCCATAAAGTTTGAAGCTTTATACCTTCATAAGATGAAAGATGAAAAACCAAGTCTGGGTCCACAAGCTCTAAGCTTCCAACACCTTTCCAATGGAATCCTTCTTCTTCAATATGAACCAAAACACACAAGAACCACTCTTAGAGCTCACGGACCTCACAAGGTGGCTCAGGTTTCGAAATGAATGCTTTAGGAGAGTGGGTTTGAGTATGAAGAGGCCTCAAGGGACATAAGGTGTTTAAATAGAGCCTCAACAATAAAATTTAGGGTTGCACACTACGTATCTTTGCGATGCATACTGTTGGTACACCCAATGTACCTCCCTACTTCGGAACAGCCACCAAGTGTTCACATCGGAACACCCCTCGCAATGAGTACCCTCGTTCTCATCTAATCGCATTCGGATACTCCCTTCTCGCATCTAAACTCCTCCATTAGCATCCGATCGCATCCAAACTCATTCATTCACATCTGGTCGCATCCAAACTCCTCCATTTGCATCCGATCGCATCCATATACTCCTTTTTCGCATCCAAACACCTCCATTCACATCCAATTGCATCCAATTTTGGAAAATGAGTGTTACAAGATAATGGTTGAAACCTATAGCTAATAATTTCAGAATAACCATGTAGGCCGTATGACTTGTTAGGATCAACATGGTTTGAATTCTTTGAATGGATATATATATATATATATATATATATATATATATATATATATATATATATATATATATATATATATATATATATGTGTATGTGTGTGTGTTATCCCACCACCTTAACTCTAAATTCGGATCAAAACATTAACTTTCAAGTGGTGATGTTTACTATATGCTTTTACAATGTAAACTTAATTTTATATTTATATATGAATGTTATCAATCATCGTCCTGCTACTACATCAACGTGCTGATGTGACAATGAATAAATGTGGCATTGATTTATTTCATTTTTCAACTTTTTATTATTATAATATTATTTTACCTTCTGTCTCTCTCTCTCGATATATATATATATATATATATATATATATATATATATATATATATATATATATATATATATATATATATACCGATAAATTTAGAAAGAAATCAAATATCTTTTTATTTTTTTATTCACTATATCAATGTAAAGGTGAAAAAAATAATAAAAGAAAAATAATACGTTACAGTTTACACATGTCAATGTTTTGTATAAATGGAAAGATATGAAAAAAATAAAAAATAAAAAAATATTTAATTTTTCAAATTTAAATATTACGAATGTTAAAATAGTTATTGTACATAACAAAATATATTGAAATAAAAAACTTATATAAAACTATAAAAATATTTGAAAATATAATAAAAAATTGTAGTACCTGATTTCAATTTTCAAGCCCATATATTTTGACCATACAAGACTCAAGTCATGGCACATACCATGGGCCACTTTTGATTATATGGTTTATCTTTCTTTCTCTGCTCGACACTTCACTCTCACCTCTCTTCTATAACTTACACCTGTAAAATATTAAGTGATTAAATCAAGTTGACTCATCGCCACATACACCATATTCAGATTTTGGGCATCAGATGAAACATCGAATGATCCAACACCATGAACACACGAATGATATCAAATCAACGTTATTTATAACAAATCTTCACATCACATCCAAATCATATGCGAACAAAATATAACTTGAATTTTCTCTTATATTTGTGGATAAGATGAATACATAAATTATAATAATCAAACAGCAAGACCTAATAAAATAGATAAATCAATCAAATTCTTCATTTTCATATAAGAGCATACCTAATGGTGGATTTTTTAGAAGTTTTCTTCTATTTGAAAAAACAAATTGAAAAGCCTTTTGAAATTGGAACGATAAGCACTTTCTAGAGGTTATTCACCAAATGGTTATTTTGGAAAAGTACGTGGAAGATACAAAGAACCTATTGATCCATATTCAAATCCTAACACTACTCGGTATCTGTGATCATGAAAGTTTGGTTGCAGTGACTCCAGAGCATGAGACATAGCCTCATGTTTGCAACGGATGATTAATCGGTGCACAGAACTTAGCCCATAACCCTCATCAGGGAAGTTCCTTTTCAATATATATATATATATATATATATATATATATATATATATATATATATATATATATATATATATATATATATATATATAAATTATGCCATTTTTAAATAATGTTAATTTTACCCCTACATATATTAGTTAAAATATTCAAGATTTATTATTATTGTTATATATATATATATACACACACTAGGTTATAGCACAAGGAAATCATGGTTGATTTTTTTCAATTAAATTTTATAATAAAACTATATATCTATTAATCATTTATTTTAAATAAAATATTAATTAGAATATATAGGTTTTTTTATTTATGTAAAATTATAGTTATTGATTTAAATAAATATATATGAGTTCTGGGTCATCGGTTCCTTGAGACTAAATGCTAAATATTTAGCTTCCTCATAGGTTATGCGCTGGTGTGATTGCACCTCGATCATAATATGGGGAGCTAACCCTTGGAGATATGTATTCATCTTCTGGATCTCCGAGTTGACCAACTCAGGGCATATGGTGACTAGGTACTCAAAGTGTACCATATAGAAGGTCAGGCCTGATTCCTTGGTGCTAAGATGACTGAATTCATGCTCCGCTCATGTCACGTCTCTTCCAGAACGAAATTCCTTTATTCTCTGCTTCTGTAACTCTTCCCAGGGGGTCGCATAGGCTTTGTTTATGCTTAAAGCCTTGACATGGATACTCCACCAGAGGAGAGCTCTTCCTATAAACGTGTATGTTTCGAACTTAACTCTATGTTCACCAGTACACTTTTTCTTTATCACTTATATCCAATGGTTCAAACTATCTACCTATCTGTCTCCATAAAAATATTTCTGCTTATTGTTAAGAAAATCCTGATAGGTTCTTGTCATCTTACAACCTTGCTTATTGCTTCCCTCATCCTTACTAGCTCTGAGATTCCTTAATGCATCAGAGACTTGACACTGAATCATGGTCAAAATGGAGGTCGGGTTAATCAATGTTAGCATTATAGGGTTGTTATCCTGAAATGACAGCAAGAAGGGTACTCGTTGTTCCTAATGGGGTTACGTTTTTCATTTGTATGGTACTATAGTTGCTTTCATAACAACCTGTCTATTTATCGCTTTTTTAAATTGTAAAACCCGATCTTAAGTATCAATCGAAGTCACTAGAACTGGTGCGGAATCCCAATCAAGTGATTAATGAAAAATAGTTAAAGCGAATTAAGAACACAATTACCGAATCTTCAATGCACACTATATTGAATAATAGTCTAGTACATAAGATTCTCAATTACTCTTGGTTCTCTCTTTCTATCTAAGACTCGATATCAACTTCTTAGAATGACCAAACCTTTACACGGCTGTAGCAATGTTATATATATATATATATATATATATATATATATATATATATATATATATATATATATATATATATATATATATATATATATATATATGTATATATATATATATATATGTATATATATATATATATATATATATATATATATATATATATATATATATATATATACACCTAAATACAAAGGCCCAGCCCAAAGCCCAATTGAAATCACTATAGAGCCCACCGAAATCACATGCTGATTTCGGTCCAAACACCACCAAATACATGGTGTTTTCGGTCCTAGACCGAGAACTCTAAAAGCTATCAAAAGCAATGTATAAACCATAAATTATGTTCTAACAATCTCCGTCTTGGTTTATAACTTTCTTTTCTTTTCAATCTTCTCTTTGTTCTTGACTTTCAACTTTTATCTTAGATTTCTTCACAACTTCAAGATGAACATATGAATTTCTGCATGAATGACTTCATCTTGAATAGTTGGACTTCCTTTAAAATTTGACTTTGAACGCACATTGGGTATAGAGGCTTCTTGTATAGGTTCTTGTAAATAAACACTTTCAACTTTGAGAAACTTCAGAAATAATTATAGAGACCGATTCTTCTGGATCACTTCAGCAAGTTCATAGATATCAACAAATTGATTGAGGGGGATTCAATACAATTCGACACATAACTACAAAAACAACTTCACCTTGCTTCTGGGGTTGAAAGTTTGTGTGTTGAAAAATAATCTTCACATCTTGTTCGTTCGAATGAATATTCTTTGTCGATCATAGATGCGTCTTAAAAAGTAACCATGACTAAAAAGTCTATGTGGATCACAGAGTCATAAATCCCCTTCTCACCACAGTTGTTCAAGGACCCAGCCTTGGCTCAGATGGAGACTACTCGCAGTATCTATGTGAACACGAAGGAACGCACTGCAATTTGTTGAGTATTGAAGAACTACCCGTGGCTATTTTTGTTGGGTTTTAAGCACTATAACACTCCTATGGTGCATATGCAACCCTAGATGCTTTGGATCTATGTTTTCTCTAATTATACATGCAATTTCAGTTTTCCAAAGCATACATCCTAACTAGCATACAATAGAGGATATATAACATAAAAACCAAGTTAAATGAATACCTCTTTGATGTAGTTTGTAGCTCTTGGCCTTTGAAAGCTTTAGTACCTCAAGTGTGATGCCTCTAATGTGTCACAAACACCAAATGCAAGAGGATGCTTATGAGAAAAGGCTAGTTAGCTCAAAATCGGTTATCACTCTTCTTAGAATGTATGGGGCACCGATATTAGGCCTAGGGGGTTGCTTTTATTGTGTGGCAAAGACTAGGGTTTCATCCATGAAAACCCTAATGCACCATGACCCTTCATATTTGTTCGGCTCCATGGGTTAAACCATTATGGACTATCATATAGGTTTAGCCCATCCTAATCAACCATGGACCATCAGCCCATACTATAAGTATCACTGATTTACTTAATCAGTCCCCGTAAATTTAATCAGTCTCTTTTCATCACTAAATTAATTCCAAATTTAATTATTGATCAATACTAATTAAATAATATGATTTCTCAATTAATATATTATACTTATAATATATTAATAAATCATAAATAACCTCTTTCTCAAAAGTCCATCCTATCAAATTGCTCTGGTGAAGGCAACCCAAAAGGACCATGCTACTATCGGGTCAAGTACATACCAGTTATAGTTATGGGCTTAGACACATAATCCAATAAGTCTAATAATTATAACTTCCAATGCAACTTCAAAATCCAATTAGCAATCGTAGCTCTCAAAAGCCGCTGTCGAACTCTGACCTAGTCAGTGTCGCGTCCTTTAGATAAGGGATCATAAAATCCTCTATTCTTCAAGATATCATGCAGACAAATATATGGAACATAGTCATACTTGTTGTCCTGCAGTTGTTTTCCCGATATATGATTTGTTTGACATAGAACTTAATTGAACACATCAATTGAGTCCTGACCGGGCCCGACTCATAAGCCAAAACAAAATCATCTAGGGGCCCAAGATATCGCTTTTAATCCTCTTAGGATAAAAGGAATAGATAAAGTTCAACTTATATGCTTGTACTAACTACTCGTTAAATCATGCACAATGATACGTTTTATAACATCAAGTTACTGATGCATTTTCATACCATCAATACACAAACAACTCGTAGTCAACAACTCATATATCTTGGTTTGAAGATTATCTGATATTATCGTCTCACAATCACTCGTGATAAATCCCATGAACTGATTCATGTGAGCGTGGGTTTAATCTAATAATCAAATCTTATTTGTGTTGGGTTTTAAGCACTATAACACTCCTATGGTGCACATGCAACCCTAGATGCTTTGGAACTACGTTTTCTCTAATTATACATGCATTTTTCAAATTTCCAAAGCATATAACTTAACTAGCATACAATTGACAAGGCTAGGGTTTCATCCATGAAACCCTAATGCACCATGACCTTCCATATCCCTTAGGCTCCATGGATTAAAGCTCCATGGACTATCCATGAACCACTTAGCCCACCCTAATGGATCTTTGGCCTACACTATAAGAATGAATGATTTACATAATCAACCCCTTAGATTTAATTAGTCACTTTTGATCACAAAACTAATTCCAAATTAATTATTGACCAACACTAACTAAATAATATGATTTCTCAATTAATATATTATACTTAAAATATATTAACAAATCACCAATAATCTTATTCTCAAATGTCCATCCTATCAAATTGCACTGGTGAAGGCAACCCAAAAGGACCATGCTACAATCGGGTCAAGTACATACCAAATATAGTTATGGGCTTAGAAACCAAATCCAACAATTTGAAGAGCACTCATGAATGTTGTAGCAAATGTTTGCTATGCCTAACACTTTAGACAATCTAAAAGCCAATTCATGATAGTCTAACCTCATAACCTACTTCGAAAGTATGATCGACTGTGGATAGTTTGAATAATCTTATTATTCCGGAAGTCAAAACATGCAAAAGTGAAACAATAGTAGGCAATTGACACAAGATAATAACTTTACTTATAAATAAAACCCCTTTTATTCAATTATCAAATGTCAATTAGTTTTTAGCTATTACAAGTTTCTAAATATTTATCTAATCACTAAAAACTAATATCGTCCTTCAGCCCGATACTCTTAGCATGTTGCAAGTGCTGAACCCTACTCAGTCCCTTCGAAAGGGGATATGTTGTGTTATCCTCTGACGATACCCTCTTAACTACGAGGAGTCCTTCTTCTACTCAATGTCTTATGAAATGGTACTTTCTGTCGATATGACTGGATCTTCCATGATCTCTCGGTTCCTTGGTTCAGGCGACTGCCCGTTCATTATCGCAGAAAATCTCTACAGGCTCCTTTATGGATGGTACAACTCCAAGGTCTCCAATGAAGTTTTTCAACCATATCGCCTCTTTCGAAGCTTCGCTCGCTGCTATGTACTCTGATTCACACTTTTAATCACCTACAATCTCCTGGTTGGAACTTTTCCATGTTACTGCTCCTCCATTTAGGGTAAACACCCAACCCGACCGAGAGCGCAAATTATCTCTGTCGGTCTAAAAACCGGCGTCACAATACCCTATCACTCTCAAGTCATCACTCCCTCCGAGGGTAAGAACCCAGTCCTTAGTCCTCTGCAGGTACTTAAGAATGTTCTTTACTGCAGTCCAGTGAGCTTTACTAGGATTCCCTTGATATCTGCTGACCATACTCAAAGCAAAGGCCACATCAGGGCGAGTACAAGTCATAGCATACATGATCGAGCCAACTGTGGAAGCATATGGTACTCGACTCATCTCTGCTATCTCAGCCTCTGTATTCAGACTCTGGGTCTTACTCGGAATTCTCCATGTTGAAACGTTTCAACACCTTGTCCAAGTAGGTACTTTGACTAAGTCTTATTAGTCTTTTACTCAAGTTTCTCAATATCCTTATCTCTAGAATGTAAGTAGCTTCTCCAAGGTCCTTCATAGCGAAACACTTCCCAAGCCAGGAGTTAACCTCCTGCAAGTTGGGATGTCATTTCTTATGAGCAGTATGTCATCCACATACAACACCAGAAAGCTAACTATACTCCCACTAGCTTTGACATATATGCAGGACTCATCTTCACTTCTCGAAAAACCAAACTCTTTGACTTTCTCATCAAAACAAAGATTCCATTTGCGAGATGCTTATTTTAATCCATAAATGGATTTCTCAAGCTTACACACTCTATTAGGGTACTTTGCATTGACAAAACCCTCTGGCTGAGACATATAAACATCTTCAGCCACCTTTCCATTAAGGAAAGCGGTCTTGACATCCATTTTCCATATTTCATAATCATGAAATGTAGCTATGGCTAACATAACCCTTATAGATTTCATCTTCGCTACTGGTGAGAAGGCCTCGCTATAGTAAACTCCAGGAGTTTGAGTAAAGCCCTTCGCAACCAATCACGCCGTATATGTTTGTACTTTCCCATCCATGTCGGTCTTCTTCTTGAAGATCTATTTGCACCCGAGTGTCTTGCGACTTGGTACATTGTCAACCAAGTTCCAAACTTGATTGTCATACATGGACTGAATCTCGCTGTCCATCGCCTCTTTCCATTTAGCAGACTTGGGGCCTGCCATGGCTTCCTTGTAGTTAGATGGCTCATCCAAATTTACCAGTATGCTATCACTGATAAACGTATCACCTTCAGTAGTAATATGGAAGCCATAAAACTCAGGTTCCATCCTAACTCGAAAGGAACGTTGAAGAGGTAATGACTCATCAATAGGTTCACCAGGATTTTCCTCCTCGGGTTTAGTGTTAGTGTTTGCGGTTCCTTCGTTACTTAACTCTTGAAGCTCTTCAAGGTCAATTTACCTCCCACTGTCCTCTTGGAAAATGAGTTCTCTCTCTCAGAAAACCCCTCTCCTTGCAACAAAGACAACATTGTCACTCGGTCTGTAGAAGAGATACCCACAGGACTTCTGCGGGTAACCGATGAAAATACATCGCTCACTACGAGGTTCGAGCTTGTCGTGAGTCTCTCGTATTACGAAAGCCTCGCAACCCCAAACCTTGACATGTGCTAACGAGGGAACCTTCGCTGTCCACATCTCGTAAGGTGTTTTGGCAATCTTCATAGCAGGGACTAGATTAAAGATATGGGCGGCAATATCTAAGGCATACCCCCATAATGAGATAGGTAAAAAAGCTCGACTCATCATGGAATGAACCATGTCCAACAAGATTCGATTGCGCCTCTCAGCCACACCATTCAACTGCGGTGTCCCAGGTGGCGTCAACTATGAAACAATTCCACATTCCTTAAGATAGTCGTGAAACTCGATACTAAGACACTCACCACCTCAATCAGATCGAAGCATCTTTATCTTCCTGCCCAATTGATTCTCCACTTCCTGCTTAAACTCTTTGAAATTTTCAAAGGTTTCCGACTTATGCTTGATTAAGTAGATATAGCCATATCTGCTGTAATCATCAGTAAAAGTCACGTAGAAGTGGTTAACATCCCTTGTAGCAGATCTGAAGGGTCCACACACATCGGTGTGTATGAGATCCAACAAACCTTCACCCCTTTCACAAGTGCTAGTGAAGGGTGACTTGGTCATCCTTCCAAGCAACCAAGATTCGCAAGTGTCATCCGACTTCAAGTCGAATGACTCCAAGACTCTATCCTTTTGGAGTTGGGCTATGTGCTCCTTGTTGAGAGGTCCAAGATGACAATGCCACATGGATGCCTTGTCCAAACCATTGGACGAATCAATATTCAACACATTATTTCCTAAGTTATCTACAACCATCACAGTTTCATATATACCATTACAAGGCAATGCTTTAAAATAAAATACACCATTATAGAAAGCATTTATAGAACCAATTTCATTATCAAATGAAAATCTAAAACCTTGTTTATACAAACCATGAAAAGAAATAATGTTTCTCGCCATATACGACAAGTAACAACAATTATTCAAATCCAAATTTAACCCACTATTAAACAATAAAGAATAAACTCCAATCTTGGTCACAAGCGACACTTTCCTATTCCCCTTGATTAAGTTTATCTTCCCGTGCTCCACATCCCTACTTACTTTTAGTCCCTGCAAATCGGAACAAATGTGAAATCCAAAACTTGTATCAAGGACCCAAGACATAGCATGTGATGAGTTATTAGATAGAATAGTGTAAATACCTACGAAGGTGGGTTTTATCTTTCCATCCTTAATGTCCTGCAAGTATTTGGGGCAACTTCGTTTCCAGTGCCCTTTTTCATGACAATGGAAGCACTCTGCTTTCTTTGGATTAGAAGAGGGATTAGTAGAACTAACTTTGCTCCCACTGGAAGAGGATCCATCAAGAGACTTTCCCTTGCGGCTCTTGGAAGGAGCCTTCCTCTTCTTCCCTTTCCCATGTCCAATTGCTAGAACAGGGGCAACACCAGTTGGAGTAGGTACAACAACATTGCCTTTCAAATTGCTTTCTGTAGTTCTTAGTAGGCCTTGAAGCTTGCTGTCTGTCACACCCCCAAACCAAGGATGGCGGAAACGTTTGGGGGTGGGAATGACTTCATGTACAGTATCATAACAACGAGTATAATAGTGACCAAAGCAAACACAACCATCATAAATATAATTGAAAAAGTTACACCATAGTATGAATTACATGTTTCAAAATCAATTACATTATGTTGAAAAAAATGTATTAATTAACATCTTTGCATCCTATCGTCAAAAACAGTTGGTTACATGTTTCACTGATTTCCTGAGAATACAAGTAGTTTTGAAAGAGTGTCAACAATTAAGTTGGTGAGTTCATAAGCTTTTGGATGTAGAGTTTGAAAACCTTTGTTTGTAAATGTAATGTATACTCAAGAAAAATCCAATATTTTCCTTATAAAATTTTATGTAGTCTTAAATCCCAAGACCGAATGTATGTGTGTGTTTCGTACTTGTAATGATGTATGCAATTTTAAATAGATAAAACCCTTTTTAAAGTAGGAATTCCCGTACAATATATGTGTTTTTAACTCCCTATGCGAGTCACTATAACCATACTATAACTAGATGCACCTGCTACAACGTTTTTCAGACGTCAGAATGTTATGACATTTGTCACTCGTAGACCTGTAGGTCCCACTGTAGCTAGCAGCAAGGTGTGGGGTGTCAATCCCAATATAGATCTATATACAATTATCACGCTCTCCCTACAAGAGACTCTGGTTATAACTTACAGGAATTTTAACCCGTACTCTAAGAGTACAATGAAGAATTGTCTCACAAATTACGTTAACAATTTTACGTGTGGTTTGAATGTAAAAACTTTTTTGTGGTGGAAGTAGATCCCCTTTTATGTAGTATGTTTGTAATGTAAAATCCATAAACTATACCCATTATAGTTTATTGTATATGTTCGAAGTGAATGAAAAACCCTTACTATGAGTGACTAATTTCTGTTTATGATGTTAAACTAACAGGAAATACATTCAACATTTAGAATCTTATTGTTATACACTTTGCTCAACATGTTACAAAGTGTTGTTAATATTGTAAACTGTTTAACTAGTTTTTAACATTTTCTGCATTGCTTTAGAAAAATCACAGAAAAATCATACTAAGTCGAAAACTGAATCCGTAAACTCTGAGAGTTTAGAAATTGTATGTAGTTTATTCATAATGTTTATTATGATTTTTAGTGATATCTAACTTGTGTGAAAATGTTCATATTCACAGACTAGTCCGAATTTGTTTCTGAAATGATAGACAGTTTTGTAAAAATCGCCATAAATTGTAGGAAAATCGTATGGAGATGTGCAAGTAGTCATTAGAAAGGTATAAACCTGAAATACTTCCATATTAAACAGTTTTGAAAGAAATTAAGTTTAAGATGGTCAAAACAGTCCGTGAATAGAACTCAACGTTTCTGTGAAAAGCTGAAGTATGAGTTTGAGTTGTGTTAAGGTGATTTAAATTGTATCCCCCCCCCCCCCCCGAAAACTTGAAGAAAACATGAAAATGTAGGGGTATGAACTCACCTTGAGTGATTCCCTGAGATGGATGTTGGAGAAAAGAGGTTTCCAAGTCAAGAACACTTGGAGAAAGCTTGAGGATTTGAACATCCTAAGAACCATTAGGACGATATTTGAATAAGAAATCCGAGATTTGAATACAGGAGTGAAGAATATTCAAGAGTAATGATGAAGAACTTACCAAGAGTGAAGTAGGAACAATTGCTTCCTGGGAAAAATCTCGAGTTCTTGAGAGAAAAGTGGAAGGAGAAAAAGTGTGCTTTTGGAGGATATGGGTGGGGTTTTATAGGTGAACGTTGAAGATCTAATGAGTGGATTTGAGTAAGAAAATCTGGTGAAGTGTTGGAAGAAAGATATGGATTTGACTAGGTACTTTGGGAATAGTGACATAAAGTTTTCATAGAGTAGGTGATTACCTCTTGAATAAAATCATGAGTCTTAGATATTTTGTAATAAAAGGTGTTCTAACTCTTCAAAGTTGACATAAAATAGGAGTTTGGAGAGTTTAAGTCATGAAAATTGCAAGTCTGAGGAAATGTCCGAAGTCAAAATCACTTAAAATCACTAAAAAGTCAGAAAATTGACAAAATCCGAAAAGGGGTTCGGATCTGCGAGGGTTCCGGAGTCAATTAGCCAATTCCGGAGTCAAATATGTAACTTCCGAAGCTCATCCTCGGTTCCGGAGTGGAGGTGCAGAGTTAATAGCTTCCGGAGTCGTCTGACTCTTCCGAGATGCGAAGCATCGGGCGTGCGAATCTTTCCGGAGCTGGGAGGGTTTCCGGAGCATGCGAGATTTCCCGGTTCTCCTTAGAAGGTCCGAAGTCAACAATGTTCTGGAGTTAGAAGGTCCGGAGTGAGATTGTCTGGTTCTTGAGAAGGCATTCCGGACTAAGAGGATGTCGGATCAAGAGGGTTCCGGACTGAGAGGGTTCCAGACCAAGAGGAGAGGCTCCGGAAATAAATAGTGTATTCCGAAATGAGCTTGTTCTTTTGGGTTTTCTCCATTAGTTTTGAGCCGTTTTCGACAAAGGAAGAGATGGGTTGATGTCAGTTTTTTTGGAAAAGTCTGAGAGAGATTTGGGAGAGAGAGAGAGAGATAGAGATAGAGAGATTGAAATATACTTTTCTTGTGGCCTTTAATGGAGTTTTGCTACGTAGCGCTAGGATTTTAAACACCGTTACGCCTTGTTATGAATGTACTACAACCCCGAAGGGTACTTAAAGGTGTTTTATCGAGTTATTACATCACTTACTCCTCTTAGGATTTAGATTTTCTGAACATTGGAAACCTCTAAGTGATAACTTTGTATTGAAATAAAGAGTTTCACATTAGTAAACGTAGAGTTTCCCTACTATACAAGCACTAGTTGGGTTGACCGCTTTTGACTCGTTGACTTTGTTTGACCAAAATTTGATTGTTGTCACACCGTCACACCCCGCTAAAGCGGAAACACGGGGCGTGGCAGTACAAAGGGTCTCATAGCAAAGTTAAAAGACAACACCAACCATAGTATTAAAAGCTTTACAATTTACAATAAGTTTGAGCAACTTTTAAAAATAATTACAACGTATAAAAAATTCACACATGCGAATGCTCCTGCAAGTGATATGTCTCTATGTGCCACTTAGTCGATGATTCCTGAAAAAGCACGTAAAACGAGCGTCAACTATAAAAATAGTTGGTGAGTTCACAAGTTTACAAAAATATTGGTTTCATGAATCGTAATAAAAGTTTTGATAGAAGTTTCCATAAACAAAAGTATATTACTAAAATGAGTAAATAATTTTGCATAAACAAAGTTCGTTGTCATCATGAGAAATTAAGTACATTGCCAAAAGGAGATGCAAAGTTCATATTCTCATGGGAAATACAAGTTTCGTTGCTAAAATAAGTATAAAAGCTTTGTTGCTAAAATGAGTATATAAGATTCATTGCTAACACATGAGTATACCAGTTTCATTGCTAAAATGAGTATACAATTTTCGTTGCTAAAATGAGTATAAAAGTTTCGTTGCTAAAATAAGTATACAAGTGTTGTTGCTAACATGAGTATACAAGTTTCGTTGCTAAAATGAGTATACAAGTTTCGTTGCTAAAATGAGTATATAAGTTTCGTATGTGCATAAAGATTCAATTCATGAGTTCACAACCCAAGCCTAATGACCGAATCGTTCCCTATTGACTACTATGTGTATCACAAACATAGAGAATAAAATGGTAAAATGCACTCAATCGAATCGTGCAAGTGAGGAGTTGTCTACCTCCTGTTAACGCTATCCATAATAACCATAGGCTCAAAAGAGTTAATGAGTTGTGTCGAATGATTCCACGGACTTAACCGCGATACAATCCTCATGAATTAAAGTAACATACACATACATACAAAATATAGCAACCAAGTTTCATACGAGTCAAAATAAATACAACGAACATAAATAGTTTAGGACATGCTTTTCCACCCCAAAACATTTAAAAACCAAAAAATAGGGGGAGTTGTGAATACTCACAATGCATTGAGATGATGCAAATGATGCCTTGATCTAAGTTCCACTTGTACCACTACCGATTCCTACAATAATGGTATACGCTAGTGAGTCTCTAATCGAAATCTAACACTAATATACTTACTACTACAATAGAATTATGCCAATATTGTGTCATAATTTAATATTGTTATGTTACAAACATTTTTCTATGAAATTTAGATTTCTATGAATCAATTTGTTGTATAACAAATTCAAGTGGAATTTCCCATTATTGAACTGTTAAAATTTAACATTTTAAGAGGTGTTCCAATGATTAAATATTCAAAAACTAAGTCAATTTAGTTCTCAAATTTCCCAAACTTTGTATTTCAGTTTCAACCGAAGTCAAAGATGTTAAGATAACGTTTCTTGAATTTTTGATGTGATTAGCTATTTTTCCAAATTTTTAAGCCTTCATATCAATATAAATTCACGAAAAATAGCTTTCAGATGATAAAAATTCCCAAACTTTTTATAATACTGTCATTAAATATACTTAAGCTGGGAAAAATATAAAAATGGATTTCTAAACAGTTTAACCCGATTTTATAATTTTTGTGTATTTATTCTAACAAAAAAGGAGATAAATAGAAAACAGTTTCCAAAATTACCCAAACTTTTTGTAGCACTGTTATTAAACATATAGAAGTTGTGAAAAATATAAATGATAGTTTTCAATTAGTTTGGCTATTTTTCTTTGTTTTATTCTCTTAAATAATTATTAATTGGTGAATAATTCTGATTGATTTGGTTCCCATTCCTTTGCATGGGAACAATTTTATTATGGGTATGGATAGGATGAGCCTAATGGGCGGTGATCGCTTGTGAGCAGCAGTTAGTTCGGATTCAAACCCCAAGTGGGGGAGAGTTAGTGGTTCAGGGAGAGAGAGGTCAGCGTGGGCCGATATTGTGTTGAGCATCGAGGGCCAAACACTATATTTAGTAGGGTTGTTCCAGATTTGTCGCCTATGTTGTAGATACTCGGGATAAGGGTAAGGCGACTGTCGATGATGTGTCGATTGTGCGAGAGTATCCGGATGTGTTTTGAGAGTATTTGCTTGGGGTGCCTCCGGAGATGTAGGTTGAGTTCAAGATTGATCTGGTTCCAAGTGCAGGTCCTATATCCAAAGAACCATATCGGTTGGCTCCTCCCGAGATGCAACAGTTATCTACATAGCTTCAGGAGATGTTAGATAAGGGATTCATTCGACCGAGCATTTCTCCATGGGAGCACTGATCTTGTTTGTGATGACGAAGGATGGGTCTCATGGTATATGCATTGACTACCAGGAGCTGAATAAGGTAACGGTGAAGAACCGTTATCCACTCCCGAGGATTGATGATATTTTTGACCAGCTTTAGGGTGCATCTTGGTTTTCCATGATTGATTTGCGTTAGGGTTATCATCGGATGAGGGTTAGAGACGAGGATATCCAGAAGACAGTTTTTCAGACTCGTTATCGTCATTACGAGTTCGTAGTGATGCCTTTTGGGCTCACCAATGCTCCAACCGCGTTCATGGATCTCATGAATCGTGTGTGTAGGTCGATGCTGTATCGGTCTGTGATTGTATTTATTGATGATATCTTGGTCTATTCCAAGACCCAGGAGCGACACGAGGAGCACTTGAGGGAGGTGCTGGAGACTTTGAGGAGGGAGAGACTTTTCGCAAAGTTCTCCAAGTGTGAGTTCTGGTTGCACGAGGTGCAATTTCTGGGGCACCTTGTAGACCACAATGGTATTCTGGTCGATCCGGCAAAGGTCGAGGCCGTGATACGGTGTGAGGTTCCGAGGTCTCCATCTAAGATTCGGAGTTTCCTTGGTCTAGTAGGTTATTATCGGGGGTTTATCCAGGATTTCTCCAGGATAGTTGTTCCTTTGACTTGGTTGGCAAAGAAGATCTTTGTGATGTTCTTCGTGTTCTTGGTCAAACCAAGAAGATTCAAGGGTTTTCGGTTGAGGATCACCAAAAAGGAAGGCAATATCTTGATGAAATGAAGAATACTTGATGTTTTAAGCAAGATCCGAAGGCGATTTAAAGGATTTTGGATGGTACTTGAGAGAGAAAAAGGCGTTTTTGGTTGTTGTTCTTGAGAAAATAGATAATGTTTTCGGTTGGATGTAGAAGAAGTGAGAGTATGTTTTCGGTCCATGCTATTTATGTTGGATTAGATGTCTAAGCCCATAACTATTATTGGTATGTACTTGACCTGAGAGTAGCATGGTCCATTTGGGTTGCATATCATCAGGACAGTATGTTAGGATAGACTCTTGAGAGAAGGTAATATATGATTTATTAATATATTATAAGTTCTAATATATTGATATGAAATCATATGTTTTAATTAGTATTGTTCAAGAATTAATTTGGAATTAATTTTGTGATCAAAAGAGACTAATTAAATCTATGGGGACTAATTATGGTAATTAGTTATATTTATATGTGTTGGGCTTATGATCCATGTTAGACCAAGTTTATGTATGGATACATAAATAGTTGGGCCACATGAACCATGGATCATCACACCCATGGGTATGGATTTGGGTTATACCCATGACCTTTGGAATCCTGCATATAAATATGTTATTTCATAGACAAAATGACTACTAATGTAGTCTTGGAGGACATGGACGGTTTTGGTGTGTATGAATTCTCTCTCAAGTTTCATCCTTTATCCATGATGTGTTGTGACTTCATTTGAGACTTCCACACTATTGGGGATAAGCTCTTAAGGCCAAATACATCAAGACTTCAAGCTACACAAAAGGCATGTAACTCTAACTAGTATCTTATATGGTTTATGTCAAATGCATGGTAGTTATAGGTTTAATGCCTTGGAAACCATTTGCATGTATAATTAGTGAAAAATAGATCCAATATATTTAGGGTTGTATGTGCACCATAGGATGTTGTAGCATAGAAAACCCATCAGCGGTATCAGAGCCGTGGCTTGTTTTCAATTATACTTGATGCAAATTGCTGAAAAAATCGATTTTCGGGCTGTCTGGACTGTGGACTCACCGAGTCCATTGAGGGACTCGCCGAGTCCATGAACAAAATCATCCTATCCGTCGAGTAGGTTCATACACTCGGCGAGTAGGAGGCCCAGAGTGCGGATTTTCGACTTTTAAGGCTGGAATTGGACTAGAATCATTACCCTAAGCTGTTTTTGAAGTTATAAACCTGTTTTTGATGTGGTAATGATCATTCTAATCCAATTCAAAAGATAATTGTCAATAGATTCATGTTTTGTATTAGTTTAATGGTTAGGCTAATTACATGAAAATTGGTTGATTTGAATTGTCTTATTCATATGAGTTTAATCTAGATCATAGTTTTTCTTGACATGCTTGTTAGTTGAATTGATGATCTTGGTGTTTTTTAATGGATTCCATAACTTGTCCTCAAGTTATGGAAAACCAAAAGTTTTTGTGTTAAATCTTCATTAAAGCCATAGGTTACACAACTTGAAGAGTCATTTTCTCATAAATAGTTTTATGAACTTCATAACTTGTCCTCAAGTTATGGATGTTCAAGAGTCTCTTCATTAAAGTTTTTAAAACCTATATTAAACTCATATGTTATGAAATTGAAAAGTTTTTTGAATTGTTCAAAACTTGCCCTCAAGTTTTGGAATTTGTAAAGTTCCCCCCATGTATACTTTAATTCCAAGTTAAACCCTTAGAATTTTAAAAGTTAAAAATCAACCCTTACACTATTATAATATTAATAGTTAATATTTATATATATGTATAAGAACAAAGTCAGTCTTACCGTTAGTAGGCCTCATTCACGAAGCCGGCATATAAGGTTACTGCCTATAAAATGGCAGTTTAATGGGTGTCCACTCTCATCCACCGCTTCCTTGACTGGTAGAGGGTCATTAGCCGAACGGGTAGGACAAGGAATATAATTTTCATTAAAAGTATAATGATAAATACTATGTAACTAAACACTTATAAATTCCCAATCTTAGTTACTTAGGAAAATGTGAATTTGGTGCTAACCCATGAAATTACACTTTGTACCTTACAAATTCGTTAGTGGAGCGTGTGTGGTTAACCGACACACTAACATGGACTAGTAAGTGTGGCGAAGGGTAACTTAATGTTTATCATAGATCGGTGGAGCGTGTGTGGTTAACCGGCACATCGATTGGGTGATAAAGTTAAGGGTACCAAGTTAATTTTCATGGTTATTCACACCTTGTTTGTGATCCTCGGCATCCCAGTCACAAACTTGAGAGGGCACAATCGAGATTTAAACATGTCATTGAAAAGTTCAATGAATCTCACAGGATCTAGGAGTTTCAATCCATTTAAGACCTAAAATTCTTTTTCGTTTTTCATGGTGGAAATTGGTAAATCGTCATTTACCTACCTTCAAATATTTTGTAGCTTGGATTACGGCATCCCTCTTCCAAGTTATAAAATATTGTGTTGGGTCCTAGCCTTAATATTTCATATTGGGTGTTATATTAAGGACTTAAATCAAATGACTTGAATTTCTCCCATTGTAGATGTCTGGTCAGACAACTATGATCTTCCTAAATCTCTTGGAACAAGCTTTCCTAATGAAGATGATGTCCTGCGATTGGATCATGGAAATGATACTTCTCTTCCTCCACCTCCTCCAATTATTCTCCCTAACCCACAAGTTCAAGGTCATTCAAGCCGTTTTGGCAAGCAAAGTCTGTGTGTACTCACATCTTGGAGATGAATTCATATATAGACAGGCCTGGAGAGTTGGGTGTCAAAGTCTTGAGGAAGTTGGTTGTTGACTAGGTTCTTCAATCACTTCCTAAGTCACATAGTGAGTTCCTTTGGGACTACTATATGACAAACCATGACATGACCCTTAATGATCTTACCTATTTGCTTGATGCTGCTGAATCATCAATGATTTGGAGCACTGGTAAAGCAAATTTGATTGGAAGATCGACTTCCCAAACTTTCATGGACATTGAAAATGGTAACATCAGAAATCCAGAAAAGTTTTCTCTTCCCAATGGAAAGGGATCGGCCATAGTCAACTCGGTTGACCAAATGGTAAAAAGAAAGGCTTAGTTTGAGATATTCTCGTGTACCATTCCCAAAGAGTCCATATGTTTCTATTGCCAAAGAAAGGGACATTAGTTGCGAAGCTTCCCTATTTACCTGAATGATCATAAGGATGGTAAAGTAAAAAAGGTTTGACTCTACTTCGGGTAAAGTCCACTATCTAACTCTATTAAGTTCCCATTTTGAGATTCTTATTACATGATGTGACTAGGTCACATTTTGATGTTTTAAGAATCAAAGAAAAGAGAGGAAGCTTAAAAGAAGAATATGCTGATTCTGATCACGAAGATGGATTTCGATCGCATGGTTCGGTGATCAGAATTTTGAGCTGCTGCTTAAGATTTGGGATAGATTGCCTAGGAATAAATAACAACATTGTTTTCATATGCATTTGCATTGTAAGGGTAAGTTTTTCCGCAAGTTTCAAAATAAAAGAAAAGGCTTTAATTTTATTTATTTTAAATATCCTTACAATGGCATTTGTAAAAAATTGTTGTTTATATGATTCCATGGCTAGCAATATTGGAAAATGGATTTGATTCTTTCGTTTGTGGTAGTGGCATAATTTACCAAATAAGGAAAGATTCTCATCGCCCAAGTTTCAGTTGGATAGAAACTTGGAATAATGAAACTTGTATTGTATGATGAATAAGAATTTTTCATCTTCGGAAAATTAAAACTAATTCCTTGTTCACATGTATATGTGAGTAAAGTGAAGGACTAGGAGATCGGGTACACTTGGTTGTGCGTTGGTCAGGTCCTCCACAAAGAGAGATAAGACTATTCGTCATGATTTACTAAAGTTTAGTAAATGTGGTTGTGCTTACAAGGTTTAGTATAATTCTGAAACATTGGAAAAGTTTTGATGTAAAGCAGAACGAATAAGAAGAATCAAATTAGGCAGAAAGATAAAAATTTCTCCAATCTAAAAAGATGGGAGAGTACTTTAGTATTGCATTTTGTGATTATCTTAGTGATTATGAAACCGTATCACAATTGATCCTCTAAGGACATCTTAGTGCATTCGTATGACTAAGAAGAGGAATCGCGAATTGTTGGAATGGTTAAATCAAAAGATGAATCATACTTCGTTCCAGAATTGAGTCTTAGAGTAATACTCCAAGATTGTAACTTGAGTGACATAATCTTAAGAAGGTTTATGAAACTTGTCAAATGTAGAGTAAAATGTTTCTTACTCTTGTACATTTGAAATCGGTAAGTTGTGACGTTTTGGATAAAACAAAGACCAACTAAGGCCAATTGTGTGAAGTGTTTGTCGTGATAAGAATCTGCACTAACTCTTGAATATTTGCTTTGTCAAGGAATGATTCTTGACAAGAGAATCTTATATGTCAAGAGGTGAGTGGGAGTCTTAAAGATCTTGAAAAGTTTCAAGAATTAATCAAGAACAAAACCTGTTGTTTATCACTAGCACACGACTTGAGGTTTATAGCCTATCGTGTTGACATATTCTTGTTTCTGTGCCCATTCCAATTAAAGTTGACTAAGCATGTGGGTTCTATCAGTTCTCAATTGTTTGCATAACTACTTGGAAGCAATGGTAGGCCCTTGTGCTACCAGGTGGCAAGAAGTTAAGATTGAACAAGTTCAATCCATATGAGTTTGGATTTGTCACTAACTTCCTCTTGTGGTTATGACAAATTCACATAGATAAGAACACATACACCATAAAATCTAAGTTTCATAAGGTTTCTCTCCGATTCATGAAAATGATGGTGACGAAACACTTTCGCTAAATAGATTTTAAGTAGATAGCAATTGTGATATTTGCATTCTCAAAGTCGTTAGTGGAGCGTGTGTGGTTAACCGGCACACTAACATGGACTTTTAAGAAATGGAAAAGGTCTAAACAATTGAGACTATGATTATGGCATCCCTTTTCATAGTTCTAAAAATTGTTTAGACACACATATGAGCTATATAAGGAAAGGTGTATGATATTGATAAAGTCTTATCAAAGCATCTCGTAATAGAAATCTGAACTTTGGTAAGAAAGTCAATAAAGTATTGATTTCTAGAAGTCCAGCTGATTTCTGAATACATGTCAAAGCTAGTGGGAGCATAAGTGTTATGCTAATAATTATCATGTTAGTGGGAGAATGATTATTATGTTAGGTGTTGCAAGTTAGCAATGTTAATTATAGAAAACAAAAGTTTCAATTTGAAAAATATACCTTGCAGTGTTTGAAAAGTTGTTTTGCTATAATTAAGGGAGATGAAATTATACTTCATTTCAAATCTAAAAGCTTAGATTGTGAGATTTTAATAAAATTTGGTCATGATTATATTATGAGCGTTATAAAATTCGATTATGATTATGGCATCCCTTTTGATAATTCAAATTATGAGAAGATGGCAAATTATAAGAAATATTGTAGCAAAAGACTGGTTAAGTATCATGACTTTATGAGAAAAATCATGAATCGCGTCCATATGCTTCGGGTATAGGATCGATTACATGTGCTATAATATTCATCTGTTCTAAATTTTCCAAATGCCTAGGGCATTAAGAGGGAAAAAGGACTAGAACTGGATATGACTAAAATGATTAAGCAATTATCGAGGACAATCTGAGGTTTACCAAAGATTGGTTGCTCATGGACAATTGGAAGTATAGTGTTAATTTTGGAAGGACCATATTGACATATTCTGAGAGGAGGCAACTCTTGTTCAGAAGTGATAGTCAAAATGGGACTGTGGAAATGTTTCCATATGTGGAAGTTATTCATTAAATCTATGTAAGATTTGAAAACTTAATGCAAGAAGGATGTTAAAATGAATGTACTTTGAATTTGAGTCTTCGTTTCCATGGAATTGCTCTCCATTGGAATACTTTGTAAATGTCTGTTGCCAAGTCTTTGTGACTTTTGTGCATAGTCATTACAAGAGGATCAATGCACATAAGTTTAGAATCTAACAGATTTCAGTAAATGGCAAAGAATCTTGTGTTCTTACATTTACGGTAAGGATTTGGGTTGGTGAAATGAGCATCATTGGAATCATTTTCAATTGATCTATTTCACAAAGTAAGGATCATAGACAAACATAGTGTGCATACTTGAAGTATGGCATAACTATTGTTTAGACAAACATAGTGTGTATGCTTGGAGCATGGCATGACTATTGTTTCAGTTCAAGTATTAAATTAATTATTCGAAACGTTATACAATGAATAATGTGTAATTAATATGGTGATAAATAAAAGGTGTTTTATTTATATTCATAAGTTCTGAGACAATATTGGATTCGATTATTCTTGTGTTTCACTTTTCATGTTTTGATTTCCCGAATAACTAGGTTATTCAAACTCTCCAAAGTCAATCATACTTTGGAAGTAGGTATGAATCAAGAATGTCATGAATTGGGCTTGTAGATGTAAAAAGTGTTTTGACATAGCAAAAGTTGTTGCAAAATTCATGAGTGCTCCTGGAATGAGATTCTAGTATTGGATTAAACCCATTCTCATTTGAATCACTTCATGGATTTTATCACGAGTGATCATGAGACGATAATATCTTATATTCTTCAAACGGAGACGTGTGAGTTGTAGTTGCGCGTCGGTTGCACATTGACATATGTAAACGCAACCAGTAACTTGGTTGTTATAAAACATATCGTTGTGTGTAATTTGATGAGTAAGTACAAGCGAACATTTGGGTCAAATTTTATCCATTCCTTTTACCCTTGGAGGGATAAAAGCGATATCCTTGGGCCCATCGATGATTTAGTGATGACAAACGTAAGTGCTCGGCCGGGCCTGGACTGGTTTGAATTTGTTCAATTATTCGGTCATCATAAATCGGAAATCGGGAAACAACAAATGGATAAAGAGAATGATTATAATCCATGTCTCAGTCCATATGATATCTAAAATGGAGGAATATATGATCTCTTATCTAATGGTCGCGTTATTGAGTAGGGCAGAGTTCGACAGCGACTTTTAAGAGCTACGATTTAGTCAGATTTTAGAGTCTTACTTGCAATAATAGTTTTAGACTTATCCAAGTGGGAGACTGTTGGATTAGATGTCTAAGCTCATAACTATTTTTGGTATGTACTTGACCCGAGAGTAGCATGGTCCATTTGGGTTGCATATCTTCAGGACAATTTGTTAGGATAGACTCTTGAGAGAATGTAATATATGATTTATTAATATATTATAAGTTATAATATATTAATATGAAATCATATGTTTTAATTAGTATTGATCAAGAATTAATTTGGAATTAATTTTTTGATCAAAAGAGACTAATTAAATATATAAGGACTAATTATGGTAATTAGTTATATTTATATGTGTTGGGCTTATGATCCATGTTAGACCAACTTTATGTATGGATACATAAAGAGTTGGGCCACATGAACCATGGATCATAACACCCATGGGTATGGATTTGGGTTATACCCATGACCCTAGGAATCCTACATATAAATATCTTATTTCATAGCCAAAATGACTACTAATGTATTCTTGGAGGATATGGACGGTTTTGGTGTGTATGAATTCTCTCTCAAGTTTCATCCTTTGTCCATGATGTGTTGTGACTTCATTTGAGGCTTCCACACTATTGGGGCTAAGCTCTTAAGGCCAAATATATCAAGACTTCAAGCTACATAAAAGGTCTCTAACTCTAACTAGTATCTTATATGGTTTATGTCAAATGCATTCTAGTTATAGGTTTAATGCCTTGGAAATCATTTGCATGTATAATTCGTGAAAACATAGATCCAAGGTATTTAGGGTTGTATGTGCACCATAGGATGTTGTATCATAGAAAACCCATCAATTTATAGCAAGAAACTGACAAGAAGTGACACAGGCATGGGGATGCGAACCGAGGGGATAAGACCGAGGGTTCTCGGCTGCGAACCATTTGCGGCTACGAACCGTTTGCGGTTGCAAACCATTTGCGGTCCGAAGGAAATGGTCAGGTGCGAGGGTTTGCAGCCCTGACCGAAAACTCGTTTCTGTTCAGAGGCAAGTGATTGCGAGACTTCTCAGATCTTATAGGAAATCATATTTTGATTTCAATAACACTTTTACACTATCACCTAATTATTGTAATGATTTATTCAAATGGTTTCTAGTATCTTGGCTGCTGTTGACTTTTTGTTGACCTGAAATAACGGGTTGTCACATAATCCCCCTGTTAGAGAGAATTTCATCCCGAAATTAGCTTTCTATGTATGACATTAGGGGTTATGCTCATCCGAATGGTAGAATGTCCACTCGTACTCCTGGGCAGCTTTGTCCTAAAGTTCATAGTAGGATTCATACCTGGTCCATCTATCATTACCTCGTGTATACAAGTCGTGTATAATTAAGATTAATAAGACGATCGGATGTGCAACTCTACCCCAGGTCCACAACCAAACAAGGAACAGGAGATAAGGATGTAAATTCCCAAATCCAGGAACCAAACCAGTGATCAAAAAATGAACAATCAAAAAATAACAAGAATGGAGTAGAAGAAGGAATTACTCAAGCAATGCACACGTTTATAACCGCAAACGCCAGGTACACCTTGAAGAACACACACATACGTCACTCAACACTGACAAGACATACCCTATTTATATGAACACGACCAACCGCACACGGGTTCACGGCCGTGAACATGTTCACGACCGTGAACACCAAACAACCGTGAACAAACTGACCGCAAACACCAAACACTACCAAAACCCTATTCAGACCTATACATATTGATGCCTAGCCCAAACCACTAAATTATGACCTAACAGTCTCCCCCTTGGTTTGAGCTAGCATAGATTCAGTCTTTCTCAACTACCAAAACATTTGATCTGCCCATAGCGCCCAGCCACATCTTCTTGTCGATGATCTCCGCTATCATGCTGGTGAACTCCTTGGCAACAGACTCCATGATCTCCTGATCGCATAAAATATGACTGGAGGAGTGTCATCAGGCTGATCAGATTATGATGCATTGGCTGGGGCTGATTGAGAAGTCTGGGTTTCATTTAGATCTTCGACTGTGGTCTTGAACTTGTCACCAATATCAGCAATAAGCTTATTCTTTAAGTCGAAGAATCCAGCCGTCAAGACTCCAAGGTTGACTTGAAGAGTAGAGATTTGGTTTGACTTTAATATGTTTTCTTCTTCAAGCTCGGAAACTCGAACGTCGAGTTTTCCAATCAAAACGTCCTTTTCAATGATTCTCTGGTTTAGGACTCCGATCTCCTCCTTGAGCTCTGAGATAGATGGGTCAGCTCTCCATGAACCTCCTTCACCTATTGATATTCCTTTGCCACGAGGTAAAGGATCTGAATCTTGTTGAGCAGTAAACCTGACAAGCTTCATGGAGGCAGCATCATGCGCCAGTTGTGGAGGAGAAGAACCCCCAGGAGCAGAAGAACTCTCAGCTTCAAACGAAGATCTAACATTACTTGGTCCTTCTAGGGTCGGTTGAGTTGGTGTAGCAGCTGTGGAGGGTTGTTGGACTGGTGGTGGTTGTTCCCTGATAAGCACTCCCGGCCTGGGATAAGCTTTTCTCCGTTTAATGGTTGGGAGGCTTGTGTCAGATTGAGATCACTATCAAATGGCAATAAAGTTGGAATAGCAACTGGAAGGGGAGGAATCCTTGACGTTGCATCCATATCGGTTGAAAGGTGTCGGCCATCTAATCAAAAGTTGGAGACGTCACTTTGAGAACACCACTAACTCCTTTCATCTCCGTTGCAGGCTGCACAACATCATGGACAGTGTCAAAGAAAGCATCGAGGTCTTCACTGCTTAACCTTATATCATTATCCCGCTCAAAAACCATGAGTTGCAAATCCAATACATCCAAAATTTTCAAAAATAAGACATTTTGAAGACTTAAAAATTAAAATAAAATAAAAAAAAAACTAAACTATTTTTTTAATTTTTGATTTTTTGAAAAATAAAACTAATTCCTCCTTCATCATTGCTGATATTATTTTTGTGATTTTGGGATCAAAGTTCTGAGACAACCTTTAATCTGTTTTTCAGCACTTCCACCTTCATGAGTAGATCTGGTCAATCGCTGGTATTGTGGTCCACTTAAACACGAAAGATTGTGACAATTTTGGACATGCTACAAGTGACAAGGCAGTTGACCCTATGATCCTAAATAATATTCCTAAAGGACCATTCGGCTGACGACCAAGGATATTGTTGTCCACCTAAATTGAGCAGCGAGATCTATAGACAACCTATTAATTGTTCAATTTTAAATGTACTAGAACATGTTTCCCGCTTCCTGATATGCCCCAATAATCAGGGACTTCCAAAATACTCCTTACGTTAGGTGAGTAGACAATTATTAAGGGAGAAGTCACATTTAGAATGCATACGTTGTACATCCAGGTTGCATCTCTTCCAATCATGCAGAGGGTGAAACATATGACTGACTAGATTTAGAGGGATTGAGAAGTAGAATGGTGCATATGTTGTGTACCAGGTCGGATAAGTTAATCATGCAAAGGAGACATCATATGGCTAACAGACAGAAAGAATTGCATAGAGAAGCGATGCAGAGAGATAGAATTGCATATGTTGCAGTCCAGGTCGGATCTTTCGATTACACATAGGAGGCAATATATGACTGACAGAAAGAAATCAAGAAAATAACCTTCTACAGACCTAATTTATCAGAATTCCCCAGTCGCCCCGTCAATACCGGAATTAAGGACAGAGTCCGCACATCGAGGAAAAGTTAAACCACGGTTCTAGATACAGATTATATAATGTATCCGCAGATAACAATGTATATCTCCCAGCTCAATCTATCCGAGTTTCGTATTGTCAGGTTAAATGGATCTACCTAGGTCAAGATTTGTCAAGTCAGTTGATTCCTTAAGTTCTTC
Source organism: Lactuca virosa (assembly GCF_052849685.1). Classification (NCBI taxonomy): domain Eukaryota; kingdom Viridiplantae; phylum Streptophyta; class Magnoliopsida; order Asterales; family Asteraceae; genus Lactuca; species Lactuca virosa. The sequence goes on from NC_136433.1 coordinate 272,361,668, forward strand.
TATTCCTAGTCAAGTCCATGTTAAATCTTTCGTGGCTACCAGCGCATTGAACACAGAGCCTAGACAATTCAACTTTGGTACCTTACATAGATGAAAATTTCCTGTTATAACATGTTGATATCACTTCCCAGCACATCACCTGCAACCACACTCCATCAACAACATATTTTTGGTGTTGGTATAGGAAAATTGTTTCAACTGCCATGAACGCGGAAAAGAAGGTCGGTTTCAACAAGGGCAAACTAAGATGTTTCAACTGCCATGAACCTGGTCACTTTGCTAGAGAATGCCCAAAGCCTGACAGGAGGGAAAACAGTGAAAGCACCATGATGCCCGTAGGAAGCAGCCTGGGAGCTACCACCAATAATCAGAAAGCGAATCTTGCAGTGGTGGCTTAGTCGTTTGACTGGGAAGATCAGATTCAGACTTTGAACATCTCAGGACCTGAAAATGTGCACCTGGCCCAGATCAACGATGTCCCTGAAGAGAAACCTGAAGTGGAACCGGAGGAAGAAATGATGGAACTACAATTCGCCTTCATGGTATAGACTACCCCAGAGCCTAACGCCAATGAAGCTTCTCCCAGTGCCCCTGTCCAGCCTACTCAGCAAGATGCTTTTGAGGATCCACCACCAGTCAGAACCACAAGAGTTGTCGATCGATTTGAAGAGGAACCTACCCGATCCAACCCACGAATCACCATCAGACAAGCTAAAAGGAAGGTTACAGCTCAGAAGAAAGATGGATGGCTTTTCATGAAGAATTCTGATGAAAATCGTCGTGAAGACCAGCCCCAACTTACAATAACCGAGCTTGAGAAATGACGGTTTGGTGAAAAATTTGGCAATAGATCAAGCATCAAAATGTGGGAATTTAATGATCAATTAAATATGTGGGTGGTGAAAAGAAAATTTGGCAACCCAAACACTACAAAGATACACACGACTTTTGTTCTTGGACAAAAGTTGATCTCTCAGAACTCTTAGAAGCTCCATTCCACAATCCTTCTCATGACCCCAAGGCCTTTGACTTCAAGCGGTTTTTGGAGAACCAGGTCAAGCATTAGTTTGCTGGAATGAAGACTGCAGAAATACTTATTAGGAGAGACAAGGATGTGTTCGATCCCCGAACCAATGAGCTAATGAAAATTGTGATGCGGCCTTCCAATAAATAGTTGAAAGAAATTCCTATTCCTCAACACTTTCATGAAGGATGTCTAGACCGTATGGAATTTTGGGCATTCGATGAGGTCACATCCACTGCAGTGATCAAGTTCCGAGATAGCGATAACGTTATTCGTCTTTTTAATGCTAAGGATCTTCTATGGTTCAGGGAGAGAGACATACACACCTTCGCTAACCATCAAATATACTGCAAAACGAAGCTTATGGAGCCGGCTTCCAAGGAGTTCACAAGTATGTTTTCCAAAATCATTGAAAAAAGAATTTGGTTAGGGGCTATGGGAAAATCTGATGTGTTGTTGATCAAGAAGACCTAATTTCATGCTAGCTCAAACCAAGGGGGAGACTGTTAGGTCACAATTTTGTGGTTTGGGCTAGGCAATTATATTGTATAGATCATGTTAGGGTTTTGGTCGTGTTTGGTGTTTGTGGTCAGTTTGTTCATGAATGTTTGGTGTTTACGACCGTGAACATGTTCAAGGATGTGAACCCTTTTGCGGTTTGGTCGTGTCATATATATAGTGTGTCAGGTTGTTAGAGTCGAGTGGCGTATGTGTGTGTTCTTCAAGGTGTACTTGACGTTTGCGGTTATAAACGTGTGCATTGCTTGAGTAAAAATAAAAATTAGAAATTCAGAAAAACCAAAAATATGTTGTTGATGGAGTGTGGATGCAGGTGATGTGCTGGGAAGTGATATCAACATGTGATAACAGACAATTTTCATCTGTGTAAGGTACCAAAGTTGAATTGTCTAGGCTCTGTGTTCAATGCACTGGTAGGCACGAAAGATTTAAGATGGACTTGACTACGCATAGAAGAACTTAAGGAATCAAATGACTTGACAAATCTTGACCAAGGTAGATCCATTTAGCCTGACAATACGACGATCAGGTGGATTGAGCAGGGAGATATATGTGGGAATCTTCAGATACATTATAATCTGTATCTAGAACCGTGGTTTAACTTTTCCTCGATGTGCGGACTCTGTCCTTAATTCCGGTATTGACAGGGCGACTGGTGAATTCCGATAAATTAGGTCCGTAGAAGGTTATTTTCAGACAATATTGTTTATGTTCTTAAAACTAACGACTTGATCAGTGATGCTTCTGTGTCGAATTCTAATGTTTCTAATGATGTTTGTGATGATGTGTCTGATAAGTCTGATACTTCTATTTCTAGCACACACACTTCACCTACACCTGTCACACAACATGAATCAAGCACTTGCTCATGTGGAAAGAGAAAGGGAGTTGATAAGAATAATAAATCAAAAAAATGTGGTACCAGTTTTTGCACTAAAAAGCAAATATGTTTTAACTGTGGAACTCCCGGTCATATTGCTCAAAATTGTCCTAATCGGGCATTTGTTCATTTTTCTGCACCAAGAAGAGAAAATGAATCACGAGGAAGGTCTCTCATGAGAAATTCCTCGAGATCTCATCTTCGTAATGGTGATTGGAATGTTCACAAGGACAGAAAAAGGGCTGAACTTAAAAAGGATAAATATGTTTTCAATAAAACAGCCACAGGTGCGTTGGCGAAATCGAATGCGGCCAAGCCAAGATCAATATCGTCGAAGGCAGCATCTGGATCCTCGACTAATCCTAGCCGGAAATCCAAACGCTCAAAACAAAAGAAAAACATTTCAAAAACACTTGTGAATATTTCAAAACTTAAATACCAATGGGTGCCCAAACCTTTAATTGTCCAATCACCTTCGTCTTCTAGAAGTGCATATGATAGTGAATTAAAATCAAAAATTGAAAAAGGAAAATCCGCTGCTAACAAAGGAAAACCCAGTGTTGTTATGACTTGGGTTCCTAAATCTAATTGATCCCGCACATTGTGCAGGAAATGTTGCGGAGGAATGTCATCAGACCATGGTATGTCAACAGCGGTTGGTCCAGGCGCTTGTCAGGAGACATCTCCTAATTGCACGATATTCAGATTTTTAATAGGGGTTATGTTTCCTTCGAGGGAGGAGATGGATGTGAGATCAAAAAGAGAGGAACTGTCACAAATGGTGTGCTGAGTTTTGAGAACGTCAACTACGCTCCCGAGTTAAAGTATAGCTTGTCGAGTGTCTCACAGAACAGCTTATGGACTACGATTTGAATTTTCTTGAAACCCCTATCTTCTGTGATAACGATGTTGCAATTCAAATCGCCAAAAATCCTGTCCATCACTCCAAAACCAAGCACATCGACATCAAAGTTCATTTTATCTGAGATTGTTATGAGAGTTCGCTCATTCGGTTAGAACAGGTTCCCACTGCTAATAATGTGGCGGATCTGTTCACAAAACCTTTTAACAAAGCTCAATTCGATGTGTTTGTTGGTTTTCTAAAAATGATTCGTTTTGAAGAGTGATTTTTGTTTTTGGGAAGTTTAAATTTGCGCATTTATTTTTCTTCTCTCTCCTATGCACAAATTTAGGGGGGAGAAATAAAACAAAACAAAAAAATTGGAAAATTTTCAAAAATCCAAAAACATGAGAAAAAAAGGCAAGTATCTTGTATAGATCATGTTAGGGTTTTGGTCGTGTTTGGTGTTTGCGGTCAGTTTGTTCACGACTGTTTGGTGTTCCCGGGCGTGAACCCGTGTGTGGTTGGTCGTGTTCATATAAATAGGGTCTGCATTGTCAGTGTTGAGTGATGTTTTCCCGATGATCTTCTTGATTAGCAACTAAATTATGACCTAACAAAGGCGGAAACACACGTTCTAAGTCCGTAGAATCTTAATTATATACTACTCTTGCGTATACAATTAGTAGTGATAGGTTAACCGTATTCCTCCTTAGCCTCTATGCTTGAATTTGACCTGTTGCACGAGTGGAGTTCCCGAAAGGTCTGCTGAGTATACATCAGAAAGGTTTCGGAGGGCAAAGTACTCGTCGCATGAGTACTTCGGGGTTTAGAATGAGAGAGACGATTCTGATGTCTATGACGGGTTTGTCATTATGAGTGACGAGGGTTTCGTCAGTCGGTCGGTTAACGCGAGAGGTTTTCACAGTACATGAACTTGGTATGGTGAGGACCACACCAATCTAAATCGAATAACGACGTCAGACTTCTTATAGAAACAAGTGTTAATTCGATTCGAAAGAAACGTTTGTTTATAGCGATAGTGTATTCTATGTATACTCGATAGTGCATTCTGTGTATACTTTCTAGTGCTTTCAGGTTTCTCCTAGTTTTTACCACTGCAACATATCATACCGCAATTAGTGAGTACTAGCAGTAAAAGTGTTCCAATAACTAGTAATGATACTTCATATTATGATCCTTATCAGGTCCCTTTATGATCGCTTGGTGTATACAAGTCATGCATAATTAAGATGAATAAGACGGTCGACTGAGTGACTCTTCCCTAAATCCACAACCAAAAAAGGAACAGGAAATGGAGCGGAATCACTCACTCTAAGCCTGCAAAGTCTTAGTTATGCATAACCCTAATGTACACACTAAGTCATCATAGCTCACCTGTATAGATCCATAGTTCTTATATGAATGTTGTGATTTGTTCGGACGAGTGAGTAATTTAAATTTAAATTTTTAATTGGAATACTAACTTTTTAAAATTTTATTACTATTTAGAAACCGTATCGCTGTTCACAGTTGCTCATGGACAGTCTCTCCTGCGGTGATCATCAGTATTCGCCCCTCCCCGCCAGATTTCTTCGTTATTCGGCAGTCCGTCTTGTAGTGCCCCATCTCACCACACCCATAACAGGCCTGGTTTTCTTTAACTCCGGGGACCTGTGAGATTGGTTGTGTCGGCGCCTTGCAGAAACGGGTAGTGTGGACCTTCCTGTGGAAATTCTTGCACTAAATCTCCCGGTAAGCTCCGGTGTGGTGGTAGTTACACTTACTACACTTTGGGAGAGTTCCAGCATATTGACTAATAGGCGCTGGAATGGCAGGTGTTGTGGCAGCGTGTACATTAACTATATGTTGCTCCTGTGGGGATTCCTGTGTTGTTTGTCCCTTCCTCTTGTTCCCCGACTTTTGTTTATAGTCTCCTCCTTTTTGGCTCAAGAATAGGGGCCACCACGCAATGGCGGAATCCATGGTCAATGAGTCGTTGGGCCAAGCGTTTGGCGCTATCGAAGGTAGTTGGGTTGGAAGACAGAACATTCCCTTGAATATGGGGAGATAAACCCCAGATGTACTTCTCTATCTTTTTACTCTCTGGGGTAACTATCCTGGGGCACAATGTTGCTAGGTCACTAAACTTGTCAGTGTAGGATATTATGTATGAGCCTGCCATGGTAAGGTTCCAGAGCTCATGCTCCAACTTTTGGTATTTTGCCTCTTGGTCAGTACTCTTCCATCATCATCTCTTTTAGGTTATCCCTGCCCATTGAGTTAGCCACTACTAGGGTCAGTGACTTAACTTGGCCATTCCACCATGTTAGGGCTCTGTCGGAGAAGGTGCAAGCAGCAAACCTCACTTTTCTCTCTTCTGGGCACGTGCAGATTTCGAAAACTGAATTTGTTTTCTCGAACCATTGCATTAGAGCAATGACTCCCCCATCTCCATTTAAGTGTTTGGGTTTGCAGCTCATGAAGTCTTTGTACAAACACTGCCGTGGGTGTCCGAGGGTAACTCCTGGGTTAGTTAGGTGGGCACCGCTACCAGATCCACTGGTACCACTTGCGCGGATTTGAGTTATAGTGGTTGTCGTTGTGGTTGTTACTGCTGCTTGGAAAACAACAGGATCGTGTTATGGTGGTGGAGGCGGTGGTGGATTTTCTGTTGTATTGTTGACTACGCCCCTTATTGGTCTACCACGAGGCATCTTTTTGCTAAAACGTTTACAAGATGAAACGGTGATAAGTCTATAGTAGTGGTTATAAGTCGGGTGTTGATTAAACTAAGTTATCCTAGTTCTGAGTGTATCGTGTTCCGACTTTCATAGCGTTCTGAAAACAATCCATAATGGAAGTCTATATAAAATAAACTTATAAATTAGTAGTGACTACCCTTGAATGAATTTCTGTGAATTGTATAACTGTTACAAGTTGTTACGAAAGATGAAATAATCCTAACACATAGTGTGAGTAGTGTAATCACTTACTCACTAGGTTATATTCATTTATTAGTTATTAGTATGACGCGTAAGATGTTTGGTCTCTTCAGCTGATCCCTTCTCGGAATCCTCCTCCTGAACCTCTTCTTGTTCCTCCTTGACTCCTCTGCTGACTGCTATGATGGCGTGGTTACATCTATCTAGGTTTTTCTTGCGAGAATGGGAGCGTCTAAAGAATCTATGAGATTAAGTGAAACATTATGGCGTGATCCTTATCGGGTCCTATAATCACGCAGCGAATACCTGTTGTATATAATTTAAGATTAAATAGACATTCGAATAAGTGACCCAACTCTAAAACCACAACTAAACAAGGAACATGAAGCAAAGCATAGATCACGAATTCTAAGTCTATAAAATCTCAATTATATAAAACCCTGGGAGTATACACTCCGAAATTATAGACCTATCGGTAAGGGTCTTTTAATTTTCACATAAGTTATGTATAGTGCCTAAAATACTCCTATAGTATTTTAATGGTATAATCTTGGTAAGTTTTAAACTTGATGTTGTTTTATAGCATCATAAAATACTCCTATAGTATTTTAACTTTATGTTTTGTTCTAGAGATCCTTTGTATATAGAGTTATGTAAGTTTTAAGCCTGTTGCAACACCATATCACTCCCAAACACATGTTGGTCATATCTCAAATAAATATAGTTGATCAGGCTATATGTATCCCAGATATGATTTCATAACTGTCCAGGTTTGACCGTAGTGTCTAACATTTAAATACTTCTGTTTTGTTCTTCTTGTGATACTTGGTCTAGTATGTATATATGTATGTATACTTATATTTTAAAAGTATAACTCTTGGTCAAAGTGTTTTTATCCCTTTGTGTTTATAGTTGTATATCTTTTATGGGTTGATATACTCAGTTCACTATAAAAAATGCTCTGATACCAATCTGTCACACCCCCAAACCGAAATGATGGAAACATTCGGGGGCGGAGGACGTCATTTTTAGTATCACAACAAATGTAGAATAGTAAAACAAGAAACAACATCCATTACATTAATATTAAAGTGTTTACATTGTATTCAAAACACATAAGATTGGCTCCAAAAGTAAGTAGCAAAACAAGACTTGTAGCTATTATGCTCCGTCTTCTAGAACCCTGCGCGTGTACCTGTCTACTTGTTTCCTGAGAATACAAGTGATTTTGAAAGTGTATCAACATTTAAATTGGTGATTTCATAAGTATTTTGTTTTAGAAAGCATGTTCTTTGTTCTTCGAAGACCTTAGTATGTTCCTCCAGAAAATCTGATATTTTCTAATGTAAGAAAAATGTGACCATTTACTTCCTTCTAAAATCACCTAGTAGATACAGGTTATATACAATACATATCGAACAGACAATTGATTGTGTGGTTCTGCCCTAAGCCCACAACCAAACAAGGAACGGGAAATGAGGCAGAATCCACACATTCCACTATTTATCAGATCTACATTGTATGTAACCCTGGCGTATACACTAGGTAAATATAGAGTTAACAGTGTTGGTCCTTTTGAGTGACATCTATATTGTAATTAGAAAGTAATGTAATACTGTTGTATTTCTATGCAATCTTTTGTGTATGTATGTACTTAGTTAAACGTTCCATCCAAAAAGTATGTTTTTGTACTAGAAAATAGTATGCTGTACTTGTACGTTATGACCTGACCCATACCTGTTTCCCCCTATGATTACTTAGTGTATACGGATTATATATATATATATATATATATATATATATATATATATATATATATATATATATATATATATATATAACCAAGATCGATTACATAGTAGACTGTGTGAATCTGCTCTAAGCCCACAACCAAACAAGGAACAGGAAATGAAGCGGAAATCACACATTCTACTACCTATCAGATCCTATCAGTATATAACCATAATGCATAAACCAAGGAATCATAGAGTTAGCATTATAGGCCCCTTCTAAATTGTGTGTTCATGTTACTAGGAAAGTTGTGTGGTGTAGTTCTATTGTTTAGTAAAACTATTTGAAGTTATGAAAATCTCGTAATCTAAACGCCTTAGTTGATACCATTGTTAGTTTCATATAACCATACTTAATTGGACCGGATAAAAACACGACGTGTTGTAGGCGTCGAAAAAGTTATGACGTTTGTCACCCGTAGACCTGCCGGTCCAAACTGTAGCTAACAGCCAAGGTACGGGATTGTTAGTCCCGTATAGATCTATACACAAACTCACGCTCTCCCTCCAGGAGACTCTGGTTATAATATAAATATATATATATATATATATATATATATATATATATATATATATATATATATATATATATAAGACATAGAAACCTGTACCCTGATGGGTACGACCAATTAGTACCTCACAACTCTGTATAACTAGACACGAAGAGAATACTAATGTTCTTTTGTACTTGAAAATGTATGAATTACATAGTACTAGTAGTGTACAATAATTATAATTTAAATAATCATTTTAGTCTGATATTCCTGGCTTAGTAAAATAGTATTAGTGTTCCCTAAACTATACCTATTATAGTTTATATGTATGTTTTGTACGCAATGAAAATCTTAGTAATTTAACAGTTTATATAACACGATGATATAATTTGAGAAAGAATACCTATTAATTTACATGTTTTAAAGGGGTTAAAGCTTAATTTAAATAAGTTTCATGTTCAATATATATATATATATATATATATATATATATATATAATTGAGATCAAACAGACAGTCAGACAAATGGTTCCAACCCTAGTCCACAACCAGACAAGGAACAGGAGATAAGGTGGAAACACCAGTCCTAAGTCTATTTGATCTCCATTATATATATATATATATATATATATATATATATATATATATAAGCATTTATTTTGGAAAATAAAAGTATAAAACAATTTAAGTAGTTTGAAAACACTTTTTAAAATAGTTTAAATCAGTTGAAATAGCTTCAGTTGTTTAACACAAGATTTCCTTGTGTTTTTACTTGTATTCACCCCCCCCCCCTTTAAAACTTTGAAAAATAGTAAAAACATAGGGAGTATGAACTCACCTAATGTGAGTGATTTGATAGAAGGTTCGATATAGGATGTTATTTCGACAAGTTAAGTCCCGCAACAAAATCGGGCCCTAAAAGCATTTCACGTAATATATAGGTATACAATTAGTGAATATATATAGCAAGTATGTTAAGGAAGTAGCCTAATTTGTAAGTTTCACTTACAAATAAGAGTGTTAGAAGCGAATTCGTGAGGCTGCAAGGTGTTTTCGGCCAGCCCTTGGGATTTCGGCCCTATGAAGATCTAGGTGATGTTCTTCGTATTCTTGGTCAAACCAAGAAGATTAAAGGGTTTCCGACTGAGGATCACCAAAAAGGAAGGTGATATCTTGATGAAATGAAGAACACCTGATGTTCTAAGCAAGATCCGAAGGAGATTCAAAGGATTTTGGATGGTACTTGAGAGAGAAAAAGGGGTTTTCGGTTGGTGTTCTTGAGAGAATAGATAGTGTTTTCAGTTAGATATAGAAGAAGTGAGAGTATGTTTTCAGTCCATGCTATTTATAGCAAGAAACTGACGAGAAGTGACACAGGCGTGGCTATGCGAACCGAGGGGATAAGACCGAGGGTTCTTGGCTGCGAACCACTTGTGGCTGCGAAAACTCGTTTTCAGTCCAATGCAAGTGATTGCAAGACTTCTCAGAATTAATAGGAAGGGCATATTTTTATTTCAATAACACTTTTGCACTATCACCTAATTATATTAATGAATTAATCAAATGGTTTCTAGTATCTTGGCTACTGTTGACTTTTTGTTGACCTAAAATAACGGGTTGTCACAGAACACAATGTCGGGTTTTTCGCACTTGCTTGGATCATTTATGAAGATTCCAATGCGTATTGCTGAATACTATGAGCAGTGGGTCGACAGAAGGGAGGATTATCTCAACGGAATAGATGAAGATCTTTGGAGATCTATCACAAGTGGAAATTATCGTCCTGTTATGCTTGAACAAGTTGAAACGTTGGTTCTTCTGCTGATGTTGTTGTACGAAGGGAGATACAGGAAGGAAATGATAAGAAATGCCTTCATGAACTATGTGGTGCTCTTCCACCAGTAGTTTACAATTTCGTCCGAAGTTGTAAAATAGCAAAGGAAAATTGGGACACATTGAAAGAAAAATATCAATGGAATGAAAACACAAAGAAAAGCTCTGTAAATCAATGTTTGTTGGAAATTGTTGAGTTCAAGAATAAAGATAACGAATCAATAGAGTTATACTATGAAAGTTTGAATGAATTAATATTCAGATGCATTTGTTATGGTGTTACTCGTTCGACTCTGGAATACAATCTGACTTTTCTAATGGGATTGAGAAAAGAATAGAGGAATATTAGCCTGATAATCAAAATTTAACAGAGTTTTGATGGTTATTCATTGGCTTATCTGTATAATGTTATTAAGGCTCATGAAAGTGAGATAAACAAAATTGTTGAAGAAGGAAAGTTGAGCTTAGAAGGACCTCTGGCTCTGATGTCGAAAGTGACTGACAAAGACTGTGAAGTCGAATATGTTGAACAAGATAACCTTCAGGAAGAAGGATTTTTGGTTAACCCTGAAGATGAAGTGGTAGCTTACTATTCTAATAACAAAGTGAAAAAGTTCTTCAAAAATCCGTTCAATCCAAAGTACAAGAACAACAGTGAGTTCAACTGGAAATGGTGTTAAGATCGAGTCGAAAGAGGAAAAGAAGGAAGTAAAGAATATGGTTGAAAAGAAGCCAATGAAGCTCAAAGGGGATTTAGGCTATGATTTCAATTATTACAATGGTTTGAATCACTTGGCAAAAGACTATATGTTGCGGAAGAAGGAGGAGAAGAAAGAGAGAGTGAAAGATGAAGCATACTACGCTGGAAAGATTGAGGAGTTGAAGGCTCGAACCACAGGACTTTCCTTGGTGGCTAAAGGAGGGGATGATAGTGATGGGATGTATTAGATATGGTCTTTAGGGTCTGATTATGAGGAAATGAGGAATCCTACCCATGGAGAGATGTATGCTCAATTTGAAGAAGGTGGTTCAGATGATGAGAAGATCTCAAGAAGATGCTTTGTTTCAACAGGTGCTGAAAAATCTCCAATGATGTCAAAGGTATGTAATCTTCTTTAATCTCTTAATATTTCTTCAAGTACTTATCATACAGTTTTAACAGATTTTGATGATACTCTTTCTTATCTTAATGATATGTTTATTTCCATAAGTTATGTATAGTGCCTAAAATACTCCTATAGTATTTTAATGGTATAATCTTGGTAAGTTTTAAACTTGATGTTGTTTTATAGCATCATAAAATACTCCTATAGTATTTTAACTTTATGTTTTGTTCTAGAGATCCTTTGTATATAGAGTTATGTAAGTTTTAAGCCTGTTGCAACACCATATCACTCCCAAACACATGTTGGTCATATCTCAAATAAATATAGTTGATCAGGCTATATGTATCCCAGATATGATTTCATAACTGTCCAGGTTTGACCGTAGTGTCTAACATTTAAATACTTCTGTTTTGTTCTTCTTGTGATACTTGGTCTAGTATGTATATATGTATGTATACTTATATTTTAAAAGTATAACTCTTGGTCAAAATGTTTTTATCCCTTTTGTATATCTTTTATGGGTTGATATACTCAGTTCACTATAAAAAATGCTCTGATACCAATCTGTCACACCCCCAAACCGAAATGATGGAAACATTCGGGGGCGGAGGACGTCATTTTTAGTATCACAACAAATGTAGAATAGTAAAACAAGAAACAACATCCATTACATTAATATTAAAGTGTTTACATTGTATTCAAAACACATAAGATTGGCTCCAAAAGTAAGTAGCAAAACAAGACTTGTAGCTATTATGCTCCGTCTTCTAGAACCCTGCGCGTGTACCTGTCTACTTGTTTCCTGAGAATACAAGTGATTTTGAAAGTGTATCAACATTTAAATTGGTGATTTCATAAGTATTTTGTTTTAGAAAGCATGTTCTTTGTTCTTCGAAGACCTTAGTATGTTCCTCCAGAAAATCTGATATTTTCTAATGTAAGAAAAATGTGACCATTTACTTCCTTCTAAAATCACCTAGTAGATACAGGTTATATACAATACATATCGAACAGACAATTGATTGTGTGGTTCTGCCCTAAGCCCACAACCAAACAAGGAACGGGAAATGAGGCAGAATCCACACATTCCACTATTTATCAGATCTACATTGTATGTAACCCTGGCGTATACACTAGGTAAATATAGAGTTAACAGTGTTGGTCCTTTTGAGTGACATCTATATTGTAATTAGAAAGTAATGTAATACTGTTGTATTTCTATGCAATCTTTTGTGTATGTATGTACTTAGTTAAACGTTCCATCCAAAAAGTATGTTTTTGTACTAGAAAATAGTATGCTGTACTTGTACGTTATGACCTGACCCATACCTGTTTCCCCCTATGATTACTTAGTGTATACGGATTATATATATATATATATATATATATATATATATATATATATATATATATATATATATATATATATATATATATATATATATATATATATATATATATATAACCAAGATCGATTACATAGTAGACTGTGTGAATCTGCTCTAAGCCCACAACCAAACAAGGAACAGGAAATGAAGCGGAAATCACACATTCTACTACCTATCAGATCCTATCAGTATATAACCATAATGCATAAACCAAGGAATCATAGAGTTAGCATTATAGGCCCCTTCTAAATTGTGTGTTCATGTTACTAGGAAAGTTGTGTGGTGTAGTTCTATTGTTTAGTAAAACTATTTGAAGTTATGAAAATCTCGTAATCTAAACGCCTTAGTTGATACCATTGTTAGTTTCATATAACCATACTTAATTGGACCGGATAAAAACACGACGTGTTGTAGGCGTCGAAAAAGTTATGACGTTTGTCACCCGTAGACCTGCCGGTCCAAACTGTAGCTAACAGCCAAGGTACGGGATTGTTAGTCCCGTATAGATCTATACACAAACTCACGCTCTCCCTCCAGGAGACTCTGGTTATAATATATATATATATATATATATATATATATATATATATATATAAGACATAGAAACCTGTACCCTGATGGGTACGACCAATTAGTACCTCACAACTCTGTATAACTAGACACGAAGAGAATACTAATGTTCTTTTGTACTTGAAAATGTATGAATTACATAGTACTAGTAGTGTACAATAATTATAATTTAAATAATCATTTTAGTGTGATATTCCTGGCTTAGTAAAATAGTATTAGTGTTCCCTAAACTATACCTATTATAGTTTATATGTATGTTTTGTACGCAATGAAAATCTTAGTAATTTAACAGTTTATATAACACGATGATATAATTTGAGAAAGAATACCTATTAATTTACATGTTTTAAAGGGGTTAAAGCTTAATTTAAATAAGTTTCATGTTCAATATATATATATATATATATATATATATATATATATATATATATATATATATAATTGAGATCAAACAGACAGTCAGACAAATGGTTCCAACCCTAGTCCACAACCAGACAAGGAACAGGAGATAAGGTGGAAACACCAGTCCTAAGTCTATTTGATCTCCATTATATATATATATATATATATATATATATATATATATATATATATATATATATATATATATATATATATATATATAAGCATTTATTTTGGAAAATAAAAGTATAAAACAATTTAGGTAGTTTGAAAACACTTTTTAAAATAGTTTAAATCAGTTGAAATAGCTTCAGTTGTTTAACACAAGATTTCCTTGTGTTTTTACTTGTATTCACCCCCCCCCCCTTTAAAACTTTGAAAAATAGTAAAAACATAGGGAGTATGAACTCACCTAATGTGAGTGATTTGATAGAAGGTTCGATATAGGATGTTATTTCGACAAGTTAAGTCCCGCAACAAAATCGGGCCCTAAAAGCATTTCACGTAATATATAGGTATACAATTAGTGAATATATATAGCAAGTATGTTAAGGAAGTAGCCTAATTTGTAAGTTTCACTTACAAATAAGAGTGTTAGAAGCGAATTCGTGAGGCTGCAAGGTGTTTTCGGCCAGCCCTTGGGATTTCGGCCCTATGAAGATCTAGGTGATGTTCTTCGTATTCTTGGTCAAACCAAGAAGATTAAAGGGTTTCCGACTGAGGATCACCAAAAAGGAAGGTGATATCTTGATGAAATGAAGAACACCTGATGTTCTAAGCAAGATCCGAAGGAGATTCAAAGGATTTTGGATGGTACTTGAGAGAGAAAAAGGGGTTTTCGGTTGGTGTTCTTGAGAGAATAGATAGTGTTTTCAGTTAGATATAGAAGAAGTGAGAGTATGTTTTCAGTCCATGCTATTTATAGCAGGAAACTGACGAGAAGTGACACAGGCGTGGCTATGCGAACCGAGGGGATAAGACCGAGGGTTCTTGGCTGCGAACCACTTGCGGCTACGAAAACTCGTTTTCAGTCCAATGCAAGTGATTGCAAGACTTCTCAGAATTAATAGGAAGGGCATATTTTGATTTCAATAACACTTTTGCACTATCACCTAATTATATTAATGAATTAATCAAATGGTTTCTAGTATCTTGGCTACTGTTGACTTTTTGTTGACCTAAAATAACGGGTTGTCACAGAACACAATGTCGGGTTTTTCGCACTTGCTTGGATCATTTATGAAGATTCCAATGCGTATTGCTGAATACTATGTGCAGTGGGTCGACAGAAGGGAGGATTATCTCAACGGAATAGATGAAGATCTTTGGAGATCTATCACAAGTGGAAATTATCGTCCTGTTATGCTTGAACAAGTTGGAACCGTTGGTTCTTCTGCTGATGTTGTTGTACGAAGGGAGATACAGGAAGGAAATGATAAGAAATGCCTTCATGAACTATGTGGTGCTCTTCCACCAGTAGTTTACAATTTCGTCCGAAGTTGTAAAATAGCAAAGGAAAATTGGGACACATTGAAAGAAAAATATCAATGGAATGAAAACACAAAGAAAAGCTCTGTAAATCAATGTTTGTTGGAAATTGTTGAGTTCAAGAATAAAGATAACGAATCAATAGAGTTATACTATGAAAGTTTGAATGAATTAATATTCAGATGCATTTGTTATGGTGTTACTCGTTCGACTCTGGAATACAATCTGACTTTTCTAATGGGATTGAGAAAAGAATAGAGGAATATTAGCCTGATAATCAAAATTTAACAGAGTTTTGATGGTTATTCATTGGCTTATCTGTATAATGTTCTTAAGGCTCATGAAAGTGAGATAAACAAAATTGTTGAAGAAGGAAAGTTGAGCTTAGAAGGACCTCTGGCTCTGATGTCGAAAGTGACTGACAAAGACTGTGAAGTCGAATATGTTGAACAAGATAACCTTCAGGAAGAAGGATTTTTGGTTAACCCTGAAGATGAAGTGGTAGCTTACTATTCTAATAACAAAGTGAAAAAGTTCTTCAAAAATCCGTTCAATCCAAAGTACAAGAACAACAGTGAGTTCAACTGGAAATGGTGTTAAGATCGAGTCGAAAGAGGAAAAGAAGGAAGTAAAGAATATGGTTGAAAAGAAGCCAATGAAGCTCAAAGGGGATTTAGGCTATGATTTCAATTATTACAATGGTTTGAATCACTTGGCAAAAGACTATATGTTGCGGAAGAAGGAGGAGAAGAAAGAGAGAGTGAAAGATGAAGCATACTACGCTGGAAAGATTGAGGAGTTGAAGGCTCGAACCACAGGACTTTCCTTGGTGGCTAAAGGAGGGGATGATAGTGATGGGATGTATTAGATATGGTCTTTAGGGTCTGATTATGAGGAAATGAGGAATCCTACCCATGGAGAGATGTATGCTCAATTTGAAGAAGGTGGTTCAGATGATGAGAAGATCTCAAGAAGATGCTTTGTTTCAACAGGTGCTGAAAAATCTCCAATGATGTCAAAGGTATGTAATCTTCTTTAATCTCTTAATATTTCTTCAAGTACTTATCATACAGTTTTAACAGATTTTGATGATACTCTTTCTTATCTTAATGATATGTTTATTTCCATGCATAGAGAAGATGAACAATCGCAATCATTACTATATGATGTTCGAAATAAAATGGAAGTTAAGAAGAGTATGATAGAGAGTTTAGAGCTTCAATTAAGGAATGTTACAGTAGATATAGATTCTGTTAGGACTGATAATATTTTGTTAGTTAAACAGAGGAATATTTACTGTAATTCTGCCAAAAGATTGTATGCTAAATTGACTAAATTTCATCATTCATCTAATATTTGCAAAGAAAAGCATCGAAAGTTGCTTCGTTTCTTAGCTTATGAGAGAGAAAAAGTTGATGAAAAGTCTTATGATTGTGAAAAGAAAATATTTGAGTATGATAAAGTGCCTAATGATTCGTATGCATATAGAATAGTTAAGATTGATGAATGCTTAAATGTTAATGATCTTGTGCATATTGTTAATGAAACTCTAACTAAAAATGAACAAGTTAAAATTTTGAACATGACCGAGAATTTGAAATTTGATTCTAAACAACATTTTGATGATATCGAAGATAATTCTGATAATATCAATGAAATTGAGGCTGAGGAAGTGTTGAGTGTTCTCAAATATCTGTAATTAATGTCAATTCGATGGCAAAAGGCAATGAAATATGTCATGATAAATGGTGAGGGTTAACAATGATCAACCTTCTACGTCCAATGTTTGTGATCGTCTAGACCATGTTGTGGTAGAAGACTATGTGAGCGATGAGGATGATGTTTCGATTGAAAACACCTATTCCTAGAGTTGTATTCAAATAGGTTTATGAAGAGACAAAGGAGTACAAAAAGGTGTTAGAAGATAAAGGAAAACATTATCTGGAATCGAACTCAGTAGTCTATCCAAGACTCAAGTGTACAGATAATATTGTATTTCTAAATCAAGTGTTTGTCACCTCAGGAAATGGTGATAAAGTGAATCCAGAATTGAACAAACTGATTGAGGAAGACAATAAATAAGTGACAAAAGATGGTTTTTATTCGAATCAAAGCACAGTTGAAAATGGTTTGAACAAAAACTCAACAACTTTTCAACGACAAAAACCAAAACGTGTTTGGGAAGTAAAAACTGAAAAATCAAGTGTTGATCATAAAAACAAAGAAAGAGATGGTGATTCTTTACCAAATGTTTCAGAATTTCAAAAGATAAAAGCACAAGTTTTCAAGGAAAATGTTGAAAAATTGGTTTGCGTGGAAGGTATTTCGAATACAAAAGTACGAAACAAAGCTTATTGAAAATATGTAAAATCTTTTGAAAAACAAAAGATTTTTAAGCAAAAATCAACTGAACATGTTCAGACATTTTCTCAAAATAAGATGTCTATTCAAAATAAACCATTTCAACAGCAAAATAATTTTTCAAAAAGTCAAACTAATGTTCAAGGTAAAGTTCGATCTCATAATGTTCAACACTAAGGAAATGGAAACTTTGTTCAAAATCAAAGTCAAAGAAATTATGGTTCAAATCATGAAAATGAAAAGTTTTGTTCGAAACAAGAATCAAATGAATTTTGTTCAAAATAATAAACAAAGGAATTTTGGTTCAACTCATGATCAAAGACGTTTTCAACAAAATCAACATTTTTCATCAATATATTGTTGGTTATCATAACAAATACCAAAGTCGTTTTCAAAATTCACCAAAAAGGACAATTCCAAAATGAAAGTTTGAGAAATTGGATGTTCAAGGAAAGCAAAATGAACCTTTTAAACCCAAAGATCCACATTTTCCTAACCCTGATTCAAAGCAGAATGTGAAAGCATCATTTTCTAAAGGGAAAAGTGATGTGAAAAACACCAATCATTGGCTAAAAGGACAATGAAAGATATAACAGTCGGGAAAGTACTCTCAAGAGAAAATTAAGTCTGTTTATGAGACATAATTAAATGATTCGATGTGTGGAAGTTCTTCATCACAGGAGTCGAATCCGTCTGTGAAAAAGTGGAAAGAAATTCCTAAGATATAAGATGATGGATTTCAGACAAATGATGGAAAAGAAAAAATAAAATTTGAACCTTTGCATTGAATGATTACATTTCGATGCCTAGAGCCAATGAAATTGACTTAATAGATGGTTTCAATTCTAAGGTTCGAAGTTGGATCATAGGTTCATCCTTTCATAATGCATTCCATGATAATTTCCAAGGACCCAAAAGGTCTTGGGGACCTAAATTTTTCAAAGTGATCGTAGGTAATATGTGACGAACAATACGATGAGAAATGGTACATTGATAGTGGTTGCTTGCATCACATGACTTGGCGAAACGATAATTTAAGAGATTTTCGAAAGTTGGATAATGTAGGAGTAGTAAAGTTTGGCAATAACAACAAATGCAAAGTCAAGGGATATGGCAAAGTGACGAATGGACAACTCACGGTGAATAGAGTGGCATATGTCAAAGGCTTAAAACATAATTTGGTTAGTGTTTCGCAACTTGTTGTAGGCACTGGAAATCAAGTTGTGTTTGATGAATAAGGAATCATTATCTCTAACAAGGAACCATAGGAGGTTCTTCTTAAGTCAAAACGAAAAGGAGACATGTTTACACTCGACATGAAACCTATTGTTGTGGTTCCCTATGTATGTTTGTTGTCGAAAACTTCCTCGGACCTCAACTGGTTGTGGCATCAACATCTATCCCATCTTAATTTCAAAAATCATAAGAAACTAGTTTTTCATGATCTTGTTTGAGGCTTACATGTCATAAAATTTGATAACGATTCATTGTGTGCTGTTTGTGAACATGGAACGCAACATATACAAGGTCATCCAATTGTCATTGATTCCAAAATCATTGAATAGTTGGAACTTCTTCACATTGACCTATGTGGACCTTCAACTTTTGAGACTCTCAATAAGAGAGGTACATATTAGTCATTGTTGATGATTTTTCAACGTTTACTTTGGTTTTATTTCTTCTTTAGAAGTCTGAAGCTGCTCAAGTGATGATTGACTTCATCAAAAACATCGAGTTAAGTTTGAAGAAGAACGTCTGATGAATTAAGAGTGACAACGGCTCAGAATTCAAGAATCAAATTCTTGATTCATTCTTAGCTGAGTTGAGTATTTCACATAATATTTTGTCTCCTTACATACTGCAACAAAATGGTGTTGTCTAAAGGAGGAATCGTTCTCTATGCGAAGCTACACGAACCATGCTTACATATGCGAATTTGCCTCGATATCTTTGGGCAGAAGTTGTTTCAACTACATGTTTCACGCAAAATCGTTATTTTATGCATCATCGTTTCAATATAACACCTTATGAGATCTTAAACAAAAGAAAACATAATGTTAAATTTTTTTTCATGTTTTTGGGTGCAGATGTTTTATCATAAATCTGAAGGACAATCTTTCCAAATTTCAATCGAAAGCTGATGAAGGAATTTTCCTGGGATATTCACACAACTCTGTTGCTTATACAGTGTTGAACAAACGAACGAGAAATATCGAAGAAACTTTCAATCTTACTTTCGATGACTATTACGTCAAGAGAGTCGAACAGTATTTTGTTCAAAGCCTATCATTTCTGAAACAACTAATGAACCCGAAATCATGAATTCTTATGATATTGACTATGACTTGGTTTTTAGAATTCCAGATAGGGCGATTGATGTTGAAAACCATGTTGATGATAATCATGCTCCTGAAGCATCAAAGCATACTGATGATCCGACTGTTACAAGGGAAGAAAATTACACACACTCTACATCAACTTCAAGAGTGAATGAAGAACGAGTACCAGTTTCGATTGATAATCAAGTGGAGGGAGAACACTTGAGTTCGACATTACATTATGAAAATCAAGATTCGAATGTTGAGGGGGAGCATGTGCGAACTACAACTCAAGTTGAGGGGGAGCATGTGCTGGACCATGCTGATGTCGAGGAGGAGCATCAGAACTCAAGTCCATTGGTTGAGAGCGAGCCAAGTGGATTGAATCCTAATAACATAAATGATCAATCAAATGAATTTCATGATGTCACTGACAATATTTCGAATGCAGGTGAAGGTTCAGAAGCGGATGATGTATTCGAAGATGCATTTTTAGATTTTGATCCTGTCTATCCACCAATGGATAAATGGACACGCAATCATCCAAAGGAACGGGTTCTTAGTGATCTACATTTTGTATTCTTAACACGAGCACAGATTCGAGCCAAAAATGAAGTTATGAATGTTCGTCAAGAATATTGTATGTTTAACATGTTTATTTCGAAACGAGAACCAAAAATAGTAAAGGTTGCATTACAACACTCATATTGGGATGTTGCAATGTAATCCGTACTAGCTGAATTTGAACGAAACAAAGTTTGGCGGTGAATTCCTAAACGGAAGGATTTTTAGTTGATTATTTTGAAATGGATTTCAAAAATAAAACTGACAAAAGAAGGTAATGTGATTAGAAATAAAGCAAGATTAGTTGTTAAAGTTTACTCTCAACAAGAAGGTATACATTATGAGGAAACCTTTTCCCCTGTCACACGGCTCGAGGCAGTTCGAATTTTTATCGCTTATGAAGTGCATAAAGATTTCGATGTGTATCAAATGGACGTAAAGTGTGCTTTCCTCAACGGAGTATTAGAGGGAGCGGTCTATGTCGAACAACCACCTGGTTTTATTAATGATAAGTTTCCTAATCATTGTTACAATCTAGATAAGGCAGTCTATGGGCTGAAACAAACACCTCGTGTCTGGTACGCAACCTTGACTAATTTTTTGAAAATTTCTAAATTTAAACAAGGATTAGTTGATCCCATATTATTTGGAAATAAAGTTGGGAATCACCTGATGCTTGTTCAAATTTATGTTGTTGATATAATTTTTGGTTCGAATGACCCTTTATTATCTAAGGAATTTCAGGAGCTTATGAAAAGCCAGTTCAAAATGAGTATGATGGGCAAAATAAATAATTTTTTGGGTTTAGATATTCGTCAAAGCAGGGAATGCATCTTTATTAATCAAGAGAAATATATGTGAAACCTTCTTGAAAGATTTGGGATGAAAAATAACTCTAAAGTGAAAGTACCTATGGCGGTTGGTACTCACTTGAATCCTTCGTTGGATAATCCTGTTGTGGACTTAACAACATATAGAACCATGATAGGTTCGCTCTTGTATTTAACTGTAAGTAGACCTGATATTATGTTTGTTGTATGCAATTATGCGAGGTACCAATCAAACCTAGAGAATCTCATCTCAATGCTGTCAAGAATATTTTTCGATATCTCAAAGGAATAGTTTCGTTGGGACTACGGTATCCATCAAAGACAAGATTCTTTATACAAGCATTCTCAGATGCAGAGCTAGGTGGTTGTCAACTTGATCGAAAGAGCACAACATGTGGATGTCAATTGTTGGTTGGAAAGCTAGTGAGTTGGAGATTGATGAAACAAACATGTATTTCGATTTCGAATGCAGAAGCAGAGTATGTAGTTGCTGCAGCTTGCACATCACAAGTTATTTGGATACAAAGCCAACTGCACGGTTCTGCAATCAATATGAAGAAAATTCATTTGTATTGTGACTCGCAAAGTGCCATTCGCATATGCCATAATCCAATCTAACATTCGAAAACCAAACACATTACTCTTCGCTATCACTTCATAAAAGACCATGTAGAAGGCGGGAACATTGAGGTCCATTTTTTGAAAATAACGAATCAACTTGAAGATATTTTACAAAACCTTTAGATGAGAAATCATTTTTAAGGATTTTGAATGGATTGGGGATGATCGTCGCAAGTTCTGTTCCTGGTTCTTCTTGATTGGAACAGTGTCTCTTCGATATGTGTTTTTCTGAATCGTTCAGAGGTTACTATTCCTGTTCAGCGTTCGCACGCATTCGCATTTGACTTTCCTCTGAATCATTCTGATGTTAATTCTCTTTGTAGGGGATAAAGTTGTTCGATGAGTGGCATCATTGGGGGTTGCTACTTACTAGGCCGAAAGTCACTTTGTAACATTTTACAAGTTTACTTTTGTTTGTTCTGTTTCAAATATCAAAAATCCAAAAAGATTTTCTTATTTTTGTATAAGCTTTTCAAAAACAAAAACCCTAAAAGATTTTCTTATTTTTCTCATTTGATTTCACGAAACAAAAACTCATAAACATTTTCTTGTTTTTATTTCATATTTTGTTTAACCATTCGTGTTTCATTGTAACAACGTACTGCTCAGGTGCATGCTCTATGATCGTATCTATCTAAGGGATAGGTATTCATTTGAACTGATGTACTAGTCAAGCGTCCCTAGAAGTATGCTGATGTATGTTGACCTCAAGCCTCATAGACTTTTTGTGTTCAAAACCCTAATGGGACTCTCACTACGAACGTTCCTTCCCAATTAGGCTATATTCAAATTAGTCGAAAACCTATATTTCTCTTCTCATATTCAGTAAAGAGATTTCTGCAATGTACATATATTTCGCAGAGGTACAATGAGTTCTTACACACAATCTTTTTCATCAAAATTTCTTTCATGATCACACACTTCACTGCATATCCTCGACATATCTGGTTGAAACCTACCAAAATGTTGATATTGCAACACTCTGTGTTTATGATCCTGATTCATTCTTCCGTGATGATGGTGTAACCCAAAAACCCCAACTATCAAGGAATTAACGGTGAACATTTTTTTTTCAGATTATAATGAAACACTTGTTTCAGTACCTTTTTCGATATTCAAAATTATATTCCATTCGATTTGCGTGATCTTGATGAAATGTTATAAACCTAAGACATTTTACCTAACAAGATCCAATACAAAATGTTTTTTGGAATGTGATTTTCATTTGAATATCTTTCTAATTTCTTGTTATGAAAAATCATATCCTACCATACTTGTTCTTGACTAGACTGGTCATCCAAGTAATTTTGTTCAATTTAACTCACACTTATGTTAGGTTATTTTATTGAGCAAAATTGAACCTACCTTTTGATACCAATGAAAAAGAAGCTCTTCAATGCTCATTAATGAGTAGTAGATTGTATTTCACGGGAAACCACACAAGTAGTTCGTCATCTCTCTTGATGTCGAACGAAGCGATTTTTACCCGGGATCCAAGTGCTTTCGTATCAAATGCAATTTGATATCACAATACTCACATTTTTTTAATTTGCTTCTCACTCATTCTTTGACACACATTTGCACTGGAATCCTTGAGGTTTTGGGTAATACCAACTCGAAACCAAGATTTAGCAAATTCTGGCATATGATTTTGCTTTCAAATCCAAAACGCGAATGAGCTTTACCTCAATGGGAAGGAATGATGTTCTCCTGGTGTCAAAACAATAAGATGTCCTTACTCACAGTTCGAAATAAGTGGCAGTTCTTATCTGGTTGGGAACAACGAAAGATCCGGCGGACACGACGGTTTAGGATCTTCATGGGATTTGAGGAAAACATGATGATCACTGTTATGACGTGGAGGTTTTTATGATGATAGGTTATATAACCAATGCAAATACATGGCAGTGTATTATTGGTAATCGGTTCAAATTCAAACTATTTTGTCGATTATAAAAGGAAATTGGTTATATCTTTTTCCGACTTTATGCTCTCAGAACAAACCCAATATCATCAATTATCCATCGTCTTCAACAATCTTTGCATTCACAATAACGGATGCTCCTTGAACCACTGTTGGTCCCACAAACACCACCAATGAAGAAGAAACCTCACAACCCCTGATGAAGATTCATAACACGAATCTTTTTTTGCTTCCAACAGTTGATCAATATCCAGAACATTTACAATTGTTGATTCTAGCTCTAAATCATTATGTTCTATCCATGACGTTGTCGTCTTCGTTTGTAGTTTCTATTCCTTGGATTTCACTTACTGGTTCCACAACAGTTTTCAACAAAGCCAGAAAAGTTGTTACGTTTCAACTGACGAATAACAAGATGCGAAAGCTTACAAAGAAGCAGTTTGCCTAGTTATTGAAGTTTCCTGTTTCAGGTCCTTTTTATGAAGTCACTAATGAACAAGTTCTTCATATGTTCAACGAGATAGGGCATCAACCATTTTTTACTAGCATTGGTCTATTCAGAAATTTGAGTCTTCCCTGCGTATGGAGTTTTCTTTTTGGAATCATATTGTGATGCTTGACTGGTCGTAGTTCAGGGTTAGACAAAGCAAAATTGGAAGTCTATGCTATGCTTGCTGGTATATATTATGATTTGAATGTTGATTAACTATGGGAGGAATTTGGCTCAAGAATTATTCGTACTAATCTGACAAATGGTGTTTCGTGTGCTCGATACTGGAGTTTGATTCTCAAGGAGGTTTATGAACAAGAAGGGATTTTGGTTCCCTCAGATGTCGAAACTACTGAGTTTTCGACATTGGCTACTCTAAGACTTGTTTGTTTATGATCCAGTCATTTTTCCTAATGTTGCTTGCATTCCAGATGCGATGTTAAGGCGTATTGATCCGCAAAATCTAATTCTTGTTCAGTACTTGGCATCCATTGAAGCTAATGTTTTTGTTGGTGTTCTTCCACCGAAAGGGGCTCAGGGTTCTTCCAAAATTATTATAGTAACGAAGAAGAAGAAGCAGACTGAGAAACGACAACCTGTAATTGAGTAAGTTTCTAAAGAAATTATTCCTTCGAAAATTGGTATTCTCAAGCAAACCAAGAATCCAGCCAAGAAGCCTCGTGATTCTCCAGTCAAGCCATTTGTTCAAGAACCTGAAATCAAGTTAACTGAGCAAAAACAGGTTGATTCTTCGCATACTCATTCATCTCAAAAGGATATAAAGAAGATTCGCAAACCTCAATTCAACAAAAGAGGTGTGCTTTTTAGAGAAGTTCATGTTCCTGTCTCTCCAGCTTTGAAGAAAAAAGAGGCTTTCGATATGGCTCAGAAATTACAACAAAAGAAGAGAAAGACTCAAGATCCACTTGATCAAGTTATTGTCAAAACATATAATGACAGTGATAGTGAGGATAATCGACATGATGATTTTGGGCTTGGGTCACTCGAAGGGATTCTCCACTCATGTCGATTTTCGAGGAGACATGAGATCCTGGTGTCACTGTACATGTATCTAATATAGATACAAACACTAATTCGAATGATCACACATCAAGATCAATCCCTGATAAGACTAAGGTCATACCACCTGGGGTTTCGACTATTGAGTCCTATACGGAGGAGGTTTAAACTCCAGACATCCTTGTGGACTTATCAATATGGGTGAAGGGATGTAGAGCAAGGAAGCCCTTATTATTTCGACTCTTATCACATCCATCATTCCCACTTCAACACTTTTCTCATCTACCATCGAA
This sequence comes from Lactuca virosa, assembly GCF_052849685.1. NCBI lineage: Eukaryota > Viridiplantae > Streptophyta > Magnoliopsida > Asterales > Asteraceae > Lactuca > Lactuca virosa. The sequence continues at coordinate 272,387,369 of NC_136433.1, forward strand.
ACTCCAACATTTGAAACATTCACTTCTTTACCACCATTTTCATCACTCATCCCAACTTTATTACTGGTTTCAACCATTTCACCAATATACCCCACAATTATGCATGAACCGATTACTACACTCTTCTCTTCTCAATCAATTGAAGCAGAGAGAGTACCTTAAGAAGATAAACCAAAATGATGATGAGATCATGGTTTCTTTTTCTGATTTTCAGTTCGACCTGGAAGAGGAAAATGTATCTGATAACATGATCATGTCAGGTAGACATTTAAAAATTCTCAACAACAAAATTAATTATCTTCTATAAATTTAAGCAGATACTGGGGAAATGAGTTTTGTTTCTGGGGTTGAGATGGAGTACTTATTGAAGTCTCATGAGAATCGGTTTAAAATTTTGGTTGAAAGCCTTGCACAAAAACAGGTTGAACGGTTGAATTTTCATTCTAAAAGCTTTGAGTACAAACTTCAAAAGCTTCGTGATGTTGCCAAGGAGCGTCATGATCTGTTTGTCGAACAAGTGTCGAAAGTGAAAGAGTCTGTGGATCTTAAGATTGATGAACTTCAGTCCAAGATGGCTAAAGAGGTGGACAAGATGGAGAATAATTATATTGTGTTGTATAGAAAGGTTGATGTTGTTGCCACTGATATGAAAAAGTTTGTTGAATTCAATATTGACTATTCGACCAAGCTTGAAGAAAAATCGAAGAAGGGTTCCCAGGTGTCTTTGCAAAGCGGGAAGAATTCTTAACCAGTATCAAGAAATCCATTTCGGAAGCTGATCTTTCGAATCAATCTTCTGTTTATCAAGAATCATTTTCTCAGTTGATTTCGTCCATCGAAACAAATATCATAGAAGAGCTTGCTCCCATCCTTGAGTTGGTTCTTCTATTAGCAATGAATGCTCCACCTGCTAAGAAAGTGTCACAAGGGGGAGATAATGGATGTGGAGGGGTTGGGTCTTCGAATGATTCAGAGAAAGGAGCACTTGTTGGAAAAGTGATTTCGACTCAGTTATCGACTTTACTCCCTATTTCATTAACCACAACTTCAACAAAAACAACAACAAGACCAATCATGGAAGGAATCATTATAAATGAAGGAACAGGAGTTAAAGGGAAAGCTATCTCAGTGGTTCTTTTAGATGGAGAGAATAAAAGAAAAAAGGCTTTGGAAATTGAAAAACAAAGACAAATAAATAGCATAACGAGGCGAAGACAAAGTGATCCGCCTAACTTGAACAAGGGAGATCCCAACAAGCAGTGGTGTTATGAAACGATTGAAGATATAGTTTCGATTGGGCTGAATGATTATTTTCGCAAAGTGCCTAAGAAGAGTTATGATGTTGAAAACACTAATTTTAATCAGCTTGATTTCCTAGTGAATCACATGTTGTTCACTGCTTCCTAATTCAAAATCATTGAAAACTTCAAAGATAAAGAAGAATTCAAAAGGCTGAAGATACAATTTCATGCAGTTTTGGGTAATAGTGAATAATAAGTATGGTTATCAGTGAAGATTGTAAAGGTGATGACGATTACTCGAGAAAAATTATTTGAAGGCATTCTACAAAATTTTCACTATGTGGTTGTTAGAACAAATAATGTAGTCTATGAATTTTCGAAGCTGATTTCCCATTGATGAACTTAAATGACTTAGTCACCGTGATAGGGATTTTAAGCAATGAGGATGTTTTGAAGCTGCCAGAAGTCAATAAGGATGATTTTCTAAATGGATTTGCTCATATCAAGGTATTCATCGACAACTATTATGATTGCCTTGCACTTACAGATATTGAGCTTGCTACTGCTGTTAATAAGCCTTCGAAAGTTCCTCAATCTCTGCTGAAGGGGAAGATTAACATTGACAAATATGAAGATGGGGAGATTATTCATCAACCGCTTGGGGTTGTATTTCGAGGTAAGAACAAGAATGGGCAGTTGACAAAATTCTTGTTTCAAGTCAGTGATTTAGAGAGGTATACAAACGCTCAATATACCAATCTAATTGTTCGCATCAACAACTGCAGGAGAAATGAAGTTGAAGACATGGTAGAGATTCGAAAGACAACTCTTTGGTATATGGAGATTCGCAATGTACTTCAGCATACTTTGAAGCTTATGGCATAATTTCGACTACTCTCACTAAGGGGGAGATTGTAGGGGTCGAAATGTAGTTAGTGAGAAGTCAAAGCTCTTTTAGTCTGTAAGGGTGTGAAATCAGGATGATTTTGACACTATATGTATTTACAAGGCACATGCCGAATTCGAACTAGAACGTTTAGTCCTTGTACTTTTTTGCAGTGTTTGTAACACCCTATAAATAGGGTAAGTATTAGGGTCGAGAGTAACTTTTGTGCTCTCAAGTTTGTAATACACTCTCAACTCATGTACTCTTTTACAAACGAAATATGAGCCAAATAGCTTTTATTTACTCGATATGTTCTTTCTGTGTTCTTTGATTGATTACATATTCATTACTTGATTCTAGCTCGCATCAGCATCCCTTGCAATACCACTTGTAGGTATAACTGCTATTTTTTATTATTATTATTATATATATATATATATATACATTGAAAAGACATAATTAATTAAATAAAAAAGGGACGTTACACAACCTCTTAGCTGTTTTGGTCAAAAATTACACAAGTATAAATCAACCAAATTGAATGAGAGGTTGTGATGTTCGAATTGTGCAATAGAAAAAGGTAAAGAGAATGACACGATTGTTTACAAGGAAAGCCCGTGATCCTTGCTAGGATCTCCGACACAAAACCTTGGGAGGTGATAATTATCACCTGCCTTCATGATTTTATTAATATAAAATGACGATTACAAAGAGTATTTCAGTAAGAACAAGTGAAAAGGTTCGTACAGTAAGCTAAGAGTCAGTAGAATGTGTCGTGTGCGAGATACATGTGTCAATTTATAGTCTAAACTAGCTAACCAGATGTCCGATATTCCCGAGATCCTCTATGACTAGGTTTGTGAACGTTGATTGACTAGGTATTCCGGGTCTTTAGCATAGTTGAGACGAAACTCTGTTTAGAATAAGTCTTCTCTTGAATATTTCAGCACATGTGTTTAGTAAGAACGAAATATAACTGTTATAAATGTTAGTAAATAATAATACGGTAATAGTCGGGATCCTGAGAAAGTTGAGGATCCTAATTATCTGAGCAGGTTTGAGGATCTTAGATGCTTTGAGGATCCTAGCCCTAACAATTGCCCCCAAGTTATTCCTGAAAATAAGTGAGTTAGTTTCGATAGTATTGATGGAATAACTTAAAGTAAATAAATGAAAAGAGATAACTGTAATTTTTAAATATTAACCCTTAACGGCTAGAATAATTTAAATTCTATCGGATGGATTACTAGCTGTTATCAAGCGGTCAAATCAGTTGTTGGTTCAGTATAAATAGAGATGGTTTGTATCATGATTTTATTTACTCTACCTTGCTATCTTTCGATTACCGGTGATTTATTAGAAGGTAATTATTTCTTTTTCTTCTACATTTTTACTTCTCCTATCATGGTTAGAAAAATGGCCATTTCTCGTAAAAACATCTTAGCTCTCCCTGAAGATGACTTCATCGACCAAGGGATTATCTAATACGAGGATACGTGTTCCTTCGGCGACGATGATATTGAGTCTTTGAGACTTAATGGAGCCTTCCCTCCTGAAGCCGTTTTTAGGCAATTCGACCCTCTCATCCACCCTGGCTTTGTTTCTCCTACGTGGGTGTGCTTCCCCGAATACCCCTTCTCCCTGGGTTTGAAATACCCTTTCCCTGGGATTGTCTGTGAATTCTTCAGGGTGACTGGGGTCTCATATATTCAGGCCATGCCGATTGTTTAGAGGATCCGATACTGGATTGACCAAGTAAATCAGTCAAAAGGCCTTGATATAGGTAAACCTGAACTGGCCTGCATGTATGATCTCACAACCTTCAGGAATTCTCGCTTTCTCCTCAAAGTCAAAAGCCAAAGATCTCCTCTAGTCCTGAAAACCAAACATAATGACGGAGCTTGGAAAGAAAAATACCTTTTTGTGAGACGTGATTCTATTCCTAGCGGGGATCTCCTGCCGGATGCATGGGTCAAGAAGGGTAGGATTCTTTTATATTAATATAAGGATCTTGGAATTCACATCTTCTTATTTTGTTTGCTTTTTTGCTTCTTTCAAATTCTAAGAGCCCGTCCCTATTGTTGAGGAATCTGAAGAGAAGATCGAGAAGTTCTTGGCCCTGTCTAAAGTTGAGAGATCCTTTCGATTTGATCAAGCCACTCTGCAAGAAAGCTCTTCTTCCACTGACCTCATGTCGACAGGTAAGGACCCTTGATTCCTTTCACTTTTGATGAAGGTTTTTAATAGTCTCCTGTTATATATTTATATAGGATCCAAAGTCACTCGCACCTTTGCTCGCTTCACACTCGCTGATCTTGGCACGGCTATGTCGAAGGATCAGCTGATGGTGAAAAAAGAGAAGAGCTTATCTTCTCTTCTTCCTAAAAGATCGACCACTGACTTGACAGTGAAGACCCCAGGATCCCGGAAAAGAAAAAATGTTTAGTCTTCATGTCTATCTTTGGAGAGCCGTGGGGCAGAGGAAGCGCTCCAGAAATTGGTCTCTTTCTCCCATGATGTAAGTGTTGGTTTTATTCTCATTCTATCTTTTATTCTACCTTTTGCTTACCCACTATGTCTTTGCTTTAGGTCTCTGATCATGTTTCCGCTGATCTAACGATCCGAGCGGAGAGGGCTGAACAAGCCCTTCAGGGACAGGAGAGGATGTGGAAAGCGACCAATGAGGATCTGTTGAGGAGAGTGGATCTGCTTGGCAATGAGAAGGCTGAAAAGGAGGAGGAGCATTTGCTCGAGATGGAGGAAGTGATCTCTGACGCGAAGGTCAGTGCTGCGGTGGCTGTTTGGGAGGCCAAGATCCGTCTTGCGGAGGATCTGGAGAATGCAGGTTCCTGGGATGTGGACGTTTTTCGCGAGGCACTGGCCAAACTGATTGGAAAGCCTGCAACCGCTAATCAGGATTGTGACAACCATCAATTTTTGGCCAAGTCAAAGTCAACTAAAGTCAACAAGTCAAACCGGTCAACTCAACTAACCCTTGTACATTAGGGTTCCATTATATTTCTTATTGAACAACTCGCAATCTTAATACAAAGTATCACTTAGAGTTTTCACGTGTTCGGAAATTCTAAACCCTAATCAGGGCAAGTGATGAAACTACTCGATAAAACATTATTCCTTAACCCTCGGGGGCATATAACAATCATAACAAGACTTAACGAGATGTACAAACCTTGCGTTACAAAGCCAAACACTCAAAAAGGTCACAAAAGTAATCTCTCCCAAATCTCTCCACGTATGTGAAATCTCTCCCAAATCTCTCTCTGTGGGAGAAATCTCTCCAAGTATGAGAAATCTCTCCAAGTGTGTGAAATCTCTCCCAAATGTCTCTCAAAAGTTCCTTTAACTTTTTATAGTCTTTCGGGCCATCTTGACCCTTAACCGGGTCAAAAACCGCTTAAAACGGGGTAAAAACGAGTAAAATAGGCTTAAGGACCCGAAACCCATCCTTTTGGGCCGAAGCCTCTTAGAGCCAAAAGTCCCCTATAGGGATCGAACCCTGCTGACCCGAAGCCCCTGCGAACCAAGGAACCGAACCCGAACCTTCTCTCTCGGACCGAACCTCGCCTGCCAGACGAACCCTTCGCTCCATTTCGCTTCTGATCCCTTCGGTCTATTTCGCTTCCTAGTCCACCTTCGCCTTCGGTTCCAGCCTCTAAGGACCGAACCTGGTCACTTTCGGTCCCTCATGCGAGAGGCCTCGCAGAAAAGCCTTTTCTTCCCGGTTTTCGACTAGTTTTGCATTTTAGGCCCATTTTTAATTATTTTAACGCGGGATTTTCACCCAAAACTTTATTTTAACATATAAGGCCCCATATTTATTAATTAATCACATTTTTGGGGATAAATCTTATCCAAGAAGAGTGGGTGAAGTACAAGAGGTGGAGTGTTGACTTTTCTTTAGTTTATGACACAAGCAACCACCCATACCCACTCCATGACCAGCCACACTCCTTCCACCATACCTAAGTCATGTCAATGTACTTTTCCATCATTTTCCAGCCTTCCCCACGTCCTAAGTGCTGGAAAACACACCCTCTCTCCTCACTTCACTCATTTTCTCTCATTTCCACCAAAAGATCAAACATTTTTCTCTCAACTCTTCTCTCTCAATTTCGAGACTTCCAAGGCTGATCATCAAGCTTTCTTCCACTCTTGGTAAGTAAATCTCTTCCCACACTTGATTTCCTTACACTTCTCCACTCAAATCATGAGTTCCTTACACAAATATCGTCATATTTGTTGTTAGATCTTCGAATCACCAAGCATCTTCTAAGTGTTCTTGAGTTGAACACTTCTCTTCTTCATCATCAATCTTCTGAAATCACTCAAGGTAAGTTCATACCCCTATCTTTTCATGTTTTTCTTATGTTTTAAGGGGGGGGGGGGAATACAAGTTAAAACACCAAGAACACAACTAAACTCATTTAACATCCTTCATCAAAAAAGTTCAACTCCATTCACGGACTGTTTTGGTAAACTTAAACATTTTAGTTTTCAAAACTGTATTAGGTGCAAATATTTCAATTTCATGCCTTTAAAATGACTACTTGCACATCACCATACGATTTGTCTATGATTTATGGTGATTTTTACAAAACTGTCTATCATTTCAGAAACAAATCCGGACCAGTCTGTGAATATGAACATTTTCACACAAGTTAAAGACTTCTAAAAATCATAATAAAAATTATGAATAAACTAGACACATTTTATGAACTCTCAGAATTTACGGATTTAGTTTTTGACTTCGTATGATTTTTCTATGATTTTTCTAAAACAGTGCAGAAAGCTTAAAAGCTAGTTAACAGCTTATAACTTTCATAACACTTTGTATTATGTTGAGCAAAGTGTATAACGATACGTTCTAAATATTGAATGTAATTTCTTGTTAGTTTATCATCATAAACTGAAATGTAGTCATTCATGATAAGATTTTTCATTCATTTCAAACACATATAATAAGCTATAATAAGCGTAGTTTATGGATTCATAGCACTAATGTATTTTCATAAAAGAGTTCTTTTTTTTCAGTACAAACGTTTTGGATAAAATATAATAGGTATAGTTTACGTATCATTTACATTTCAAACTCATTTACCAAAGGTTTTCAGTTAAGTTCACGTAAATCTATTGATAAATAAACTTGTGAGTCATTCGCTTCGAGTTACCTTCATGGTAATAAATCAAAAAGTCTTGTAAATTATAACCAGAGTCTCTTGTAGGGAGAGCGTGATAGTTGTGTATAGATCTATATTGGGTTTGACAACCCACACCTGAGCTGCATGCAACAGCTAGACCGGCAGCTCTGTGGTGACAAGTGTCATTTAACGTACGATGCCTGAAGAACGTCGTGTTACGAGGCCATTCGAACTAGTCTTAGCATGGTTATAATAGCTCACATGTGGTATTAATAAATTATAAGATTTACGGGTTCTGTTTAAATTAGCGAGTTATATCGATTTAACTCACATGAAATATCTTTAAGTATGGAAATATACTTGTTTTCGGTCCTGGGATTTAGGACCACCTAACTTTAAAAAGGGGTTTTATACCGATCTAAAATCACTTTTATATCTTTAAGTATGGAAATATACTTGTTTTCGGTCCTGCGATTTAGGACCACCTAACTTTAAAAAGGGGTTTTATACCGATCTAAAATCACTTTTATATCTTTAAGTATGGAAAATACTTGTTTACTTTCGGTCCTGGGGTTTAGGACTACGTAACTTTTATAAGGAAAATATAGGATTTTCTTTGGATCATATTTTCTATTAAAACTATTTCATCTAGAATTGTTAGACTTCAGCTATAATTGCTAGGTGTATATGCTAGAGTTATATAAGAATCTAGTCACAATCGACTTAGAATTGGTGGGCCCGCCTTATCTCTTGTTCCTTGTTTGGTTGTGGACCTAGGGCAGACCCATTATATTCAACGGTTTATTTAACTTAAATTTTATATAACTTATATACGCTGGGCGATTATAGAAGGAATTTATGGGTCTTTCTAGGGTTCATTATCGCAAAACATAGGAGCATTCATTCCACACTTAACTAAGAAAATATTGGATTTTCTGAAAACCATACTTTATCGCTTTTACAAGGAAAACGGTTTCTTTCTCAAACAAAACTCATATGAACTCACCAACTTAATTGTTGACACTTTTTCAAAACTACTTGTATTCTCAGGAAATCAGTGAAACAGGAAAACCAATAACATTTTGAGGATGGGACGAAAAATCGTCAAACGTTTCATTTTGTCATCATAATGTAATTGATTTTGAAACATGTAAACTTATTCCATGGTGTAACCTTTTCAATTATATTTATGATGGTTGTATTTACTTTGAGCACTATTATATTCGTTGTTGTGATACTATACATGAAGTCCTCCTCCCCCGGACGTTTCCGCCATCCTTGATTTGGGGGTGTGACAAGGATCTTGTATTGCGGCTGACCGAAGGAGGGGAGAAGAAGGATGCGGCCGATGATGACCAGGCCAAGGTCTAGGCTTGCAAGAAGTTAATTTAGGTAGTTTTTGTTTTCACCAGTAATGTAAAGCAATTAACCTTTTGGTTAGGTTGGTGCACAACCCCTTATGAATGCAATGGTTGTGTTTTCTTTTTATATCTCTCTCTTGATTTTTCTGCATGTTTGTTACGATACTAGGATCCTTAAATAATTAGGATCCCGAAAAACTTGGTTCCTGCAAACAATCCTGAGACAAAATTCTTTTAGTGAATCATTTTTAGTATACTTGAATTCTCATAACCAAATTATTTTTGCTTAGGATCCTAGAAAATTCAGGATCCTTAAACTTTACTTAGAGTTTTTTTTGAGAATAATGATAGATGGAACCTGATTGTCTTCATGTTTTTCCTTAAGGTTCATAAGCTTTTCAATCTTAGAATTTCCGAGGATAAATCTCAACTTAGGAAAGAACTTAGGATCGTTGTTGACTTCTGATGATAAAGTTCTTACTGATGAGGATCCATATCGATGGGGATCCTTAAGGATGAGGATCCTTAGTGACGAGGATCCTTGATGATGAGGATCCTTAATCAATAGATCATACGGGGGAATTCCCTTCTAAGGATAACCTGTTTAGGTTATAAACCTTAACAAAATTCTTGGGTAACATCATAAGTTCAATTGATAACATGTAATGTTATGTACTGGGGAGGATCCCAACTTGTGAAATATTTCATGGGAAAGATCCCTACTTATGATAACATGAAAATGTTATGATTCGTGTGTATTTTCTGGGGAAAATCCCAACGCACTACAAGAAAACTTAAAATAGCTACGAAAAAATTTGGTAGCTAAAACATGATATTCCGTAGCTAAACATGAATAGCAACGAAATTTGCTACAAAACCATTACGTAGCAAAAATCTTCGTTACTAAAGGGTTGTTACGGAATCCGTAACATCTTTGCAACGGAAGTTGCAACGACTTTTGTTGTAGAAAAGAAGCTATGGACTACGCTCGTAACAACATCATAGCAAATTAACTAGAAAATTTTGTCGTTGCAAGTCCGTAGCAAATTAACTATGACCTGGTCCATAGTAAATACGTAGCAAATTAACTGCAATGTACTTCCATAGCAAATATACGTAGCAAATTAACAACAACGTACTTCCATAGCAAATATACGTAGCAAATTAACTACAATCTAGATTTCGTAGCAAATTCCGCAACAATTTAACTACATAATAATAATTCCATAAAAATATTTGTAGCAAGTTAACCACAAACTAGCTTAGACCAGACTTTTGAAAACCGAATCAGATTCGCCGATTCAACCAATTATCCGGCTACCAGTTTTACATGGCCATAAATAGTTAATGTACAAACTATTAGAATTCATCATGTTAAATTAAAAGCAAATTGAACTGAACCAGTTAAACTAGTTAAAAACTACTTCACTAGAAAAAATACTATATGTGATAGAAACCCGACTAAACTGGATCTAAAAGACCTCAATGATTTTTAACGTGAATACATAGAAGTGGATGAAGTTCTTAATAGTAGATCCCTTACTCCTTTGTTTCATGAGGGAGGTGATGTGGGACTCTCACAATCCCACCAAAATCCAAATGCTACACGTAGTATTCCTCCCTTCTTTGGTTCTTTTTTCTAATTATACTAAGTATTTTTATTTAATTAGTTACTTACACAAATATTTTACAAACTTTTTTCGTTGCTTTTTTCGTTGTCTTCATCTAGATTATGAAGTAAAAATAATAATAATACATCTTCGGGTTTTTATTTAAGTCTTGTATTTTTGTTGGCATTTAATTTTAGATTTTGTTTTTTTTTTCTAAATTTTGAATTCTATATTTAATTATTATTCAATAACGACGATATTGATGTCATCTGATTTTCTTGTGCGGTTGTTAAAACACTGAGTTCAATTTTGTTCGAAGCATAATTATAACAAAATCAACATTACAAAAATAGAATTTACGTAAATTCTTAATAAAAATAGTATATCATCTATTGTGATACTATTTAGTTCAAACACCGATCAAATTAATCTAATAGTAAAATTCAACTAAAAATCATAAACTAACAATTAATAAAAATATATCATTGATTATTTTGCTCATGTCTCAAGTTCATCAATTGTTGCTACATGATATCCTCTAGTTTTGGATCTTAGTATCGTGATGATGTGTTATGTAACTTGCATCCAGTGAAGTGCATGTTTGAGAAGCGGTTTATGACGTATGAATGAATAAGGGAGATAGAATCGGCAGTCAAGGGTTCGTATTTTCCCTATACTCGACTACTACGCTGGTGCTCAAGGATGTGATCCGCCTTGAGAGGAACCAAAATTTAGGGGCTTTGTGATATTTATTGCAGAGGATAACGGTGGTGGTGGCCGACACGGACATTAGCAGTGGTGGTCGTTGTAGAGATTAGTGGTGATGTTGGTGTTAATCCTGAAATGACAATGAAAGAAATAAGACTTAGATTTGTTAATTTTTCTATAATATAACTACATGTCGTCTATTAAGTTTTAACAGTTTTTATTTGTTTATTTATTTTTATATATTATATAAATTTAAAACAATTCATATTTGTATAACAATTTTTTATTTATTTCAACCTAATTTCAAGTGAATTTTGGGTACATGTTTGTTTCATTTGAATAATATGTATTTGTATAATTATTATTGGGCTTTTGGTTGTTCATTAAAAATCATGTTTGCAACGTTCATCCTTAATGAAGTATTATGTATCGATGTTTCTTCATGTGTTGGTTGTGGGTTTTAATAATTGTCTTATTCGGGTTTTGACTATTCCGGGTATACGTCTACACATAGTTCGGGTAAACCGGGTGAAATAACGGGTACAACTAATTGGGCCAGAACCGAGTTTATGAAAAGAAAGATCCAGAATTTATAGATTTTTGCTTGAGGTATGTTGAGTCGACCTAGTGGCCATCAGATATGCTCGAAAAAAACGAGCTCAAAGAAATCTTGCTTTTCAATATGAGATCGAAGAAGATGGTTTTTGTTTCTAAGGCTTGGGGGTGTGTGAACGGTTTGCCCTATGGTTTGTCACAGTGGAAGTGAGGAACATCATCCCCACCATGTGGTCTTCAATGCAGTTTGGCCACATACGAGTAGATTCTGCCACATGTTCTCTCTCTTCCTTTCTCATCTTCCAAAGTTTAAACGGTCAAATTCCTTTAAATTCATTTTTTTCTTTTTTATCTACAAATAGTAGTCGGTTTAGAATACAATATTTGGGTTAGTCGGCTTCATGTCATCCAACCACTCGTGGGTCATCCGCCCGTCCATGATCCTTTAATGGGTCTAACATTTGGTTAGGATACTTCCAAACACTTAAAAAATTTATCGGCCAATTTTGTAGAATAATAATTGTGGGTTTTTATCCAATAGAAAATACCTGCAGTTTAATTCTATAGAAAATAATGTAGCAAGTTAGCTACAAACTTTGATTTCCTAGCAAAGATGGTCGAAAAATAGCTACATATTTTAATTCTATAGCAAAATAGCAACAAACTTTGATCTGTAGAAAATGTTCATAGCAAAATAACTACGGATTTTGATTATGTAGCAAATTTGTAGAAAGATAACTTCATACTTCAATTCAGTAACCATTTTTTTTAGCAAAATAGTTTTGGATTATGACTCCGTAGCAACTTTTGTAGCAAAATCGCTATAGACTTTTAATCGTAGTAAATTCTATAGTGAAATAGCTACGAATTATGATTTTGTAGCAAATTCTGTTACAATCTACCTACGAATTTTCATTGTGTAGTTATCCAACTATTAGCAATGGAATGCAATTTTGTAGCAAATTCGGTAGTAAAATTGCTACGCCTACCCATTCGGTAGCATATTCCATAGTAAAATAGCCATGAATTTTACTTCCGTAACAAATATCCGTAGTTATTCACGCTTTTTCTAGTAGTGACGTGTGATAACATGACGATGTTATAAACCTTATTTAATTTGTGGGGTAAGATCCCAATTTCAGATAACATGAAAATGTTATAAACCTTAAGGATCTTAACTTATGTTCAAAGATAAGAGGGTTGCCAAGCCACTGCATCGTGAAATGATCCCCTTATTCGTATCCCATAGTTAGATATTGTGCATTCAAGAGAGATGTATAAACCTTAGTTCATGTGAAAAAGGTAATTAGCTCTTTAAACCTTATAGGGGATTAAGTACCCTTAAGCGTAGGATAAATGATCAGTCTCTAGCTTGTGTATATGATAGTTTAAAGATCAAACTGTAACACCCCGACTCTCAGGTATAAATTTTACAGCTTTATTTCCATTTTAAAGTGGCTACTCGACGAGTCGGATGCCCTGACTCGATGAGTAGGAATGAAATCAGTCGTGTATTTTAAGTGACCAACTCGATGAGTCGGAGGATACGACTCGACGAGTTGGAGCTGGTGGATGAAACCCTAATTTCCAGGGTATTGCACCCTATTTAAAGGGTCATTATCCTCCCTTGGCTTCCCCTCACCGTCCCCTTGAGCTCTAAAACCCTAATTCGTGTGTGTCCTCCATTTTGTGTGATTTTCAAGCTTGGAAGGAGACTTGGAAGAAGAAGGCTTGAAGTATAAGAGGATTGAAGTGTAAAGGAGATAGTAGACCTGACTCTTCTACTTATTGGCATCATTTTGAAGGTAACAAGTCGTTACCTTGACTTTACTTATTCTAGATCTCTTTATGCTTGACATTAGGGCCATTTTAGCTTGTTTGGTGTTCATTTCGGGTATTGAACATGATCTGAAGTTGCAAATTCAAATCTAGACTCATCTTGGTTCTTATGGTCATAAAGTTTCAGCCTTTAGCAAGATAATGCCTTATATCCTCACTTAGAACCTCTTCTCTAGCTTGATTTTGGCCATTAACACCTTGCATGTACATAAAGTTTGCAACTGTACGTAGGAAGTATTCTCTTGGAACTCATATCTGAAATATGGAGCTTTGGGGTGGCTTATAAGCATCTAAATGGAGAAAGGACTGAAGAGACTCGACAAGTTGCATGGTCAACTCGACGAGTCCGATGAAGATTAGCCTTGAAGGTTTCTGCATGAACTCGGCGAGTCAGTAGGATGACTCGACAAGCCAATTAGGGTTTTCCCGACTTCTGGACACACATAGACTCGACGAGTTGGTCGTAAACTCGGCGAGTCAGTGAGGGTCTTATAACCTTCTGAACCCTTAGGGAACTTGACGAGTTACTACCTGCACTCGACAAGTTGGGTCAACATGGACTGTTGACTTTGACCGTTGACTTCGACTTGGACCAAGGGTTGATCAGTTTGATCTCTGGGGGTATTTTGGTAATTTGGGAATTTGTGGAATGGGCCATTGGTGATTATAGGTGTTGGTGTTTGGAACTATATTTGGAGGAGTTGACAGTACTATTCTGAGCTACATGTGAGGTGAGTTCTCCTCACTACATCAACAGGGTCTAAGGCACCAATGCCGACCCTTATCGGATTCATATCCGGGTTTATTGCACAATATGCTTATTGATTTACATCCTGGTAGTTAGGATGATGCTATGTTAGTGACCTGGTTAGGTCGGTATCCTTGTATATAGGATGATGTTATGCTAGTGACCTGGTTAGGTCGGTATCCTGGTATATAGTATGATGTTATGTTAGTGACCGTTTAGGTCTGTATCCTGGTTATAGGATGTTGCTTTGATTGATGATTTGTTAGATCAGTTGACTGTTATATATGCTAGCGTATGATATTATGTGCACATGTTTGTTGATTGGGGGTTGGGTTGAGGCGGTCCTGCTTTATGCTGAAGGCCAACATACCCAGGGCGGTCCGAATAGACTATAGGCCCAGGAGGGCATGTCAGTCAGACCAAAGGCCCGGCGAGCGGTCCGGATAGGCTGTAGGTCCTACGAGGCGGTCCAGACGTGCCGAAGGCTCGGAGAGTGGTCAAGATAAGCTGAAGGCCTGTGAGGCAGACCAGTCAGGCTGATGGCTCATTATGCATGCTATTTGCTTATATGTTATTGATATGTTCTATAGTGTTGGTACTTTGGGGGTAACTCACTAAGCCTTCGAGCTTACAATTATTGATTATTGTTTTAGGTACTTCTGATGATCGCGGGAAGGCGAAGGCGTAATCGTACAGCTCCTCGTATTTTATGATTTTATGATTTGATTCTGGGATACTCTGACATTATACTATTTTGAAAACAAGTTTTGTAATAACCATGCGTTTTAAAATGTTTTAAAAAAGTTTAAATTTTGCATGATTTTTATGGATGTTACAAGTTGGTATCAAAGCCTTGGTTTGAGTGAATTGGAGGAAACACTCGCGTGTCTCCAGTCTCAAACTAAGGACAAGATTTTAAAACGATTTTCTTAAAATGTTTTCAAAATAATAAAGGAGGATGCAAGTGTACGATCAGCCGGAGCTCGCGGGTAGACCCCAAAATACCTTATGGATTATTTGATTATGTGATATATTAGAACATCATGCTAGTACTAGGCTAGGGATATTCAGGAATTGCATGATAGAATTTCCTGATTGTATGATGCTTGATAGCCTAGGGTTTTCCTTATATGAAATTGACATCATTACTGTAGTTGCTTAGTGTATGCATTACGACTGTACATAATTAAGATCTTATAGCCTGAGAATGTTTGGTTTGGCCTTATTTCATATTCTTGTTTGATGAAGGGTTTAGGGTAAGATTGGGTATTCGAAAGTCTACAGGGTCCAACGTTATGTATGGCTAGCATACACGAGTGTTGCAGGGTTGGTGGAAGTTTCATGGATGAGTTGTTGGGATGAGTCCGTCGGTTATGAGATAGTTAGCTTCCCTCTAGGAGAGAGGATTGAGCGATCACCATGCATATGTATATTGTTAAGGTGTTGTGATGATACTTGAGACAAATATGGGTAGGTGTGGAAGGTAGTATGGGCTCGTACTACTGAAAGCACAGGACCCATACGCGTAGCAAGGAAGTCACAACCCCTAGGTTTTGTTGGGAGTTGGTTCCCGGATTTTTATGTGGAATATATGATATCTTTTTGGTATGTTTATAGCATGGTGGTAACACGAAGATTCATGACTAGATCCAGGTCAGGATCAGGAGAGGGCGGACAGGAGGCGCCGACAGTGCCCGAGACTATCAGCCAGATGAGGCCAGACGAGATGGACGACAGGATCCGGGAGATCCTGCATGATGAGGTTGCTGCTATGTTCCGGGCTCAGTTTCCAGAGATGTTTAGGTCTATCAAGACCGCTATGGTGGAGTATTTCGATGATCGTTATGTAGCCCTCACTGAGGCGGCTGCCGCAGCAGCCACAACAGCTGTATCGGCGGCAGGGTTTGGAGTCGGTCGGGCTTTTCGGTATCGGGACTTCGACAACATGAAGCCCCCTACTTTTGATGGGACTCAGGACCCCATCAAAGCCATGAGGTGGATGTCTGATGTGGAAGGGTGATTCTTCACGTGCTCATGTCCTACTAACCAGAAGGTCAGATGTGCCCTGAACCTGCTAAGGTCCGGGGCAAAGGACTGGTAGAGACTCATAACTGGGTCTTATTCGGATGACCAGAGAGTTGATGTTACTTGGGAGCAGTTCAAGGATATGTTCCACGCTTGGTACATTCCACGGGTCGAGTAGGAATGGTTAGCTCAGGAGTTTTTGGATCTGAGGCAAGATGGCGAGACGGTGACTGAGATAACCCGCATGTTCACAGATAGGGCAATGTTCTGCCCGGAGCTTGCTTCGGAGTAAGCTCAGATGACACGTTATCTGAGCATGCTCAAGATTGATATTCGACAGTTTGTTGCTACCTATAAATGTGATACTTTGCTGGAGTTATAGGAGGCCGCTAGGCGGCGTGAGTTGGAGATTGAGCTGCAGTTGAAGGAGCAGCGGCAGGCCCCGACACAGTCACAGCCTGCGCCAAAGCGGTCTAAGACCGCTGATTCCAGGTCAGGGGGACAACAGGGCCGCACTTGTGGCAAGTGCGGAAAGGGTCACTCGGGGTGTGCAGGTTAGTGATGGGTTTTGAGCATTCTAACACTTCCTAAGTGTACATGCAACCCTAATAACCTTGAATCTATGTTTTCTCTATATACATGCAAATTTCTTTTTCAAGGTTATTTCCTAACTAGCATGGCATGGGGATTATATAAAACATAAAAACTAGTAGAAATACATACCTTGTTGTTGCTTGGATTCGTTCAAGACTTTGTGAGCCTAGCACCCCAAATGTTGTGCCTCAAATGCTTCACACAACACTACAACCTTGGAATAACTAGAGAGAATACTTCTACACTTCAAAATCGGCTATGCCCTCACAAGAATTCTCTAGTCGATTTTTCTAGCCAAAGGGTCCCTTTTATAGTGTTGTCACAATTAGGGTTTCCACATGAATGCCCTTAATTGTCATGACTCTTCATTTCTCATGATCCATGGGTTTGTAACTCCCATATCCATGGAGCTCCAAATGGTTATAACCAAACCCATAAACCATGGATCATTAATCCACCATAAAAGAATTGATGATTGTCATAATCAACCCTATGTATTTAATTAGTATCATTTTGATCACCAAATTAATACTAGATTAATATTTGATAAATACTAATTAAATAATATTATTATTAATATATTAGAACTTATAATATATTAATAATCACAAGTGTCCTTTCTCTCATTTAGTCTATCCAAGTATTGCAATGCCATGCAACCCAAATGGACCATGCCGGGTCGGGTCAAGTACATACCAAATAAAGTTATGGACTTAGACACTATATCCAACAGTTAGGCAGTGCGTGTCACAAGTGTGGAAAGGAGGGGCATTATGCGAAGGATTGTTGCCAGGCAGCCCCGGTTCAGGATATGAGGATCTGCTACCATTGTCATCAGGTTGGTCACGTGAAGACTAACTGTCCATAGCTTGCAGCCAGGCCGACGCAGGCTCCAGCACCGGATACACCAAGGATTACTGACAGGGGTCAGGTTCGAGCAGTACCCCCGAGGGCCCAGGGACACGCCTTCCAGCTTACAGGCGAGGAGGCCAGAGCAGCATCGGATGTGGTTGCTCGTATGTTTCTATCCCTTATCTTGTTGATTATATTTGTTTGATACTTATATGTTTGTACCTGTGATTAGGTACGTTCTTAGTGAACTCCTTACCTGCTTTGGTATTATTTGACTCGGGGGCGAGTCGGTCGTTTGACTCTCAGACATTTAGTAGGGAGTTCGGTTTGCCAGTAGGAGAGTTAGAGTGTCCGTTGCGGGTCTCTATCGCCAACGAACACGGGGTTTCCGCTTCTTTGGTCTACCGGGGTTGCATATTGGAGATTTTCGGGGTATCTTTTCCGATAGACCTGATTCCGATTCCCATGGGGGATGTATGTGTGATCGTGGGTATGAACTAGCTTAGTCGTTTCAGTGCCATGATCGACTGTGAGGGTCAGCGGGTATTAGTTCGAACCCCAAGTGGGGGAGAACTGATTGTTTACGGTGAGAGCTCCAGATTGGGATCAGAGTTTTTTTCGGCTACCAAGGCTCGACAGTACATTCAACACGGGTGTGCGGATTATCTAGCATATGTGGTAGATACGTGGGTCAGGGATTAGGTTTCAGTATCAAAGGTCCCAGTGGTCAGAGAGTTTGCTGACGTGTTTCTGGAGGAATTACCTGGAGTGCCTCCGGAGAGGCAGGTCGAGTTTAGGATCGACCTAGTGCCGCGTTCGGCCCCTATCGCCAAGGCGTCGTACCGGTTGGCACCACCAGAGATGCAGGAGCTGTCACCACAGTTGCAGAAACTGCTGGACTAGCAGTTCATTCGTCCGAGCAGTTCCTCGTGGGGAGTGCCGATACTCTTCGTCGGGAAGAAGGATGGTTCACACTGGATGGGCATTGATTACCGGGAGTTGAACAAGTTGGCGGTGAAGAACCGTTATCCACTCTCGAGGATAGATGATCTTTTCGATCAGTTACAGGGAGCATCTTGGTTCTCGAAGATAGACCTGAGGTCAAGGTACCATCAGGTCAGGGTTAGGGAGGATAACGTGGAGAAGACCACGTTTCGAACTCATTATGGACATTACGACTTTGTGGTGATGCCGTTTAGGCTCACCAACGCGCCAGGAATATTTATGGACCTGATGAATCGGGTCTGGAGACCGATGCTCGATCGCTCGGTCATAGTATTCATCGACGATATCTTGGTGTACTCCAAGACCCGAGAGCAGCATGAGGAGCATCTACAGAAGTTATTAGGAGTTCTGAGATGAGAAAGGCTTTATGCCAAGTTCTTGAAGTGCGAGTTTTGGTTACGATAGGTCCAATTCCTGGGACATCTCGTTAGCCAGGAGGGGATTTTGGTCGACCCGGCCAAAATCGAGGCGGTTATGCAGTGGGAGGTTCCAAAATCTCCCTGAAACATCATAAGCTTTTTGGGATTGGCAGGGTACTAACGGAGATTCATACAGGATTTCTCCAAGATTGCGGTACCCCTCACTCATCTGAAGAGGAAGGGGGTGGATTTACGGTGGGGAACAGAGCAGCAGAGGGCGTTTGAGACCCTCAGACAATGATTATGCGAGGCTCCGATATTGACTCTTCCGGAGGGAGTTAAGGATTTTTATGGTGTTCTGTGATGCATCCATCACGGTACTGGGAGCGGTCCTCATGCAGAGAGGATGGGTGATAGCTTATACATCGCGACAGTTGAAGCCGCATGAGACGAGATACCCTACTCATGATCTGGAGTTGGGAGCGGTGGTATTCGCTCTCAAGATATGGAGGCATTACCTCTATGGGTTCCGATGTACCATCTACACGGACCACAAGAGCCTGAGACACATCATGGATCAGCCGAACCTAAACGTGAGACAACGCAGATGGCTAGATGTAGTCAAGGACTACGACTGTGAGATCCTTTACCACCCAGGTAAAGCGAATGCGGTTGCGGACGCTCTGAGCCGCAAGTTAGCTGGATCTTCTACTTCAGTGACATGCATGAGGATTTTAGTGGATTCTCTACTTGTGGGCTTGATTAGGGAAGCCCAGGATGAGGGTATGCGTCAGGAGAACTGGAAACTTGAGATGATCAGGGGTGAGAACACCCGGTTTGTTTAGGATAGCCAGGGATTATTGACCCTTTGCGGTCGGGTCTGGGTTCCGATGTCTATTGGGGCCCGACAGACTATATTGGAGGAGGCTCATAAGTCTCGCTTCTCTATTCACCCGGGGGCCACCAAGATGTACCGAGACTTGCGATTGAGTTAATTGTGGCCGTGAATGAAGTGAGAAATCGCTTGGTATGTTGAGAGGTGCCTGACCTACAGGATGGTCAAGGCTGAGCACCAGAGGCCGCATGGAAAGCTGTAGCCTCTAAAGATTCCCATGTGGAAATGGGAGCAGATTACGATGGACTTCATCACCAAGCTGCCGAGAACGGCGAAAGGATTCGACGCTATTTGGGTCATCGTGGATCGATTGAGCAAGAGTGCTCATTTTCTGCCCATTCGAGAGTGCTCATCGGCCGAGAAGTTGGTTGATGTGTATATACGCGAGATTGTCGCTCGTCATGGGGTTCCGGTCTCTATCGTCTCAGACCGTGATGTTCGGTTTACCTCCCGATTTTGGCAAAAGTTCCACGAGGAACTGGGCACATGGCTGCACTTCATTACAACCTATCATCTGCCGATGGACGGTCAGAGTAAGCGGACCATACAGACTCTCGAGGATATGTTGAGGTCTTGTGTTATTGACTTTGGTGGGAGCTAGGACTCCTACCTACCCCTTCCAGAGTTCTCCTACAACAACAACTTTCACTCCAGCATTGGTGCTCCACCTTATGAGCTGTTGTATGGACGGAGATGTCGCACCCCAGTCTGTTGGGGCGAGGTGGGTCACAGGGTGATTAGACGAACCGAGGCAGTCCTGCAGACTACCGATATGATTCAACAGATTAGATAGCGACTTCAGACCGCACAGAGTTCGCAGAAGAGCTACGCCGACCGGCGCCGATCTGAGTTGGAGTTTCAGGTCGGTGACATGGTACTCCTAAAGGTCTCACCCTGGAAGGGTGTGATCAACTCCAGGAAGAGGAGGAAATTGGTTCCCCGATACATTGGACCGTTCAGGATCATTACCAGGGTTGGCAAGGTGGCTTATAGGCTAGAGCTACCAGAGGAGCTTAGTCAGATCCACAGTACATTCCACGTTTCATAATTGCGGAAGTGTGTTCTAGACGAGGAGGCGATAGTGTCATTAGACGATATTCAGGTCGATGAGTGCCTGAATTATGTAGAGAGGCTGGTAGCCATTCAAGAGAGGAAAGCGAAGGTTATACGAAACAAGGAAGTGCCTTTGGTAAAGGTACATTGGGAGCACCGGAGGGGATCTGAGTGGACCTGGGAGCCGTAGGCTGAGATGCGGGAGCATTACCCGGAGTTTTTCACCACAACAAACTTCGAGGACGAAGTCTAGTTCAAGTGGGGGAGGATTGTAACACCCCGAATCTCAGGTATAAATTTTACAGCTTTATTTCCATTTTAGAGGGGCTACTCGACAAGTCAGATGCCCTGACTCGACGAGTCGGAACGAAATCAGCCGCGTATTTTAAGTGATGAACTCGACGAGTCGGAGGACACGACTCGACGAGTTGGAGCTGGTGGATGAAACCCAAATTTCCAGGGTATTTCACCCTATTTAAAGGGTCATTAGCCTCCCTTGGCCTCCCCTTACCGTCCACTTGAGCTCTGAAACCCTAATTCGTGTGTGTCCTCCATTTTGTGTGATTGTTAAGCTTGGAAGGACACTTGGAAGAAAAAGTCTTGAAGTATAAGAGGATTTGTTGGATTAGTGTCTAAGTCCATAACTATATTTGGTATGTACTTGACCCGGTTGCGCATGGTCCTTTTGGGTTGCCTTCACCAAAGCAACTTGACTGGAGGAATAATATAGAAAGAGGTGATTATGGTTTATTAATATATTATAAGACTAATATATTAAAAGAGAAGTCATATTTGTTTAATTAATATTGGTCAATAATTAATTAAGAATTAGTTTTGTGATCAAAAGAAGTTAATTGAACTTAAGGGGCTGAACTGTAATTATGTGATAGTTACAAAGTTGGGCAAGGAAACCCTAATAGATAGGGTGGACGAATTCTATGGATAAATCCTTAAGAATTCGTCCATGATATGGATTCTAGAATAATCTTATGGGCTGCTTGGTGGCTAAGTAACCAAATAAGGATAATCACTGAAACCTTAATTCTCACACATATATAAAGAACCCCTTGGCATGGGAATTTCGGCCACTTGAACCCTAGAAGTCCTAGAGCCGAAATTCACCTCTCCTCTCTCTCTCTCTCTCTCTTGCTTCCTCTAATTGTTATTGGTGTTTGTGATTCATTAGAGGCAAAACAATTGAGGTGCTAAATTTCGCAAGTCTTCAAGATCTTCAATCAACAACAAGGTAAACATCTAGATCTGCTTTGTTATGTTAATTATGATTATATACACTAGATCTAGGGTTAGAAAATCTTGGATGAATTGCATGTACAATAGAGAAACCTAGATCCAAGCATTAGGGTTTGCATGAGCACATAGGATGTTCTTTTGGCTCAAACCCATCAGTGGTATCAGAGCTATGTTTGGTTTCTATTGTATTAATTCCTTGTATGTTCATTCATGCTTTAAATCGTTTTTTGGGCTTTCTGTCAGAAGAACTCGACGAGTTCTATTGAGAACTCGACGAGTTGGATGAACTCGACGAGTTCCAATGAGAACTCGATGAGTTTAGCTGTCAGACAAAGAGATTTTCAGGATTTCCTACTGTTTTGCTTAAGGATAATTACCTAAATCGTTTTTGACTAATAAAATCCAAAATTTATTACTGTTTTATGATTATCCTTACCAAATCAAAAGATAATTACCAATTGTTTGAATAATAAATTCCTTATTTGATAATATTTGATTATTAGAATTAATTGTTGAATTATCTTGTAAATAAAATTGATTAGGTCAAATTTAGATAATCATTAAATTAAATTTTTAATTTAAATTATTTGCTATTTGATCCTTTGTGTTTTGAAAAGTTCAAAACTTGCCCTCAAGTTTTGAAATTTAAATTTTGATTAAAAAGTTTAATTTAAACTATTTAAATTTCAAACCCTAGAATTTTACAAGTTTAAAAATTCAACCTTATACTTTATTATATTAAAAGATTAATATATATATATATATATATATATATATATATATATATATATATATATATATATATATATATATATATATATATATATATATATATATATATATATATATATATATATATATATAACTTAAATGCTAGTCTTACCGTTAGTAAACCTCATTCACGAAGCCGATCTATAAGGGGGTAAAAGGTTATGGCCTATAAAATGGTAGTTTAATGGGTGTCCACTCTCACCCACCGCTTCCTTGATTCGTGGAGGGTCGTAGCCGAACGGGTAGGATAGGGCAACCCTTTGCTCATTAAAAGTATAATGAAATTATAAAAGTAACTAAATGTTTTTACAAAATTCCCATTCTTAGTTACTTTAGGCAAAACTGAATTGATGCAATTCCATGAAATTACACTTTGTACCCTTGCTAAGACGTTAGTGGAGCGTGTGTTGTTAACTGGCACACTAATTGGGCTCTAGGCAAAGGTGGCAAAGGGCGACTCATTGGTTGTCATAGTTCAATGGAGCGTGTGTGATTAACCGACACATCGAATATGTGACTGTAACATTGAGGGCACCATGTACATTTGCATGGTTATTCACACCCGCCTTGTGATCCTCGGCATCCCAGTCACAAACTAGAGGGGAATATCGAGATTTAAACATGTCATTGAAAAGTTGAATGAATTTCAAAAGATCTAGGAGTTTTCAATACATTTAAAACTTAGCTTTAATTTGTTTTTCATGGTGAGAATTAGTGAATCGTCATTCACTTACGTTCATGTTATTTGCATGTTAGATTACGGCATCCCTCTTCTAATTTGTAAATAATGTTGTTGGATCCTAGCCCTAATTTTTCATATGGGTGTCTAATTGGGGATTCATTTCTAATCAAACTTTGTTCTTTGTTCTTTTCAGATGTCGAACGTCAACAACAACGCTTATGGTTCAACTTCCTCTTGCTCGTTCTCACTCATGAACTTGTGTGGGAGAGTGATCTTTCACGAGTCCAATTTTAATGATTGGATCCACAACATTTGAATGGTCACTCGTTACGAGGACAAAGAGTATGTCCTCGATGAGAAGCTAAAGGAGATTGACATCAACACTACCTCTGCTGAAGAAATCGCGGCCTTTGAGGCCCATGAGCGTGATGCCACGAAAGTCCATTGCATCATGCTAGCGACTATGACTGCAGAACTCTAAAAGTCCTATGGGGACATGTACCCCTATGAAATGCATCAGGATTTGTTGGACCGGTACCACCAAAGCGCTAGGAAAGAAAGGTACGAGATCATCACTTCGGTGATCACTACCAAAATGGGTAATGGAGAGTCCCTTACTGCTCATCTGCAAAAGATGTAGAGATATGTCGATCGCCTACTAAAGCTAAATGTTAACTTTGATGAA
The DNA here is from genome assembly GCF_052849685.1 of Lactuca virosa. Taxonomy (NCBI): domain Eukaryota; kingdom Viridiplantae; phylum Streptophyta; class Magnoliopsida; order Asterales; family Asteraceae; genus Lactuca; species Lactuca virosa. Next base: position 272,411,648 of record NC_136433.1, read on the forward strand.
GAGTTGGCAATTGACATCATCCTTCATTCCTTTCCTCCCTGCTATAGCCAGTTCCGCATGACCTACCACATGAACAAGGAGGAGGTCTCTTTGTGCAAGCTTCAAGGCTTGTTAAGGACCGCTGAGAGAATTCTCAAGGATAAGTCTGTTGCATCAACTCCAACTCCCGTTGCTGCCCCTGTCTTGGCAATAGGGCAAGGGAAGGGTAAGAAGACGAAGGCTTTGTAACACCCATTTGTTTATTGGATAAATAAATTAATTAATGAACGAATGGTAGCCCTAAAATAAATAATTATATATGCAGGGTGTCGGTCTCGAGGATCTAATTGTCACAATTTTACATATTGGGGTTTAAAAGTGTAAAATCCGGACTCAGGTTGTAAATATTTATGAAGACAGGGGCTCCGTGGTAATTATTGGAACTTAAGCTGAAACGAATGAGAGGAGTAGGGACTACAAATGTTACCATGGCTGAAGTTTGATCATGTGGACCTAAATTGAAAAGATTTTTGAAGCTAGAGGCCTTTTGGTAACATAAGGACTTCTTTTGATAACAATTTGTAGAGAGAGGGGTTGTTGGGTAAATTTAGGACTTATTTTGTAATGGATTTTTAATGTTGCGATTAAAAGGGTAACTTAAGGACTCATTTTGAAAGGAAGGGGGAAGGAGGGACCGAAGTTGTAATTATGGGGAAGATGCATCACCGGGTGTGAACCTGTCACCCCTTCGTATATATAGAATATGAAACCCTAAACCTAGCTAACACTCCAGCCGCCACCCACCCTTATGCTTCCCTCACCGGCGCCACCACCACCCCATTTTCCAATCAGCGAAAGGCCGCCATGCGAACACCGAGTCTCCACCGCTCTTCTTCTCCTTCTCCTTCTTCAGTCGCTTCCACGAGACGTTGCATCCACCACCCGCTACTCCGCAAAGCGGAGCGCCGTCACCACTGCCGTATTTCCTCATCCGACGGTGTGCTTCGTGTGGGAGTCGCGTCCGATAAGGAGGTCGTAGGAAGATGACGAAGCTGCCACCCCGCTGTCGAGGCCGTAGACCACCAGCTGTCGCCATATTCCACCACCGAAGCCGCTATTGTTGTCATCATTTTCTCAGCCACAGCCACCACAGCTGCAGACGAAGTCTGCCATGGAGCGTCATGGTTGTAGATGATCAGAAGAGACCATTAGTGGTCGTCGTTGCTGCCCTTTTCTTCCATGTTTCTTCCGATGACTGCCTCAGCCCGTATCTCAGCAGTTCGTACCACCGTCGCTGCCGCTGGTTTGTTTCGCCGGTCTTTTCATCACGCCGCCGTTACAGTTTGCTCCTTCAAAACCGAAGTCCAAGTATGGGTGCGTTTATGTTGTTAGTGGATGTTGGGAGTTGTGTTATTTGGTCGGGATTCACGGAAAAGACACCGCCACCATCTGCCGCCGCCGGCCACCACAAGGTGGTTGTGTGTGTGTGTGTGATTAGTTTGTTTAGTGTGTTTATTTTGGGATTAGAGTTTGTAAAATGTAATCATAAATTGGAATAATGAAAAAGGAACCCTAACCAGCACCGTGAGGTGGTGGCTGCCGCCTCGTGCCGCCACCGACCACCGTGCCGGGTGACAGTTTGCCTCGTTGATGTTGTGGTTCGGTTTGGATGTTTGGACAAGAGATTAAAACCCTAATGGGCCTTGTAAGCCCTAATGGACCCTAATTGACCCAATAAAACCCTAATAGGCTTAATGATATTCTAGTGGGCCTAATAGGCCCAATAAAGCCCTAGTTGACCTAAAAGCCTAACAAATTGATAAATGGGCTAGTATTTGGGTTGGAAACCCTAATTGGGGTTTGGAAAACCCTAATGCCAATAAAACCCTAATTTGGGGAATTAACCGGGACACACGGGAATTATCTAATAACTTGAGATATTGAATAATAATCATTGGCAAAGATTAATCTAAGCAATATTAGACTTAATGGATTAATTCCTTAATAGGTTAAGTAGGAAGCTTAACCCTAATTGTCCTTTTATGTGAAACCCTAGTTTCACTTGGACCTTGAGTTGGGCTTTCTATTGGGCTTTGATGAGTGGGATAATAATGGGCCATCCAAGAACAAGCTAAGGGGCTAAAATAATTAAATGGGCCTAGGGTAAGGCCCATGTAAGGGATTTTGGGCCTAATTTGGAAAATTGGGCCATAGATGGGCCACAGTTTTGGCCTTAATGATTATATGATGTTGGACCTTAGAATAAGACCATGTAAAGGCTTGGGCCCAATTTGGAAAATTCGGCCATATGATGGGCTTTGACTCACAGTTGACTCTTGGGCCTTTGGATTGAGCTTTGGGCTTGAATCAAGCCAAGTTAGGGGTAGAGTAGTCTTTTACCCCCAAGCATGGACTTATGGTTATGTATTGGAACCCAAATATTAATTGGGTGTTATTTTGGTGTTGATAGTTCGGGAATCTATCATCCAACAACTGGGGTTGAGTCTACGCGACTTCAGTGGTGTGGGGTTGAGTCTACGTTACTTCAGCAGTGTGAGCTGTGTTTCCTTCCAGTAGGAGTGGGTATACGGCCACAATGCCGACCCACTAGTAGGAGTTGTTTGTTAGATGATTGTCTTTGTGATAATTATCTGGTGTGTTGTTATCTGATATGCTTTATGTGCTAGGACGCTATGACATATGTGTTAGTAGTGGTAGGGGTGATATAGCCCCTGGTTACCAGTTGAAAGGCGTCGAAGGGGAGGTTAGCTCCCGGCTACCGGTTGAAAGATACCGAAGGGGAGGTTAATTTCCGGTTAACAGTTGAAAGATACCGAAGGGGAGCCCAACTCCCAGTTATGCCAGACTGATACCGGTTGAAAGATACCGAGGGATAGACATTATGTGGTATGTGGTATGATGGGGGAACTCACTAAGCTTCGTGCTTACGGTTTTCAGTTTTGGTTTTTGGTACTTCATTTTCAAAGGAAAGGAGCGGCTCGATCGCGATGTTATGACATATGTGTTAGTAGTGGTAGGGGTGATATAGCCCCTAGTTACCGGTTGAAAGATACCGAAGGGGGTAGATAGTACCATGCATGCCTAGCAGTATGATCATGATATGTTATTATGTGATAGTGCTAGGGGTGAAATAGTCCCCGTTTACTGGTTGAAAGATACCGAAGGCTGTTATCGGTTGAAAGATACCGAAGGAGTAGACATAACCCATGCATGATATGTTATAATGTGATCAGTATGCTTATGATATGTTATAACATGATCAGTATGCTTATGATATGCTATTATGTGATAGTCATAGGGGGTGAAATAGTCCTTGATTACCGGTTGAAAGATACCTAAGGGGAGGTTAGCTCCCGGTTATCGATTGAAAGATCTCGAAGGGGAGGTTAGCTCCTGGTTACCGATTGAAAAATACCGTAGGGGAGGTTAGTTCCCGGTTACTGGTTGAAAGACACCGAAGGGGAGGTTAGCTCCCGGTTACCGGTTGAAAGGTACCAAAGGGGAGGTTAGTTCCCGGTTACCGGTTGAAAGATACCGAAGGGGATCCCAACTCCCAGTTATGCCAGACAGATACGGGTTGAAAGATACCGAGGGATAGGCATTATGTGGTATGTGGTATGATGGGGGAACTCACTAAGCTTCGTGCTTACGGTTTTCAGTTTTGGTTTTAGGTACTTCATTTTCAAAGGAAAGGAGTCGGCTCGATCGCAACGCATCACACTATGTTTTCCGCACATGAGATCTTTGGGATTACACTCTGATATTACTTTATGATAACATGTTTTGATTGATGACACTTTGGTTTTGACATGAGATGTTATTATGGATGTTTTCTTATACTGTTGGTTTTATAATAACCTAACAAAAATAAAATTTTTGGTCTTGAATTTTGGGATGTTACAAGTTGGTATCAGAGCCTTGGTTTGAGGGATTCGGGCACACTCTCGGGTGTGTCTGAACTCAAACTAAGGACTTGGTATGAAAATTTTAAAAAGTAAAATCATTTTATAAAAGAGGTTCGAAAAGAGAAAAGAACTTTGAAAAGAACAAGGTGTGTGATATGTGCAATCAGCCGAGCTCAAGTAAGTTTTACCCAAGATACCCATACATGTTATGATATGATTATGAGAACTGCATGCTAGATTAGGGCTGAGGATCTAGGAGGATGCCTTATCTGCCTATTGTATGTGCTTGTAGACTTGCATACTAGTACTGATCAGTGAGTGATAGGATAGCATGTTTAGGTTATGCCTGATTGTATGAGCCTTTGAATTGCATGTACGGATTCCTGATTAGAGGATAGAATGATTTGATTGGAATATGATGGTTGGAGTTTCCATTGTCTGAATGCTTCTTTCTTTGTGCTTTGTGGGACTTTTATTAATGTGAGCTAACTATTAAGTGAATATGCTAAGTCACATGTGGCACAGGCTGGATAATCTCAAAGTGATAGATTTGACCCTATTGCGCAGCTCTTGTTTGAGTCCAACCGTTCTAGGGATGGGTCTTTTACTCGAAGGATTATCTGATCTCTGTTGCATGTGGCTATATTCATGAGGTAGCTAGTTGACATTACTGGGAATCTTTCGGCAGCTAATGACTGGGGGAGTTTGGGAACCTAGGAAGCCTAGGATATGTTTCAGTGGGTTAGTAGTGAGGTTTAGTGAGACTTGGGTGTACCAGTTTGAGGAAGTGACTTAGAGGATTCGGGAGGATTGCTGAGGAAAGTATGGATAGGTGTGGAAGGTAGTATTGGGCCCATACTACTGAAAGCACAGGATCCATACTCGAATCGGTGAGAGTCTTGGAGAATCTGAGAAGCTTCAGGGAGAAGTTTGTTACCCTGTTTAGGGACAGAGGATGTTCTAGTTGTTGCAGCTTAGCCAATGGCAAGTGAGCTAGTGAGTGTGACAGGGTGTTAGACCCTGAAGGATATGATTTCCAAGAAGTTGCAGATGCGAGGTCGATTTGGAGCACCCTGGAAAGAGAGGGTTATGCCAGGTGCGAATAGTAAAGGGTCCCGGGAAGAGACCCATGACTTCTGATCATCGGCTGAAAGGCCAGCAGGCAAGGAGTCAGTGCAGCACGTACGGGAAAGTGCACGAGGGATTTTTTCGCTCCAAGGGTTTAGGCTGCTACAAATGTGGCAGGGTTGATCATGTCAGCTGGAGGTGATTAGGATTCCTCCAGATGTTGTGGGTATGTCATCTTCTACTACTATTAGATGGATGTTGGGAATATATATTGCTTTGGGATTGTGAGTGAGTTTGGATAAATCAGATCTCGGGTCGGTTTTCTGTCAGTATTTGGGTTATCAAGGATCATATATGCCATCCTGCATGCCGAAAAGTCCTTGATGAACCCACAGAGGGACGCATCTTGTGAAGTGGGTTTCACGTGTACCATTATCATTCCGGAACTTCGCCAGGATCTATGCGGGGTATTATTTAGAGGATATTCGGTCAGGGTTAGAGTGATAGTTCTCCAGTGAAGTCAGAGTTCAGTGGTGCTGCAAGATTGGAAGTGGGAATGAGGATTCGTCAGCCAGAGTGAAGATTAAGGCCTTCAGTTGACAGCATGGGAGATGGACTGAGCTATCCTATAGGACCAGATTTCAAAGTACTCTTCAAGATTTTCGAGGATGAGCGATCTTAAGGTTAAACCGGTGATTAATCGCTAGCATCGGTAAGCACAGGTTGTCATCAGTGGGATACTAGAAAGCGAGAAGGATTGGGAATCCTTCAATTCTCGCGTACAGTGAAGACTTAGTCGAATCTAAGTAGGGTAGAGACTTTTTGTAAAGTTATCCAAATGTGAGTTCTGGTTGCACGAGGTGCAATCTCTTGGGCACCTTGTCAACCAGAAGGGTATTATGGTCGATCCGGCTAAGATAGAGGCTGTGATGTAGTGGGAGATTCCGAGGTCTCCAACCAAGATTCAGAGTTTCCTGAGTCTAGCAGGTTATTATCGGAGATTTATACGGGACTTCTCCGTGATTACGGTTTCTTTGACCTGACTGACCAAGAAGTTGGTGGCCTTTCGTAGGGGGCCTGAGCATCAGACAGCCTTCGAGACTCGCAGACAGCAGGTTTTAGGAAACAGATTAGAGCTTCAGTTAGGACTCAAGTTCGGTTGAGTGTTAGGTCGAGTGCGTGTTCGACCCGGTTTGGGAAGTGTTGTAAGACTATGGGGGTAGTCGTGGCATTCACTAGCGATCAGGTAGTATGGAAAGTGTTGTAAGACTGCGGGGGTAGCCGTAGGATTCACTAGCAATCAGATAGTATTAGAGTGTTGTAAGTCTGCGGGTGTAGCCGTAGCATTCACTAGCAGCCAGATAGCAATAGAGTGTTGTAAGTCTGCGGGTGTAGCCGTAGCATTCACTAGGTTGGTAGATAGCATGAATGCGTTGTTAGGACGCGGAAGGAACAGTAGTACCTACCAGTTCATGTGTAGCAGTGATGATATGGAAATCCACGGGTTGGATTTTGGAATTTCCAAGATGGATTAGACCTGATTGAGCCAGTGATGAGACTGTAGGAATGCCACTACGGTTATGAGGTCAGGGAAGCAATGGACTGCGTAAGGTCATTTGGTATATTAGGCTACCATTGGTTGGGTAGCAATCACTATTAGCCTTGGATTTGGTGACGTCAGGATTCGACGCATCGACCCGATCGGTTGGATCAAGAGGTTGTTAGAGTCGCAGTGACATGATAACTAGTGGTAACTAGTTCCAGAGAAGGATTTCGTTCAGGAGTCATGTGAGACGACTAAGTGAGGATCCTTTGGCTCCGCAGCCAGGCCGGAACCCGGTATTTCAGACTACTGACAGATGAATTGGGACTAGGGAGGTCTCGATAGATTTTGGGAAGCAACTATGTAGCAACATACTACTTCAGGCAGTTCAGTGTTCGAGCAGTTTCAGCGTTTGGGTAGTATTAGCATTTGTGCTACAGGTTGCGAGTACGGACGGAATAGGTAGATGATTTGAGGAATGACAAGTCACTCACAACATGAGTATCTGAGCCTTGGCCAGGTACAACTGATCTGCAGAGATAACTAGGTCTGTGATCCTGTTTTATAGTGGGAACCTCGAGTTATCAGAATTTAAGTAGTTAGTTGAGGGATAAACAGACTAGATTCAACAATAATGATTCAGTATGAGTGGTCTATCAGGGATCAGACCATCTCAAGACAGCAGATTTCAGACGGACTAAATATGAACTTGTTGCGGGGAATTCGTTCACCTGCGGATTTTAGGGCCTTACGAAGATTGGACACCGCTACCCTGGGAAGGCTAGAGTGTGCCCAAGACGGTGACCATCTTACTAGAGTGGTTTGGAGTATAAAAATTGTAAGAAATGATTTCGAGGATGAAATCTAATTTAAGTGGGGGAGAGTTGTAACACCCGTTTATTTATTAGATAAATAAATAAATTAATGAACGAATGGTAGCCCTAAAATAAATAATTATATATGCAGGGTGTTGGTCTCGAGGAGCTAATTGTCACAATTTTACAGATTGGGGGTTTAAAAGTGTAATCCGGACTCAGGTTGTAAATATTTATGAAGACAAGGGTTCCGTGGTAATTATTGGAACTTAAGCTGAAACGAATGAGAGGATGAGGGACAAAAAATGTTAACATGGCTGAAGTTTGATCATGTGGACCTAAATTGAAAAGATTTTGGAAGCTAGGGGCCTTTTGGTAACATAATGACTTCTTTTGATAACAATTTGTAGAGGGAGGGGTTGTTGGGTAAATTTAGGACTTATTTTGTAATGGATTTTTAATGTTTGGATTAAAAGGGTAACTTATGGAGTCATTTTGAAAGGAAGGGGAAGGAGGGACCGAAGTTGTAATTATGGGGAAGATGCATCACCGGGTGTGAGCCCGTCACCCCTTCGTATATATAGAATATGAAACCCTGAACCTAGCTAACACTCCAGCCGCCACCCACCCTTATGCCTCCCTCATCGGCGCCACCACCACCCCATTTTCCAATCAGCGAAAGGCCGCCATGCGAACACCGAGTCTCCACCGCTCTTCTTCTCCTTCTCCTTCTTCATTCGCTGCCACGAGACGTTGCATCGACCACCCGCTACTCTGCAAACCGGAACGCCGTCACCACTGCCGAATTTCCTCAGCCGACGGTGTGCTTCGTGTGGGAGTCGCATCCGATAGGGAGGTCGGAGGAAGATGACGAAGCTGTCACCCCGCTGTTGAGGCCGTAGACCACCAGTTGTCGCCACCTTGCACCATCGAATCCGCTACTGTTGTCATCATTTCCTCCACCACAGCCACCACAGCTGAAGATGATGGCTGCCATGGAGTGCCATGGAAGTAGATGATCAGAAGTGACCATTAGTGGTCGTCGTTGCTGCCCTTTTTGTCACAACCCGACCGTCGGCGGAAACACCGGGCGGTGTAACGTCATTTCTCGTATCATAGTTATCAACTTTCTAAAAACACATGAATTTTAAAATACGTCAACATAAAGTTGGTGAGTTCACAGGTTTTGACTCTATATAAAAATAATACTTTTTCTGAGTTCAAAAAGTTTAGTTTTGAAAGTATCATTTTGACTCTCAAACATTTAGTATATATATCTTAGGTATAATGGTTTACTTACCAAATAAGTATATACGTATAAGTCTTATATATTAAAAATATCAATGTTTGTAATTCCATACAAATTAAATTGCTACGTATAAATCTTATTTCAATTCTATACGAGTAAAACAGCTACGTATAAATCTATTTCAATTCTATACGAGTAAGTAGAATAGGTATAGTGGTCTACTTAATATACAAGTAATATACATATCCGATTTTTATACTTAGAGTATAAGTCCTTGGGAAACTTATACTTAACATTTATACTTGTATATCGACAAAGTATAATGCTTCTAACAATTTGCTACCATGAGCCTGTAACCGCTGCTATGACATAATACCTCTGATAAAACACACTCATGATTTACCATGAGAAACAACACACTCATGATTTACCATGAGAAACAATACACTCATGATTTACCATGAGAAACAATACTGCACGCTTCATCGACGCCGGAACAATAACAAGTAAAAGGATAGTTCGTCACTCGCTTATGGTTGACTGTAGCTAACAGTCACAAGTGGGGTGGTCAACCCGTATACTAATTATACACGACTTCCTCGCTCACACAGGATTAACGGTTACAGTTCAGAGGATTTCCGCTAAGATCCCCAATGTTAGTTGATGAATACAATTACTCATGTAGACTTCGACGACTTCCTATAACTCTAACAACGTAACAAAAGCATTTTCATGTCTAAAAGCCTAAGTTACTAGACTATGCTTTTAAACATTACTCCTAACATCATAACATTTAGGCAGTACAACAGCTATAACTTGAAGTAAAACCAGGTTTTATCTTGACATAAAACCAATAACAACAACAACATATAACATACCAAGTGTTATCTTTTCATAAAACAAACAATAACAACATATAGCATACCAAGTTTTATCTTGACATAAAACCAATAATAGCAACATACTTTATAAATTAACATATAGAACTTTCGAATATAACTTCGGAACTATATCGCAGACAGTATATATATAGAATCCTAAGTATAACTCAAGATCTACATTAGTATAATAACATGCTAACAAGTTGATAATAGTTGTATATGTTCAAAATATTATATTTAAACAACTATATCCCGGTTATTATAACTATCTACGTTGATACTAATATACTATCATATAGACATAATAATAACGTATATATAATATTTAGCATGCATTTCCCCCAAAATATTAGAAAGTGGGGTCGTGAAACTCACCCTAGTAGCGTGATTTTATGTAATCTAAGCAGAAACGGTCAGCGGTACGAGGTCGTCGGGGCTCGGGATGCAAGAGGGCTTCCGCAAATGAGAGAAAGGGAAGAAGTTCAGGTTTAGGAATAGCTGAAGTCGGACCTGCTATTTATAGTAATATTTTTGGCCCTCACGTCGTGAGTTTTATATGACTCACGTCGTGAGTCTAGCATGATCATCTCGTAGACTTGCCATTTGCATCCCTACCTTCGGAAGGTGGCCAGATGAGTCCTCACGTCGTGAGATATCTGCTCACGTCGTGAGTTTGGAACTTATCCCTTTGTAGCCTCATCACGCACCTTCTAGATCCGAAATGTGGCAAAATGACTCCTCACGTCGTGAGTTTCTGTGCTCACGTCGTGAGCTCAGTCAGATTAGGGTTTCTGATAGCTGAATCTTCAGAAGGTCGTAACTTTCACATACGAACTCCGTTTTTGATGTTCTTTATATCCACGCGTAGGTATTTCCGAGTAATACAACTTTGTTTTAGACTCCAGTAGCTAATACTAAGTCTATTTTAAATTCATCTTATTATAGAGATTTATAGTGTTAGGGTTTATCATAACTTCTTCACGCGAAGTCAGATTTAGACGTTCTCTATATTTTTGGAATCGTATGGACGAATACTTTGAGTTGTATCATAAATTATGTATGAATGTTTATATTTTAACATGAATTACATAGTAAGTTTATTTAATTACTAGTTTAACAAAATCATATTACATGATTGGCATAATGACATGTGATTGTTGTTGACCTATTTTGACTGGTGTTACACTTTTCTTCCCTGTTTCTTCCGATGACTGCCTCAGCCCGTATCTCGGCAGTTCGTACCACTGTCGCCACCGCTGGTTCGTTTTGCCGGTCTTTTCATCACGCCGACGTCATAGTTTGCTCCTTCAAGACCGAAGTCCAAGTGTGGGTGCGTTTATGTTGTTAGTGGATGTTGGGTGTGGTGTCATTTAGCCGGGATTCACGGAAAAGCCACCTCCACCACCGTGAGGTGGTGGCTGCCACCATCTGCCGCCGCCGGACACCACAAGGTCGGTGTGTGTGTGTGTGATTAGTTTGTTTAGTGTGTTTATTTTGGGATTAGAGTTTGTAAAATGTAATCATAAATTGGAATAATGAAAAAGGAACCCAAACCACCACCGTGAGGTGGTGGCTGCCGCCACCGGCCGCCGTGTCGGGTGGCGGTGTGTCTCGTTGATGTTGTGATTAGGTTTGGATGTTTGGACAAGAGACTAAAACCCTAATTGGCCTTGTAAGCCCTAATGGACCCTAATTGACCCAATAAAACCCTAATGGGCTTAATGATGCTCTAGTGGGCCTAATAGGCCCAATAAATCCCTAATTGACCTAAAAACCCAACAAATTGATAAATGGGCTAGAATTTGGGTTGGAAACCCTAATGCCAATAAAACCTTAATTTAGGGAATTAACCGGGACACACGGAAATTATTTAATAACTTGAGATATTAAATAATAATCATTGGCAAAGATTAATCTAAGCAATATTGGACTTAATGGATTAAGTCCTTAATGGGTTAAGTAGGAAGCTTAACCCTAATCGTCATTTTATGTGAAACCCTAGTTTCACTTAGACCTTGAGTCGGGCTTTCTATTGGGCTTTGATGATTGGGATAATAATGGGCCATCCAAGAACAAGCTAAGGGGCTAAAATAATTTAATGGGCCTAGGGTAAGGCCCATGTAAGAGATTTGGGCCCAATTTGGAAAATTGGGCCATAGATGGGCCACAGTTTGGGCCTTAATGATTATATGATGTTGGACCTTAGAATAAGACCATGTAAAAGCTTGGGCCCAATTTGGAAATTGGGCCATATGTTGGGCTTTGACTCACAGTTGACTTTTGGGCCTTTGGATTGGGCCTTGGGCTTGAATCAAGCCAAGTTAGGGGTAGAGTAGTCTTTTACCCCCAAGCATGGACTTATGGTTATGTATTGGAACCCAATTATTAATTGGGTGTTATTTTGGTGTTGACAGTTCGGGAATCTGTCATCCAGCAGCTGGGGTTGAGTCTGCGGGACTTCAGCGGTGTGGGGTTGAGTCTACGGGACTTCAGCAGTATGAGGTGAGTTACCTTCCAATAGGAGTGGGTCTACGGCCACAATGTCGGCCCACTAGTAGGAGTTGTTTGTTAGATGATTGTCTTTGTGATAATTATCTGGTGTGTTGTTATCTAATATGCATTATGTGCTAGGATGCTATGACATATGTGTTAGTAGTGGTATGTGCTAGGATGCTATGACATATGTGTTAGTAGTGCTAGGATGCTATGACATATGTGTTACCGGTTGAAAGATACCGAAGGGGTAGATAGTTCCCGGTTACCGGTTGAAAGACACCAAAGGGGAGGTTAGCTCCTGGTTACCGGTTGAAAGATACCGAAGGGGATGTTAGTTCCTGATTAGCGGTTGAAAGATACCGAAGGGGAGCCCAGCTCCCAGTTATGCCAGACAGATACCGATTGAAAGATACCGAGGGATAGGCATTATGTGGTATGTGCTATGATGGGGGAACTCACTAAGCTTCGTGCTTACGGTTTTTATTTTTGGTTTCAGGTACTTCATTTTCAAAGGAAAGGAGCCGGCTCGATCGCAGCGCATCACACTATGTTTTCCGCACATGAGATCTTTGGGATTACACTCTGATATTACTTTATGATAAAATGTTTTGATTACTGACACGTTGGTTTTGACATGAGATGTTATTATGGATGTTTTCTTATACTGTTGGTTTTATAATAACCTAATAAAAATGAAATTTTTGGTCTTGAATTTTGGGATGTTACAGACTCCCTCAAAGAGCCATCACAAGGGAAAGTCCCAAGATGGTACCTCTTCTAGTGAAACCAAAGTTGGTTCTGCTAAACCCAACTCTAACCCTAAGAAGGCAGAGTGCCACCACTGCCACAAGATAGGGTATTGGAAAAGAAGCTGCCCAAAATATCTACAAGCTATCAAGGATGGGAAGATCAAGCCGTCCTTCGTAGGTATTTACACTATTAAATCTAATGATTCATCGCATGCTATTTCTTGGGTTCTAGATACAGGTGTTGGATAAGGTGTCTAAGTCCATAACTATTTCTGGTATGTACTTGACCCGACCCGACATGGTCCATTTGGGTTGCATGGCATCATGCATTTGGATAGACTAAATGAGAGAAATAACACTTATGGTTTATTAATATATTATAAGTTCTAATATATTAATAGTATTATTTAATTAGTATTGATCAAGAATTAATCTAGGATTAATTAAGTGATCAAAAGATGACTAATTAAATATATGGGTTGATCATGTAAATCATCCATATCTTATATAGTGGGCTAAGAGGCTCCATGGATTATCAAGTTGGGTTCCACCCATAGGATGCTCCATGGATGCTCCATGGGAGTTACAAACCCATGGGTCATGGAAATGAAGAGTCATGACACATTAGGGTTTACATGGTGTAACCCTAAATGTGTCAACACTAGATAAGAAACCCATTCTCCACCAAAATAGGCTACACTAAGAAACAAGAGGGCTAGAGCCGATTTTGCAAGTGTAAGATTCTCTCAAAGTTTACTCCTTTGCATTTGGTGTTGTGTGAAGCATTTGAGGAATCACACTTGGGGTGCTAGGCTCACAAGGTTTCAAGGATCATAATCAACAACAAGGTAAGTTATTCTATCTTTCATTCAAGTTAAAAATGTTCCCCATGTATGCTAGATAGGAATATAACCTTGGAATTCAACTTTGCATGATTATTAGACAAACATAGATCCAAGGTTATTAGGGTTGCATGTACACTTAGGAAGTGTTAGAATGCTCAAAACCCATCAGTGGTATCAGAGCCTAGGTTTGTTTGTTGTTTTTTTTTTGTGTGCAAACAGCTTGGAAAAAAATCGTTTTTTTCTGTTTTCTGCTCGTATGAAAGTTTGCACATTTGTTGCTGGAAATGGACTAGAAACATTACCCTAAACTGTTTTGATGTTTTAAAGCTTGTTTTAGATGGTGTAATGTTTATGCTAATCCATTTACAATGGCAATTATTAAAATTACAAGTTTTTTTTTAAGTGTAATTTTTGATTCTTGAAAGTGTTCATATTCATGTTCTTGAACTTATGAAGATTAGATGATCATAGGAATTGTTTGTAACCTTCATGGTAGTTTAATTTATGATCATAATGTGTTTTAATGGAGTCCATAACTTGTCCTCAAGTTATGGAAAACCAAAAGTCTCACTTTTATTAAAGCCATTAAAAGAACACAAGAGTTATAAAAATGAAGAGTCTTCATTTTTATTACTCAATTAATTCATAAGTTATAAGAAATGAAAAGTTTTGGAAGTTTACAAAACTTGCCCTCAAGTTTTGGAACATGTAAAGTCTTGATTAAAACTTTAGTTCCAACCCTTAGAATTTTAAAAGTTAAAATTCAACCCTTATACTTTATAATATTATAAGTTACTAATATATATATATATATATATATATATGTATAACGTCAAGTCGTCTTACCGCTAGTACGTCTCATTCACGAAGCCGGTCTATAAGGGGGGTATAAGGTTGTTGCCTATAAAATGGCAACTTAATGGGTGTCCACTCTCACCCACCGCTTCCTTGATCGGTGGAGGGTCGTTAGCCGAACGGGTAAGACAAGGACTTATAAATTCTCATTAAAAGTATGATGAATATTATAAAGTAACTAAATGCTTTTATTAAATTCCCAATCTTAGTTACTTTAGGAAAATGTGAATAAGGTGCTAATCCCTGAAATTACACTTTACACTTTGTTTAAGTCGTTGGTGAAGCGTGTGTGGTTAACCGGCACACTAACTTTGACTTAACAAGGTAGGTAAAGGGTGACTTAAGGTTTACCATAGCATCGATGGAGCGTGTGTGGTTTACCGGCACATCGATTGAGTGATAAACCTTGAGGGTACCAAGTGATTTGCATGGTTACTTCACACCTCCTTTTGTGATCCTCGGTATCCCAGTCACAAAACTTGGAGGGCACACTCGAGATTGAAACATGCCTTTGAAAAGTTCATTGAATCTCAAAAGAATCTAGGAATTTCTAAGAACCAATTAAAAACCTAATATTTATATTTCGTTTTTCATGGTGGAAATTGGTGAATCGTCATTCACCTACCTTTCAAATATGTTATAGCTTGGATTACGGCATACCTCTTCTAAGTTATAATATATTGTGATTGGATCCTAGCCTTAATATTACATTTGGGTGTTTTATTAAGGACTCTCTTAATATCTAAACTAATCTTGTTCTCTTCTTTCAGATGTCTTCAAACAATGCTGCTTCTGGCTCTAATCCTAATGGCTCCTTTACCCTTATGAACTTGTGTGGGAAAGTCACTTTTGATGGATCCAACTTCAATGAATGGATCAGAAACATCAGGATGATTACCCGCTATGAGGACAAAGAATATGTCCTTGACAAGGAGCTTAAGGAGATTGATAAGACCACTGCAACTCCCCAGGAGATCGCTGACTTCCGGGCACATGAAAGGGATGCTACAAAAGTGGCATGCATCATGTTGGCCACCATGACAGCGGAACTCCAAAAGTCCTATGAGGACTTCTACCCTTTTGAAATGCACCAAGATCTGATGGAAAGATACCATCAAAGTGCACGACAAGAGAGGTATGAAATCATATGCTCTATCATAACAACCATGATGAAGGACGGGGAATCCGTCACGAGCCACATGCAGAAAATGCAAAGGTATGTGGATCGGTTGCTGAAGCTTAATGTGAACTTCCCTGAGGAGCTTGCAATAGATATCATTTTGCACTCCTTACCATCGTGCTATGATCAATTCCGCATGACATATCACATGAATAAGGAAGAGGTCACACTCAGCAAACTTCAGGGACTCCTCAAGACCGCAGAAACAGGTCTTAAGGGTAAGTCGGTTGTTAACACTCCTACTCCCAACTCCACCCCGGTTTTGGCAATCGGGAAAGGTAGAGGGAAGAAGAGGAAGAGCTCTTCGAAGGGTACCAAGGCTAGGACCCTTGATGGATCTTCTTTAAGTGGAACCAAGAAAGGTTTTGTCACTCCTTCTTCTGACCCTAAAGAGGCTGAATGCTTCTATTGCCATGAAAAGTCACATTGGAAGCGGAACTGCCCAAAGTACCAGCAAGATGTGAAGGATGGGAAAGTTAAACCCAACCATGCAGGTATTTACACTATCTTATCTAATAACTCACCCCATTCTAACTCTTGGGTCCTTGATACCGGTTGTGGTATTCATATATGTTCTGATTTGCAGGGACTAAGAAGAAGTGAGAATGTAGAGCATGGAAGAATAAACTTAATCATGGGGAATAGGAAAGCTTTACCTGTCACCAAGATTGGAGTTTATACTTTATCGCTAAGTAGTAGGTTTAGTTTAGATTTGAATAAATGTTGTTATTCGCCAGAAATGGCAAGAAATATTATTTCCTTTCATGCATTGTATAAACAAGGTTTCACCTTTTCATTTGATAATGAAGTTGGTTTGATTAATGCTTTCTTTAATAATGTTCTTTATTTTAAAGCATTACCTTGTGATGGTGTGTATGAAACTGTATCTGTGGTTGATAACTTAGGAAATAATGTATTGTGTATTGATTCTGTTAATGATAATAACTTGGATAAAGCATCATTATGGCATTGTCGTCTTGGACATATAAGCAAGAAACGCATAGGCCAACTCCAAAAGGATAGAGTATTGGAGTCATTTGACCTAAAGTCAGATGATAGTTGCGAATCATGCTTACTTGGAAAAATGACAAAGTCACCCTTCACAGGTTCTTGTGAGAGGGGTGAAGGTTTGTTGGATCTTATACACAAGGATGTGTGTAGGCCCTTCAAACATGCCACAAGGGATGCTAATCGTTATTATTTGACTTTTACTAATGATTACAGTAGATATGGATATGTCTACTTAATCAAGCATAAGTCAGAGACTTTTGAGAGGTTTAAAGAGTTTAAACAGGAAGTCGAGAATCAATTGGGCAGGAACATTAAGATGCTTCGATCCGATCGAGGTGGTGAGTATCTTAGTTCAGAGTTCCTCGACTATCTTAGGGAATGTGGGATTGTCTCACAATTGACACCTCCCAGGACACCGCAGTTGAATGGTGTAGCTGAGAGGCGTAATCGAACCTTGCTGGATATGGTTCGTTCCATGATGAGTCGAGCTTCTCTACCAATCTCATTTTGGGGGTATGCCTTAGAGACTGCCGCCCATATCCTTAATCTAGTTTCCACAAAGAAAGTTGCCAAAACTCCTCATGAGATGTGGACTGGTAAAGTACCCAAACTAGACCACATTAAGATTTGGGGTTGCGAGGCTTTCGTGAGACGCGAGACTCATGATAAGCTCGAACCTCGAAGTGAGAGGTGTATTTTCATCGGCTACCCACAAAAATCCTTTGGTTACCTCTTCTACAGACCTAGTGAGAATGTGGTCTTTGTAGCTAGGAGGGCTTTCTTTCGAGAGAAAGAGAGTTCATAAGCCAAGGAGACAGTGGGAGGCAAGTTGACCTTGAAGAAATTCAAGAGTCAAGTGGTGAAGGAACTTCAAACCCTAGCACTCAACTTGAGGAGGAAACTCCTGTTGAGCTAATTGACAAGTCTGTACCTCTGAGGCGTTCCACAAGGGTTAGGAATGCACATGAGCATTACTATGGATTCCATATTACTACGGAAGGTGATACACTTATCAGTGATGAGACACTGATAGGTCTGGATGAACCTAACAGTTACGCGGAAGCCATGAAATCTAATTTAAGTGGGGGAGAGTTGTAACACCCATTTATTTATTAGATAAATAAATAAATTAATGAACGAATGGTAGCCCTAAAATAAATAATTATATATGCAGGGTGTTGGTCTCGAGGAGCTAATTGTCACAATTTTACAGATTGGGGGTTTAAAAGTGTAATCCGGACTCAGGTTGTAAATATTTATGAAGACAAGGGCTCCGTGGTAATTATTGGAACTTAAGCTGAAACGAATGAGAGGATGAGGGACAAAAAATGTTAACATGGCTGAAGTTTGATCATGTGGACCTAAATTGAAAAGATTTTGGAAGCTAGGGGCCTTTTGGTAACATAATGACTTCTTTTGATAACAATTTGTAGAGGGAGGGGTTGTTGGGTAAATTTAGGACTTATTTTGTAATGGATTTTTAATGTTTGGATTAAAAGGGTAACTTATGGAGTCATTTTGAAAGGAAGGGGAAGGAGGGACCGAAGTTGTAATTATGGGGAAGATGCATCACCGGGTGTGAGCCCGTCACCCCTTCGTATATATAGAATATGAAACCCTGAACCTAGCTAACACTCCAGCCGCCACCCACCCTTATGCCTCCCTCATCGGCGCCACCACCACCCCATTTTCCAATCAGCGAAAGGCCGCCATGCGAACACCGAGTCTCCACCGCTCTTCTTCTCCTTCTCCTTCTTCATTCGCTGCCACGAGACGTTGCATCGACCACCCGCTACTCTGCAAACCGGAACGCCGTCACCACTGCCGAATTTCCTCAGCCGACGGTGTGCTTCGTGTGGGAGTCGCATCCGATAGGGAGGTCGGAGGAAGATGACGAAGCTGTCACCCCGCTGTTGAGGCCGTAGACCACCAGTTGTCGCCACCTTGCACCATCGAATCCGCTACTGTTGTCATCATTTCCTCCACCACAGCCACCACAGCTGAAGATGATGGCTGCCATGGAGTGCCATGGAAGTAGATGATCAGAAGAGACCATTAGTGGTCGTCGTTGCTGCCCTTTTTGTCACAACCCGACCGTCGGCGGAAACACCGGGCGGTGTAACGTCATTTCTCGTATCATAGTTATCAACTTTCTAAAAACACATGAATTTTAAAATACGTCAACATAAAGTTGGTGAGTTCACAGGTTTTGACTCTATATAAAAATAATACTTTTTCTGAGTTCAAAAAGTTTAGTTTTGAAAGTATCATTTTGACTCTCAAACATTTAGTATATATATCTTAGGTATAATGGTTTACTTACCAAATAAGTATATACGTATAAGTCTTATATATTAAAAATATCAATGTTTGTAATTCCATACAAATTAAATTGCTACGTATAAATCTTATTTCAATTCTATACGAGTAAAACAGCTACGTATAAATCTATTTCAATTCTATACGAGTAAGTAGAATAGGTATAGTGGTCTACTTAATATACAAGTAATATACATATCCGATTTTTATACTTAGAGTATAAGTCCTTGGGAAACTTATACTTAACATTTATACTTGTATATCGACAAAGTATAATGCTTCTAACAATTTGCTACCATGAGCCTGTAACCGCTGCTATGACATAATACCTCTGATAAAACACACTCATGATTTACCATGAGAAACAACACACTCATGATTTACCATGAGAAACAATACACTCATGATTTACCATGAGAAACAATACTGCACGCTTCATCGACGCCGGAACAATAACAAGTAAAAGGATAGTTCGTCACTCGCTTATGGTTGACTGTAGCTAACAGTCACAAGTGGGGTGGTCAACCCGTATACTAATTATACACGACTTCCTCGCTCACACAGGATTAACGGTTACAGTTCAGAGGATTTCCGCTAAGATCCCCAATGTTAGTTGATGAATACAATTACTCATGTAGACTTCGACGACTTCCTATAACTCTAACAACGTAACAAAAGCATTTTCATGTCTAAAAGCCTAAGTTACTAGACTATGCTTTTAAACATTACTCCTAACATCATAACATTTAGGCAGTACAACAGCTATAACTTGAAGTAAAACCAGGTTTTATCTTGACATAAAACCAATAACAACAACAACATATAACATACCAAGTGTTATCTTTTCATAAAACAAACAATAACAACATATAGCATACCAAGTTTTATCTTGACATAAAACCAATAATAGCAACATACTTTATAAATTAACATATAGAACTTTCGAATATAACTTCGGAACTATATCGCAGACAGTATATATATAGAATCCTAAGTATAACTCAAGATCTACATTAGTATAATAACATGCTAACAAGTTGATAATAGTTGTATATGTTCAAAATATTATATTTAAACAACTATATCCCGGTTATTATAACTATCTACGTTGATACTAATATACTATCATATAGACATAATAATAACGTATATATAATATTTAGCATGCATTTCCCCCAAAATATTAGAAAGTGGGGTCGTGAAACTCACCCTAGTAGCGTGATTTTATGTAATCTAAGCAGAAACGGTCAGCGGTACGAGGTCGTCGGGGCTCGGGATGCAAGAGGGCTTCCGCAAATGAGAGAAAGGGAAGAAGTTCAGGTTTAGGAATAGCTGAAGTCGGACCTGCTATTTATAGTAATATTTTTGGCCCTCACGTCGTGAGTTTTATATGACTCACGTCGTGAGTCTAGCATGATCATCTCGTAGACTTGCCATTTGCATCCCTACCTTCGGAAGGTGGCCAGATGAGTCCTCACGTCGTGAGATATCTGCTCACGTCGTGAGTTTGGAACTTATCCCTTTGTAGCCTCATCACGCACCTTCTAGATCCGAAATGTGGCAAAATGACTCCTCACGTCGTGAGTTTCTGTGCTCACGTCGTGAGCTCAGTCAGATTAGGGTTTCTGATAGCTGAATCTTCGGAAGGTCGTAACTTTCACATACGAACTCCGTTTTTGATGTTCTTTATATCCACGCGTAGGTATTTCCGAGTAATACAACTTTGTTTTAGACTCCAGTAGCTAATACTAAGTCTATTTTAAATTCATCTTATTATAGAGATTTATAGTGTTAGGGTTTATCATAACTTCTTCACGCGAAGTCAGATTTAGACGTTCTCTATATTTTTGGAATCGTATGGACGAATACTTTGAGTTGTATCATAAATTATGTATGAATGTTTATATTTTAACATGAATTACATAGTAAGTTTATTTAATTACTAGTTTAACAAAATCATATTACATGATTGGCATAATGACATGTGATTGTTGTTGACCTATTTTGACTGGTGTTACACTTTTCTTCCCTGTTTCTTCCGATGACTGCCTCAGCCCGTATCTCGGCAGTTCGTACCACTGTCGCCACCGCTGGTTCGTTTTGCCGGTCTTTTCATCACGCCGACGTCATAGTTTGCTCCTTCAAGACCGAAGTCCAAGTGTGGGTGCGTTTATGTTGTTAGTGGATGTTGGGTGTGGTGTCATTTAGCCGGGATTCACGGAAAAGCCACCTCCACCACCGTGAGGTGGTGGCTGCCACCATCTGCCGCCGCCGGACACCACAAGGTCGGTGTGTGTGTGTGTGATTATTTTGTTTAGTGTGTTTATTTTGGGATTAGAGTTTGTAAAATGTAATCATAAATTGGAATAATGAAAAAGGAACCCAAACCACCACCGTGAGGTGGTGGCTGCCGCCACCGGCCGCCGTGTCGGGTGGCGGTGTGTCTCGTTGATGTTGTGATTAGGTTTGGATGTTTGGACAAGAGACTAAAACCCTAATTGGCCTTGTAAGCCCTAATGGACCCTAATTGACCCAATAAAACCCTAATGGGCTTAATGATGCTCTAGTGGGCCTAATAGGCCCAATAAATCCCTAATTGACCTAAAAACCCAACAAATTGATAAATGGGCTAGAATTTGGGTTGGAAACCCTAATGCCAATAAAACCTTAATTTAGGGAATTAACCGGGACACACGGAAATTATTTAATAACTTGAGATATTAAATAATAATCATTGGCAAAGATTAATCTAAGCAATATTGGACTTAATGGATTAAGTCCTTAATGGGTTAAGTAGGAAGCTTAACCCTAATCGTCATTTTATGTGAAACCCTAGTTTCACTTAGACCTTGAGTCGGGCTTTATATTGGGCTTTGATGATTGGGATAATAATGGGCCATCCAAGAACAAGCTAAGGGGCTAAAATAATTTAATGGGCCTAGGGTAAGGCCCATGTAAGAGATTTGGGCCCAATTTGGAAAATTGGGCCATAGATGGGCCACAGTTTGGGCCTTAATGATTATATGATGTTGGACCTTAGAATAAGACCATGTAAAAGCTTGGGCCCAATTTGGAAATTGGGCCATATGTTGGGCTTTGACTCACAGTTGACTTTTGGGCCTTTGGATTGGGCCTTGGGCTTGAATCAAGCCAAGTTAGGGGTAGAGTAGTCTTTTACCCCCAAGCATGGACTTATGGTTATGTATTGGAACCCAATTATTAATTGGGTGTTATTTTGGTGTTGACAGTTCGGGAATCTGTCATCCAGCAGCTGGGGTTGAGTCTGCGGGACTTCAGCGGTGTGGGGTTGAGTCTACGGGACTTCAGCAGTATGAGGTGAGTTACCTTCCAATAGGAGTGGGTCTACGGCCACAATGTCGGCCCACTAGTAGGAGTTGTTTGTTAGATGATTGTCTTTGTGATAATTATCTGGTGTGTTGTTATCTAATATGCATTATGTGCTAGGATGCTATGACATATGTGTTAGTAGTGGTATGTGCTAGGATGCTATGACATATGTGTTAGTAGTGCTAGGATGCTATGACATATGTGTTACCGGTTGAAAGATACCGAAGGGGTAGATAGTTCCCGGTTACCGGTTGAAAGACACCAAAGGGGAGGTTAGCTCCTGGTTACCGGTTGAAAGATACCGAAGGGGATGTTAGTTCCTGATTAGCGGTTGAAAGATACCGAAGGGGAGCCCAGCTCCCAGTTATGCCAGACAGATACCGATTGAAAGATACCGAGGGATAGGCATTATGTGGTATGTGCTATGATGGGGGAACTCACTAAGCTTCGTGCTTACGGTTTTTATTTTTGGTTTCAGGTACTTCATTTTCAAAGGAAAGGAGCCGGCTCGATCGCAGCGCATCACACTATGTTTTCCGCACATGAGATCTTTGGGATTACACTCTGATATTACTTTATGATAAAATGTTTTGATTACTGACACGTTGGTTTTGACATGAGATGTTATTATGGATGTTTTCTTATACTGTTGGTTTTATAATAACCTAATAAAAATGAAATTTTTGGTCTTGAATTTTGGGATGTTACAGACTCCCTCAAAGAGCCATCACAAGGGAAAGTCCCAAGATGGTACCTCTTCTAGTGAAACCAAAGTTGGTTCTGCTAAACCCAACTCTAACCCTAAGAAGGCAGAGTGCCACCACTGCCACAAGATAGGGTATTGGAAAAGAAGCTGCCCAAAATATCTACAAGCTATCAAGGATGGGAAGATCAAGCCGTCCTTCGTAGGTATTTACACTATTAAATCTAATGATTCATCGCATGCTATTTCTTGGGTTCTAGATACAGGTGTTGGATAAGGTGTCTAAGTCCATAACTATTTCTGGTATGTACTTGACCCGACCCGACATGGTCCATTTGGGTTGCATGGCATCATGCATTTGGATAGACTAAATGAGAGAAATAACACTTATGGTTTATTAATATATTATAAGTTCTAATATATTAATAGTATTATTTAATTAGTATTGATCAAGAATTAATCTAGGATTAATTAAGTGATCAAAAGATGACTAATTAAATATATGGGTTGATCATGTAAATCATCCATATCTTATATAGTGGGCTAAGAGGCTCCATGGATTATCAAGTTGGGTTCCACCCATAGGATGCTCCATGGATGCTCCATGGGAGTTACAAACCCATGGGTCATGGAAATGAAGAGTCATGACACATTAGGGTTTACATGGTGTAACCCTAAATGTGTCAACACTAGATAAGAAACCCATTCTCCACCAAAATAGGCTACACTAAGAAACAAGAGGGCTAGAGCCGATTTTGCAAGTGTAAGATTCTCTCAAAGTTTACTCCTTTGCATTTGGTGTTGTGTGAAGCATTTGAGGAATCACACTTGGGGTGCTAGGCTCACAAGGTTTCAAGGATCATAATCAACAACAAGGTAAGTTATTCTATCTTTCATTCAAGTTAAAAATGTTCCCCATGTATGCTAGATAGGAATATAACCTTGGAATTCAACTTTGCATGATTATTAGACAAACATAGATCCAAGGTTATTAGGGTTGCATGTACACTTAGGAAGTGTTAGAATGCTCAAAACCCATCAGTGGTATCAGAGCCTAGGTTTGTTTGTTGTTTTTTTTTTGTGTGCAAACAGCTTGGAAAAAAATCGTTTTTTTCTGTTTTCTGCTCGTATGAAAGTTTGCACATTTGTTGCTGGAAATGGACTAGAAACATTACCCTAAACTGTTTTGATGTTTTAAAGCTTGTTTTAGATGGTGTAATGTTTATGCTAATCCATTTACAATGGCAATTATTAAAATTACAAGTTTTTTTTTAAGTGTAATTTTTGATTCTTGAAAGTGTTCATATTCATGTTCTTGAACTTATGAAGATTAGATGATCATAGGAATTGTTTGTAACCTTCATGGTAGTTTAATTTATGATCATAATGTGTTTTAATGGAGTCCATAACTTGTCCTCAAGTTATGGAAAACCAAAAGTCTCACTTTTATTAAAGCCATTAAAAGAACACAAGAGTTATAAAAATGAAGAGTCTTCATTTTTATTACTCAATTAATTCATAAGTTATAAGAAATGAAAAGTTTTGGAAGTTTACAAAACTTGCCCTCAAGTTTTGGAACATGTAAAGTCTTGATTAAAACTTTAGTTCCAACCCTTAGAATTTTAAAAGTTAAAATTCAACCCTTATACTTTATAATATTATAAGTTACTAATATATATATATATGTATAACGTCAAGTCGTCTTACCGCTAGTACGTCTCATTCACGAAGCCGGTCTATAAGGGGGGTATAAGGTTGTTGCCTATAAAATGGCAACTTAATGGGTGTCCACTCTCACCCACCGCTTCCTTGATCGGTGGAGGGTCGTTAGCCGAACGGGTAAGACAAGGACTTATAAATTCTCATTAAAAGTATGATGAATATTATAAAGTAACTAAATGCTTTTATTAAATTCCCAATCTTAGTTACTTTAGGAAAATGTGAATAAGGTGCTAATCCCTGAAATTACACTTTACACTTTGTTTAAGTCGTTGGTGAAGCGTGTGTGGTTAACCGGCACACTAACTTTGACTTAACAAGGTAGGTAAAGGGTGACTTAAGGTTTACCATAGCATCGATGGAGCGTGTGTGGTTTACCGGCACATCGATTGAGTGATAAACCTTGAGGGTACCAAGTGATTTGCATGGTTACTTCACACCTCCTTTTGTGATCCTCGGTATCCCAGTCACAAAACTTGGAGGGCACACTCGAGATTGAAACATGCCTTTGAAAAGTTCATTGAATCTCAAAAGAATCTAGGAATTTCTAAGAACCAATTAAAAACCTAATATTTATATTTCGTTTTTCATGGTGGAAATTGGTGAATCGTCATTCACCTACCTTTCAAATATGTTATAGCTTGGATTACGGCATACCTCTTCTAAGTTATAATATATTGTGATTGGATCCTAGCCTTAATATTACATTTGGGTGTTTTATTAAGGACTCTCTTAATATCTAAACTAATCTTGTTCTCTTCTTTCAGATGTCTTCAAACAATGCTGCTTCTGGCTCTAATCCTAATGGCTCCTTTACCCTTATGAACTTGTGTGGGAAAGTCACTTTTGATGGATCCAACTTCAATGAATGGATCAGAAACATCAGGATGATTACCCGCTACGAGGACAAAGAATATGTCCTTGACAAGGAGCTTAAGGAGATTGATAAGACCACTGCAACTCCCCAGGAGATCGCTGACTTCCGGGCACATGAAAGGGATGCTACAAAAGTGGCATGCATCATGTTGGCCACCATGACAGCGGAACTCCAAAAGTCCTATGAGGACTTCTACCCTTTTGAAATGCACCAAGATCTGATGGAAAGATACCATCAAAGTGCACGACAAGAGAGGTATGAAATCATATGCTCTATCATAACAACCATGATGAAGGACGGGGAATCCGTCACGAGCCACATGCAGAAAATGCAAAGGTATGTGGATCGGTTGCTGAAGCTTAATGTGAACTTCCCTGAGGAGCTTGCAATAGATATCATTTTGCACTCCTTACCATCGTGCTATGATCAATTCCGCATGACATATCACATGAATAAGGAAGAGGTCACACTCAGCAAACTTCAGGGACTCCTCAAGACCGCAGAAACAGGTCTTAAGGGTAAGTCGGTTGTTAACACTCCTACTCCCAACTCCACCCCGGTTTTGGCAATCGGGAAAGGTAGAGGGAAGAAGAGGAAGAGCTCTTCGAAGGGTACCAAGGCTAGGACCCTTGATGGATCTTCTTTAAGTGGAACCAAGAAAGGTTTTGTCACTCCTTCTTCTGACCCTAAAGAGGCTGAATGCTTCTATTGCCATGAAAAGTCACATTGGAAGCGGAACTGCCCAAAGTACCAGCAAGATGTGAAGGATGGGAAAGTTAAACCCAACCATGCAGGTATTTACACTATCTTATCTAATAACTCACCCCATTCTAACTCTTGGGTCCTTGATACCGGTTGTGGTATTCATATATGTTCTGATTTGCAGGGACTAAGAAGAAGTGAGAATGTAGAGCATGGAAGAATAAACTTAATCATGGGGAATAGGAAAGCTTTACCTGTCACCAAGATTGGAGTTTATACTTTATCGCTAAGTAGTAGGTTTAGTTTAGATTTGAATAAATGTTGTTATTCGCCAGAAATGGCAAGAAATATTATTTCCTTTCATGCATTGTATAAACAAGGTTTCACTTTTTCATTTGATAATGAAGTTGGTTTGATTAATGCTTTCTTTAATAATGTTCTTTATTTTAAATCATTACCTTGTGATGGTGTGTATGAAACTGTATCTGTGGTTGATAACTTAGGAAATAATGTATTGTGTATTGATTCTGTTAATGATAATAACTTGGATAAAGCATCATTATGGCATTGTCGTCTTGGACATATAAGCAAGAAACGCATAGGCCAACTCCAAAAGGATAGAGTATTGGAGTCATTTGACCTAAAGTCAGATGATAGTTGCGAATCATGCTTACTTGGAAAAATGACAAAGTCACCCTTCACAGGTTCTTGTGAGAGGGGTGAAGGTTTGTTGGATCTTATACACAAGGATGTGTGTAGGCCCTTCAAACATGCCACAAGGGATGCTAATCGTTATTATTTGACTTTTACTGATGATTACAGTAGATATGGATATGTCTACTTAATCAAGCATAAGTCAGAGACTTTTGAGAGGTTTAAAGAGTTTAAACAGGAAGTCGAGAATCAATTGGGCAGGAACATTAAGATGCTTCGATCCGATCGAGGTGGTGAGTATCTTAGTTCAGAGTTCCTCGACTATCTTAGGGAATGTGGGATTGTCTCACAATTGACACCTCCCAGGACACCGCAGTTGAATGGTGTAGCTGAGAGGCGTAATCGAACCTTGCTGGATATGGTTCGTTCCATGATGAGTCGAGCTTCTCTACCAATCTCATTTTGGGGGTATGCCTTAGAGACTGCCGCCCATATCCTTAATCTAGTTTCCACAAAGAAAGTTGCCAAAACTCCTCATGAGATGTGGACTGGTAAAGTACCCAAACTAGACCACATTAAGATTTGGGGTTGCGAGGCTTTCGTGAGACGCGAGACTCATGATAAGCTCGAACCTCGAAGTGAGAGGTGTATTTTCATCGGCTACCCACAAAAATCCTTTGGTTACCTCTTCTACAGACCTAGTGAGAATGTGGTCTTTGTAGCTAGGAGGGCTTTCTTTCGAGAGAAAGAGAGTTCATAAGCCAAGGAGACAGTGGGAGGCAAGTTGACCTTGAAGAAATTCAAGAGTCAAGTGGTGAAGGAACTTCAAACCCTAGCACTCAACTTGAGGAGGAAACTCCTGTTGAGCTAATTGACAAGTCTGTACCTCTGAGGCGTTCCACAAGGGTTAGGAATGCACATGAGCATTACTATGGATTCCATATTACTACGGAAGGTGATACACTTATCAGTGATGAGACACTGATAGGTCTGGATGAACCTAACAGTTACGCGGAAGCCATGGCAGGTCCTGAGTCAGCCAAGTGGAAAGAGGCAATGGACAGCGAGATACAGTCCATGTATGACAATCAAGTTTGGAACTTGGTTGAGAATGTACCAGGTCGTAAGACTAAAGGGTGCAAATGGATCTTCAAGAATAAGACCGACATGGATGGTAATGTACACACTTATAAGGCACGACTGGTTGCAAAGGGTTTCTCACAAACTCCGGGAGTTGATTATGATGAGACCTTTTCTCCAGTGGCCAAGATTAAGTCTATTAGGGTTCTGTTAGCCATAGCTGCATTTCATGACTATGAAATATGGCAAATGGATGTCAAAACCGCTTTCCTTAATGGAAAGTTGGCTGAGGATGTTTACATGAGTCAGCCAGAGGGTTTTGTCAATACAGAGTACCCTAATAAAGTGTGTAAGCTTGAGAAATCCATTTATGGGTTAAAGCAAGCACCTCGCAGATGGAATCTTTGCTTTGATGAGAAAGTCAAAGAATTTGGCTTTTCTAGGAGTGAAGATGAATCTTGTGTATATGTCAAGGCTAATGGGAGTATAGTTAGCTTTTTGGTATTGTATGTGGATGACATACTACTCATAGGAAATGACATCCCAACTCGGCAGGAAGTTAAGTCCTGGCTTAGGAAGTGTTTCTCTATGAAGGACCTAGGAGAAGCTGCCTATATTCTAGGGATAAGGATCTTGAGAGACCGGAGTAAAAGACTAATTGGACTTAGTCAGAGTACCTACTTGGATAAGGTGCTGAAGAGATTCGGCATGCAGGACTCCAAGAAAGGAGAGTTACCCATCCAGAGTAACGCCAGATTGAGTAAGACACAAAGCCCTAGTACTGAGGCTGAGATAGCAGAAATGAGTCGAATACCTTATGCTTCGGCTGTAGGATCGATCATGTATGCTATGACGTGTACTCGACGTGATGTAGCCTTTTCTTTGAGCATGGTTAGCAGGTATCAGGGGAACCCTGGCAAGGCACACTGGACTACGGTAAAGAATATCCTCAAGTACCTACGTAGGACTAAGGACTGGGTCCTTACCCTCGGTGGGAGTGAAGACTTGAGAGTTGTAGGGTATAGTGATGCTAGCTTTCAGACTGATAGGGATAATTTCCGCTCTCAGTCAGGCTGGGTCATTACGTTAAACGGAGGAGCAATTTCTTGGAAGAGTTCCAAGCAAGAGACAGTGGCTGATTCAACTTGCGAATCAGAGTATATAGCAGCTAGCGAGGCAGCAAAGGAGGCGATATGGCTGAAGAACTTCATTGGAGACCTTGGAGTTGTACCAGCTATTAATGAGCCAATGGAAATTTTCTGTGATAGTGAAAGTGCAGTTGCCTTAGCCAAGGAACCAAGGGATCACGGGAGATCCAGACACATCGACAGAAAATACCATTTCATCAGACATCGAATAGAAGAAGGACTCCTCGTGGCAAAGAGAGTATCATCGGATGAGAATCCAGCAGATCCCCTCACGAAGGGACTGACTCGGGTTAAGCATCTCCAACATGCTCGGAGCATAGGGCTGAAGGATGATATTAGATTTAGTAGTTAGATAACCTTGAAATTTGTAAAGTGTAATTGACATTAGATGATGAATAAAAGGTGTTTTATTTATGAGTAAAGTGTTGCTATCTCTTGTCGATCGTTTACTATATTTCTTTTGCATGTTTTGACTTCCAGAATAATTATGTTTGGTATATCATATTATTCGAACCTCCACAGTAAGTCATATGTCGGAAGTAGGTATGAATCAAGACTGTCATGATTGGTTGCAGAGGTCTAAGTTGTTGGACATGGCTACAACACTCATGAGTGCTCATAAGTTCTGAGCATTGGACTCAACCCACGCTCACTGGAATCACTTCATGGAATTTATCTCGAGTGATCGTGAGACGGTAATATCATATAAGTCTTCAAACCTAGATATATGATTTGTTACTTATGAGTTGGTTATGCATTGATTGTACGAAAACGCATTGGTAACTCGATGTTATAAAACGTGCTCTTGTGTATAATTCAATGAGTAGTAGAACAAACATATGAGTCGAAGTTTATCTGTTCCTTCTTGGATTAGAAGCTGATATTTGGGCCCCTCGATGATTTTGTTTTGACCTATGTATCGGGCCCGGTCAGAACTAAGTTGATGTGTTCAATTAAGTTCTTTGTCAAACAAATCGGAAATCGGGAAACAAACTGTTGGACAATAAGTAAGACATTGTTCCATGTATTTGTCCGGCTGATATCTAGAACAGAGGATTATATGATCACTTATCTTAAATGGCGTATCATCATCTTCTCAGTTCCGAGAGACCTTGAAAGAGCTACGATTGCCGATCGGTTCCTGAAGTATTGCAGTTATAGTTATTAGACTTATCCAAGTGGGAGACTGTTGGATAAGGTGTCTAAGTCCATAACTATTTCTGGTATGTACTTGACCCGACCCGGCATGGTCCATTTGGGTTGCATGGCATCATGCATTTGGATAGACTAAATGAGAGAAATAACACTTGTGGTTTATTAATATATTATAAGTTCTAATATATTAATAGTATTATTTAATTAGTATTGATCAAGAATTAATCTAGGATTAATTAAGTGATCAAAAGATGACTAATTAAATATATGGGTTGATCATGTAAATCATCCATATCTTATATAGTGGGCTAAGAGGCTCCATGGATTATCAAGTTGGGTTCCACCCATAGGATGCTCCATGGATGCTCCATGGGAGTTACAAACCCATGGGTCATGGAAATGAAGAGTCATGACACATTAGGGTTTACATGGTGTAACCCTAAATGTGTCAACACTAGATAAGAAACCCATTCTCCACCAAAATAGGCTACACTAAGAAACAAGAGGGCCAGAGCCGATTTTGCAAGTGTAAGATTCTCTCAAAGTTTACTCCTTTGCATTTGGTGTTGTGTGAAGCATTTGAGGCATCACACTTGAGGTGCTAGGCTCACAAGGTTTCAAGGATCATAATCAACAACAAGGTAAGTTATTCTATCTTTCATTCAAGTTAAAAATGTTCTCCATGTATGCTAGATAGGAATATAACCTTGGAATTCAACTTCGCATGATTATTAGACAAACATAGATCCAAGGTTATTAGGGTTGCATGTACACTTAGGAAGTGTTAGAATGCTCAAAACCCATCAACAGGATGTGGTTTAAACATATGTTCTGATTTGCAGGGACTAAGAAGAAATAGGGATGTGGAGCGTGGAAGGATAAACCTAATCATGGGAAACAGAAGAACGTCGTCTGTCACCAAGATCGGAGTTTACTCTTTAATGCTTAGTAGTAGATTAGGATTAGATTTAAATAATTGTTGCTATTCGCCAGATATGGCAAGAAACATCATTTCATTTCATGGTTTGTATAGACAAGGATTTAGATATTCATTTGATAATGAAAAGGGTTCTATTAATGCTCTTAATGGTGTTTTCTATTTTGAAGCATTGCCTTGTAATGGAATATATGAAACTGTGATGGTTGTAGACAATTTAGGAAATGATGTGTTGTGTGTTGATTCTTCCAATGATTTGGATAAAGCATGCTTGTGGCATTGTCGTCTTGGACATGTCAACAAGAAACGCATAGCCCAACTCCAAAAGGATGGAGTGTTGGAGTCATTCGACCTTAGGGACGATGACGTGTGGACCATTTAGATCCACCACAAGGATGACTCCAAATCATTAGGGGCGAGTCTTGATTACTTGGAAAGATGACCAACTCCAAAAGGATGGAGTGTTGGAGGCGTAATCGAACCATGTTAGACATGGTTCGTTCCATGATGAGTCGTGCTTTGCTACCTATCTCATTATGGGGTATGCTTTAGAGACTGCCGCCCATATCCTTCACTTAGTCCCTACGAAGAAGGTTGCCAAAACACCTCACGAGATGTGGACAGGGAAAGCTCCCTCGTTGTCACACAACAAGGTTTGGGGTTGCGAGGATTTCGTAAGACGAGAGACTCATGACAAGCTCGAACCTCGTAGTGAGCGATGTATTTTCATCGGCTATCCACAGAAGTCCTTTGGATATAACTTATATAGACCGAGTGACAATGTTGTCTTCGTTGCGAGGAGAGAGGGGTTTTCCGAGAGCGAGAACTTATAAGCCAAGAGGACAGTGGGAGACAAATCGATCTTGAAGAACTTCAACAGTCAAGCGATGAAGGAACCTCTAACACTGGCGCTCAACTCGAGGAGGAAACTTCGGTTGAACTGATTGACGAGTCCTTACCTCTTAGACGTTCCGAAAGAGTTAGGGTTTAACCCCAGTTTTATGGTTTCCATATTACTATAGAAGGGGATACGTTCATTAGTGATAGTACACTAGTGAATTTGGACGAACCTAATAGCTATAAGGAAGCCATGGCAGGCCCGGAGTTTGCAAAATGGAAAGAGGCTATGGAAGCGAGATTTAGTCCATGTATGACAACCAAGTTTGGAATTTGGTTGACAATGTGCCAGGTCATAAGACGATCGGGTGCAAGTGGATATTCAAGAAGAAGACGGACATGGATGGGAATGTACACACTTATAAAGCGCGATTGGTTGTGAAGGGTTTCACTCAAACTCCCAGAGTTGACGATGATGAAACCTTCTCGCCGGTCGCGAAGATAAAGTCTATCAAGGTGATGCTGGCCATTACTGCATTTCATGATTATGAAATATGGCAGATGGATGTCAAAACCGCCTTCCTTAACGGGAAGTTGGCTGAGAATGTTTACATGGCTCAGCCGGAGGGTTTTGTCAATGCGAAGCATCCCAATAGAGTGTGTAAGCTTGAGAAGTCCATCTATGGACTAAAACAAGCATCTCGCAGATGGAATCTTTGTTTCGACGAGAAAGTCAAAGAGTTTGGTTTTCTGCGAAGCGAGGATGAATCATGTGTATATATCAAAGCCAGTGGGAGTATAGTAAGCTTCCTCGTATTGTATGTCGATGACATACTACTCATAGGAAACGACATCCCAACCCTGAAGGAAGTTAAATCCTGGCTTGGGAAGTGCTTCTCTATGAAGGACCTCGGAGAGGCTGCCTATATTTGGGGAATAAGGATAGTGAGAAACAGAAGTAAGATACTAATAGGACTTAGTCAGAATACTTACTTGGACAAGGTACTAAAACGTTTTAGTATGGAGAATTCAAAGAAAGGGGAGTCACCAATCCAAAGTAATGCCAAATTGAGTAAGACTCAAAGTCCGAGTACCGAATTCGAGATAGCAAAAATAAGCCGAGTACCATACGCTTCTGCAGTTGGCTCGATTATGTATGCTATGACTTGTACTCACCTTGATGTGGCCTTCGCTTTGAGCATGGTCAGTAGATATCAAGGGAACCCTGGCAAAGCACATTGGACCGCAGTCAAGAATATACTTAAGTACCTTCGGACGACCAACGAATGGTTTCCAGTCCTCGGTGGGAGTGATGACTTAAGGGTGAGAGGGTATAGTGACGCCAGTTTTCAGACCGACAGGGACAACTATCGTTCGCAATCGGGCTGGGTCTTTACCCTGAATGGAGGAGCAGTGACTTGGGAAAGTTCTAAGCAGGAGATCGTAGCTGATTCAACGTGCGAATCGGAGTATATAGCGGCGAGCGAAGCGTCAAAGGAGGCAATATGGTTAAAGAACTTCATTCTAGACCTTGGAGTTGTACCAGCCATAAAGGAGCCCATGGAAATTTTCTATGATAATGAAGGAGCGGTTGCCTTGACCAAGGAACCGAGGGATCATGGCAGATCTCGATATATCGATAGAAAATATCACTTTATTCGACATCGGGTGGAAGAATGACTCCTCGTAGTGAAGAGGGTATCGTCAGAGGATAACCCAGCAGATCCCCTTACGAAGGGACTGAGTAGGGTTAAGCACTTGCAGCATGCTAGGAGCATCGGGCTGAAGGACGATATTAGTTTAGATTAGATAGTTTAGAAACGTGTAATAGATAAATGTAATTGACATTTGATGATTAAATAAAAGAGTATTGTTTAGAAGTAAAGTACTGTCTTATGTTAATTATTTAGATATTGCTTCATTTTACATGTTTTGACTTCCTGAATAATAAGATTGTTCGAATGTTCCACAGTTGCTCATACTTTGGGAGTAGGTATGAAAGAAGATTGTCATGAATTGGTGTGTAGATTGTCTAAAGTATATTAGACATAGCAAAGGTTTGATGCAATGTTCATGAGTGCTTATGAGTTCAATTTGAGCATTAGATTAGACCCGCGCTTGTTGGAATCACTTCATGGAATTGATCACGAGTGATCGCAAGACAATAATATCATATGGTCTTAAAACCTAGATATATGGTTTGTTGTTTACTAATTGGTTGTGCATTGATAATGCGTAAACGCATTAGTAACTTGATGTTATAAAACACATTGATGTGTATGATTTGATTAGTGAATAGTAAATGCATATAAGTTGAAGTTTATCTGTTCCTTTTATCCTAAGAGGGTAAAAGCGATATCAGGGCCCCTCGATGATTTTGTTTGACTTATGTGTCGGGCCCGGTCAGGACTGAATTGATGTGTTCAGTTAATTTCTATGTCAAATGAATCAGAGATCGAGAAACTAACTGGTGGATAGTAAGTATGACTATGTTCCATGTAATTGTCTACACAATATCTAGAACAGAGGATTATACGATCCCTTATCTTAAGGACATGTTATTGATAAGATCAAGAGTTTTGAGAACTGCGATTGCTAATCGGATCCAGAAGTTGCATTTGCATTAATAGTTATTAGACTTATACAAGTGGGAGACTGTTGGATTAGTGTCTAAGTCCATAACTATATTTGGTATGTACTTGACCCGGTTGCGCATGGTCCTTTTGGATTGCCTTCACCAAAGCAACTTGACTGGAGGAATAATATAGAAAAAGGTGATTATGGTTTATTAATATATTATAAGACTAATATATTAAAAGATAAATCATATTTGTTTAATTAATATTGGTCAATAATTAATTAAGAATTAGTTTTGTGATCAAAAGAAGTTAATTGAACTTAAGGGGCTGAACTATAATGATATGATAGTTTCAAAGTTGGGCAAGGAAACCCTAATAGATAGGGTGGAAGAATTCTATGGATAAAGCCTTAAGAATTCGTCCATGATAAGGATTCTAGAATTATCTTATGGGCTGCTTGATGGCTAAGTAACCAGATAAGGATAATCACTGAAACCCTAATTCCTACACCTATATAAAGGACCCATTGGCATGGGAATTTCGGCCACTTGAACCCTATTGGTGTTTGTGATTCATTAGAGGCACAACACTTGAGGTGCTAAAGTTCTCAAGGCTTCAAGATCTTCAATCAACAACAAGGTAAACATCTAGATCTGCTTTGTTATGTTAATTATGATTATATACACTAGATCTAGGGTTAGAAAGTCTTCGATGAATTGCATGTACATTAGAGAAACCTAGATCCAAGCATTAGGGTTTGAATGAGCACATATGGTGTTCTTTTGGCTCAAACCCATCAGGATTGAAGTGTAGAGGAGCTAGTGGATCTGACACTTTTGCTTATTGGCATCATTTTGAAGGTAACAAGTCGTTACCTTAACTTTCCTCCTGCTAGATCTCTTTATGCTTGAGATTAGGACCATTTTAGCTTGTTTGGTGTTTCATTTCGGGTATTGAACATGATCTGAAGTTGCAACTTCAGATCTAGACTTATCTTGGTTCTTATGGTCATAAAGTTTCAGCCTTTAGCAAGATAATGCCTTATCCTCACTTAGAACCTCTTATCTAGCTTGATTTTGGCCATTAACACCTTGCATGTACGTAAAGTTTGCAACTTTACGTAGGAAGTATGCTCTAGGAACTCAGATCTGCAATATGGAAATTTGGGGTGGCTTATAAGCATCTGAATGGAGAAAGGACATAAGAGACTCGACGAGTTGCATGGCCAACTCGACGAGTCCGATGAAGATTAGCCTTGAAGGTTTCTACATGAACTCGGTGAGTCAGTAGGATGACTCGACGAGCCAATTAGGGTTTTCCCGACTTCTAGACACACATAGACTCGACGAGTTAGTCGTAAACTCGGTGAGTCAGTGAGGGTCTTATGACCATCTGAACCCTTAAGGAACTCGACGAGTTGCTAGCTGCAGTCGACGAGTTGGGTCAACATGGACTGTTGACTTTGACTTAGACCAAGGGTTGACCAATTTGACCTCTCGGGGTATTTAGGTAATTTGGGAATTTATGGAATGGACCATTGGTGATTATAGGTGTTGGAGTTCGAAACTATATTTGGAGGAGTTGACAGTATCATTCAGAGCTACTTGTGAGGTGAGTTCTCCTCACTATATCAACAGGGTCTAAGGCACCAATGCCGGCCCTTATCGGATTCATATCCAGGTTTATTGCACGGTATGATTATTGATTTACATCCTGGTATTTAGGATGGTGATATGCTTAGTGACCCGGTTAGGTCGGTATCCTTGTAAATAGGATGATGTTATGCTAGTGACCTGGTTAGGTCGGTATTCTGGTATATAGTATGATGTTATGTTAGTGACCGGTTAGGTCTGTATCCTGGTTATAGGATGTTTCTATGATTCATGATCCGTTAGATCAGTTGACTGTTATATATGCTAGCGTATGATATTATGTGCACATGTTTGTTGATTGGGGGTTAGGTTGAGGCGGTCCTGCTTTGTGATGAAGGCCAACATACCCAGGGCGGTCTGGATAGACTACAGGCCCAGGAGGGCATGTCAGTCAGACCGAAGGCCCAGCGAGCGGTTCGGATAGGCTGTAGTCCCTGCGAGGCAGTCCAAACGTGCCGGATGCTCGGAGAGCGGTCCAGATAGGCTGAAGTCCTAAGAGGCGGACCAGTCAGGCTAATGGCTCATTATGCATGCTGTTGGCATATATGTTATTGATGTGATCTATGGTGTCGGTATTTTGGGGGTAACTCACTAAGCCTTCGAGCTTACAATTATCGATTATTGTTTCAGGTATTTCTGATGATCGCGGGAAGGCGAAGGCGTGATCGTACAGCTCCTCATATTTTATGTTTTTATTATTTGATTCTGGGATACTCTGACATTATACTATTTTGAAAACAAGTTTTGTAATAACCATGGGTTTTGAAATGTTTTAAAAAAGTTTAAATTTGGCATGATTTTTATGGATGTTACATATACCGTTGATATAATGGAATTTTTCAAGTGTTAAGATGTTGAGATCTTCGTGTGTCAAGATCTTTATGTTTCAGGATCTTCAATCTTGAGGATCCTTATGTTTCAGGATCATTGCTTACGGAGATCCTTAGTTGTACATTATTCTGCATAGCAATCGTTAGCTAGGGGTGGGCGTTAGTCTAGCTAACGCCCCTCTGATGGTTAAGTGAGTAATGTATTCGAGGAGAAAATAAGTAATGATGAAAAGTTTAAGGTAAAGAATATGTGCACCTCTGTTTTGTTGAAGATCAATTGATCTTATTTATATATAGTATGCTTTGAGATGTATAGCATTCCAGGATCTTGGCAAAATGTCTCCTTCGAGTGTTACTAGCCAATATGCTCCTTTTCCTGCTTCAACATCTATGAGATATGGTCCTTCCCACTTAGGAGCTAATTTACCTGCACTAGGATCCTTGGTGTTTCGGAATGTTTTCCTTAATACCAAGTCTCCTATTTAAAATCCTCTGACTTTTATGTTCTTTTTGTAAGCCTTGGTTATCCTTTGTTGATGAGCAACAATACGTATCTTGACAAGATCTCTGAGTTCGTCAACAGTGTCAGGATCCTGGGCTAGGATCTTGTCATTGTTTTCTTGATTTTAGAGCAAGTATCTTGCTGTCGGGATCACTACTTCGGTACGGATCATTGCTTCTGTCCCAAACACCGAGGAGTAGGGGGTCTAACCTGTGGCTACTTTGGAAGTAGTCATATCTTCCCATAGGACGAAAGGAAGCTCTTCTGCCAATCTTCCTTTCATTTTATCTAGCCTTTTCTTCAAGTTGTTTACTATGATCTTATTACTAGATTCTACTTGACCATTAGCTTGGGGATGAACAGGAGTGGACATTATCATTTTGATTCCCCGATTCGTGCAAAAGTATCCTGTACTCTTGCTTATGAATTGGGATCCATTGTCGCATATGATTTCAGCTGGAATCTCGAACCTGGTCAAGATATTATGTTTAATAAATGAGACTACCTCTTTGTCTCTAACCTGAACGAAGGCTTCAGCTTCGATCCACTTCTAGAAGTAATCAGTCATCACCAACATGAAGACTTTTCCTCCTGGAGCTATTGGTAATTTTCCTACTATATCCATTCCCCATTTCATGAATGGCCATGGAGAGATAATAGGATGTAGAGGTTCTGGCTGTTGATGTAGGACGTTGTTGTGTCTTTGGCAAGCATCACACTTTTGAGCATGTAGAAAAGAATCTATTTGCATGGTTGGCCAGTAGTATCCTTTTCTCAATGCCTTTGAGCATAAGGATATGCCCCCAGTGTGATTGCCACAGTCTCCTTCATGTATGTCCTTAAAGAGTTCTGCAGCTTCAGGATCTTCCAAGCATCTAAGGTATGGACCTGCCATAGACTTTTTTATAGAGTTTACCTTGGATTATTATGAATTTTAAGACTCTTGTTCTGAATGCTCTTTCGCTTTTTTTCTTCTGTTGGGATCGTGCCATTTTGGAGATACTCCATAATGGGTTGGATCCATGATCGTGGACTTCTTCGAGGATCTTGTTCATCGGGATCCCTTTGAGTAGGGATCTAAGGGTCAGGATCTCTGATGGCTGCTACACTTATTGGTTGTTCAGGGTCATTGGGTTTGTCGGAAAGGGCTTCTATAGCTTGAGTTATTATGTGGGTTATAGGGATCTTCATTTCTAGTGGGATCCTTAGGGAGGATCGTAAGTTGGCTAATGTGTCTACTTCTGTGTTTTCTTCTCTGGGAACATGGGTTAAGCTAGAGTTTTCAAAATCAGAGGCTATTTTTTTGAGGATCTCGAGGTATAATGCTAATCTTTCACATTTCACTGCATAAGATCCATTGAATTGATTGGTTAATAATAAAGAATCAACAAATACCTGAAAATCCTTGATTTGAAGATCCTTATCCAATTGTAGTCCCATGATGAGTGCTTCATATTCCGCTTCGTTGTTGGTTGCATTAAATTCACAACTAACTGCCTGGGGTAGGATGTCCCCATGTGGCGATTTTAGTATGATCCCTAGCCCGGTTCCTTTTTGGTTTGAAGCTCCCTCTGTGAATAGTGTCCATTTTCCCAAGTGTTCATCTTCTAGGAGTTGTTTAGCTTCAATGTCTACTTTGTTTTGTAGATCATCACTAAATTCAACCACAAAGTTTGCTAATGCTTATGAATTTATGACAGATCTTGGCTCATATTTGATATCAAACGTGCTTAACTTCACTGACCATTTTGCCATCCTTCCTGACATCTCTGGTTTTCTCATCACATTCTTAAAAGGATAATTAGTTTTCACATGTATAGTATGTGTCTAGAAATAATGTCTTAATTTAGTAGAAGCAGTTACTAATGCAAGAATTAAATTTTCGAGATGAGAATACCTGGTTTCAGGATCTAGAAGACTTTTACTTACATAGTAGATACGATGTTGGTCTCCGTTAAGATTCTTGGCTAGGACAACCCTTACCGCACTTGAGGATACCGAGAGGTAGAGAAGAAGTGGTTCTCCATCTATAGGCTTCACCAGTAGAGGCGCGAAACTTAAGTATCTTTTGAGTTTCTGCAAAACTTCTTCGTGTTCTTCGGTCCATTCGAACTTCTTGTTCTTCTTCAAGATATCATAGAAGGGCTTACACCTTTCTGAGGGTCTTGAAATGAACCTGTTGAGTGTTGCTACTCTTCTGGTTAGCCTTTGGATGTCTTTTGTTGAAAATGGAGATTTTTTTGGATTAGGTGTCTAAGCCTATAACTATAATTGGTATGTACTTGACCCGAGAGTAGCATGGTCCATTTGGGTTGCCTTCACCAGAGCAATTTGATAGGATGGACTTTTGAGAAGAGGTTATTAATATATTATAAGTTCTAATATATTAATATGAAATCATATTATTTAATTAGTATTGATCAAGAATTAATTTTGATTTAATTTAGTGATCAAAAGAGACTAATTAAATTAGGGCAAATGTCATATCAGCCCATCGAACTTTTCATGTTTTTTTAAAAAGGTCACTAAACTATTTTTTTGCACATTAAAGGAATATACTTTCATTTGACCGTTTTAAAATACCCTTATGTTACCTTTTACCGGGTTGAAAGGTAATATACATGCCACGAGGGAAAATGTCGGTGACACGTCATTTAATGAAATGGCCACGTGTGGTACACTTATATTAATTTGTTATAAAATAAATCGTTTGCGTTAGACAATCCCCTCCCCCTCATTGAATAAAACCCTCGTCCCACCATAGTAACTAAAGATCGATGGCTATATTCCTCTCAATAAAAGTTCATTTCCAAGGTGTGTTCATCAACAAACCTTTTTTCTATTCTGATGGTGTTCATCATGTGTTCGAGAACGTCGATTTTGCTGGTATGTCCTATAATGAGTTTGTGGGTTTTCTTGAACGATTCACACAAGAGAAGTGTGAGAAACTTTATTATGGTCAACCTGATTTACAAATCCCAGAAGGTTTAACCTTGATTTCAAATGAACTTCAATATCAATAATTTAGAGACATTGCTTATCAATGTGGAGTACAAGTTCCTGTTTACATGGACCATTTTGGTACTATTGTGCATGTAAGTAAGGCAAATGAAAATGAAAATGAGGATAATTGTTCTGTGAAGTCAAACATGTCAATCGAAGGGGATGAAGGTATTGACCTAACTAACTTCATGAGTCCATAAGAAAGCAACATGGAAGGAGTAACCTATGAAGGAGAAAGTCAGGCAAATGGAAATGAGGTCACAGAAGGTGATCCAAAAGATGATGAAGATGATAATGTCCCAGATGTGAAAGGAAAATCGATGTTTAATGAAGACATACCTTGGAAGAAGCAGTTGCCAATTCTAGGTATGAGGTTCACCAACCCTCAACAATTAAAATTTATGATTTGTAATTATGTTGTAGCAAGTGGGTATCAATTGTACTTAAAAAAACGACAGTAAAAGGTTATTGGTTAAGTGTAGTATTGGTCAATGCACATTTAGGCTGTAGGCATCATGGATGAGTGAGGAGCACTCATTCCAAATCTAGTCCCTTATCATTGACCACAATTGTGCAAGAAATTTTAAGTTAGGGTCAATTGTTAATTACAGATGGATTGGTACTCATTTCACCAGGGAAGTTCTTGAGAATCAGAAATTCAATGTTAGGATGTTAAAAGAGTAAGTAAAGACTAAATTTGGCATAGAGGTTAGTATGGGAGAATGTAGGAGAGCTAAGCAACATGCACTGTCTCTTTTTGAAGGTACCATAGTGTAAATTTATGCAAAGTTGTGGTCCTATGGTGAAGAGATAAAAAGGTCTAATTCAGAGTCAACAATCAAGTTGTTTGTGAACTCTATGCCAGATGGGAAAACTTACTTTAGCAAGATATATATATATATATGTTTTCATGCACTAAAGGAGGGTTGGAGAAGTGGTTGTAGAGGGATAATAAACTTAGATGGGTGTTTACTAAAAGGAATGTGTACTGGTCAGTTATTATGTGTTGCTGGTAGGGATGGTAACAATCATATATACCCAATAGCTTGGGCTGTAGTTTGTGTTGAAAATAAAGATAACTGGAAATGGTTCTTAGAAAACTTGTAAGAAGATCTGCATCTTGAAGGTGGGTTTGGTAACACATTGATGGCAGATCAACATAAGGTATGTTTCTACTTTATAATGCCATACCTAATTTCTTTCAAATGTGATATACTTATGAATATTATGATGATGTAAATGCAGGGGATAATTGAAGCAGGGAAAGATTTATTTCCAGAGATAGAACATAGGCAATGTGCCAGGCATGTTCTTTCCAATTTCAAGAATAAATTCCCTCGGGCTCAATATGAGAAATTATTTTGGATGGCTTGTAAGGCCTCAACAGAACCTCTTTTCAATTCTGCAACGAAAGAGATTCAAATGATTAGCCCTGCTTTTTATATGCATCTTATGGGAAGGAATCCAAACTTATGGTCAAGAGCATTTTTTCAAATAGGAAGGGGGTATGATGCAGTTGAGAATGGGTTGTCCGAAAGCTTTAACAATGTTATATTGGATGCTAGGAAGAAGCCAATTATTACAATGTTGGAGGATATTAGACTATATGTTATGTAGAGGATGTGTAGTTTAAGGCAGAAAGGAAGTGGATGGGGACAGTTTGATGTATGTCCAAACATAAGGCTTGCCATAAATGAATTGAAGATCCAACAAAGGTACTTTAATATTCACCATAAATGAACTGAATATCCAACCAACGTACTTTATTAGCCCTGCTAACTGTGATTATTTGTAGGTATTGGAAAGTACTTCCTAGTGGCCTGAATACATTTGAAACAAGAAACTTAGGAGAGTCTTATGGAGTTGATTTGGAAAAGAAAACATGTACTTGTAGGATTTGCAAATGAATGGGTATGGGTGTGTACACTCAGTGGCAGCCATTAGTTATGTAAATAGAGATGTAGAGTCATTTTTTGATCCTTTATATCGTGCTTGCATATATATGAACACCTACAAGTACTCAATAGGAAGCATGAATGGGAGTGTAATGTGGCCCCCAACAGACTACATACCACCTTTGCCACCTTTGAAAAGGAAGATGCCAGGGAGACCCATTCTGACATTTGCCCATTAAATTAATGGGGACTAATTGTGTAAATTAGTTATATATATGGTTTGGGCTTGTGATACATGATGGACTAAGTTTATGAAAGTATCTATAAAGAGTTAGTCCATATGGATCATGGATCATGAAGAATAAGCCCAAGGGTATGGGTTACGGTTTAACCATGACTCTTAGAATCCTATACTATATATATGACACCACATAGCTAAAATCAGTTTCCACAAGTGTTCTAAGAGTTCATAAGTGCCGATTTTGAAGCATAAGAAACCTCTCTCTCAAATCCTCCTTTGTTCATGGTGTTTGTGAACCATTTGAGGCATCACACATGAGGTGCTATGTTCTTAAAGGCCAAAACACAACAAGCTACACCAAGAGGTAATTCTATAACTCATGATTATGTTGTTTATGCCAACTGTATGCTAGTTGTAGGCTTAATGCTTTGGAAACAATATTGCATGTATAATTAGAGAAAACATAGATCCAAAGAATTTTAGGGTTGTATGTGCACCATAACATGTTGTAGTATACAAAACCCAACAGTGGTATCAGAGCCTAGGATTGTTTTTTGTTATATTTGATGCTTGTTAAATTTCAAAGTTGAAAAAATCGATTTGCTGGCATTTGACTGTTGAACTCGCCGAGTCCACTGGATGACTCGACGATTCCACTCAGTAAAAGGCCAACTCGACGAGTCAGGTTCATGCACTCGTTGAGTTGGTGCTTCTGGTTGCATAATTTCAAGTTTTTGGCCAGAATTGGACTAGGATCATTACCACAAACTGTTTTGTAATCATAAAAATTGTATTTTCTGATTTGGTAATGATGATCCTCATCCAATTAAACGGACAATTGTTAAATTTTAAGATAATAAGATAATTATTTGAATTATTTGATATGAATTACCTTGCTATATGAGTTAATTTAGATCATGAGAAGTTATATGATAATTTTTCTTGGTAAAATTAATCTTAAATGTTTTTTAAAGTCTTCCATAGCTTTTCCTCAAGGTATGGAACATGAAAAGTTTTTTCATAAAAACCACATTAACACATAAGTTATGGAAAACCAAAAGTTTTCAAGAGTTACAAAACTTGCCCTCAAAGTTTGGTATTTGAAAGGTCTCAAATTAAGAAACTCTTGTAATTAAAAGGTGTAACTCTTTGGTTCATAAATTAAAAATTAATTAAATAGTTTTTAATTTTGAATTTTTTCTTATTTAGAGCCTTGATGTTTTTGAATAGTTCAAATTACACCTTATGGACTTTATTAAATTAATTAAAGTGTTTAATTAAAAGAGAAGTTTAATAAATCAATAATAACATGGTTTAAGATTAACAAAATTAAGAGTATAATTTATTAATAGATTAAACCATCTAGTATTTTAAAAGTTTAAAATACACCCTTATACTATATAAAATTATAAGTTTAATAATTATATATATATATATATATATATATATATATATATATATATATATATATATATATATATATATATATATATAAGACAAGGCA
This sequence comes from Lactuca virosa, assembly GCF_052849685.1. Classification (NCBI taxonomy): domain Eukaryota; kingdom Viridiplantae; phylum Streptophyta; class Magnoliopsida; order Asterales; family Asteraceae; genus Lactuca; species Lactuca virosa. Next base: position 272,455,930 of record NC_136433.1, read on the forward strand.
GTCTTATCGTTAGTAGGCCTCATTCACGAAGCTGGTCTATAAGGTGGTATAAGGTTACTGCCTATAAAATGGTGGTTTAATGGGTGTCTACTCTCACCCACCGCTTCCTTGACTGGTGGAGGGTCGTTAGCTGAACGAGTAGGATATTACACTAAACCCTCATTAAAAGTATAATGAATTATAAAGTAATTAAACCCTTATAAATTCCCAATCTTAGTTACTTTAGGAAAAATGTGAATTTAATGCTAACCCATGAAATTGCACTTTGCACCTTGCCAAGTCGTTAGTGGAGCGTGTGTGGTTAATCGGCACACTAACTTGGACTAGTAAGGGTGGCAAAGGGTAGCTCGATGTTTGCCATAGATCAATGGAGCGTGTGTGGTTAACCAGCACATTGATTAGATGATAAATGAAATCGAGAGTACCAAGCTAATTTGCATGGTTATTCACACCTTATTTGTGATCCTCGGCATCCCAGTCACAAACTTGAAGGGCATAATCGAGATTAAAAATGCGATTGAAAAGTTCAATGAATCTCAAAGGATCTATGAATTTCAATTCATTTAAAACTTAAAATTCATTTTCATTTTTCATGGTGGAAATTGGTAAATCGTCATTTACCTACCTTCAAATATTTTGCAATTGGATTACGGCATCCCTCTTCCGAATCGTAAAATATTATGTTGGGTCCTAGCCTTAATATTTCATTTTGGTGTTATATTAAGTACTTAAATCAACTAACTTGAATTTCTCCCTTGTAGATGTCTAGTTCAGACAACTATGGTCTTCCCAAATCTTTTGGAATAAGCTTTCCTCTTGAAGATGATGTTCCACGATTGGATTGTGGAAATGGAAATCATGCTTCACTTCCTCCACCTCCTCCAATAATTATCCCTAACCCACAAGTTCAAAGACTTGAAAAGTTCAAGGTCACTCAAGTCGTACTTGCAATGAAACAACAAGATGGAAGGTCTATGTGTACTCACGTCTTAGAGATGAAGTCACATGTTGACAGGTTGAGAGTATTGGGTGTCATTGTCTCAAGGAAGTTGGTTCTTGACTGGGTTCTTCAATCACTTCCTGATTCATATAGTGAGTTCATTAAATATTACTATATGACAGACCGCGACATGGCCCTTATTGATCTAACATATTTGTTTGTTGTTGCTGAATCGACAATGATTTGGCGTACTGGTAAAGCAATTTTGATTAGAAGATCTACTTCCCAAACTTCCATGGACATTGACAATGACAACATTGGAAGTCCATAAATGCTTTCTCTTCCCAATGGAAAGGGATTGTCCATGGTCAAGTCATTTGACCATAAGGTAAAGAGAAAGGCTAAGTCTGAGATAGTTCCATGTACCATTCCTAAAGACCCCATATGTTTCTGTTGCCAATAAAAGGGGCATTGGTTGCGAAGCTTCCGTATCTACCTGAAGGACCACAAGGATGGTAAAGTCAGAGTTTATGACTCTGCTTCAGATAAGTCCACTATCTAACTCTATTAAGTTCCTATTTGGAGATTCTTAATACATGATGTAATGCTATTACATTTTGATGTTTTGTAGGATCGAAGAAATGAAAGGAAGCTTAAAGCAAGAGTAAGCTGATTCTGATCGCGAAGATATGGATTTCGATGATCAGAATTTTGAGCTGCTGCTTAAGAGTTATGATAGATTGCTTAGGAATAGATAACAACATAGTTTTCATATTCATTTGCATTGTAAGGAAAACTTTTCCGCAAATTTTAATAAATAAAATTTTATTTTATTTTATTTTAAGTTTCCTTACAATGGCATTGGTGAAAATTGTTGTTTATATGTTTCCATTGATAGCAATATTGGAAAATGGATTTGATTCTTTCGTTTGTGGTAGTGTCAAGATTTACCAAATAAGGAAAGATTCTCATCACCCAAGGTTCAGTTGGATAGAAACTTGGAATCATGCAACTTGTATTGTGTGATGAATGAGAACTTCATCTTTGGGAAATTAAGACTAATTCCTTGTTCACATGTATATGTTTGTCAAGTGAAGGACTAGGGGATTGGGTACACTTGGTTGTGCGCTGATCAGGTCCACCACAAAGAACGATAAGACTATTCGTTATGATTTACTAAAGTTTAGTAAATATGGTTATGCTTACAAGATTAAGTGTAATTCTAAATCATTGGAAAAGTTTCAATGTATGGAAGAACGAATAAGAAGAATCAAATTAGGCAGAAAGATAAAAGTTTCTCCAATCTGAGAAGAAAGGAGAGTACTTGAGTATCGTGTTTTATGATTATCTTAGTGATTATGAAACCATATCACAATTGATCCTCTAAGGACATCTTAGTGCATTTGTATGGCTAAGAAGAGGAATCGAGAATTGTTGAAATGGTTAAATCAAGAAGATAAATCATACTTCTTTCCAAAATCAAGTCATAGAGTCGTACTCCAAGATCGACCCTTGAGTGACATAATCTTAAGAAAGGTTTATAACACTCATAAAATGTAGAGTAAAATGTTTCTTACTCTTGTACATTTGAAATTGGTAAGTTGTGATGTTTTTTGATAACACAAAGACCAACTAAGACCAATTGTGTGAAGTGTTTGTCTTGATAAGAAACCGCACTAACTTTTAAATATTTGTTTGTCAAGTAATGTTCCTTGACAAAGTGAATCTTATATGTCAAGAGGTCAGTGGGAGTCTTAAGGATCTTGAATAGTTTCAAGAACTAATCAAGACTAAACCTATTGTTAATCACTAGCACACGACTTGAGGTTTGTAACCTATTGTGTTGACATATTCTTGTTTCTGTGCCTATTCCAGTTAAGTTGACTATGCATGTGAGTTCTATGAGTGCTTAATTGTTTTCATAACAACTTGGAAGCAATGGTAGGCCCTTGTGTTGCCAAGTGGCAAGAAATTAAGATTGAACAAGTTCAGTCCATATGAGTTTGAATTTGTCATAGACCTTGTCTTATGATAATGGTTGGGAATGACAGATTCACATGGATAGGAACACATACACCATAAAGTCTAAGTGTCATAAGGTTTCTCTCTGCTTCATGAAAATGATTGGCTTTCAATAAGTACATTTTAAGGAGATAAAAATTGTGATATTTTCATTCTCAAATTCGATTATGATTATGGCATCCCTCTTCATAGTTCGAATTGTGAGAAATGGAAAAAGGTCTAAACATTTGAGTCTTATTATTGTAAGTTATAAAATTGTTTAGACACACATGTGTGCTATCTAGGAATAGTGTATGAGTTTGAAAAGCTTAGATAAAGGCTTATAAAAGCATCTCGTGTCAGAAATCTGAACTTTGGTAAGAAAGTCAATAAGTATTGATTTCTAGAAGTCCAGCAGATTTCTGGTTACATGTCAAAGCTAGTGGGAGCATAAGTGTTATGCTAGTAAGATAATAATTATTATGCTAGTGGGATCATAATCATTATGGTAAGTGTTGCAACTTAGCAATGTTAATCATAGAAAACAAAAGTTTCAATTTGCAAAGTTGCAGAGTTTGAAAAGTTGTTTTGCTATAATTAAGGGAGAGGAATTTATACTTCATTTCAATTCTAAAAGATTAGATTGTGAGATTTTAATCAAATTTAGTCAAGGACATATATGAATGTTCTGTTGAAAAGATTCGACATAAGGAAATTCTATATATGGAAATGTTATAGCAAGAGACTAGTAAAGTATCAGGTCTTGATGTGAGTCATTATGAATCGTATTCCATATGCTTTGGATATAGGATCGATTACATATGCTATAATATTAATTTGTTCTAATTTTCCAAATGCCTAGGGCATTAAGAGGGAAAAGGGACTAGAACGAGATATGACTAAAATGATTAAGCAATTGTCGAGGACAATATGAGGTTTACCAAAGATTGGTTGCTCATGGACAGTTGGAAGTATAGTGTAAATTTTGGAAGGACCATATTGACATACTCTGAGAAGAGGTAACTCTTGTTCAGAAGTGATAATCAAAATGGGATTATGGAAATGTTCCATAAGTGGAAGTTGATCATAAAATATGTGTAAGATTAGAAAACTTAATGCAAGAAGGATGTTCAAAGGAATGTACTTTGAATATGAGACTTCGTTTCCATGGAATTTCTCTCCATTGGAATACTTTCTAATGTATGTTGCCAAGTCTCTATGACTTTTGTGCATAGTCATTACAAGAGGATCATTGCATATAAGTTTAGAATCTAACAGATTTTAGCAAATGGCAAGAATTTGGTATTCTTACATTTACGATAAGGATTTGGAATTGTGAAATGAGCATCACTGAAATGTTGTCCATTGATCTATTTCACAAAGAGAGGACCATAGGTAAACATAGTGTGCATGCTTGGAGCATGGCATAACTATTATTTTAATTCAAATATTAAGTTGATTAATCGAAACATTATACAATGAATAATGTATAATCAATATGGTGATTAAATAAAAGGTGTTTTATTTATATTCATAAGTTCTAAGACCACATTGGATTCGATTATTCTTGTGTTGCACTTTGCATGTTTTGACTTCCAGAATAATAAGATTATTCAAACTATCCACAGTCGATCATATTTTGGAAGTAGGTATTGAGGTAAGACTATCATGAATCAGACTGTAGATTGTCTAGGCGTTTTAGACATAGCACAAGGTTGTTGCAATGTTCATGAGTACTCCTGGAATAAGATTCGAGTATTGGATTAAATCCACGCTCATTTGAATCACTTCATGGATTTTATCACGAGTGATTGTGAGACGATAATATCTTATATTGTTAAAACAGAGACGTGTGAGTTGTAGCTTACAAATCGGTTGCACATTGATGATGCGTAAACGCACCAATAACTTGGTGTTATAAAACACATTGTTGTGTGTGATTTGATGAGTAAATATAGCAAGCATATGAGTCGAAGTTTATCCATTCCTTTTACCCTTAGAGGGATAAAAGCGATATTTGTGCGCCCCTCGATGATTTAGTGATGACACCCTAAGCGCTTGGCCAAGCCTGGACTGATTTGATTTGTTCAATTAGTCAGTTATCATAAATCGGAAATCGGGAAACAACAGATGGACATAGAGAAATTGTTATAATCCATGTCTCAGTACATATGATATCTTGTAGAATGGAGGAATATATTATCCCTTATCTAATGGACGCGTCATTGACTAGGTCAGAGTTCGACAGCGGCTTTTAAGAGCTACGATTGCTAGTCGGGATTTTGGAGTCATACTTGCAATAATAGTTATTAGACTTATCCAAGTGAGTGACTGTTGGATTAGGTGTCTAAGCCCATAACTATAATTGAAATTTACTTGACCAGAGAGTAGCATGATCCATTTGGGTTGCCTTCACCAGAGCAATTTGATAGGATTGACTTTTGAGAAGAGGTTCTTAATATATTATAAGTTCTAATATATTAATATGAAATCATATTATTTAATTAGTATTGATCAATACCTAATTTGGAACTAATTTAGTGATCAAAAGAGACTAATTAAATTAATGGGGACTAATTGTGTAAATTAGTTATATATATGGTTTGGGCTTGTGATACATGATGCACTAAGTTTATGAAAGTATCCATAAAAAGTTAGTCCATATGGATCATGGATCATGGAGAATAAGCCCAAGGGTATGGGTTAGGGTTTAACTATGACTCTTGGAATCCTATACTATATATACGACACCCAATTGCTAAAATCGGTTGCCACAAGTGTTTTAAGAGTTCATAAGTGCTGATTTCGAAGCATAAGAAACCTCTCTCTCAAGTCCTCCTTTGTTCATGGTGTTTGTGAACCATTTGAGGCATCACACTTGAGGTGCTAAGTTCTTAAAGGCCAAAAAACAACAAGCTACAACAAGAGGTAATTCTATAACTCATGATTATGTTGTTTATGTCAATTGTATGCTAGTTGTAGGCTTAATGCTTTGGAAACAATATTGCATGTATAATTAGAGAAAACATAGATCCAAAGCATTTAGGGTTGTATGTGCACCATAGGATGTTGTAGTATACAAAACCCAATACATTTCAGCTCGATGATTGTTTTGATCTTCTCCGGGTTTGCTTCTATTCCTCTCTTGTTTACCATATGCCTAAGGAACTTGACCGACTTCATCCCAAAGTGGCATTTAGACGGATTCAACTTCATGTTGTATTCGTCTAGAATGTCAAAGGCTTCTTTGAGATCCCTGAGATGATCTTCAGCTTTCATGGACTTCACCACCATGTCGTCAATGTAGACCTCCATGGTGTCCCCCAGCTTGACTTTAAAAATATAGTTCACCAATCTTTGATATGTCACATCTGCATTTTTATTACCAAAAGGCATTGTAGTATAACAATATATACATGTTGGTGTTATAAATACTGTATCCTCTTGATCGAATGGTTCCATATGGATTTGTTGGAATCCTGATGAAGCATCTACGAAGGTTAAGAGTTTATGGCCAGTCGTTGCATCTATCATGGAGTCAATGTGTGGTAGAGGGAAAGGATCCTTAGGACAAGCCTTGTTAAGATCCGTGTAGTCTACACATACTCGCCACTTGTCGTTCTTCTTTTGTACGACAACTACATTAGATAGCCATCTCGGGAACTTCACTTCCTTGATCATCCCTGTCTTGAGGAGCTTTTCCACTTCTTCCTAGATGATCTGATTCCTTTCATGGACTTCACCACCATGTCGTCAATGTAGACCTCCATGGTGTCCCCCAGCTTGACTTTAAAAATACAGTTCACCAATCTTTGATATGTCACATCTGCATTTTTAATAGCAAAAAGCATTGTAGTGTAACAATATATACATGTTGGTGTTATAAATACTGTATCTTCTTGATCGGATGGTTCCATATGGATTTGTTGGAATCCTGATGAAGCATCCATGAAGGTTAAGAGTTCATGGCCAGCCGTTGCATCTATCATGGAGTCAATGTGTGGTAGAGGGAAAGGATCCTTAGGACAAGCCTTGTTAAGATCCGTGTAGTCTACACATACTCGCCACTTGTCGTTCTTCTTTTGTACGACAACTACATTAGATAGCCATCTCGGGAACTTCACTTCCTTGATCATCCCTGTCTTGAGGAGCTTTTCCACTTCTTCCTAGATGATCTGATTCCTTTCGGGTGCAAACTTCCTTCTCTTTTGATGTATCGGTCTGAAAGAAGGATCAATATTAAGTTTGTGAATGATAATACTCTTGTCTATACCTATCATATCTTCGTATTTCCATGCGAATGTCTTGCTTCCGGTTCGAAGGAAGTTTAATAGGTCTTGCTCAATTTGTTCAGGTATTTGAGGATCCTATGAGGACTTTGGCTTCAGGATCCTCGCTGCTCAGGAGCACTTCCTTCACATCCTTCTCCCTTGTTTCTAGAACATGTCGTGCCCCCTACCTTAATTGCTATGCTTGTCGGGGTTTCATCGCAGGCTTCATAGAGATTTTATAACATTCCTTTTACTCTTGTTGATCTCCCATGATCTTCACTGTTCCCCACAAAGTAGGCATTTTTACACACCGATGATATGTTGATGGAATCGCTTTCATCTCGTGGATCCATGGTCTTCCTAATATCACATTATAAGAAGATAAGGTATCAATAACACATAAAATTTGTATAGAGTTTACCCCCTCTATGTATATTGGTAGCTTTATCTCCTCGATGGTGTGTTTTGTTTCTCCGCTAAATTCTATGAGGACCGAGGATCTTTTGATTATCTCTGATTCCGGGATGTTCATCCTCTTCAGTGCGTCCAAGAGTACGATGTTGACCGAGGATCCTCCGTCAACAAGGATCCTTCTAACGAAATGGTTGGCAATGTACATTGTTATCACAAGTCCGTCATGGTGAGGATCCTGGATCTCTTCCCTGTCCGTTTCGTCAAACGTGGTTTCCTTTTCATTTCTGACCGAGGTATTCTTCCGTGGTTTATCCTCCTTTTCTGTTTTAGAGACCTAGGCGTGTCTTTTAGCCTGAGAAAAAGAAGTACCATAAATGTTAGATCCGCCTGAGATAACTTTAATTATCTTGGCGTTTGGGGTGGAGATCATGGTTTCTCTGGGATCTTGTGACCATCCTGGTTGTTTTCCTTGGACTTTTCTTTCTTTCTTCCGAGGATCTCTTTACGATGCCCTTTGCTAAGAAGGTAGCTGATCTCCTTTCTTACGGCTATGCAATCCTCCGTCATGTGACCAAAATCTTCATGGTAAGCACACCATTTGGACTTGTCTTTCCAACTGGTAGATTTGATATCCTTCTTTGGCCACCTTGCTTTGTCTCCGAGATCCTGCATAGCATGGATTAAACCTGAAACATCCACAGAAAAACAATAGTGAGTGGTCTTAGGGGGTTGAACTACCCGGGTACACTTGAGATCGTCTGTCTGAACTGTTGAAGCTCCCTAGCCATGTTTGGACTTATTCCTGCATCAACATTCATAGAGTTAGTATTGATAGTATTGTTGTTTAAGAATTTACTAGAATCAAGGTTTCTAGGAGTATTGAAAGGCTCATCGAGATCATTGATTATAGATGCTCGATTGTTTGTAGTCGTTCCCTAGGGTGATGCAGCAGTAGCAGGAGTTGTGTTCCCCTGTTGATTTCCTGAGGATCCTACATTGTCGAAGTTCAGTATCCTTGGTTGTACAACTGTGGGGATCGTTTCCTGGGATCTTTGAAGTTCCGCCTTCATCCTCTCCACTTCTCTAAGTAGTGTTCTATTTTCGTCTTGCTGCTAAGTCATATGTTGCGTCATTTTCCTCATCATAGCGAAGAGTTCAGCAGTAGTGACCGGATCAGTCGGATATTGGAGTCCTGAAGATCCCAAACTTCCTTGGTTAGTGCCCGGAGGGGTGTTTCTCTTGTAAATATCAGGCACTTTCCTCTGACCAAGGGGTCCACTCGGAGGAGGTGGTAGGTTTTTGGTTGGAATGGAAGGAGCGGAGGATGAAGAAAGGATCGGTTGTGTAGACATGATCTTTCGATGAACACCACGGCCCCACGGTGCGTGCCACATTGTTTTGGTCAAAAATTACGTAAGTATAAATCAACCAAATTGAAACAGAGGTTGTGATGTTCGAATTGCGCAATAGAAAAAGGTAAAGAGAATGACACGATTGTTTACAAGGAAAGCCCTTGATCTTTGTTAGGATCTCCGACACAAAACCTTGGGAAGTGATAATGATCACCTGCCTTGATGATTTTATTAATATAAAATGACGATTACAAAGAGTATTTCAGTAAGAACAAGTGAAAAAGTTCGCAGAGTAAGCTAAGAGTCAGTAGAGTGTGTCGTGCGCGAGATATATGTGTCAATTTATAGTCTAAACTAGCTAACAAGATGTCTGATATTCCCGGGATCCTCTATGACCAACTTTGTGAATGTTGATTGACTAGGTATTCCGGGTCTTTAGCATAGTTGAGACGAAAATCTGTCGAATAAGTCTTCTCTTTACTATTTCTGCACAGGTGTTTGTTAAGAACGAAATATAACCGTTATAAATGTTAGTAAATAATAATAACGGTAATAGTCGAGATCCTGAGATAGTTGAGGATCCTGAATATCTGAGGAGGTTTGAGGATCCTAGAAGCTTTGAGGATCCTAGCCCTATCATTAGCTAACACCATCATATCCTCGAGACCTCTACAATTAAGTATCTGACAAATGTAAATTTCATTCCAAGCTTGGAAAGCCTATATGTTATGTATACATTAGACACCACATCATACTCCTCACATCCTATCCAAATATTCATCGGTCATTTTTGAAATTAATGTTGGATTAGTTTCTAAGTCCATAACTATAATTGGTATGTACTTGACCCGACTCGGCATGGTCCATTTGGGTTGCATGGCATAGGAACATTTGGATAGACCGTTTATGAGGAAAAGACATTTTGTGACATATTAAAATATTATAAGTTCTAATATATTAATATGAAATCATGTTATTTAATTAGTATTGATCAAGAATTAATTTGGACTTAATTTAGTGATCAAAAAGAGACTAATTAAATATATGGGGATTGATTGTGTATGTTAAAAATATACGATCTGATTACCACGAATAAAAGGCTCAGTTACCAGTTACTAGGTGACAGATATATATATATTTAATGAGATTAGATGCGGAAAGATAAGAAGTGCGGAATAAATAAATACTGGAAAGCTATAAATGACTGAAAGCTATAAATGAAATAAATGACAGTATTTAAATGACATAAAGCTGTAATAAAATATATAAATATAGATATAGTAGGTGGGTTTTGAACTGGACTTGTGGAACGACTGGTCTATAAAGTACGTTTGTCAAATAAATGACTAAACGGCTTAAGGTTGGACTGGATCTTAATAGACTGTGTCTCTATTTGTTCAATATTCAATCAGGTATAAGTAACATAAAATTTATTCAAAATTCTGTTACTCAATTGTTTATACAGTAAGACAAATACACTGGCTTTTATGTAATTGTATTTAAGGTATTTCTGGTTGTTTTGAAAGGTTGTTGTTGGTAAGGTAGGTATGTTGTCTTGGTTGATTTGGGTATGGGTATTGGTTGATTTGGGTGTTGGTATGGGTTGTTTTGGGTGTTGGTATTGGTTGTTTTGAAAGTTGGTATCGGTTGTTTTGGGTGTTGGTATCGGTTGTTTTGGGTGTTGGTATCGGTTGTTTTAAAAGTTGGTATTGGTTGTTTTGATGTGAGAGAGGTGTTTGGTGGTGATTGGTGTAGTAAACAAAGGTGGTATAGGCTTTGTTTGATGGGTTGAATGTGAGGAAGATGATGAATAGTGTTTGTGTTCTTGAGTTGTTCTTGAAGAAGAGGTTGTTCTTGAAGCTTGTTGGTCTTGGCTTTGGCTTTCTTCTTTTGGAGTGAAACAGTTACAGAATATTACAATGAAAACTCTTTAAACACTCTCTAACACACACAATACACTCACATACATCCACACACACACATACTCACGTATGCTCTCTCTCTCTCTCTCTCTCTCTCTTTTTGGTGTATTTACCCACAACACTCCCACACTTTGGTGATTTTATTCACACTTTGGTGTTTTTCACTTCTGCTTTCTTCTTGCATGCATCTATATATATATATATATATATATATATATATATATATATATATATATATATATATATATATATATATATATATATATATATATATATATATATATATATATATATATATATATATATATATATATATATATATATATATATATGCACAAATACTCCAGGCAACTCTCATTTGTTTAAGGGAAAGTAAACATTGTTGAAGAGTGAAAGCTGGAAAGAAGTTGGAAGCATGCAAGTGGGTTTTCTTCTTTTGTGCTGTCTTTGCTTTCTTTCCTCACAGCACATACACATATACACTATGCATGTGCATGTATATATATTCAAAAGTAATTTCTAGGTGGTATGTATGCTGGAAGTGATGATGAAGCTGTGAGTTTAGAAAGAAAGAAGAAACACATGTGATGGAGACTTTTGCTTTTGTGTTTTCTTGTTTCTTCCTTCATATGTATATATATACGATACATGTATATATATATATATATATATATATATATATATATATATATATATATATGTATATATATATATATACATATACACACAATATACATAAATATAATATATATTCGTGGGTATTTCTTGCATGGATGAGTTCTACGCGGGTGTGCGCGCGGGCCGCGGGTCGATCGCGTGCATGGCTGCTTCTTGCGATCTGAATAGCTGAAGTGAAAATCTCGATCTACGCGGGTATGGGCGCGGGTCGCGGGTATGGGTGCGGGCCGTGGGTAGGTCGCGTCTTGCGTTCTGAATAGCTAAAGTGAAAATCTCGATCTACGCGGGTATGGGCGCGGGTCGCGGGTATGGGTGCGGGCCGTGGGTAGGTCGCGTCTTGCGTTCTGAATATCTGAAGTGAAAATCTCGATCTACGCGGGTATGGGCGCGGGTCGCGGGTATGGGTGCGGGCCGTGGGTAGGTCGCGTCTTGCGTTCTGAATAGCTGAAGTGAAAATCTCGATCTACGCGGGTATGGGCGCGGGTCGCGGGTATGGGTGCGGGCCGTGGGTAGGTCGCGTCTTGCGTTCTGAATAGCTGAAGTGAAAATCTCGATCTACGCAGGTATGGGCGCGGGCCGCGGGTCGGTCGCTGGACCTGATCAGTTTTGTGCGGTTTGTCATGCGGGCCGCGGGCTGGTCGCGGGACCTGAATGGTTTTGGTTCTGAATTTTGGATTTGATCCATGATATCCGTGGGTATGCGAGTCGAGTCGGGTTCGTGAATCATCTTGCTTTGGTTTGATTCGTTTTTGATCTTTGTATTCGGTTTTGCAAGTGGTTTGAGTTGCATGACTTGAGTCTTGAGATTCTTATCTTCATGCGGTTTGAGACTTGTCGAGTTGTGAATTTACGTCTTTGCGTTTTTGTCATTCACGTGTTTTCGTATATACCGTTTTGATTACGTATTGATACAACCTGAAATAACTGATAATATTTGTTAGATAACATCAAAACAGTTCGTCTTATTTCAGTGATGGTCACATACAAAAACATTTTCCAACAGTGTAAATCATTCATTCTTATATATGTGGGCTTATGATCCAAGATTCCTTATGTTGGGTTTAACCCATGTGGTGATCCATGGATACTCCATGGACGTTAAAACCCATGGAGCATAAGGAATGGGTATAGTCATGAGTTACATGGTGTAAACCTAATAGCCACACTATATAAGAACCCCTTTAGTTCAAGAAATGGGCACTAGTGATACATATGTGAGAGGGCTAGCCGATTTGAACATGTATGTCTTCTTCTCTTGGTTATTCCATGTGTTGGTGATGTTGTGTGAACCATTTGAGGTGTCACACTTGGGGCACTAGGCTCTCGAGCTACATGGAGTCAAGCAACAACAACAAGGTATGTATTCTATCTATTTTATTATCCTAGTATCGGTGTTTTGGTATGCTAGTTAGGATAATACCTTGGATATTCATATTTGCATGTATAATAGAGAAAACATAGATCCAAGGTATTTAGGGTTGCATGTACACTTAGGAGTGTTAGAATGCTCAAAACTCAACAGTGGTATCAGAGCCTAGGCTTGTTTTCTTGTTATACTTGCAAAATCTGCTTAAAAATCGAAGTTTGTTGCTGTCTGAACAGCAGACTCGCCGAGTCCATAAAGGGACTCGACGAGTCCAAGGCAAAATTCATCCAACTCGCCGAGTAGGTTCGTGCACTCGACGAGTTGGAGCCCCTGACAGCATATTTTCGAGTTTTTTGGCTAGAAATGGACTAGGAACATTACCATAAGCTGTTTTTGAACCTATAAACCTGTTTTTGATGTGGTAATGTTCATTCTAATCCAATTTCAAAGATAATTGTCAATAGATTCATGTTTTGTATTAGTTTAATGGTTAGTCTAATTACATGAAAAGGTTTGATTATATTATCTTGTTCTTATGAGTTGCTTAGATTAATAGAAAAATTATTAGAAATTGTTGTTTTCAATCCATTTTAATCTAAGAGATGATTCTAAAATGTGTTTGTGTAACTTGTCCTCAAGTTACATGAAAAGTCACATTAAAGTTTCTTAAAACTCATAAAAGTTGGCAAAGGTTACAAAATGAAGAGTCTTGTCTTTATTGAATGCTTTTATGACTCCATAACTTGTCCTCAAGTTATGGAGGTTCAACAGTCACTTCATTAAGTAATAAAATGTGTAACCTTAATTAGTTCCATAAGTTACAAAAATAAAGAAAAGTTACATTCTTTCATTAGTTTAAAGTCTTCCATAACTTGTCCTCAAGTTATGGAACTTGAAGAGTTTTTTAATTAAAACTACTTTAAACACATAAGTTATGGAATTAATTAGTTTTGAATAGTTTCAAAACTTGCCCTCAAGTTTTAGAATTTGAAAAGTTTTCTCTTATGAATACTTTAATTCCAAGTTAAGCCCTTAGAATTTTAAAAGTTAAAATTCAACCCTTATACTTTATAATATTATAAGTTAATAATAATAATATATATATATATATATATATATATATATATATATATATGTATGTATAAGAGCAAGTCAGTCTTACCGTTAGTAGGCCTCATTCACGAAGTCGGTCTATAAGGGGGTATAAGGTTACTGCCTATAAAATGGCAGTTTAATGGGTGTCCACTCTCACCCACCGCTTCCTTGACTGGTGGAGGGTCGTTAGCCGAACGGGTAGGACAAAGACTATAAGTTCTCCCTTCATTAAAAGTATTAATGATAAATACTAAGTAACTAAACCTTTTATAAATTCCCAATCTTAGTTACTTAGGAAAATATGAATAAGGTGCTAATCCATGAAATTACACTTTGCACCTTGTATAAGTCGTTGGTGGAGCGTGTGTGGTTTACCGGCACACTAACTTGGACTTAACAAGGTAGGCAAAGGGTTTCTTAAAGTTTATCATAGGCCGGTGGAGCGTGTGTGGTTTACCGGCACATCGGTTGGGTGATAAACATTTAAGAGTACCAAGTAATTTGCATGGTTACTTCACACCTTGTTTTGTGATCCTCGGCATCCCAGTCACAAAACCTGAAGGGCACACTCGAGATTGAAACATGTCATTGAAAAGTTCAATGAATCTCAAAAGAATCTAGGAGTTTCAAAGCCAATTATAACCTAATAATACATTTTGTTTATCTTGGTGGAAATTGGTGAATCGTCATTCACCTACCTTCAAATATTTTATAGCTTGGATTACGGCATCCCTCTTCCAAGTTATAAAAATATTGTGTTGGGTCCTAGCCTTAATATTTCATATTGGGTGTTATATTAAGGACTTTAAATCAACTATCTTGAATATCTCCCAAAAGATGTCTGGTTTAGACATTTATGATCTTCCCAAATCTCTTGAAACAAGCTTTCCTAAATGAAGATGATGTCCCATGGAAATCATACTTGTTTCACCTCCTCCAATTATTCTCCCTAACCCACAAGTTCTTGAAAAAAAATTTAAGGTCACTCAAGCCCTATTGGCAAGCAAAGGTCTATGTGTGATCACATCTTGGAGATGTAGTCACATATTGACAAGCCGGGAGAGTTGGGTGTCAAAGTCTTGAGAAAGTTGGTGGCTCAACTACTTTCTAAGTCACATAGTGAGTTCATTTGGGACTCCTATGAAACAGACTATGACAAGACCCTTAATGATCTTATCTATTTGCTAAGATCAACTTCCTAAAACTTTATGGACATTGACAATGATGCCATTGAATATCCAGTAAAGCTCTCTCTTCCCAAAGGAAAGGGATCGGCCATAGTCAACTCGGTTGACCAAATGGTAAAGAGAGAGGCTAAGTCTGAGATAGTCCTATTATCAAGAGCCCATAGGTATCTATTGCCAAAGGAAGGGGCATTGGTTGCGAAGCTGCCAAATTTACCTAAGGATGTTAAAGTCAATAAGTTTGACTCTACTTCAGGTAAAGTCCATTGTCTAACTCTGTTAAGCTCCTATTTGGAGATTCTATTACATAATGTGACTGGGTCACATGGTGATGTTATAAGAATCAAATAAAAGAGAGAAAGCTTAAAGGAAGTATATGCTGCTTCTGATCGCGAAGATGGATTTCGATCGCATTAGAATTTTGAAGCTGTTACTTAGGAGTTATGACACATTGCTTAGGAATAGATAACAACAAGCTTTTCATATGGATGGTAAGGATAAGTTTTTCCGCAAAGTTTTAAAATAAAAGGAAATTTTTGATTTTATTTATTTTAAGTATCCTTACAATGGCATTTGTGAAAATTGTTGTTTGTATGATTCCATTGCTAGCAAAATTGGAAAGTGAATTTGATTCTTTCATTTGTGGTAATGTCTAAATTTACCAAATAAGGAAAGATTCTCATCACCCAAGTTTCAGTTGGATAGAAACTTGGAATCATGCAACTTGTATAGCATGATGAATGAGAACTTTCAAGCATTGGAAAAAATTAAGACTAACTACTGGTTCTCATGGATGTGTGAGTCAAGTAAAGGACTAAGGGATCGAGTACACATTCTTGTGCACTGGTTAAGTCCACCACAAAAGATCGATAAGACTATTCGTCATAATTTACTATAGCTCAGTAAATATGGTTATACTTACAAGCTTAAGTGTAATTCTGAGACATTGGAAAAGGTTCCAATGTATGGCAGAGCGAATAAGAAGAATCAACTTAGGCAGAAAGATAAAAGTTTCTTAAATCTGAAAAGATGGGAGAGTACTTTAGTATCATGTTTTAAGACCATCTTAATGATTTGAGACCGTATCACAATTCATCCTCTAAGTGCATTCTGATAGTTAAGAAGAGGAGTTATGAATTGTTGAAGTGGTTAAATCAAGAAGATGATTCATACTTCGTTCCAAAAACAATTCTTAGAGTTATACTCTAAGATTGTAACTTGAGTGACATGTCTTAAAGAAGGTTTAAAACACTTGTCAAATGTAAGAGTAAAAGTTTTCTACTCTTGTACATTTGAAATTGGTAAGTTGTGATGTTTTGGATAAAACAAAGACCAACTAAGGCCAATTGTGTGAAATATTTGTCTTGATAAAGAATCCGCACTATATCTTGAATATTTGACAAGATAGTCTTATATGTCAAGAGGACAGTGGGAGTCTTAAAGATCCTGAAAAGAATTTCAAGATCTAATCAAGAATAAAAACCTGTAGTTTAACACTAGCACACGATGTGAGGTTTATAACCTATCGTATTGACATACTTTATTTCTGTGCCCATTCTAGTTAAAGTTGGCTTCGCATATGAGTTCTTAGAGTTCTCAATTGGTTGCATAAGAACTTGCAAGCAATGGTAGGCCCTTGAGCTGCCAGATGGCAAGAAATTAAGATTGAGTTCAGTCCATATGAGTTTGGATTTGTCATTATCTTTGTCTTGTGACTATGGCTTTGACAATTTACATGGATAAGAACACATACACCATAAAATCTAAGGGTCATAAGGTTTATCTCCGAGTCATGAAAATGATGGTGAGGAAACACTTCCACCAAGTAGATTTGAAGCAGTGGCAAAGGTCTAAACAATCGAGACTATGATTACGGCATCCCTTTTGTCACACCCCCAATTGTGTTTATAGTTTGTATATCTTATGTGGTTTGATATACTTAATTCACTATAAACTGTGCTCTGATACCAATATGTCACACCCCCAAACCAAGGATGGCGGAAACGTCCGGGGGTGGAGGAATTCATGTATAGTATCATAACAACAATTGTAATAGTAATTGAAGCAAACACAACCAACATATATATAATTGAAAAAGTTACATCATTGTATGAATTACATGTTTACGAATCAATTACAATATGTTGACAAAATATGAAATAGTAGACGCCTTAGCGTCCCATCCTCAAAAGCACTTGGTTACCTGTTTAATGATTTCCTGAGAATACAAGTTGTTTGAAAAAGTGTCAACACAAAGGTTGGTGAGTTCATAAGCTTTTGTTTGGTATTATTAAAAGCCTTTCGTTTGTAAAAGTAGTATTTGTGTTAGAAAATCCAATATTTTCCTTAATGTGTAAATGTAGTCTTAAAACCCAAACACCGAAATGTACAAGTAATTTGTCATATTTATAGTAAAACAATGCAAGTTTAAATCGACATAAACTCGTTTGATTTTAATGAAGTTCCCGTAAATTCCAATGTTTATTAATACTTTATGTGAGTTTATTATAACCATACTATGACCAAGGTTGCCTAAAACGACGTTCTTCAGGAGTCGGAAATGTTATGACATTTGTCACCCCAGACCTATCGGTCTAATTGTTGCATGCAGTTTAGGTGTGGGTTTGTCAAACCCAATATAGATCTATACACAACTATCACGCTCTCCCTCAAGGAGACTCTGGTTACAATACAGGACTTAATGGTAATTTGAAGTAAATGTCTCACAAAGTCATTAACGGAATTACGTGTTATGAAAACTTGGTACCGTATGGCCGTACCTTGCTTAATGAAAATATCCTTTGTATAAATGTACCCTTTTTAAATGTATGTGTTATGTAATGTATCATAAACTATACCTATTATAGTTTATCAGTCAAGGGTAGTACGTAGTAATGTATGCAAACTATATTCAAAATAGTTTATTAAATGGTTGAATGTATCGGTTGTACTTTGATTATAATCACTTGTTATTCTTTATATTTTATATGTCCAAATCCATTTGTAAACTGATGTGTGTCTAAATATTAAGATAAAATGTCATATATTGCAATAACATATAATCACATAAAGATATACACCTTGCTCAACATGTTACAAGGTGAAATGAAATTGACAGCAACTTTTCGTTGAATACAGTTTCTGTTACTGTTCTTAGAAAATTTATAGAAAAATCATCAAAGCTCTAAATCCAAATCCGCAAATTCTGAGAGTTTGGAATATGAGTCTAGTTTGTTCGTAAATTTTATCATGATTTTTAGTGATCTCTAACAGAGGTGCAAATGTTCATAATCACAGACTGGTCCGGGTTTGCCTCTGAAATGACAGGCAGTTTTGTAAAAATCACCATAAATTGTAGAAAAATCATATGGAGATGTGCAAGTAGCCATTTTAAAGCTAAGAGTTTTAACGACTTGCACCTGGAACAGTTTTGAAAACTAAAATATTTAAGTTGACCAAAACAGTCTGTGATCGAAGTTCATCTTTTCTGATGTAATCTGATAGAAAAAGTTTAATTGTGTTCTTGATGATTTTACTTGTATTCCCCCCTTAAAACTTAAGAAAAACATGTAAATGTAGGGGTATGAACTCACCCTATGTGGTTTCAGTAGATGAAAGTGAGAGAGAGGAAGTGTTCAACCCAAGGACACTAAGAAGATGTCTTGATGATTCGAGAATCTAACATCGAATAAGATGGAATTTGTGTAAGATATCAATGATTTGAGTAGAATGGAGTGTAATAATTATATGAATGATGAAGATACTTACTAATTGAAGAAAGAAATCCCTGAAGAAAGCCTTGAAGTTCTTGAAGTTGAGAGAAAAGATGAGAGAATTTTGGAGAGTGTCCTTTGGTTGCTAAGTGTAGAATGAAAGAACTTTATGGAGAATGAGGAGAGAGGATCAATCCTCCAGCTCTTAGAACGTGGGAAGAGCTGGAGATTGGGTGTAAAGGTCCACTAAGGAGACAAGGGGTAGTGGGAAAGAGTGGCTGATCATAGAGTGAGGTGGTGGTGGTTTGCTTTTGCCATAAATTAAGGAAAAGCAAATATTCCCTCAATAATTAGTTCAACCACTAATTCTTTTAATATATTTTTATAAAAACCCTGGAGATTTATATATTTTGGGGCCTTAGTTTATAAAATAAAGTTTTGGGTGAAAATCCCACGTTAAAATAATGAAAAACGGAGTTAAAACAAAGTCGTAGTCGAAAAACCGGTAAAAAGGGGCCGTCTGCGAGACCTCTCGCATGGAGGCCGGATTCGGACCCTCGCATGCGAGGCTGCTGTCTGATGGCTTCGGATTCGGTCTCTTGAGAGGCTTCAGCTTTGGTCCTGATGAGAGGCTTCGGATCCGAGGCCTCGGATGAGAGGCTTCGGTCCTGAAGCTTCAGTTCCAGGTCCTTAAGGCTATTTTACCCGTTTTTACCCCGTTTCAAGCGATTTTTGACCCGGTTAAGGGTCGATATGACCCAAATGATTACAAAAAGTTAAAGTAACTTTTGAGAGAGATTTGGGAGAGATTTGGGAGAGATTTCAAATAGAAAGAGATAGAGTGAAAACGATTTAGAGAGGTTTCGTTTGTGATTAATTTGAGTGTCCGGCTTCACAACGCAAGGTTCGTAAACCCCGTTAAACCGTGTTTTAGTGTCGTACACAATCCCGATGATTGTGTAATAGTGTTTTATCGCTTTGGTTCGTTGTTTAGCACTGTTAAGGCTAAGGAAAATCAAACACATGAACTTTCCAAATGATGATTTCTCATTAAAATAGCGAATTGTATAGTGATTACATAACGTAAACCCTAACATACAAGGGTTATTGGAGTTGACCGGTTTGACTTGTTGACTTTGTTTGACTTTGACTTGACCGAAATTTGACGGTTGTCACATCATCCCCCCGTTAGAAGGAATTTCGTCCCGAAATTTTCATTTTGACTGGGATTTCAAGAGTTTGGGAAGAGATGTGGATACTTTTGTTTCATCTGATCCTCGCATTCCCAGGTGAATTCGGGTCCTCGTTTAGCGTTCCAACGGACCTTCACAATGGGAATACGACTTTGTTTCGTTCGTTTGATTTCCCGATCCATGATTTCGACTGGTTCCTCCACGAAGTGGAGATTTTCGTTAACTTCGATTTCGTCGAGTGGTATTACGAGTGTCTCATCAGACAAACACTTCTTTAGGTTCGACACGTGAAATGTGGGATGTACTTTGTCGAGTTCCTGAGGTAATCGAAGTTTGTATGCTACTGGCCCAATCCTAGCAAGGATTTCGAATGGCCCGATGTACCTTGGATTTAGTTTCCCGCGTTTGCCGAATCGTATCATTCCTTTCCAAGGGGAAACTTTTAGTAGTACACGATCACCCACCTGGAATTCCAAGGGTTTGCGTCGTTTGTCTGCGTAACTCTTTTGCCGATCGCGAGACGCTTTCAGTCTTTCTCGAATTTGAACGATCTTTTCTGTGGTTTCCCTTATGATTTCAGGGCCAGTGAGGGTGCTATTAGAGACTTGCCCTCTAGCTAGTTGTGTATCCCCCACCTCAGCCCAACACAGGGGTGATCTGTATTTGCGACCGTAAAGAGCTTCGAATGGAGCGACTTTGATGCTAGTATGATAGCTGTTATTGTAGGAGAATTCGATAAGCGGTAGATGGGTATCCCATGCTTTACCGAAGTCTATCACACAAGCTCTTAACATGTCTTCCAACGTTTGAATGGTTCGTTCGCTCTGTCCGTGGGTTTGTGGGTGGTAGGCCGTACTCATGTCAAGCCTAGTTCCCAATGATTTTTGTAGAGACTGCCAAAACCGTGAGGTAAATCTACTATCTCTATCGGAGATAATGGATATCGGCACACCATGGAGTCGTACAATCTCTTTGATGTATGTTCTAGTCAGCTTCTCCATCTTGTCGGTTTCTTTTATCGGTAGGAAGTGTGCTGATTTGGTCAATCTGTCTACGATTACCCATATGGTGTCAAGCCCGCCCGATGTCTTAGGCGGCTTGGTTATGAAGTCCATGGTTATTCGTTCCCACTTCCACTCAGGTATATCCGGCTGTTGTAATAGCCCGGATGGTTTCTGGTATTCAATTTTGACCTTGGCGCAAGTCAGACACTTGCTCACATAGGTAGCAATCTCAGCTTTCATGTTCGGCCACCAGTATAATTTCTTGAGGTCCAGATACATCTTATCTGACCCGGGATGGATGGAATATCGAGTCTTGTGTGCTTCATTCATGATGACGTCTCGGAGTCCACCGAACTTCGGTGTCCAGATTCGATTCATGAGATAACGTACTCCACCATCCTTGACTTCTAAGTTTTTATCCATTCCCCTTAATGTCTCTCCTGCCACCTTTTCTGGTTTCAAAGCTTCTAGTTGATCTTCCTTGATTTGTATGGTTGTGTGGGAATGGATCGTCATTGTTAAGGATTTTACTCGGTGGCCCGAGTACTCCTTCCTGCTTAGAGCATCAGCCACTACATTGGCCTTGCCCGGATGATAACGAATTTCGCACTCGTAGTCATTCAGCAACTCTACCCATCTCCTCTGTCGCATGTTGAGCTCTTTCTGATTGAGGATATGCTGAAGACTTTTGTGATCAGTGAAGATAGTGCATTTCGTGCCGTAGAGGTAGTGTCTCCAGATCTTCAAAGCGAATACCACTGCTCCTAATTCCAGGTCGTGCGTAGTATAATTAACCTCGTGCGTCTTAAGCTGTCTTGATGCATACGCGATAACCTTCCCTCTTTGCATGAGCACACATCCTAGGCCTTGATTCGAAGCATCACAGTACACTACGAAGTCCTCGGTTCCCTCTGGGAGAGACAAGATCGGTGCGCTGCATAGGGCTTGTTTTAACGTTTGGAAAGCAGTTTCTTGTTTATTTTCCCACTTGAATATCACACCTTTCTGCGTCAAGGTGGTGAGTGGTTTCGCAATCTTGGAGAAGTTTTGTATAAATCTTCGGTAGTAGCCAGCAAGCCCAAGAAATTGTCGAATTTCGGTTGGCGTCTTGGGTGCTGACCAATTCTCGATTGCCTTGATCTTGGAGGGATCCACATGTATGCCTTTCTCACTTACCACATGGCCAAGGAAATCCACTTCTCTAATCCAGAATTCACACATAGAGAACTTAGCATAAAGCTTCTCCGCTCTTAGTGTCTCTAGCACTTGGCGTAGATGTAGGCGATGCTCTTCTTCGCTTCGCGAGTAGATCAAGATATCGTCGATGAATACGATTACAAACTTGTCTAGGTAGGGTCGACACACTCTATTCATTAGGTCCATGAATACCGCAGGTGCGTTTGTTAAACCGAAGGACATCACCACAAACTCGTAGTGCCCATAGCGAGTTCTGAATGCAGTTTTGGGAATATCTTCTTCTTGAACTCATAGTTGATGATAACCTGACCTTAGGTCGATCTTTGAGAAGAAATTTGATCCTTGGAGTTGGTCGAAAAGGTCGTCGATTCGGGGTAGAGGATATCGGTTCTTGATGGTGAGTTTGTTTAGTTCCCGATAGTCGATGCACATGCGAAAGGATCCGTCCTTCTTCTTTACAAAAAGGACTGGTGCTCCCCAAGGTGAGAAGCTTGGTCTGATGAACCCTTTGCTTAAAAGCTCGTTCAACTGACTGGATAACTCTTGCATTTCTGTTGGTGCGAGGCGGTATGGAGCTCTGGCTACGGGGGTAGCTCCGGGTATTAAGTCAATTCTGAAATCGACTTGTCGTGCGAGTGGTACACCAAGAAGATCTTCTGGGAACACATCCGGGAAGTTACACACTTCGGGGATGTCTTTGATGTCTTTCACGTCCTGTTTCTTGTCTACTACGTGGGCCAAGAAGGCGTGGTACTCCTTCCGGAGATACTTTTGGGCTTTGATGCATGAGATGATTTGTAAATTCGCACTAGGTTTGTCACCATAGATGAGAAGGGTTTCGTCATTTGGTAGATTGAGGCGAACGGCCCTTTCGTAACATAGAATGTCGGCACGGTGAGGAACTAACCAATCCATCCCGATGATTACGTCGAAGCTTTTTATGGTGACCGGCATCAGGTCAATTTTAAATGTATGGTTGTCTAGAGTGAGAGTACACTCTGAGTATATATCGCTAGTGCGTTCTACTTTCCCATTTGCCATTTCTACTACATAAGTATCCTTTAGTGATTGGGGATTTTGTTCAAGTAATTGTTTATATTGGTGGCTCACGAAACTCCTCTCCGCTCCACTATCGAATAGTACGCATGCATAAGAGTTATTGAGGAGAAACGTACCGGTAACCACCGCGGGATCCTCAACTGCTTCCCCATGTCCTATTGCCAAGATTCTTCCTACTCCACCAGCATTAGGGGCTTGTGCTTTGGGGCAGTTTCTTTTGAAGTGACCTGCGTCTCCACAGTTGTAGCAGGTTCGAGTTGCCCCCGTACTGGCGACTTGGTTGATTGGTCGAGCCGGCGCTTTACAGAAACGAGCAGTGTGCCCCTTCCTGTCGCAGTTGATACAGTGCATCTCTCTACAAGCACCATTGTGGTGAAAGTTGCACTTGTTGCACTTGGGTAGGGTTCCAGCATATGGCTTCGGTGGTGCAGTAGTGGCAGCATTAGTGGCAGCATGGACAGCAACAGTTTGTTGCTTCTTAGCGGGGTCATGTGCTGGTTGGCTCTTCTTTTGGTTCCAGAACTTCCTTTTGTTGTTTCCCCCTTTTGATTGATCAGTGGTGGTGGTTGTAGTATTATGACCGGCTCGGTGGTCAACAAGTTGTTGTGCCAGCTCTCTGGCACTGTCAAAAGTAGTTGGCCTTGAAGCCAGGACACTACTTTGCACTTGGGGAGACAATCCCCAAAGGTATCGCTCCACCTTTTTCTCCTCCGGAGTAACCATTGTTGGGCAGAGGAGAGCCAATTCATTGAATCGGGTGGTGTAGGTTTCAAGGTCGGAGCCCGTCATCCTGAGGTTCCAAAGTTCTTGTTCCAGCTTTTGAATTTCACCTCTCGGGCAGTACTCCTTCATCATCAAGGTTTTTAGTTCTGCCCAGGATATGGAGCTAGCCACTTCGAGAGTAAGTGAATTAATCCGACAGTTCCACCAAGTAAGGGCCCGACCGGTGAAAGTGAAGGCTGCGAACTTAACTTTGCTCGCTTCGGGGCAAGAGCACACTTGAAAGACTACTTCAGTCTTTTCAAACCATTGCATTAAAGTGATGACTCCCCCGCTCCCATTGAAGTTGTCGGGTTTGCCATTGGTGAAGTCTTTGTAGGAACACTCTCTTGTACGTCACGTACTGTCTCCGTGGTTAGAGTTTGTAGCACCCGATCCAGAACCACCAGCTCCGTTTGTCCCTATCTGCGATATTGCGGCCGCTACAGCTGCTGTTACTGCAGCCTGGAACATCGCAGGATCAAACTGCGGAGGCAGCGGCGGAGGAGGTGTTGCTGTGTTGCCGGAAGGTCTTGGTCTTCTCCTTGGCGGCATGGTTCTGTCATAAGTCGTAAACCAATGTACTTTTAGTAAAAGTATATTTATAGAAAGAGAAATCTTTTATACATAAAGTATATTATTACGTTGTTTTCCGGTATGTGTACGATACATACGATTTTATACTTTTAATTGACCCAATACATTGGGTTATGAGGTAAAATGAAAGTATAAAATATTTTATTTGAGTTTCCTTGTTTCCAAGTATATGACTGTTTGTAAAAGTTTCACATATACTAATTTAGTCGGGACATAATTAATATATTATATTTTAAAATGATCTTTATCGGTTACTTAATTAGTTGCAAAGTGCATACCAGTCATATGTGATTAAGATATAATAGTCCTTCGAATAGATGACCCTAACTCCAAGACCACAACCAAACAAGGACAGGAAGTGAAACAAAGATACATAAATTCTAAGTCTATAGCATCTTAGTTACATATGACCTTAGCGCATCCACTTAGCAGCTATTGATCTATAAATAAAGACCTATTTAATTCTCAGATAATTTATTATAGTAACACAAAATACTCCTATAGTATTTGTAAATGTTTAGTTTTGAGTTCTTAAAGTATCCTTTGTAGTGTGTTATTAGGTTTGTTAGATTTGTTGCCCATCCTGACCATCCCCCGGTATATGCAAGTCAATTCTCGGACTGATATAGTTGATCAGGCTATATCCTTCCCAGAATTAATCCACATATACTAAGGCATACTCAAAATGTTCAACTCTTCTTCTTTTGCTTTATGTTTTCTCTAGTCATGATATCATGCGAGCATGTAATGTATGTATGTATACTTTAATCAAGAAAATCATTTATTTTCTAAAAGTATATTTATTTGAAAAATGCACAATTCAGAGACTATTAGTCCCAATTATGTTTATAGTTTGTATATCTTATGTGGTTTGATATACTTAATTCACTATAAACTGTGCTCTGATACCAATCTGTCACACCCCCAAACCAAGGATGGCGGAAACGTCCGGGGGTGGAGGACTTCATGTATAGTATCATAACAACAATTGTAATAGTAATTGAAGCAAACACAACCAACATATATATAATTGAAAAAGTTACATCATTGTATGAATTACATGTTTACGAATCAATTACAATATGTTGACAAAATATGAAATAGTAGACGCCTTAGCACCCCATCCTCAAAAGCACTTGGTTACCTGTTTAATGATTTCCTGAGAATACAAGTTGTTTGAAAAGTGTCAACACAAAGGTTGGTGAGTTCATAAGCTTTTGTTTGGTATTATTAAAAGCCTTTCGTTTGTAAAAGTAGTATTTGTGTTAGAAAATCCAATATTTTCCTTAATGTGTAAATGTAGTCTTAAAACCCAAACACCAAAATGTACAAGTAATTTGTCATATTTATAGTAAAACAATGCAAGTTTAAATCGACATAAACTCGTTTGATTTTAATGAAGTTCCCGTAAATTCCAATGTTTATTAATACTTTATGTGAGTTTATTATAACCATACTATGACCAAGGTTGCCTAAAACGACGTTCTTCAGGCGTCGGAAATGTTATGACATTTGTCACCCCAGACCTATCGGTCTAACTGTTGCATGCAGTTTAGGTGTGGGTTTGTCAAACCCAATATAGATCTATACACAACTATCACGCTCTCCCTCAAGGAGACTCTGGTTACAATACAGGACTTAATGGTAATTTGAAGTAAATGTCTCACAAAGTCATTAACGGAATTACGTGTTATGAAAACTTGGTACCGTATGGTCGTACCTTGCTTAATGAAAATATCCTTTGTATAAATGTACCCTTTTTAAATGTATGTGTTATGTAATGTATCATAAACTATACCTATTATAGTTTATCAACCAAGGGTAGTACGTAGTAATGTATGCAAACTATATTCAAAATAGTTTATTAAATGTTTGAATGTATCGGTTGTACTTTGATTATAATCACTTGTTATTCTTTATATTTTATATGTCCAAATCCATTTGTAAACTGATGTGTGTCTAAATATTAAGATAAAATGTCATATATTGCAATAACATATAATCACATAAAGATATACACCTTGCTCAACATGTTACAAGGTGAAATGAAATTGACAGCAACTTTTCGTTGAATACAGTTTCTGTTACTGTTCTTAGAAAATTTATAGAAAAATCATCAAAGCTCTAAATCCAAATCCGCAAATTCTGAGAGTTTGGAATATGAGTCTAGTTTGTTCGTAAATTTTATCATGATTTTTAGTGATCTCTAACAGAGGTGAAAATGTTCATAATCACAGACTGGTCCGGGTTTGCCTCTGAAATGACAGGCAGTTTTGTAAAAATCACCATAAATTGTAGACATATCATATGGAGATGTGCAAGTAGCCATTTTAAAGCTAAGAGTTTGAAATACTTGCACCTGGAACAGTTTCGAAAACTAAAATATTTAAGTTGACCAAAACAGTCCGTGATCGAAGTTCATCTTTTCTGATGTAATCTGATAGAAAAAGTTTAATTGTGTTCTTGATGATTTTACTTGTATTCCCCCCTTAAAACTTAAGAAAAACATGTAAATGTAGGGGTATGAACTCACCCTATGTGGTTTCAGTAGATGAAAGTGAGAGAGAGGAAGTGTTCAACCCAAGGACACTAAGAAGATGTCTTGATGATTCGAGAATCTAACATCGAATAAGATGGAATTTGTGTAAGATATCAATGATTTGAGTAGAATGGAGTGTAATAATTATATGAATGATGAAGATACTTACTAATTGAAGAAAGAAATCCCTGAAGAAATCCTTGAAGTTCTTGAAGTTGAGAGAAAAGATGAGAGAATTTTGGAGAGTGTCATTTGGTTGCTAAGTGTAGAATGAAAGAACTTTATGGAGAATGAGGAGAGAGGATCAATCCTCCAGCTCTTAGAACGTGGGAAGAGCTGGAGATTGGGTGTAAAGGTCCACTAAGGAGACAAGGGGTAGTGGGAAAGAGTGGCTAATCATAGAGTGAGGCGGTGGTGGTTTGCTTTTGCCATAAATTAAGGAAAAGCAAATATTCCCTCAATAATTAGTTCAACCACTAATTCTTTTAATATATTTTTATATAAACCCTGGAGATTTATATATTTTGGGGCCTTAGTTTATAAAATAAAGTTTTGGGTGAAAATCCCACGTTAAAATAATGAAAAACGGAGTTAAAACGAAGTCGTAGTCGAAAAACCGGTAAAAAGGGGCCGTCTGCGAGACCTCTCGCATGGAGGCCGGATTCGGACCCTCGCATGCGAGGCTGCTGTCTGATGGCTTCGGATTCGGTCTCCTGAGAGGCTTCAGCTTTGGTCCTGATGAGAGGCTTCGGATCCGAGGCCTCGGATGAGAGGCTTCGGTCCTGAAGCTTCAGTTCCAGGTCCTTAAGGCTATTTTACCTGTTTTTACCCTGTTTCAAGCGATTTTTGACCCGGTTAAGGGTCGATATGACCCAAATGATTACAAAAAGTTAAAGTAACTTTTGAGAGAGATTTGGGAGAGATTTGGGAGAGATTTCAAATAGAAAGAGATAGAGTGAAAGCGATTTAGAGAGGTTTCGTTTGTGATTAATTTGAGTGTCCGGCTTCACAACGCAAGGTTCGTAAACCCCGTTAAACCGTGTTTTAGTGTCGTACACAATCCCGATGATTGTGTAATAGTGTTTTATCGCTTTGGTTCGTTGTTTAGCACTGTTAAGGCTAAGGAAAATCAAACACATGAACTTTCCAAATGATGATTTCTTATTAAAATAGCGAATTGTATAGTGATTACATAACGTAAACCCTAACATACAAGGGTTATTGGAGTTGACCGGTTTGACTTGTTGACTTTGTTTGACTTTGACTTGACCGAAATTTGACGGTTGTCACACCTTTTCATAGTTATTAAAATTGTTTAGACACACCTGTGAGCTTTCTAAGATAAGGTGTATGATATTGATAAAGTTTTATCAAAGCAATCTAGTCTCAGAAATCTGAACTTTGGTAAGAAAGTCAATAAAGTATTGTTTTTCTAGAAGTTTAGCTTATTTCTGAGTACATGTCAAAGCTAGTGGGAGCATAAGTGTTATGCTAATAATCATCATGTTAGTGGGAGCATGATAATTATGATAAAGGTTGCAAGTTAGCAATGTTAATTATAGAAAACAAAGTTTCAATTGGGAAAAAGTTGTTTTGCTATAATTAAGGGAGAGGAAAATATATTTCACTTCAGTTCTAAAAGCTTAGATTGAGGTTTTAATCATATTTAGTCAAAGATATATATATATATATATATATAAATTTCATGTTGGAATGGCTCAACATAAGGAAATTCTATATATGGGTCTATTATTTGCGTTCTAAAATTCGATTATGATTACGGCATCCCTTTTCATAATCTGAATTATGAGAACTTGGCAAATTGAAATGGAGATATCATAGCAAAAGACTGGTTTAGTCTTTATGTGAGACATCATGAATCGTGTCCCATATGCTTCGGATATAGGATCGATTGCATGTGCTATAATATTCATCCTTTCTAAATTTTCCAAATGCCCAGAGGCATTAAGAAGGGAAAAGGTCTAGAATTGGACATGACGAAAATGATTAAACAATTGTCGAGAACAATCTGAGGATTACCAAAGATTGGTTGCTCGGGGACAGTTGGAAGTATAGTGTTAAATTTTTGGAAGGACCATATTGACATATTCTGAAAAGAGGCAACTCTTGTTCAGAAATGATAGTCAAAATGGGAACATGGAAATGCTTCCATAGGTGGAAGTTATTCAATTTGTGTAAAGATAGAAAAACTTAATGCAAGAAGGATGCTTCCATGGAGTTGATCTCCATTGGAATACTCTGTAATGTATGTTGACAAGTCTTTGTGACTGTGTGCATAAACATTACAAGAGGATCATGCATATAAGTTTAAAAATCTATCAGATTTCGGTAAATGATAGGAATTTGGAATTCTTACATTTTCGATAAGGATTTGGGAGTGTGAAAAGAGAATCATTGAAATTATGTTCAATCGATCTAGTTCACAAAGTAAAGATCATAGACAAACTTAGTATGCATACTTGGTGTATGGCATGACTAGTGTTTAGAAAAACATAGTGTACATGCTTGGAGCATGGGACAACTAGTGTTTTAATTCAAGTATAAAGTTGATAAAAACCGAAACAATGAATAATGAGTAATCAGTATGGTGATCAATAAAAAGTGTTCTATTTATATTCATAGGTTTTGATACCATACTAGATTCAATTATTCCTGTGTTTCATTTTGCATGTTTTGACTTCCAGAATAAACTAGGTCATTTTTCTGAATGACTAAGTTATTCAAACCATCCACAGTCGGTCATATGTTGGAAGTAGATATGAATCAAGACTGTCATGAGTTGGCTTGTAGAGGTCTAAGGTGTTGGACAAAGCGGTGCTACAAGCACTCATGAGTGCTCATAAGTTCTGAGTATTGGATTCAACCCGTGCTCATTTGAATCACTTCATGGATTTTATCACGAGTGATCATGAGACGATAATATCTTATATTCTTCAAACCTAGAGATATGAGTTGTTACTATAAGTTGGTTGTACATTGATTGCGCGAAAACGCATTGGTAACTCGATGTTATAAAACGTGCTTTTGTGTACGATTCAACAAATAGTAGAACAAGCCATATGAGTCGAAGTTTATCCATTCCTTTTACCTTCAGGATAAAATCGATATCTGTGGGCCCCTCGATGATTTGGTGATGACAAATGTAAGTGCTCGGTCGGGCCCTGGACTGATTTGATTTGTTCAATTAGTCAGTCGTCATAAATCGGAAATCGGGAAACAACAAATGGACAGAGAGAATGATTTATAATCCATGTCTCAATCCATATGATATCTACAATGGAGGAATATATGATCCCTTATCTAATGGACAAGTCATTGACAAAGGTCAGAGTTCATCTACAAGGTCAGAGTTCGACAGCGGCTTTTGAGAGCTACGATTGTCAGTTGGTTCCTGAAGTCATACGCAATAATCGTTTTAGACTTATCCAAGTGGGAGACTGTTGGATTAGTGTCTAAGTCCATAACTATAATTCGTATGTACTTGACCCGACTCGGCATGGTCCATTTGGGTTGCATGGCATCGAAACATTTGGATAGACCGTTTATGAGGAAAAGACATTTTGTGACATATTAATATATTATAAGTTCTAATATATTAATATGAAATCATGTTATTTAATTAGTATTGATCAAGAATTAATTTGGACTTAATTTAGTGATCAAAAAGAGACTAATTAAATATATGGGGATTGATTGTGTAAATCATTCATTCTTATATATGTGGGCTTATGATCCAAGATTCCTTATGTTGGGTTTAACCCATGTGGTGATCCATGGATACTCCATGGAGGTTAAAACCCACGGAGCATAAGGAATGGGTAAAGTCATGAGTTACATGGTGTAAACCTAATAGCCACACTATATAAGAACCCCTTTAGTTCAAGAAATGGGCACTAGTGATACATATGTGAGAGGGCTAGCCGATTTGAACATGTATGTCTTCTTCTCTTGGTTATTCCATGTGTTGGTGATGTTGTGTGAACCATTTGAGGTGTCACACTTGGGGAACTAGGCTCTAGAGCTACATGGAGTCAAGAAACAACAACAATGTATGTATTCTATCTATTTTATTATCCTAGTATCGGTGTTTTGGTATGCTAGTTAGGATAATACCTTGGATATTCATATTTGCATGTATAATAGAGAAAACATAGATCCAAGGTATTTAGGGTTGCATGTACACTTAGGAGTGTTAGAATGCTCAAAACCCAACAATTAATAACCTAGATGGATATATAAAGTCTTTCCACATCTTTCAAATTAGGGTTACGTGATGTCTCCTCCCCATATATTCGCTTGTTTTTTATGACTCTCAACGTGACACTTCCATCATGTATGTGGTCCACATAAAGATTAGTAAGATTCAAGTATGTTGGATGTATTAGGGTTTACGTTGGAGATATGGATACCACTTGGATCGTGTGAACACTTTCGAACTGATATTTCTACCCTATGCCTGGGTTGCAAGAAATTCAGCCTAGAATAATCCAAGAGGACACTTACGATTCTAGGCACTGAAATCATAAGCCAAATTGCTAGAAGGATTATGTATTTGTTTGAAGAAAACGAGAACTAATAATTTTCGCGTGTCTCTTCTCAAGGAGAAGAGATGTTTATATAATAAACGAGATTAGGGTTTCATTAGGGTTGGCCGTCATGGGTTGCTTTAGAAGCAAGTTAGGAAATCCATAATTTAATGAGGATTTAGGGTTTCCAAAACTAACGAATTTCGTTAGTTTTACCATAATCACCCTCAAGAATCTGAATTTTCCACTATGTTCCCATATGTAAAATTCGGAGAGGTTCAGGGGCTATGCCCCCTTGGACCCCGCTAGGGGCGCTGCACCTTTGGAAACCCCGGACCCGAGGGCGCTGCCCCCGGACCCCCGACTTGTCGTCGAAGCGACTTCTATTTCGATCTTATACATGCGTGCACTCCGCACAATTTCGTACATATATTAGAGTACAAATTATGAAGTTGATTATGTGACAACCCGAAATTTTCATTTGTATAAACTCTTCAGTCAAGCACTACAAATAATAGTCAAATTCATTTTTATAAATTTTTAGCCGGTTTAAAGTCCGTTTGGGTGTTTTTAAAATAAATGCGTCAAACGATCAAGTAAAAGGAAGTATCTTCTAGGAGTAATGTGTAGCAAGTAAACACTTCACACCATAACAAGGTGTTTACGGCCAAACTTTGGGAGTTTGGTCCGTAAACCCCTCTTGGCCGTGAACCCATGCATATTGCATGAGTTTACTCCCCATTTCTCTCATTCTTCACTTCCTATCTCAAGAACTCCCACATTCTCTCTCAACTATCATAATATCATCCTCCAAATCTTCCAAAAATGTAAGTGTTTCTTCTCTTGATTTGTTCTTAAAACACTTCATCTAGTAGTTATACATGATTTCATCCATGAAATCTTCTCATTTTCTTAGATCTTCAAGTGTTCTTCAAAACACCAAGAACACCAAGAACACACACTAGTGTTCTTGGCCCTTAAACACTCTTACAAGCTTCCTATAAGTAAGTACACTCCTCCTAGCTAGTTATTTACTTAGAATACTTGTTAAACCATTGAAAAACATCAAGATCACCCAAGAACACATGGGTTTACGGCCAAGGCAATCTCCTTGGACCGTAAACACCATAAGGTGGTGCATATGTGCCACCATTACCTTCTAGGGCTTGGATATTGGACTAGAACCTTGCATGCATGAGCTAAAGACCTTGAACCACGAAATGGTAGGAGTTACCATGGGTTTACGGCCGTAAAACCACTTGGACCGTAAACCCAAAACCGTAAACTCCATGGGAGTTGGTCCATGAATCGTAAACCCTAATAAGGGGGCCATATGAGCCCTAGTCCCTTCCTTAGCCTTGGATACTAGTCTAGATCACTTCCTTGAAGTGTTTAGGACCTTAAAACATCAAAAAAGATTAAGAACACATAGAGTTTACGGCCGTAAACTCATGAGGAATGGTCCATAGGCCGTAAACTCTATAAAGTGGTGCCATTGTGCCACCATGACTTCCTAAGGCATGGACTTGACTATAAGATGTTAAATCATGACTTGTAAGACCTTTTAGCACACAATGGTACTAATTACCATGAGTTTACGGCCGTAAACTCATGGGGGAAATGACCATAAACCATAAACTCATGTGGTGTTACCATATGGGAAGTAAACTCCAATGTGAGGCCATACTATCTTTAGATGCAACCCTTAAGTACTTCTAACACTTGAATCAAGGTGTTATCCATGTCCTAGGGTATCCTTACTTGCTTAATTAGTGTCTAAACACTAATTAGAAACATATATGTGTCACGGTATGTTAAATAGGATCTGTGTGTGCTCAAGTCTTCCCTTGACACTCAGCATCCCATCCAGCACTTCAATCCAAACCACTCACTACAGGTGAGTTCATACCCCCTTAATCAACCTTTGAAATGATTTTAAATGCCTTTATGGGGGGATACAAGTTGAAATATTCTAGTTATTGCTTTAATCACATGTGATTAATGACTAGAACAATCAGAAGGATTTACTACTACTTTCAAGTTACTATCAAATTTATGGTTTTCAAGCGTTTCAAAACCTTTTATTAAACTTTTAGATACTAAAACTGTTTCCAAACTCTTTTAAACTTGCATTGTTTTCAAACTCATATCTACACTAATATATTTATATAAGTAAGACTTGAAGGCCTTAGGACTGATAGCTCACCTTATTTCCTGTTCCTTGTTTGGTTGTGGACTTAGGGTATCCTGTTATTTGTCCGAATGTCGTTGAACTCTTAGTTATATATCATATATATATATATATATATATATATATATATATATATATATATGTGTGTGTGTGTGTGTGTTGGATATAAAAGTTTTCACTTCAGTTCAGTACCTCTGAGTAGCAGAGCATACAACCATCATTACTATGTAACTATAATAGGTATAGTTAAGGGTTTACTACTTACTACTACTATTACAACGACACATACAAGAGTCAGTACAGTTATGAGATATTCACACTATACTCTATAAAAGTGAACGCGCTATATACTACACAAGGGAATATACTATATACTAATACAGAGAAAACCTCACTACACTATGACATACTACACAAACATTTGAATACTATAAAAAGAATATGACATACTACTTCCGATACGACACTTCATTGTGATATCACCGTGTAACCAAAGTCTCCTGGAGGGAGAGCGAGCATTGTGTGTATAGATCTATACGGGACAGACACTCCTATACCCCGACTTCTAGCTACAGTCCCAGCCGATAAGGCCAAGGGGTGACAGAATGTTACCATACTACATATGACCTGGAGGGTCATCAGTTATTCAGCCATCGATCAGCATGGTTACATACAAGTTCACATTCAAACCTTTAATTAACCAATTAAGAATTAAAGGCCAAACAGACTTTTCGAGGAGTATCGTCCATTTGATACCACCTGGAGTCTGCATTTTATTACTTTGAACTCCCCGAGGTGTACCGTACATTTAGTACTACCTGGAGTCTGTGTTTCATCATTTTATAACCAGCAGTGTCACTGCTGAGGTAAAACATTATTTTCCTAGTACATTTACTTGTGACCTTCTCACATACACATCTAAGAAAATTATATTTTCATAATGATAGTTCACTGGGGAAAATTCCTACATTTACAAAAGAACAAAACGTACAAACAGTCGAGTCTTGGTAGAAGACTACATTTCAGTAGAAAATATAGGATTTTCTAGAGAATTCAATTATTTACACACATTTACAAAAAGCTATGAACAATTAAACTAAGTTGTTACAACATTTTCATACAAGCAAAGACAATAAGTACTTATGAACTCACCAGCGTTATGCTGATAAACTCTTTTCAAAATAACTTGTATTCTCAGGGCATCAGTAGGCAGGTACAGATGAATCTTTTGAGAAGATGGAGCACATACAAGACCCATCTTTTATTTTGATTATACATTTTTGGTGTCTTACATACTATGCAGAACACGTTTGTATTAAAATTATTCTATTAATGCAATGGATATTGTTTCTTGTTTACTATTATTCTTTGTTATGATATTGTACATGACGTCCTCCACCCCAGAACGTTTCCGCCGTTCCGGTTTTGGGGTGTGACAGATTGGTATCAGAGCATTGTTTATAGTGAATTAAGTATATCAACCCATAAAAGATATACAAACTATAAACGTGACGGGATTAAAACACTCTGGCCAAGAATATATACTTTTAAATAATAAAATATTTAACTAAGTATATATATACATCTATTCATACCAAGGTCAATATCATACTAGAACATGACAAACGTATTACGATTGTTGAACAACACGATTAGGCTTAGAGACATATAGTCAAATCTAGGGGGATATAGCCTGATCAACTATATTTTCCGAGGAGTGACTAGCATGTGCCTAAGAATGATTGTGGTGTTGCAACAAGTCTAAAAACTTACCAACACTACCACCACGAGAACACTAGAACAGAACCTAAAATACTATAGGAGTATTTTGTATTACTATAATTACTTATGTGCAATCTAAGAAGGGTTCGTATCAGTACGCCTATTAACTATTCTTTTCCCCTATTCTCGCGTAGATAACATGGCTGGCTTCCATCTCCCCGACGATCCGTACTATCCCAACCAGGGCAATGGTGGGTGGTTCGAAGATGAGCCAGAAGACGATCACCCAATCCCTTTGGATGATCACCATGCAGAAGGCTTTTCGGATGGCTCTGACTCCGAACCAGAGGTCAACAACCTACCCCAGGAAGGTCAAGTCCCAAACCTCAACCCCTGACCAGCATTCCAAGGCCCCACTCCCTTGTGGGAAACAAACTTGAACCGTTGGAGTGATGAGCAGGGTCAGCCTTTACCCTTCAACGGAGATCAAAGCTTTTACAACATAAGCAAGGGAGGCTCAGCTGACCGAGTCCTACCCATTATGGTCCGAAGGATCGCCCGGAATGACGAGCAAGGTCGTGCAGCCATCGACCGAGTGATGGAAGTGGACGCCAACTCTGGCGTTAATACCGTCCGCATTCGCCAGTTTGAAGATGCTATGGAAAGGACCAGGAGGACCAACGAGGCTCTGCAGCAACAGCTATCTGCATCCGGAGCCGAAGTCATGGAACTCCGGGTGCGCCATAGGGCACATGAGCGACGCCTTCAAGAGGTTGTACGTCAGCTGGCAGATCAGAGGGTTCGCCCGAGGGATACTCATCGCCGGTAGAAGATGTCGACTCATCTCTCTCTTTTGGTTAAGGAATAGCCTTTCTTTTGTGTGCTCTATGGAGCACTTGTCTGTAAAACATTTCTAGCTTTTAAAGTACTCTAACTAGACTTCTAGGCTGCCAACATTTTCCCTTTATGGTTTGATGTAAGACCTACTGTTAGGTCATTTTTCCCAGACTCATTTTACATCATTAATACCAGTATTATTGGCAGTTATCTAATCTATGGGAAAGTAATTATCTTGTGTTTCACTACTCTGTTGTTATACCTGTATCTGATTTTTGGACTATGGCGATTTAGTCCATGAAACACTCTCATCATACTTACAATTGATTCTCACTATTATCATCATTCCTATCAACTTTCAGTAAAAGATGTCGCGTCATCCGCGTCCGACCAGGGGTAGACCTGCAAACCAAACTCCACCACCACCACCTCCTCCGCAGTTCGATGCAGTGATGTTTCAAGCGGCTGTGAACGCAACCATGGCCCAAGTAAATTCTGGAGGTGCCAGTGGAGGTGGATTGGGCACTAACTCTAGCCATGGTGAAACCCAACCACGTGCATGGGAGTGCACCTATAAAGATTTCATCAGCTGCAAACCGACATACTTCAATGGAACCGGAGGGATCATTGGGTTGTCCCAATGGATCAAAAGAACAGAAGCAATCTTCGATATGTGTGGGGTAAGATAAAATTCGATGCTTGCACCTTCACCGAAAGGGCCCTGACGTGGTGGAATGGCCATGTCAAAGCACTCTCCCTGGTAACAGCTAACGCCATGGGCTGGGATACACTGAAGGACCTGTTGACAAGGGAGTACTACCCGCGGGGCAAGATTCAGAAACTCGAGGAAGAACTATGGAACCTCAAAATGAAGGGTTCCAACATAGTGGCCTATACAGCCAGGTTCTGCGACCTGGTGACTCTATATCCCAACATGGTCCCCACCGAAAGCAAAAAAATCGAAAGATACATCTGGGGTCTGGTACCCCCATATCGAGGGAATGTGCTAGCTTCAAACCCTGCGACCTTTGATAGTGCCAAGGAATTGGCTCAAAGGCTCATCGATCACGAGGTTCCTTCTCTTCCATCAACAACCACAACTACTACCCCAGCACCAACCAACGCGGCTGACAACAAGAAAAGGCATTGGGACCGAAAGAAGGGCAAATCAAATCAACACCCTTCTAAGAAACAACAGACAGTGGTTGTCCATGCTGCCACAACTCCTGCTGCCCCTGTACCAGCTAAGCCATATGCGGGGAGCCTACACAAGTGCACCAAGTGTAATTTCCATCATAATGGCCCCTGCCGGGAAATGCACTGCACCAATTGCGACCGGAAGGGCCATACCGCCCGGTCTTGCAGAGCACCTCCCAAACCCATCACCCAGGTTCCCGGTGCAGGAGTAAGTCAGGCCTGCTACGGGTGCGGCGAGACAGGGCACTTAAAAAAGAAACTGTCCGAAAGCTGGAAATGCGGGAGGAACCGGAAGACTACTTGCTATTGGCCACAATGAAGCCGTGGCAGACCCCACAGTAGTCACGGGTACGTTCCTTCTCGATAACTCATATGCTTGTATTCTAGTTGATAGTGGGGCAGAGAGGAGCTTCGTAAACCAAAAATTTAAGCACTTACTTACTCAAGCACCGCAAGAACTAAAAGAAACCTTCGTCGTAGAAATGGCCAACGGAAAGACAGAGAGTTCTAACGAGATTTACATAGGTTGTACCCTCACGCTAGATAATCATTCATTTCCAATCGACCTCATGCCAGTATCAATCAAGAGTTTCGATGTCATAGTGGGCATGGACTGGTTGAGTCTCCATCGTACCGATATTCTGTGCTACGAAAAGGCAATCCGCCTAAACCTACCGAATAGCGAAACCTTGCTGATCTACGGAGATAAACCCAGTACGAGCCTACGTATCATCTCCAGTATTCAAGCCCATAAGTACTTGCGCAAGGAATATCGTGCATTCCTTGCACACGTAGTCGATGCGAACCAGAAAACCAAAGACCTAAAAGACCTCCCTATAGTACGTGATTTTCCCGACATCTTTCCGGAGGAACTCCCAGGATTACCCCCGCAACGTCAAGTCGAGTTCCGAATCGACTTAGTTCCAGGAGCTACCCCCGTAGCCAAAGCACCCTATCGTCTAGCACCAGTCGAGATGCAGGAGCTATCCGGTCAACTTAACGAACTGCTCAGTAAGGGCTTTATAAGAACAAGCTTCACACCCTGGGAGCCCCGGTCTTGTTCGTCAAGAAGAAAGACGTATCGTCCCGTATGTGCATCGACTATAGGGAACTCAACAAACTTACAGTCAAGAATCGTTAACCCTACCTCGCATAGACGATTTATTCAACCAGCTGCAAGGGGCGAGCTACTTCTCCAAGATTGACCTGAGATCCGGGTATCACCAGTTACGAGTGCTTGAGGAAGATGTCCCGAAGAC
This sequence comes from Lactuca virosa, assembly GCF_052849685.1. Lineage (NCBI taxonomy): Eukaryota > Viridiplantae > Streptophyta > Magnoliopsida > Asterales > Asteraceae > Lactuca > Lactuca virosa. The sequence goes on from NC_136433.1 coordinate 272,494,967, forward strand.
AGCCTTCCGAACTCGTTACGGACACTACGAGTTCGTAGTGATGCCATTCGGATTGACCAATGCCCCCGCAGTATTCATGGATTTGATGAATAGAGTATGTCGTCCTTACTTGGATCAGTTCGTCATCGTTTTCATCGATGATATACTCATCTACTCTCGAAGTGAGGAGGAGCATAGTGATCATCTGCAACAAGTCCTAGGAACCCTGCGATTGGAGAAACTCTATGCGAAGTTCTCTAAGTGCGAATTTTGGATCCGAAGAGTCGAATTCTTAGGACACGTGGTTAGCGAAGAAGGAATCCACGTGGACCCGTCCAAAATTAAGGCTATTGAGAACTGGTCAGCACCGAAGACGCCTACCGAAATTCGTCAATTTCTAGGCCTCGCTGGCTACTATCGCAGATTCATACAAAACTTCTCTCGAATTGCGAAACCGCTTACAACATTAACCCAAAAAGGCGTGGCATTTGACTGGGAAGAGAAGCAGGAGAAAGCGTTCCAAACGCTAAAACGAGCCTTGTGCACCGCGCCAATATTGTCCCTCCCCAAAGGAACAGAAGACTTTGTGGTCTATTGCGATGCGTCAAATCAAGGGCTCGGCTGTGTTCTGATGCAACGGGGTAAGGTTATCGCCTACACCTCAAGACAACTGAAGACACACGAGGTTAACTACACCACTCACGACCTCGAATTAGGAGCAGTTGTATTTGCTATAAAGATCTGGAGACACTACCTGTATGGTACAAAGAGCACTATCTTCACAGACCACAAAAGCCTACATCACATATTCAACCAGAAGGAGCTCAATATGAGACAACGACGGTGGGTCGAGCTACTCAATGACTACGAATGCGAAATTCGTTATCATCCTGGTAAAGCCAACGTGGTAGCAGACGCCCTAAGTCAGAAAGAATATTCTGGCCGAAGAGTCAAGTCATTGACCATGACTATCCATTCGCATCTATCCGCATAAATTAAAGAGTCCCAGCTCGAAGCCTTAAAACCTGAAAATGTGGCGGGAGAATCCCTACGTGGAATGGATAAGAACTTGGAAGCCAAGAGTGATGGAGCATTATATCTCATGGACCGGATCTGAACGCCGAGACACGGTGGCTTCAGAGACGTGGTCATGAAGGAAGCGCACAACACTCGATATTCCGTCCACCCAGGTTCAGATAAGATGTATCTGGATCTTAAAAAGTCATACTGGTGGCCTAACATGAAAGCGGAGATCGCTACCTCTGTAAGTAAATGCCTTACTTGCGCCAAGGTCAAGGTCGAATACCAGAAACCATCAGGTCTACTCCAGCAACCAGAGATACCTGAATGGAAGTGGGAGCGGATCACTATAGACTTCATAACCAAGTTGCCCAAGACAACGGGTGGACTCGATACCATTTGGGTCATCGTCGACAGATTGACCAAGTCCGCACACTTCCTGCCCATCAAGGAAACTGACAAGATGGAGAAGCTCACGAGAACATACATTCGGGAGATAGTACGACTGCATGGTGTTCCTATATCCATCATCTCCGACAGAGATAGTAGGTTCACTTCTAGATTCTGGCAGTCACTACAAAGCTCCTTAGGAACGAGGCTGGACATGAGTACAGCCTACCACCCACAGACCGACGGACAAGGTGAGAGAACTATCCAAACCTTAGAAGACATGTTGCGAGCTTGTGTGATCGACTTCGGGAAGGCATGGGACACTCATTTACCCCTTGTCGAATTTTCCTACAATAACAGTTATCACACGAGCATAAAGGCTGCTCCATTCGAAGACCTCTACGGCCGAAAGTGCAGATCCCCTCTGTGCTGGGCTGAGGTGGGTGACACTCAGTTAGCTAGAGGACGAGTTCCTGACAGCACTCTCACGGGTACGGAGATCATTCGGGAAACAACAGAGAAGATCGTTCAGATTCATGAACGATTGAAAGCCTCTAGAGACCAACAGAAAAGCTACGCAGACAAACGAAGGAAACCTTTGGAATTTCAGGTGGGAGACCGAGTCCTTTTGAAAGTCTCACCCTGGAAGGGCTTGATACGCTTCGGAAAGCGTGGAAAGCTAAATCCAAGATACATAGGGCCTTTCGAGATTCTTGCTAGAATTGGCCCTGTAGCTTACAAACTTAACTTACCTCGCGAACTCAGTAATGTACATTCTACCTTCCACGTCTCAAACTTGAAAAAGTGCCTATCTGACGAGACTCTTGTAATCCCACTCGACGAAATCGAGATCAACGAGAGCCTCAAATTCGTGGAAGAACCTGTAGAGATCATGGACCGAGAGGTCAAGCAAACGAAACAAAGTCGTATCCCAATCGTGAAGGTTCGCTGGAACGTCAAGCGAGGACCGGAATTCACTTGGGAGCGCGAGGATCAGTTTAAGCTGAAATATCCTCATCTTTTTACTTAGTTATTTGTAATAACTTAGTTGCTTGAACTCTAATTTCGGGACGAAATTCCCTTTAACGGAGGGGATGATGTGACAACCCAAAATTTTCATTTGTATAAACTCTTCAGTCAAGCACTACAAATAATAGTCAAATTCATTTTTGTAAATTTTTAGCCGGTTTAAAGTCCGTTTGGGTGTTTTTAAAATAAATGCGTCAAACGATCAAGTAAAAGGAAGTATCTTCTAGGAGTAATGTGTAGCAAGTAAACACTTCACACCATAACAAGGTGTTTACGGCTACACTTTGGGAGTTTGGGCCGTAAACCCCTCTTGGCCGTGAACCCATGCATATTGCATGAGTTTACTCCCCATTTCTCTCATTCTTCACTTCCTAGCTCAAGAACTCCCACAATCTCTCTCAACTATCATAATATCATCCTCCAAATCTTCCAAAAATGTAAGTGTTTCTTCTCTTGATTTGTTCTTAAAACACTTCATCTAGTAGTTATACATGATTTCATCCATGAAATCTTCTCATTTTCTTAGATCTTCAAGTGTTCTTCAAAACACCAAGAACACACACTAGTGTTCTTGGCCCTTAAACACTCTTACAAGCTTCCTATAAGTAAGTACACTCCTCCTAGCTAGTTATTTACTTAGAATACTTGTTAAACCATTGAAAAACATCAAGATCACCCAAGAACACATGGGTTTACGGCCAAGGCAATCTCCTTGGACCGTAAACACCATAAGGTGGTGCATATGTGCCACCATTACCTTCTAGGGCTTGGATATTGGACTAGAACCTTGCATGCATGAGCTAAAGACCTTGAACCACGAAATGGTAGGAGTTACCATGGGTTTACGGCCGTAAACCCACTTGGACCGTAAACCCAAAACCGTAAACTCCATGGGAGTTGGTCCATGAATCGTAAACCCTAATAAGGGGGCCATATGAGCCCTAGTCCCTTCCTTAGCCTTGGATACTAGTCTAGATCACTTCCTTGAAGTGTTTAGGACCTTAAAACATCAAAAAAGATTAAGAACACATAGAGTTTACGGCCGTAAACTCATGAGGAATGGTCCATAGGCCGTAAACTCTATAAAGTGGTGCCATTGTGCCACCATGACTTCCTAAGGCATGGACTTGACTATAAGATGCTAAATCATGACTTGTAAGACCTTTTAGCACACAATGGTACTAATTACCATGAGTTTACGGCCGTAAACTCATGGGGGAAATGACCATAAACCATAAACTCATGTGGTGTTACCATATGGGAAGTAAACTCCAATGTGAGGCCATACTATCTTTAGATGCAACCCTTAAGTACTTCTAACACTTGAATCAAGGTGTTATCCATGTCCTAGGGTATCCTTACTTGCTTAATTAGTGTCTAAACACTAATTAGAAACATATATGTGTCATGGTATGTTAAATAGGATCCGTGTGTGCTCAAGTCTTCCCTTGACACTCAGCATCCCATCCAGCACTTCAATCCAAACCACTCATTACAGGTGAGTTCATACCCCCTTAATCAACCTTTGAAATGATTTTAAATGCTTTTATGGGGGGGGGGGATACAAGTTGAAATATTCTAGTTATTGCTTTAATCACATGTGATTAATGACTAGAACAATCAGAAGGATTTACTACTACTTTCAAGTTACTATCAAATTTATGGTTTTCAAGCGTTTCAAAACCTTTTATTAAACTTTTAGATACGAAAACTGTTTCCAAACTCTTTTAAACTTGCATTGTTTTCAAACTCATATCTACACTAATATATTTATATAAGTAAGACTTGAAGGACTTGGGACTAATAGCTCACCTTATTTATTGTTCCTTGTTTGGTTGTAGACTTAGGGTATCCTGTTATTTGTCCGAATGTCGTTGAACTCTTAGTTATATATATATCATATATATATATATATATATATATATATATATATATATATATATATATATATATGTGTGTGTGTGTGTGTGTGTGTGTTGGATATAAAAGTTTTCACTTCAGTTCAGTACCTCTGGGTAGCAGAGCATACAACCATCATTACTATGTAACTATAATAGGTATAGTTAAGGGTTTACTACTTACTACTACTATTACAACGACACACACAAGAGTCAGTACAGTTATGAGATATTCACACTATACTCTATACAAGTGAACGCGCTATATACTACACAAGGGAATATACTATATACTAATACAGAGAAAACCTCACTACACTATGACATACTATACAAACATTTGAATACTATAAAAAGAATGTGACATACTACTTCCGATACGACACTTAATTGTGGTATCACCGTGTAACCAGAGTCTCCTAGAGGGAGAGCGAGCATTGTGTGTATAGATCTATACGGGACAGACACTCCCATACCCCGACTGCTAGCTACAGTCTCAGCCGATAAGGCCAAGGGGTGAGAGAATGTTACCATACTACATATGACCTGGAGGGTCATCAGTTATTCAGCCGTCGATCAGCATGGTTACATACAAGTTCACATTCAAACCTTTAATTAACCAATTAAGAATTAAAGGCCAAACAGACTTTTCGAAGCGTATCGTCCATTTGATACCACCTGGAGTCTGCATTTTATTACTTTGAACTCCCCGAGGTGTACCGTACATTTAGTACTACCTGGAGTCTGTGTTTCATCATTTTATAACCAGCAGTGTCACTGCTGAGGTAAAACATTATTTTCCTAGTACATTTACTTGTGACCTTCTCACATACACATCTAAGAAAACTATATTTTCATAATGATAGTTCACTAGGGAAAATTCCTACATTTACAAAAGAACAAAACGTACAAACAGTCGAGTCTTGGTAGAAGACTACATTTCAGTAGAAAATATAGGATTTTCTAGAGAATTCAATTATTTACACACATTTACAAACAGCTATGAACAATTAAACTAAGTTGTTACAACATTTTCATACAAGCAAAGACACTAAGTACTTATGAACTCACCAGCGTTATGCTGATAAACTCTTTTCAAAATAACTTGTATTCTCAGGGCATCAGTAGGCAGGTACAGATGAAGCTTTGGAGAAGATGGAGCACATACAAGACTCATCTTTTATTTTGATTATACATTTTTGGTGTCTTACATACTATGCAGAACACGTTTGTATTAAAATTATTCTATTAATGTAATGGATGTTGTTGCTTGTTTAATATTATGCTTTGTTATGATACTGTACATGACGTCCTCCACCCCAGAACGTTTCCGCCGTTCTGGTTTTGGGGTGTGACATATTAGCTCATATGTTAGTTCCAATTACATAAAATGATATGGTGACACTAAAATCGCCAACAAAGTAGCACCCAAAAAACCACCCACCCCACCCTTGGAGGAGAAAGATGGTTGTCGATTAACATTCCACGGCGCCAAAGACGTCCTCAGTGGCATAATAAGGTTCAACCATTTATTACCATTGAACTAGATCACTAAAATATGCACTACATGATGTATTAATTTGCATTTTATAATAAATAAATCGCATAAGAGATGAGTTATGTTGCCATGAATGACGAGTAAAAATAGTCCATTCCATGATGAAACAATGTATACGCTTGATTTACTTAACATTTAGGCCCCGTTTGATACCTATCTTTCCAGGTCCAAACAGATCTTTCTGGCTGAATGGACCAGAAAGACTGTTTGATTTGCACAAAAGAATGGGTCTTTCCCGGTAAGATATGTCTTTCCCAGAAAGCCCCAAAATCATATCTTTCTGGCTTAATGGACTGGAAAGACAATTATACACCAAACCCCGCCTCTTTCTTTCATTATTGGATTATTAATTTTTTTAAATAATTTTTTTTTAAATTTATTTTTTATTGAATTATTACTTTTTTTCATCATTCAGCACAGTCAATCAAATATACAATCAAACAACATGGTTTCTTTCTCAGTCAGAAAACTTTCCCAGACAACACTTTACCAGACAACATTTTCCCAGACAGAAACTATCAAACAGGACCTTAGTGTTTAATAGTGTACGTGGATCCTAAGTTTAGGACCTCGCAAGTCAAATGATAATTAATCAATAATTAGCCGTAACCATTACTTATCAAATTTACATATGAATAATAAAATACTATATAATTTTAGTAAATAACCCAATCATAGAACCCATTTATTGGTTCTCCACATGGCTTGTTTGGATGTATTAGGGAAGCATTACGAGTATTTGTTTCCTTTGGTCACAAACTTTGGTTTACTTGCAATTTTATATACGCCCGGAACCGTTGAAAACAAAGGAGGGGGGTAAGCACGCAAAGGATAATTTTCGATCATTTATTTGATTAAAGGGTAAATATGTCAAGAAAAAATCAACGAGAGTTGGGTCAGATGTTGGGCTATTTGCTGCACCACCATTTTTGGGCCGTTACTGCGCAGTTTTTTTATTTTATTGGCACGTTGCGGCTTGGGCTGCAATTTACGTTTGAGCCGAATTGGTTGGGTAAAACTGAATTTAATATTGGATGCCATAACTCTTTACCTCCACTTATTTTTTATGTGTAGTTTAACAATTAATATGTTTCTAATTTTATTAATAATTTCTATATACTAAATTCACAAATTAACCGTTTAAATTCTAATCCGTTTGGTTTAAGGAATATGCATGTCATAACATTTTAAACCATATAATTTTATATTATATCATTTTTGAATCATGTGATTTTAAATAACATATTTTGTATCATTCGAATCATTTTGAATCATATCATTTTAATCGGATCTATGACTTTTGGAAATAGTTTTTTGTTGATGGATCATATAATTTTGAATCATATAGTATACGATAAATGATCATATAATTTTTAAATCATAACATATTTAAACCAAAACCAATTAAAGATTATAAATATTTATGAATCATAGCATTTATGAATCATTATATTTTTGGATCATATATTTTGGATCATATCATTTTGAATCATAGTATTTTGGAGTATATCAAATAATTTTGGATCATAATATATTCAATTAAATCAAGTTTTTTGTTATAACAATTTTTGGATCAATATAACTTTTTGAATAATTTAATTTTGAATAATAAAAGACATGATTAAGGATCATAACATATTTGTAGTATAGTAATTATGGATCATAACCAAATTAAGGATCATAATCGATCACAAGTATTTTGAATCATCTCATTTTGGATCATATAAATTTCAACATTATTTTTTTAATACTTGTAATCTTTAGAAATAAATATAATAGTTAAGCAACCTTATTTTAAAATAAAAAAAATCTTTACGAAATATTCATAATATATGATACATAAAAACACGATAAAATGATTTTCTATTTTGAGAAATAAAATTTCTACTTCTCAGTTTTTCATATATACTTTAGATCATATTATTTTTATTCAAATTAAGTTTTTCATATAAGTTCTCGTTCACAAACAAGTTTTGGTTTTATATTAGATTTTAGATCATAGCATGTTTTGCAGTTTTGGCTCGTAATAAGGAATGATCCCAAGTCCGATGCATAGTTTTATTTTTCGAATTTTTTTTTTAAATTTGAGCTTGTTCTGTAGAGAAAATAAAATAAGAACTATGGCATTTTCAGATTTTTTTAATAAGGAAAAGATTATTCGTAAAATAAATTGTGAGGAAGATATAAAAATAGGGAGAATTTCATATATGCCCTTAATAAACTTCAAAATATCATATTTACCCAACATAATCTTTAAATATCATATATATCCTTTTTAAGATTTCAAAATATCATATTTACCCAAATTCTTTTTTTAACATTTTTTTGATCATTTTAAATTATTATTTTTATCAATTTGATTATTATATCCTTATTATAAAAGTTAAGTTTAAAATATCAATTAACTATCATCTTTGTTGTAAAGGCATCAAAATAAAAAGACTAATACTTTGATTTGGGCTTTCACCCACGTGGTTCATCCATGGAATTTTATTACGTTTCTTGTGATCACCCATTTTCATAGGTAGAAAACTGTGAGGTGTTCCAAGATGGAGATTATGCTAGTGTTCATAGGAAGTCAAACTCAGAAACAATTCGATATCAGAAAGTCGATATTACTTAGATTCCAACCTTGAGGACGGCGGACGAAAACTATTGAATCGAAATTAATTATAAGTTGCATCGACCATCCGTGTATTTCAAGCCGGACAAACTCGGAATTGAAAAATAAACATATTGAAACTACAACCCAAACCAATATCAGGTTGAGGAATTATTGTGATTAGGTTACAACATCAATTTATGTGTTAAAATAGTTTACGAACATCCCATTTACAAACCAATCAATAGTTTGAGTCTAAAGAATTACAGTTAAAGTATGTGCGTAGAACACCAAAATATAAACATATAAGAACAATCAATCCAAATCATAAAACTTAACCTGCAAATTGTGATTTAAAAACAAAACCCAGATGAGGACGACCTCAATTGTTGTAAATTAAACAATATTTGAGATGATCTTGCCTGTAGTCAAAAAAGAAGAAGCCACGCCTATTGAGAGATACGATGTAGTGAAGTGACCGTGGGTGGCGGCAGTAAGAGGGAGGCGAAGGTGTGCCGGTAATGAAGAAGATTAATTTGGGAAAAAGATGGAAGATGAATAACCATTGAAAGACAATTCATGAAAAATAAGAAGGGTGTTTTAGTCATTCTATATCTTTCTTATATTTAGAATGATTATAAATAAAAAAATGATTATAAAAACGTTTAAAAATATTAAAAAATATAATTTGGGTAAATATGATATTTTAAAAGCTTATAAAGGATAAATATGATATTTAAAGATTAGCTAGGGCAAATATGATATTTTAGTCTTTATTAAGGGCGTATATGAAATTCTCCCATAAAAATAAATTGGTGTGACACGTGGCTAGGCATGACGGATGTCTGGTGTTTGGAGCAATCGTAGGTGCGCCAATCATGTTTCTTATAATGAGTTACCATTGTGCCCTTAATTATTTTTGCCCCTATTAGAAATGGTTGACAAGTTACTTCTAATCACAAATTTTCCACCGCCACAAGTTAAGACTGGAAGGAGTGGGAGGGAAGCTTCCCTCACTTTTTGTGGGTCATTCCCTTTTTTCCCTCACTTTTCTTTCCCTCACCTAAAACCCAAGGAATGGGTGGGAAGCCCTTCCCTCACTTTTTTTTTTATTAAATAAAATTAATTTTTTTGTTATGAATTATAATTTTTAAATTAATACTAAACATAAAATTTAATTAAAAATAAAAAGCATTTCATTAATTAAAATAAAACTTACATTAAACCTAAAATTAAAAAAAGTAGAAAATTAAAAAAAAAAACACACACACACACACAAACTAAAAATCAAACAAACCAACAACGACCTACGGAAAATATTTTTTCAGAATTTTTTCCCTCTTCTTCATCACGAGCTCGAGAGCCGGTCCCGAGAGATGATCGACGTTTTCCATCAAAAACTCCATATCCTCCATTTCTTGTCTCTCCGCCCGCTCCTTTTTCCTTGTTTCTTCTTTTTCTTTGTCGAAAGCCAAACGTTCGAAGAAATTTAGATTATATCGATCAAACGACGATGTTATCTTCCGCATTTCATCAATGCCCACGCTGAAATCAGATGCACTCGAAGAAGTCCCTTTTCCCTTTCTCTTCGCTTTGTCCCTACCCATTGGGCGGACAATTTCTTCTAGCTCAAGTTCGTCGTCCTGATTTAAATCTAGACCGACCCGAGCATCGGAGGAGGTTGTGTAACCACTAGAGCCCGTTTTCGTTCGTTTTGATTGTTGGACTCCAAAAATATAATCTTGCTCGTATTTTTTCCACCTAGGACTTCGGACCAATAATTTCCAACAATCATGCCACTTGAATGGTTTTCCGACTTCCTCAAGGTAAAACTGCAACGCTTCTTGAAGTATTTCTTCGTTGCCTTGGCCGCTTTTTCGTTGGGTTTTTAGGTTGTTGTACAACCCGTTTATTTTTTAAACCCCCTTTGCTATTTCTCGAAACTTCGAATTAAGTTGATGTTTCGTACGGTAGTCGTCACATTTTCCTAGCTCCTCTCGAAATCGTTCTAAAATGCAAAACCAAAAATGTTCTCCCGGTTGTGCGTTTCCCTGAATCGAATCTTCAGAAATATCAACCCAAGCTTTGACCAAAACTAGTTCTTCGTGTGGAACCCATGTTGTCGGCTTTTGTCTTCCCGGTTGTGCGACACCCTCGCGCACTTGTTTTTTCCCTTTACGTCTTTGTGGTGGTGGTGGTGGTTGAGTTTCGGGAACCATGTCTTCTTCTTCCGCGTCATCCGATTCATCGACAAGTTGGTGTTGTTGTTGGGTTTGGGTTTGAGTTTCAGTTTGAGTTTGGGGTTGAGGTTGATTTGGCGATTCTTGATCCGGAAACACAACAAAGTTTGAAAACATTTGCGACGAAACATTTGGAACTTGCATCGGGTAATATTGGCCAACATTTTGGTATTGTAATTGTAGTGGGGATTGAATGGGAGCATCGAGTTGGGGGCGGTAAACTCCTTGCGGGGATGAATCGATAGCAAAAATGTTTCGAGGAGGGATGTTTATACTCAAACCATGGCTTTTTTTCCTTCGATCGGAAGTTGGGATTTGATTGTTGGGATTCATTTTTTTTTTGTTGATATAAAATAGAGAGAATAGAGGGTAGTGTGATGTTTGATGTTATATGTATGTATTTATAGGAGTGGAAAAATGATAAAAAAAAACCACAATTAACGGTTCTTTTTCAAAAAAAATTACATTTTTACCGTTGATTAACGGTTCTTTTTCAAAAAAAAAAGGAAAAAGAAAAAAAATTTCCCAGCCAATCGCAGCAAGAGAGAGAGAGAGCAGGAGAGGCTCCCCTCTCCGTTTCCCGCACAACGCTTCCCCGCGCCGACGGTGCGGTGTTCCGCCAGGCGGGAAGCTTCCCTTTGCCGTTCCCCGCGCCCGCTCCGTCCGGCCTAATAAATTCATTTTGATCTCAACCCTTTATTCTTTAAATTGTTAAGATATGTAATCGTCCTTTTTAATAATTTTTTGGTTTTACTTGATCATACTTCTTTATATAATCAACACATGATTGTCAGATGTTATAGATGTAAAGAGTATGATAACTAAAAACCAAAAAATTATTAAGAACGGAGATTACATATATTAACAATTTAAACGTTGGTTATGTTTTTTAATAACACAATCAACACATGATTGTGAGATGTTATAGATGTAAAACTTCAAGTACAATGTTTAATGTTATATTAAGTAACACTTGCTGAAATTTGCGTTCTTTTATTGAATCTCAGTTATTATAATTTAATTTGTAATAGACTTGTTTATTTTATTATTATTATTATTATTTTGTGAATGCGTGAAATTGGTTACATATATGTTGTATGAAATGCACATGTATTTGAGTTCATAAGAAATTAATTACACTTATAATGTACAAAAAGACACTAACAACTGTAGTTTCTAACGGAAGATGATATCGATTAAACCAACCATTATCATTAGATTTTACTAGTATAATCACGTTTTTTTTATGTTATGTAAAAAAGACCAATTTATCCTAAATGGTTTATTTCGGACTTGTTCTTGACATTCCATATTAATCAAAAATATTTTATGTATATGTTTCTCGTATGCACAAATTTTTTGTTTTAAACTCTCTAGTCCCATGTCCAAAATGTCAATTTTGAGATCATTTTTCAATCAAATATTTAAATCAAATGTTTAATTTAAGAACTTTTATCATATATACTTTTAATCACTATGTTCCTTTAACAATTTCTTTAACTTTTGTTAGCTTTTATTAAAAAACCAAAAAAAAATTCACAAAATTCTTAAATTGTTCATTGTATTTCGTACTTATTTTTGAAATTCGTGGAGCTTTCTTTTTAAAATCTGAAATTCCAATTGAAATGTACATTTTCAATAAAAAACAAAAGACAAAACATTTAAATGTCTTGAGTGATCCATATGATCATTTTAAAAAATTAGTTATTTTTTCATATTAACTTAAAAATATGGTTACTTTAATTAGCCAATATCTCAATATATTTTGAGGTCAATTATGTAATATAATATGTTTATAGCAAATTATGCAATGACATATATTTCGTTACTAGTTTATAACCTGTAGAAACCACGATTACAAAATTAATTAAACTTTTATAATAAAAATTCAAAATTATTAATCAATTATTTTAAATAAATTATAATTAAGAGATATTTTTCTTAGTTATATAAAATTATAATCGTTAATTCAAATAAATACGTGAAATTATATCACCTTATAATCTGTATTAATTTTATTTTATTTTTATTCTAATGTTATTAATTTAATGTAATTAGAATGGAAAATTTTAAATTTTAAATTTGAAATGAAAAATCAATAGGTTGACAAGTGGTATGACATTAATTAGGAGACATAATAGAGTGACACATGACAAAATAACTATTCTTTTGTTAATATACGGAGATGAAGATAATTTAAGTATGAGTGTTTTAATTCGATACCAAATTATATTCATATCTAAATTGGTAGTTTATTAGTTGTGAGACCCATGTATTACATGAGTTAATTTTAAAAAAATTAATAAATATAAATGTCAAAATATTTGAGAACTTTGAATTTATAAGAAAATAAGAAAAATAATGATTTATTAGAATGAAAATGTTTTTTAGTTTTTAAATTTAAACAAATAATTTAAATAAAGAAAAGAAACTAATAAACTTTAATTTTGGGAATTTTAAAGTTAGAAATTAAGTTTATTAGTGAAATTAATATCCATTTATTATTACATTTATTGCAATTATTACATTAAAATATTATATGAAATTTAATAAAATAGAAAAAATCATAAAATGACATGTGGAAAAAAAATTAATTCAAAATAACCACAAAATGACATTTGGCAAATTGAATAAGAGTGTGACAAGTGACAAAAAAATCTTCATTTATTAGAGAGGATTGTATGAATGTTTTAATTCATTACTAAACTATATTTATGTCTAAATTGGTAGCAAACTGAAATATGTTACATAACCCAATAAGAAATCCATTGGATTATAACTTAAGTAATTTTGTAAAGGGAAATTTTCAATAAAGTCCTAATATTTTAAGCCAATTTACGGTTTAATCTCAAATTAAATTTTTTTACAAAAAAGGACAGAATACCGGCTAAAACTTCAGAATAACCCTCTGTGGCTGGTTTTGCAGATTTAGCCGGTATTCCGGCTTTTTTCGTTAATTCATCAAAGTATTGGGACTTTTTCGTTAATTCAGCTAAAACTTCGGAATAACCCTTTTATCAATATATTAAAAATGATTTGTTTTTTCAATGAATGCATTTTATTCATTTCTTTTTATACAACGTTATATATCTAGTTTTAAAACGAAATTTAGAAAAAAAGTATCTATACAATCCAAAAAACTAGCAAACTTCATAATTTTGTCTGAAAAGCTTTACTAAAGATAGAGTGCTCCATGATTGCAAGATGAAATTCATACAAAATTATTGTATATTTTCTTTTGATTTCAACATTGGTCTAAGTACTAAGATAACCACAAAACATATGTAATAATACTAATAAGGTATACTCATTTTCTTCTCATTCTATTGGTTGTTTAAAACTTTAATCCACATGCCCTCTTTCTCCTCTGTTTCTTTTTATCTATTGCAGAATTTGGAAGGATGCGATAAGGGATACATACACACACCCCTCAGATAGATCTTTGTCTTTCCATTTTATGTGCGCACACACGCATAAAAGTTTCTGATCTAGAACATGTGTGTGCATGTGTGAAATGAAGGTATCAATGTTCAAGCGAATCTGTGTTTTGTGGTCTAACCAAGGCAAGACTAGTTGCTACCAAGATGTTGCTACTGTCCTTGGCATATTGAGGTACAAGTTTAATATGAGTGTGTTGAAGTCATGATTGAATAGAAAATGAGTATTAATGAGTAATGCTATCCCATAGATTTAAGTATACACGATTAGTATTATTACATATGTTTTGTGGTTATCCCAATACTTAGACTAATCTTGAAGTAAAAAAAATATATACAATAATTTTGTATGAATTTCATTTGGCAATCATAGATCACTCTATCTTCCAGTAAAGTTTTTTGGACAAATTTATGAAGTTTGTTAGTTTTTTGCATTGTATAGATACTTTTTCTAAATTTCGTGACTTTAAAATTGAATATATAACGTTATATAAAAAGAGATGAACAAAAATACATTAACTGAAAAACAAACCATTTTTAATATATTGATAAAATGGTTATTCCGAAGTTTTAGCTGAATTAACCAAAAAGTCTCAATATTTTGACGAATTAACGAAAAAAGTCGGAATACTGGTTAAATCTGCAAAACCGGCCACAGATGGTTAATCCGGAGTTTTAGCCGGTATTCTGTCTTTTTTTGTAAACAAAATTTAGTTTGGGATTAAAGCGTAAATTCGCCTAAAATATTGGGACTTTATTGGAGAATTCTTTTTGTAAAAACATGTAAGTTTGGTATATAAACAAGTTATTATCCCACATTGGTGGGTTATTTTGATATGAAGATATATCGGTAATATTTCAATCTAAAATATTGCTCGATCGACAAACAAAAAAAAAAAATTGAAACTAATCTTAGACTTTTTTTTGAATGGCAGATTGATTGGTTAGGTATTATTATTAATACTTTAATTTTTGTTACCATCAAGGATTCATCCTCAAAACTAAGAGGTTATGCCTCTTACAATTGGGTTATTCCCAATATGGTTTTAAAAACTTCTCCATTTCATTAATGTCTACTGTATCTTGAATACTTTAAATACCAAGTATAAAATCTTTTTTTTTTATCAAATTGGAACAATAAACAAAACCATATGAATTGCTCTTAAATTGCACGAACATACTTATATACGTTGGTTGCATTTTAAGTCCAAGTTACAAATTATTTTAATAATATCAAACTAAAACTACGATAAAGTTATTTGTAGTCAACAACTTACGATTTATAAATACTTAAAACATTTCACCTTTATATGTACATAAGACGTGGTATTCGGTATTCCACACCATTCCACTTTATTTATTTTATGTTTTGGTTTGAATTTATCCCCCCACAATTACAAACTAAATCCAACTAATGATCCACTTCAGAATTTCTCCAAAAGAATTCGTGGCTCATGAAGAAAACAGAAGTCAGCATCACCCATGTGGAACATTAAGTCAAAAAGGGACAACCACTACCCATATGCAACAAGAAGTCAATCACGAATTTTTATGCCCCACCAACTATACTAACTTTGATTTTTTGTTTAGTTATTGCAAATTAAAATCAGTAGAAAAACACATTTTAATTTGTTACAACTGTTATTTTCCCTATAATATAAATAAAGTTAGTTACGTTTCTTTCAAGTTATTTAAGATAAAAAAAAACTAACAACCAACTTAATTTGTGTTCCTTTTTCATAAAATTCTGAAAGATTTTATAATATTGAATCTTTAATGATCAAATAAAAAAAAATGGAAGGCAGTGTTGTTTTTTGTAGTTAAACCATTTTAAAAACGTTTAACTAAATAACAACAATCAGTTTGCGAATTACAAATATTGAATGTTTCCGACTATAAACATGGGTTACATACTGTCTCAAGTTTCTCCTATTCATTTTTAATATAATTATGAATCCTTAAATTCTTTACCCGCAAAAAAATTCCTATAATCATGATTCATGAACAATTTCATTATGAAATAACATTACAGTAAGTATCAACTCTTTATTTAAACTCTCCAAATTTGCTAAACTTCAGTCTTCATATATACATTTTGTAGCCACGTAATTGCTTCGTAAAATGACGCATTTCATGTGTATGCAATGTAATATAAAAGACAAAATATTTATTCATTGTACATAATATAATTAAGTAGTTAAAATATCAATAAAAATAAGTTATTAAAAATAACTAGCAGAAAAACCCGGGCTTCATTTTTATGAAAAAATATAAAAGTTTTGACTGTAAGGACCAAAAGTGTCAAAATGGTTAAAGAATTAAAAGGGTTGGAATTATCAAGTTTTTAGAAAAGGGACCAAATTAGTCAATTCTTTAAAGTTTTGTGACCAAACTTTGAATATTAAAAGGTTTCTAAAAAATGTAAAAATTTTGATTGAAATGACCAAACGTGTCAAAATGACTAAAAAAATATGAGGAGCAAAATTAACAAAAAAAAACATACAAGTTTACTATTCATAAGGGAACAAAGTTTTAATATATACTAGAAGGAAGCTCATGCTTTGCATGGGGCAGAAAATGTTACTTATTGTATTTAGCCCATGGTTGGGCTAAATGGGCAATGATGGAAAATATGAGATTTGATATGATCATCTTCAAGTGTAAGCAATATTTCCTTCAAATTCTTTCTTGAAAAAATTCTGTTGGGAGTATGAGAATAAAGGGGAGAAGAACTAAGAATTTGAAAATGCCATAGAAATGTATGTAGACAGTATATAGCTTCTTCTATGAGTCTTTGATGCTCTAATGGTTCCACTTTTACTGTCTGTCTTGTTTGCAACTGCATTTCTTCATATCAGACCTCTTCAACTTCATGTTATCTACGAGCAACAATTAGCTACAAGACAATAAACCAATATTTTGAGAAGAAGTGAAAAATAAATATAAGTAATAGGCATAACTTGATAATTTGTGATGTTTTCAAAGAAAATAATATTCAAATTTTAACTTTCATTATTGAACTAATAGACACCCTAACATTTTGAAGTTGCATCAATGTAACGCCCCAAATTTCAAATACCAATATTAACTTAACATGGTCCCAAAACTTCTAAAATTCGGAAATTCAATTACTAAAGTCATTATTAATAATAATAGCGGAAGCAAATAGAAAAATTAAGTAAACACTTAGTGCGCTAAGTCTTCCTCAAAACTTGCCGCCTTCTTCAAGTCTGAGCCTTATCGTTTCCATTCCCGCTGCCACTTGCTACATTGTTTCCTGGGTTGCGTGCATTTAAAGATTCTAATGGGTAAGCCTAGGGCCTAGTGAGTTCGTGGTTTTCATGCATATTGACGTCAATAAAATAAAAACAATGCATCAATTTATAAAATATAATTCTTTTCATTTCTTTCCACCTTTGGTGACACATTAGGGAATTACCGTCATTTCCAGGGAACAAGTCCCTCCGCCGGGCACAACAAATATGCTTACGGCTAATTAATCAGAGCGTAAGCTCTCCGCCGCGTACTGACACGCTGTACGACGACTAATAAAAAGACCGTGTAGTTAATACACTTGTTCCCTATATATATGTCACCCACCATTTTCACCCTTTTATATGAAATAATTCATAAAAATTCACACAAATATTCACATCAATAACAACAGTAACATGTAATTGCAAATAATTTAGAATCAACGTTTCATGCAAGCAACCATAAAATTCACACGAAATTCATCTTGTTGCCTGTTAGGACTTAACCAGAGCTTGTCGCGTTACCCACACCCTACATTCCACCAACAAGTATTTTCTAAGGCTATAATCCTATAAAATATCCTATGTTTTTATTTTGGTTCAACCATCAACATGTATCATTCGACGACTCAATAGCTAGCAATTTACGTTAATTATGACATGCGTAATAACCCTTTCAAAAAATGTCCTTTAGATATTATAATACTTCCCTTCACAAAATAAATACTCCATAATGATTAATAAATAAATAAGTAAGCGATGTTAAAACATTTGAAAGCATCATTCGTAATATCCAAAATTATTTTGAACTATATATTATCAAAGTGCAGGGCTAAAGCCGAACTATGTTAAACTCTGTAACTTCAAAAGAATCGGCAAGTTTATAAAACCCAGGGGTTCTATCTGAAAATTTCGGTTTCTTATATGATAGTGTAAAATAAATAGTTTTAAAAGTTGTGGGGCTAATATTGTATTTTCTGAACACTTGAAAAGAAAATGGCATATATATACGGTTTGCAAACAAGTAAATAAAAAGAAGTGTACAGTTGCTTCGCTGCCATCACTGACTTTTTTTTCTTACCACTAATGAAGAAAAATAAATAAATTATCAATAATAATAAACTCTTTTTTTATTTCTAAAAGGCACGGCACACGTTGACCCATTTATGTACCATACCCGAACTAGCTTTCTTCCTCACCCGGCACTTTTTTTTTTCGTTCTTTTCTGCCATTTTTATAAAACTGGAAAGCTTTGAAAAATCTTGTAAAATTTAATTGTAAAATCACCATTAAGCATCGCCACTTCTTGTTGACACATTATCACTAAAATTTAACAAATAAACTCACAACCATACGAATTTCAGGGTTCATTATACCAAAAGTTTCACTCTCAAGATTTTTATCAAATTGCTATTGGTTTGATCGAATTGAGACAGTAGGTTGAACCAAAATACGTTTACCATGCATATACATCTATCTAAGCTATTATATTAAGCTTAATTCGAGCGACCATACCTTAATTTCAAGAGGAACTCCGAAAAACTTCAACAACTTCCACACCCGATTTCTCCTTCAAATCTCAGTCGTTTCTTGCAATTCCAGTGGGGTTTCCACCAGAAATTTCGAGCTCTATATATTGCCTAAGGTTTCATCAGTTACTATCCCTCAGTTGCTCAAATTTATGACCTAATCAAGAAATTTCGAGCTCTATATATTGCCTAAGGTTTCATCGGTTACTATCCCTCAGTTGCTCAAATTTATGACCTAATCAAGGATGGCGGTTTCTAGACATAATACCTCATAATTTGCATCTAATTAACCCAATAATTTTGAAGTAATCATTTTTTTATATATAATCTAATTATATACATTATATATTTTTATTTGACATGAGTTATTACAATCAACTTCTCGTAAAACTCAAAAGCATAACAAAGATTACTTAAATAAAGTAGTAATCCCATTTTTTTTTTCTTTCATTTAAGATAACAATTTAAAAAATAATGAAACAGTAATCCCATTTTGTCTTTTAATTTCAAAACACATGGTATAAGCTTAAACAACTCTGTATAAAAGAATAATTAGGATATTGAAGTAAATTTTAAGGTTTTTAAGGATATGAATGATATTTTACCGAAATATTAACCTTTTTTTATATTTTTTTGTGCACTCACCACTAAAACTTAATTAAATTATGACCATTGCTTTTGCTTGAAAGAGTCAAAAATAAAATGAAGTGACATACCTCATAATCCCCAAAGGCAACATGCATTCCATCTCTATTAGGCACCTTGAGTGTGTTAAATCTAGGGTACCTATAACCCAAATGCATAATACAAGTCTTGTCTATAAACTGTAAATGTACGAAAGTAAAAATCCCAAAATTTGGCTTATACTTACTGGGAAAGAACAGGTTTTAGATCAACCTTCATGAACTGTAATTTTTACCTGCTCCTGTAACTCACAATCAATCAATACATCAATCTAGTTGAAAATTTAAACAACACTAAAAGCTTACATTTTATGCACCTACATTATTCAGTGAAATTAACCACTTACCATTGGTTCACATGAAAGTCCTTTGCCTTTGACCATTGTATGAAGCCAATAATGCATGTAGTGCCTCTTAAACACTCCACATTTCTCAAAAATTCATCTTTTTGTAACTGAAATCAAAAACCCACATCACATTTTTATTATATCAGAGATGAGGGAAAGTAGAGAGAGAAAGAGAGGCACCCACCTCCATTTTGTTGTGAAGGTATCATTGATTCTTGCTTCCTGTTTTTATTTTATGGCCTTTTTGGGGGATTTTTCTAAAAACTTCACAGTACAAATTGGATCTTTTTTAAAACAACACAATAAACAAAAATATAACATCTTTTAACTATTCTAGTGGCTATTCTGCTAAAAAAAGACTAAAATTAGTCATAGAATTGTTTTTCTAAATGTTATCAAGTATTTGTAATTCTTTGGATTTTAAAGTGCAGATTTGATGACACTACAAGAAAGGTTAGCATTACCGGCGACGCCTTTAGCGACGACACCAGGCAATAGCGGCGACATGTAATTGATGTGTTACATGTCGCCGCTATTGCCTGGCGTCGCCGCTAATGCTCACTTACAGCGATCCGCGTCAAAATACCCCTATCCGTCCGATTTCTTTTCAATCCAACGGTTGTAGAGGAAAGCGAAAAGACGCGCTGACTTTTCCCTCCATGTGTCGCCGCACTATTAGCAGCGACACACTATTAGCGGCGACGTCTGGCTATTAGCGGCGACGAAAGCAATAGCGGCGACAGGTAACCTTTAGCGGCGTCTGGGTGTGTATTAGCGACGAAGCATTACCGGCGACGCATCTGCAGCGACATGTCGCCGCTAAAGGTATTAGCGGCGACATCCTCAACCATTAGCGACGACATGCGTCGCCGCTAATACCCAGACTTCTTGTAGTGTGATGGCCATTTAAAACACATCTTTGATATAATTAGTTGATATATGACCATTTTCCTTTATGTTGATTAATCTATTATATAATTACTTTGAATAGTTATATATTATCAAACAGTTAAATGGTAAGTGATATGTTATTACATAAAATTTCATGCACGATATAATAAATTAAAAGAAAAATATGATTTAAAGATTATAACAAAAAGCTCTCAAAGATTATACTTTATACAGAATCACCGGTCCATGCGAAAAAGTTAACAACATGCCGTTTATGCTACACTAACAATAAACAAATGGTCATAAAATCCGTAAATTTTTATTTAAAAAAGAAGTTTAAGAGAATTATGAAAATATTAAAATTTTTACATTATATATTCAAATTTTTATGAGAAAATGAAGAATTGAAGCTCGAATTTGGAAAGGCTTCATCCCAAAAGAAAAATTAATCACGCAAACTTCAAACCCCACAATGAAGTTCCCAAAAGAAAAATCAACTAAAAGAATACCCAAAAGTGAATGATTAAATGGTTAATGAAATGGATATACTCACCAAACCACCTACCATCCACCGCTTTCAACATATTTACTTGATTCAAAAGAAGTATAATACATTTTCAACATACACATATTGCAATCATCTGCTGCTCTTATTTACTGAAACAAAAATGAGATGACAAAGAAAAATTATATTCTTAATATCTGATACACTAATAATTACCTTATTCAAAGAGATTATCAGAAAAGAGAGCACATCAGGTAAATGGTTTCCACCATACTTGACACAGCCTTACAATCTTCGATCTCACCATACTTGCCAAACTCATTGGTTAGAATCTCAGCATGCCTATCCAAATCTAGACCAAAAACTTATATAAAAGTGTGTAAGAAGCTTGTGTAGTCGATGATGGAGTAGCTCTAATACCGGTTCTTTGAAGCATTTCATCAAGCAGTTGATGTGAATCTTCAAATCTGCCAATTATGAACAAATAACCAATCTAAGAAGCCCCAAATTAGTTTCTTTTTTCACAGAGAAGTTTTGTCCAAAATTATATATGAAGTCATCATGTCAAAACAGAATGACTAACTTTAAGATGGAGTAGCTGAAGATGGACTTCCAAAAGAGAAAGAGAGGTAAATCTTACCTATTTGCATAACATGAGAAGGGGTAGCACTGTTTTCTCTTTGATACATAGAGAGATACTCTTATTCAATCTAAAATCCAATCTATTTTCCTATTAATACACATATCTAAAAAAAATCACTTTTAGAAGATAAATTTGTACAACAAAAAAAAAAAAAAGTCAAGTCACTTGCCTGATACTTAGGAGATAACAGAAGAGAGACAGAGTTTGAAAAAATGAAACCAAGATTTGAAAATATTTAATCAAACTGTAGATTTGTAAATCTGGAAAATGTAATGAATGTTAATTGTAATTTACAACTTGATTATTACCTGATGATATGCATGTAGACTTCAAATAGGCGGTCGTGTTTCTGTTGCTGTGATTCTTGGTGACCGCCAGTTGCTAAATCATCATTAGACTTTCATCGAACACACGACGTGCATTCAATCGGTCCACTGCCCAATTACAATCCAAACACATGTATAATCCGATGAAATTCAATGATCAAATCCAACATTTATAGGAACCATACAATGTCACTGCATTCATAACATATGCAGTTTACAAATGAACAAAGAAAAATCCTGTAAAAAAGTCGACTTCGGAAAGGATTAGGAAGAACCTGAGTTCAGAAAATATTCAATTTTCGGAAATCAAAATACAAACCTGTGGAGTGGCGACTTCAGGCGGCGGAGGAGACCGACGATGAGGCGAAACACAAATACGATGGTGGTTTGTTGATATATACAAAAATGTGATGTTCGTAGCATGAGAGGTGAAAACGACGGTAAACGATGCGGTGGTCCGACCAACCTTGTCACCAAGTTCCTATAATAGGCACCTGTTCCACCACTTGGAGTTGAGGTTGTTGGTTTCTATTTGCATTTCACTTGGGGTTGAGGTTGTTGGTTTCTATTTGCATTTCCACCGCTTGGGGTTGAGGTTGTTGGTTTCTATTTGCATTTCCTGCTCCACTTTGGGTTCTTGTCATTATAATCTATATACCGAATAAGGCGAATATAGATCTTTATCCTCGATAGATATTTCAATTCCCTTATCACTCCGAAATGTTTATATGTTAGTTCTAATATCGTAATCGTACGCTTAGAATCCTACACACATAAGGTTTCCAGATCCGGTCGGCAACAGACCATAGATCCGAACAAATAATGACATATATGGCAAACATACAACATTTAGCATATAAAAGCATTTTAGGCATCTTTCTTAAAATAAACTAATGCTCGTGTCTAAAATAGGGTAGACACTCATCTCACAATCATCACTTAGCATTCTAAGTTTAAGTCTAGAAATCCTACAAATTCCTAGTTCACTTAAACTAATGCTCTAATACAAACTGTGACATCCCCAATTTCACGGCCAGAAAAGACCGATTTCGTTTATGTTTTTTAAAATAAAATCAAAGTAGTCCTTTTTAAAAGAGGTTGCGGAATTTGTTCCCAAAACAAAATATGATAAAAGTTTATCAAAACCTTTCTTTAAGAAATATATATTTTCATTTTATATCAAAACATCGGGATGTCATGTTTCGATACAGATCAAAAGCATAAACAAGACATTATAAACCTTACAACAGTTAATTACAACTACTGGCCTATAATCCAAAAATTCTTTCATCATCATCCGACTATGCTCGGGGTCCACTACCTGTAAGATAAAAAGGCTGAGTGGGTCAGGCTTGGGAGCCTGGTGAGCATATAGGGTTTTCAACCCACAATAATAATAAACTTATTAAGTTCATCAATCAACAATAAATTTATTAATTTCATCAACCAAAAGTAACCCTAATTACTCATTCCCGTTATCCTTACTTTACGTCCCTAAAACAACTATCACAAGGGACCTAGCCTAAGGATTTTTATTAGGGGGACAACATTGCTTCGGGGGTTCCTCAGCAATTTATGTCAAATAAGGCAACCATCGGGGTGACAACACTGCTTTCCTCAGCAATTTATGTCAAATAAGACAACCTGACATAAAACAACCAATAAGGTGACAACATTGTTTTCCTCAGCAATTTATGTCAAACAAGACAACCAATAGGGTGACAACAATGCTTTCCTCAGCAATTTATGTCAAATAAAACAACTCATAGGGTGACAACATTGCTTTCCTCCGCAATTTATGTCAAATAGGCACGAAGTCACATCGTCGCCAAGGTTTATACAACAGGCACTAAGTCCATAGCTGCCAACGTACTAAATCCATAGCTACCAACGTACATCTATATTGTACTAAATTCATAGCTACTAACGTACATCTATACCGTACTTTTATCCCTCATTCTTTATCTACCCATGTTTTACCCAACATATTTGAAGATAAAATATATATACATTTTAAATTATTTTAAACATGTATAAAACATCCATTCAACATCCATTTCAAATAAACAAACAACATATATACACATAGCATGTATTTTATATAAAATACTTCATATCTATGTGTAAGATGAAAGTGACTATACACTCACCTGATTTAATGATAATCGGGCAACACTTCGTTTCCTAAAACAATCGTTTCTAATAAAACCGGGAGTTTTATTGAGAAACCGGGCTCTGCGATGGTAGAGCTTCAAACCGAAAAGATAAATTTCTCGGGCTCTCCGGGCACTTCGGGGCGTATTTCGGGTGTTGGAAATGATCTCGGGGCTTCGGGGGAAGTCGAAATGATAAAGATATTGAAAGAGGGGTGTAAAATGGCAAAAATCTAATTTTACCTGGGTAATCTCGCAAGCCTTGTATTTATAGGGCGAGGTCCGAAGGTCGGCCGAGAAGGGTGAGTCAGCAGCGAGGGACACGCGGCTCGGACTTCGCGAGGGCAGGTGGCTCGGACAGATGGCGCGCATGCGAAGGGCCACCTGTGCGAGGTTCGGACGTGACACGGGGCGAGGCGCGTCAGACGCCGGTTGGCTGCGACTTCGGTCGAATCCAAAAGCGGCACGCGTCGACTGGTCGGACACGAGGCTGATCGCGAGAGCGGTGACGTGGCCGACACTATTCATGCGAAAATTCTCGAAAATTATGCCCCAATCTGCTAAAATCCATAACTTCCGCATACGGGCTCCGTTTTTGACCTTCTTTATATGCACGCGTAGGTAAAATTACGCTCTACAACTTTCGTTTAGACTTCGTCGACTAATTTTGACTTTAATTTTTATATTATTATTTTTAACAGACCGGGACAGGAAATCCGTTAAAAATTCATAACTTATTCATCCGACGTCCGTTTTCGTTTGTCTTTTTACCGTTGTACTACTATTGACGAGACATTCGATTCTCGTTTAGGTTGTGTCGGCTAAAAATCACTCGATCTAAAATTCGAGTTTTTAGTTGTCTACTGCTAAGCTGAAACTTAGAAAAATCATAACTACCCATACGAAGTTGGATTTGGACGTTCTTTTTATACATACTCTCGGTTTAACGAACACTACGACTTTCATTTAGATCACTAAGGCTAAAAAGTAGTTTATCAAAAACTCACTTTTTACGTCATTCGGCACCGTGCCGGTTTTGTCGCGAAACTTCAACTGGTCATAACTTCTTCGTTATAACTCGGATTTCGGTATTCTTTATATATCCGAAATCCTTGTCACGACCACTACAACTTTCTTAATAGATATCGGCCTTATCTAATATTTATTTTCGACGCTCATTTTTATTCTTAATTAATTAGATCCTAATAATTAAGCATAAACACATAATTCACATAATTCCTCTTCATTTCTTCAAAATGAGTTACAAAGGTTAACCTAGACTATTACGTCAATATTAATGTCTAGCCTAGAAACACAGGCGTTACAGAACCCACCTTATATAGAGGTGTTTACATGTCTCTCTCTCTATATCTCATGTCACAAAGGGGAGTTTTGGATAGAAAAATTCCGAATTGAGCGCTTTCTCATTCCCTTTTTGGTTTTATAATCATTTTTCGATTATAAAAAAGGGGAGAGATTTAGATATGGAAATCCGAAAGTTGAATTTTTGTAAAACCAAAATTAGATTGGAAATTGTGATTTTTTATTTTGGAAAATATAAAACCATTGATTTTTTATTTCGGTTTCGGTTTTTCGTTTTTTTTAATATATATTTTTCGGGGTTTTGTTTTTTTTATTTTATTTCATAGATTTCTTCATCAACAAATTTTGCTACAATTTAACAAAAATAAATAATTTGCTAAAACATAATGCAAGAGGAAGTTTGTTCACATTTAGTCATTGAACTTTTTTAAAGGGAAACGGACTTTCGATTTTGTTCACATTTAGTTACTAAACTTTTTTTCGTTATCTATTTGCCACTGAACTATTGAAACTGTTCAAATTTTACCCTTATGACCGGTTGTTACCGGTCATAAGGGTAAAATGTGAACAGTTTCAATAGTTCAGTGGCAAATAGATAACGAAAAAAAGTTTAGTGACTAAATGTGAACAAAGTCAAAAGTTCGTTACCCTTTCAAGTCATTATCCTGTGGAGGAAACATGGAAGGATAAGGAGTGGGGAATGACAGAAGCATAACACATATCCTTGGGTCTCTCTTATTTATTTTTATGTTTTTCTTTTAAAAAAAATAAAAAAATAAATATTTTGGACCAATAGCAAGACACTACTGTTACTTAAGGAACAATCAATTAATCGAGAACATTTCTTATTGCGATAACATTTGAAAACAAATTTGGACCATACAATTTTTTAATTAAAATTATAAAATAATATTCATATAAATTAAAAAATAGTTACAAACAATTAAAAAACACACTAACTAACACCAATCACAACCCAACCAACACCAACCACCACCACCAACCACGACCACCACCAATCACTAACCACCACCACCACCACCACCCACCACCCACCATCCATCACTACCCACCACCACCCACCCACCACCACCACCACCCGCCACCACCATCACCACCCACCACCATCACCACCCAACCACCACCACCTGCCACCACCACCCACCTCCACCACCCATCACCACCGCCTGCCACCACCACCTACCACCCATCACCACCACCCATCACTACCACCCGCCACCACCACCCACCACTACCACCCATCACTACCCACCACTACCCATCACTACCCACCACCCATCACCACCGCCTGCCACCACCACCCACAACCACTACCTGCTACCCATCACCACCACCCACCACCACCCGCCACCACCACCCATCACTAACCACCAACACCACCCACCACCCATCACTACCCACCACCCACCACCACCACCAACCACTACCCGCCACCACCACCTACCTCCACCACCCATCACCACCGCCCGCCACCACCACCAACAACCACTACCTACCACCCATCACCACCACCCGCCACTACCACCCATCACTACTCACCACCACCAACCACTACCCACCACCCATCACTACCCACCACCACCCACCCACCACAACCACCACCCACCTCCACCACCAACCACCACCCGCCACCTCCACCCATCACTACCCACCACCCACCACCCATCACTACCCACTACCCACCACCACCAGCCGCCACCACCACCCACCCACCACAACCACCACCACCAACCACCACCCGCCACCACCATCACCACCCACCATCATCACCACCCAACCAGCACCACTCGCCACCACCACCACCCACACCCACCCACCACCCACCAAAACCACCACCCATCACTACCCACCACCACCAACCACCACCCACCATCCATCACTACCCACTACCCACCACCCACCCACCCACCACAACCACCACCACCACCAACCACCACCCGCCACCACCATCACCACCCACCATCATCACCACCCAACCAGCACCACTCGCCACCACCACCACCCACACCCACCCACCACCCACCAAAACCACCACCCATCACTATCACCACCACTTGCAACCACCCACCCACCCACCACCACCACCCATCACCACATACCACCACCACCCCGCCTCCACCACTCGCCGCCACCACCTCCAACCCCACCTGCAAAGATTTGTTATTGTGTTTTTGATTCATTAGTTTTTCTCGTGTATATAATCACATGTGATTATATGTATCGAGTCACATGTGATTATATGTATCGAATCATATATGATTTATATGTTATTAAATACATATAATCACATGTGATTAAATACACATGAAAAACTAATGAATTGAGAATGGAAAAACGAATATTGTCCACGTAAATCATATGTGATTAGATACATATAACTACACGTGGTTATATGTATTCAATAAAATATTATTTACGTGGACCGTATTTATTTTCGTGTTTTCGATTTAATAATTGGCATCGTGTATTAAATCACATGTGATTATATGTATTTAATCACATCTGATTTACATGGACAATATTTGTTTTCACGTGTTTATTCAATAGTTGTTCTTATGTATTTAATCACATGTGATTATATTTATTTAATAACATATGACTCGTATGGAAAATATTTATTCTTGCGCTCAATTCAATAATTGTTCTAATATATTTAATCACATGTGATATATGTATTTAATCACATATGATTTCTGTGGACAAGATTCATTATTTCTTTCTCAATTCAATAGTTGTACTCATGTACTTAATCACATGTGATTATATGTATCAAATTGCATATGGTTTATATTGATAATATTCATGATTCAATATTTTTTCTTATGTATTTAATCATATGTGATTGTATGTATTAATCACATATGATTAATGTGGAAAAAGAAAAACTATTTAATCAAAAACGCAAAAATGAATCTTGTGTACAGAAATCATATGTGACTAAATGTACAAGAACAACTATTGAACAAGAATATGAAAATGAATATTGTCCATATAAATCATATCTAGTTAGATACATATAATCTCATGTAATTAAGCACACAAGAACAACAACTGAATCGATAACGCGAAAATAAATATTTTCCACATAAATTCTATGTGATTAGATAAATATAATCACATGTGATTATATGCATTTAATCACATATGATATATGTGGACAATATTTATCTTTGTGTTCTCGATTCAATAGTTGTTCTTGTGTATATAATCATATGTGATTATATGTATCTAATCACATATGATTTATATAGACATCATTATTTTGTCCGTATAAATCATATGTGACTAGATACATATAATCACATATGATTATATGTATTTAATCACATATGATTACAGTGGACAAAGAAAAATTATTGAATCGAGAATGTGACAATGAATCTCATCCACATAAATCATATATGATTGGATACATATAATCACATGTGATTATATGTATTTAATCGGATATGATTTATGTAGACAATATTTATTTTTGCGTTTTCGACTGTATAATTGCTTTTGTGTAATTAATCACATGTGATTATATGTATATAATCACATATGATTTGAGGTGGACAAGGTTCATTTTTTTCTTCTCGATTCAATAGTTGTGCTCATGTACTTAATCACATATGATTATACATATAATCACATGTGATAAAATACATGAGAACAACTATTGAATCGACAAAGCAAAAATGAATTATGTCTACATAAATCATATGTGATTAGATTCATATAATCACATGTGATTATATGTTTTTAATCACATATGATTAATTTGGATAAAGATTTGTTTTCGCGTTCTTGGTTCAATATTTGTTATCGTGTATATAGTTACATGTTATTGTATGTATCTAATCACATATGATTTAAATAGACAAGATTTGTTTTTTCCAAATAAAATCATATGTTATTAGAAACATATAATCACATTTGATTAAATGTATTTAAACACATATGATTAAAGTGGAAAAAAACAATTATTGAATCGAGAACGCAAAAAGAATCTTAGCCACATAAATCGTATGTGATTAGATACACATAATCACATGTTATTAGGGTATCTGTGAACAATAACATAAAACAAGTAATGCCTACATAATAGGAGAGTTAGTACTCACGTCCTTGATCTTGAAAATTAGCTAGCATGAGCAAGATGGATCCTTTCCTTTCCGAGAACCTACACAAAAATTATAACATTATTTAGCTTGTGTTTGTTGTATTAATCTTATAAAACTTATGTACATATTTCCTTATTTTCTCTTTGATTGTAGTCCTCTGTTTGGGATATGTTTTCTTACCTTTCAGCCCATTATTAAATTTTGATAAAATTATATTAGTAAATTTCCCCCTTTTATCTTTTTAGAGATATAAAGATCTCATTCTAATTATATTTCGCTTATTTTATATTAAATTTACAAGTTGGTAACTTTTAGCTGTCACTTTCTGGACCACTCAACACTCTTAGAATAAACTGTATCAATCTAATAAGAATTACACCAGTCCCTTTATATGTTGGAAACTATACATCCGTATCTAACTATAGGCTTTGGAATTTTGGCATTTGGAGTTCTGATGAATTTATTATGATTTTTTGAAGACAGTGCATGAAATCTGTGACAGCATGGACCAGCCTGAGAAGATTGCCAATTTTACCCCTCAAGGATTTGGAATTTCTAAATGTGATTCAAATGTTGAAGAAATTAGACACACTAAGATTTCCAGAAAACTAAGTCTCATGATTTTTAGATGTTCGTATTGACTTGCACGGATTTTAGAAGTTGGAGGACAGATTTGGGAAAATTGATCATAATATCTTCTAAATCATTTTTGGTGTTCTATTAAGGAATTAATGGTTAAGCCTTAAGTTTATCACTTTTAACATGATTGTTGGTTACTTATTAGGCTATAGAGATGTGAAATTCAATTTAACCTAAGGGCCTTAATAAAGTTAAGGATTTTCAAATAAAATGTCACTTTCATACTTATTAGGGTTAAGTTGCCAACTTAACCCATTAAGCTCTTTAAGTCAGCTCTTTCGAGTCCTACACAGAGTCAAATTAAACAAAGATATCAAAATATGTTTGGGGAAACTATGCAAGAATATAAAATCCAGTTTATAATCTCAACAACCAAACATTCAAGTTGTTGAATATGTTTGGGGAAATAAAGTCCAATAAAAAAACAGAGGAAAATTAAATAGAGACATCAAAATGATGTTATTTCAGCAAAAAAAAAACCATCAACAAGCACCTACAGAATGCAACAATAAATACACCACCTTATTCTTGAGTTATTTGTGGAGGTTTTTTCATTGAGGCATTTCATCAAACACTTGGTGTTCATAAAAAATCTGTAAGTTGTCACAATGTCTATGAGATTATATGAAACAAAATAAAAGTTAATTACCCAAAATGAAAGAGTAATGAAGCAACAATAACAACAAGAATCACTAATCATCCAGCAAGTATGTATTTGACGTCATTCAAAACTCATAAGAACAAATATGTGTAAGGAATAGAAGACAATTACCAAATATATTCGACGCCTGCTCCAAAATAAGGAACCAAAAGATAATCGAGATCTGAAACCTTAGCAAAAAACTCGTTGTATATTGAAGAATCACTTGACCAACAAAATTCGGAAATCAAATCAATCGTTTGTTTGGCGAGGGGATCGTCTTCTAATGAAGAAATGGTGGTTATGAGAGGAGAAACGAGAATACGAGGATGGAAAGTTTGGAGATTATGGAGGAAAGGAGCTCGATGATAGTAGATGAAAGTGGTTTCCGATGAGGGACGAGTGAGGCGAAGGGAGGTGCAGACAAGAAAATAGAAAAAATAAATGAGTGGTTTAAATTTGTTCTCAATTGTTCTCATTCTAAAAAATGTTCTCATTTGAACATACATACATATATATATATATATATATATATATATATATATATATATATATATATATATATATATAGAGAGAGAGAGAGAGAGAGAGAGAGAGCTAGGTTCAAATGTTTCTAGCAAGTATTGTGTTCCTAAATGTACCAATCAGAAATTAGCAAAGAATTAAATAATTAATAAATGAAAATGGGTATTTTTGGTTTTTTGCACTTTCAATTAATAGTATCATTTAATAAATCTTTGCACTTAAGGAAACAGATTAAATACGTTGACCTAATATTTCTCTTATATCACATGATTGTTCTCCTTCTTCACCCAATTGTACATCGATCGTAACAGAAAAAAAATCAAGCAAGTCGGCTGTTTCACAAGCGGCATAACACGATTACACCGCCGGCGCAAAAACCAGACGACTCCACCACCATCGTCGCGGTCCTTCTTCCCTTTGGCTACTGGCGCCACCGTCGGCCATTGCGCTTTGCTACATCGGACTTGTTTCCCTCTTTGCATCCATCTCAGTGTTCTCCGATCGGCACCTATATGGTATGGATGCCCCCGATCACGATTCTCCCCCTTTTCATATTTTTTGCCTGATTTCCACCTCTGTACTCCTATTTGCATCCGACAATCTCCACCCAACAGCAGCCATCCAATCACTCGACAACGACTAATTCTTCAACCTGACGTCTATCTCCTTCAACGGGCACTCATATTGATCTACTGTCTTTTTTGATTGAGTTGAATCATCCCAGTTTCTCGTTTTTAAACTTTTACCAGGTAAAACATGTTTTCCCTTAATTTTTTTATTGTCTTGCATTATACATGTTACAGACTATAAATTAGGTGATGTATATTTGTTCAAATTAAATTACCTTCGATTCTTTATAATTGAGCTTTGATTATCTGTTATCTATATATGTTGCACAACAGGTGTTTGTGAAAATG
Source organism: Lactuca virosa (assembly GCF_052849685.1). Taxonomy (NCBI): domain Eukaryota; kingdom Viridiplantae; phylum Streptophyta; class Magnoliopsida; order Asterales; family Asteraceae; genus Lactuca; species Lactuca virosa. Next base: position 272,527,622 of record NC_136433.1, read on the forward strand.
TCTGAAAAAGAATTTGATGTTCAAATTCTTGAAGAATCCCAAAGAGAATTTTAACTTGGTTAATGGTGTTACTTAACTGTATAGCAATGAATTGGGATCTCCATAATAAGTCATGTTTATGATGTATTTGGTTATAAATAATGATTTTTTTCTTGCTGTCCTATCACGTTTCTTCATTCATGACATGTTTAGGCCTTTTTCTTAAAGGGAACTCATGGAAAGTTTAGTATTCTACCAATACAATTTATAATGAATATTATTTTAAACTTGCAAATTCTTATAGAATGAGAAAACACAATATTCTTTTAGAATGAGGTTAGTAACACTCATCAATTTGATGCCTATTATTCTGACAAAATTAGATTTCAATCTCCTTATTTGTCAAGATAGGAAAAGTAAAAACATTTTGTGATGTATTTTTTGTCATATAGAAGAAAATAATATGATTTAAGTGTATTATGTGATGTATTCTGTCAGACATTATTTGTATAAATGCATTCTCTCATAATGTCTTTAAGAATGTTTGTTGACAAGTATATCTGCTTAACTTGTAATAATGAGTAATGCATGTTATTCTTTCAGAATGCCTTCAAGAACAAATCAAATATTGATCATACCAGAGAAAGACTTGGAATGGAGTTAAAAAAAAACAAGTATATTTGCGAAGAATTATCACTGTTTTCCATGTCATACTGCCGGGAAAAGTTTTGTTGCAGGAATCTTGATGTTAAATTGCAAATTGTTGGTTTGTTAAGGTTCATCATCTAGAAATACGATTGCAAGTTGAAAGTAACATGCTTTTAATTATTTATAGTGGTGATTAAAGCTATAACTAGCAGAATGTATTTTATGTATTCTGTTAGAATGTATTTTATGTATTCTGCCAAAATGTATTATATGGATTCTATCATATTATACGTATTCTGCCATAATATATAAAGTGAGAGGAATTGCAAGTAACATGCTTTTAACCATTCTTCGTTTTTTTTGTATTTGTGATAAGAATGGCTGGAAAAATGGGTTGAAGACATGATAGGAATAACTTGAAGAATGAATAAAAGATTGATCACACTCACAATTTCAGAATGTTGTTATTTTTTAAGAATTTTATTCATTTTTGTTGATATTCTTTTAGAATATGTATAATTATATTAAAATGTATAAGAGTATTAGTCTGTTAGAATATATAAGAATTTGAATTTAAGTTTGAATGTACAAGAATATATTAGAATGTTGTTATTCTTCAACCGGGGATTCAAGAATTATATAATTCTTCAATAATATTCTAATAGAATAAAATTATGAAAGAACATCATTCTAACAAAAAAACATTCTGACGGAATAAAATCGGTTATGTTTACAAATTACATTAGAATTAAAACTGAATTAATATAAAAATCCAGATTTTTCAAATTAGGAGAATTAATTATCCCTATAAATCCGAAAATTTCCTTTTTTAAATATAGTTAATTGTCCAAAATACTCTTATGCTGAAATTTGTGTGATTATATGGTACACGCTATCCCATTGTAATATCATAGACTCTCAGATCATGACCATTGATTATATTCCATCCGATGGTCTAGATCTATGCATTCTGGCACACAATAGATGTACGAAACAAAATAACCTATATATATATATATATATATATATATATATATATATATATATATATATATATATAGGGCTAGGTTATTTTGTTTCTTACATTTATTGTGTGCTAGAATGCACCAATAGGAATTTAGTAAAATTAAATAATTATTTAATTAAATAAACATAAATATTAAATGATTTTCATAATTATATGTATATTAAATGATATCCATAATTATAATTCTTTTTTTATTGAAACTAATTAAATTCGTCATTAATGTCAGCAATAACATTCTTTTAGAATGAATTCGCATCTAGGTTTTATATATGAGTTCGTATTTTGTTTCAGGACTCACTCACTTAAAATACAATAAAGTTGCATGGAATATGAAGAACAAGAGTGTATTCTACTAGAATACACTCTCATTCTGCTGGAATACACTCTTATTCTTCTAGTTATGAATTCATTCTGAAAGAATATTATTGTTGACATTAATGACGAATTTAATTAGTTTCCATAAAAGTGAATTATAAGTATGGATAGCATTTAATATACATATAATTAATACTAAATTCCTATTGGTGCATTCTAGCACACAATAGATGTGATAAACATTTGAACCTACCTCTCTCTCTCTCTCTATATATATATATATATATATATATATATATATATATATATATATATATATATATATATATATATATATATATATATATATATATATATATATATATTATTTCATTGTGATGAATTAGTAAATTATTATTATTACATTAATTTGATATAAAATTTTATAATTAGTTTAAATATATGATAAAATATACATATACTAAATTTAGGGTTGTAAACGAACCGAACGAGCACGAACGAGGCTTGTTCATGTTCGTTCATTTAAGTTAACCGAACAAATAAACGAACACGAACGGATAAACGAACGAGTTTTCTTGTTCATGTTCGTTCGTTTAACAAATTACATTGTTCATGTTCGTTCGTTTATGTTCTTGAACAAGGTAAACGAACATAAACAAACGAACATAAATGAACAAAGATAAAAAAAACATAATTGAAGATATATTAACATAAATGAACATATAATACACTAATGTAATCAAACACAATTAGACATATGTGAACATAAAATGAACTTATATGAATGAACATAAACGAACGTTCATGAACATAATTGAACGAACGAGACCATTGTTCATGTTCGTTCATTTAACTAAACGAACGATAATTTGTATTCATGTTCGTTCGTTTATTAAATAAACGAACATAAACGAACTTCCCGCCGAACAGTTAATGAACAGTTCGTTGAACGTTCAGTTCGTTTATAGCCCTAACTAAAATCATATCATCCCAATTAGGGTTGTAAACGAACCGAACGAACACGAACAAAGGCTTGTTCATGTTCGTTCGTTTAAGTTATCCGAACAATCGAACGAACACGAACGGATAAACGAACGTAGTTTTCTTGTTCATGTTCGTTCGTTTAACAAATTGTCTTGTTCATGTTCGTTCGTTTATGTTTGTGAACATGCTAAACGAACATAAACGTACAAAGATAAACAAACACAATTGAACATATATGAACATAAACGAACTATAATATAGTTATGTAATAAAAAAACAATTGAAAATATATGAACATAAAAAAACTTAAATGAACGAACATAAACGAACGTAAACGAACAACATAAACGAACGTTCACGAACGTAAATGAACGAACGAGATCATTGTTCATGTTTGTTCGTTTAACGAAACGAACGGGAATTTGTGTTCATGTTCGTTCATTTATTAAATAAACGAACATAAACGAACTTCCCGCCGAACAGTTCACGAATAGTTCGCCGAACGTTCACGAACAGTTCGTCGAACGTTCAGTTAGTTTACAACCTTAATCCCAATATCTTTTACCCATGATTTGTGCATGAAAAAAATATAAACCAAGTTACTTATCATTATTTTTTAAGTATAGCTAAGGTAAATTACCTTAAATTTCAATGTTAATTATTATTTCAAATATGAAAGTATTATTTTTCAAAGTAAGTTACACAAATGATCCATGTGGTACAATATTACTTGTGCCTACTCTCTAAATTATTATTTTTTTACTCTCACAATCCTCCCGTCAAATTTTATTACTCAAAGTAGTCCTTTCAGAAACGTATCGTCTGTTTTGTTTGTAAGAATGGCCCACATGCCTTGCAGTGTGGGTGTATTTTTCCCTTTTTGAATTTTAAATAATTATAAATACATGGAACAATCATATTTCCTAAAGACCATTTTTCTCCTCTTTCTATTTGTTATTACACATCACTCTGTTCTTTCTTTCTCTCCTTCTCTCTTTCAATTCTTTTTTACATTATCATGATAATCAACAAAGCAACCAATGGTGAGATGGAATTACGGTCAACCAGCTTAAATGAATACTTACTAGATTGATAACAAACTAGGAAGATGATTGTATACATCTATAAAGAAGGTAAAGTGCTCTAGAATTTTTTCAACCAAACCCTTGGTTGAGAATGATGAAATGATGTTTAAATTTGAACTTTACAGGACCAAAATATAGATTTACTGGTTGGTTTGATAAGGATACGTTATACTCCAGTAGCTATACGCATGCTAAGCTTTATGAAAAGGCTTTAAGTAGAGAATCAAAAATTGAAGATAACCCTTTAGTTAAGTTGGATATTGTTTATAGTTATCATCATGTATAAGAGGGATTAACATTATGTATAAGAGGTGTTTGACATTCTTTTTCAAATGATATTTTTGGACTTTTGGCTTTTTCAAAAAGTCAAAAGTTTAAAAAGTTGTTTGATAACTTCAAATGTACTTTTACATTAACTTTTTGAGAATAAGAAAAAGAAGTTGTTTAAGAAGGCACGAATTTATGATTTTAGTAACTTTTGGCTTTTTTCCCTTTACACCCTCATAATTTCATCATACAAACACATTTTAAAATTTTGTCTTGGAAAAAGACATAAATCAAAAAGTAGAAAAAAGACTTTTTATAAATCCCAAAGACCCCCTAAGTTGTAGTTTAAACTAATGTAATCATTTTTCTCCGTTTCAAATAAAAATCTTCCACTAGCTATATATATATATATATATATATATATATATATATATATATATATATATATATATATATATATATATATAGGGTTGTGTTCAACAATGAATCATTTTAAACCTTAGAACCAAGGAACCAATCTTTTCTCAACTTTTAGAGAAAAATTTTCATCAAAAAAAAAAAACTAATAATATAAATATTTATAACTTTTTATCCTCCATCCATTGATATCAAATTTGATAAAAAAAAATTGATCTGTACAGATTTACTCTGTGAGAATCTGTGTTCAGATTCACACTGTAAATTTGTAAATTTATACAAAATTAATGATTTATAACATATAAAAAAAGTAAATTTTTTTTATCAAATTTGATATCAATGGAAAGAAGATAAAATGTTATGAATTTCTATATTTTTAGAAATTTTTTTCGATTAATAATAAGATCTAAAACTTGAAAATATAATGGTTCCTTGGTTGTATGGTTTAAAATGGTTCATTGTTGAACTATATATATATATATATATATATATATATATATATATATATATATATATATATATATATATATATATATATATATATATATATATATATATATATATAGGTAAAAGATCAAATGAGAACCCCTATAGGATAAGAACCATTTTCATTAAGGATATTTTTGTCAACCTATATTTTTTTTTAATAATTTAACACCAAGATTTAAACATTCTTACCAAACATCATACACTCAATCTCTCTCATGAGTTGTCAAATTCTCTCAACTTTCAAACACTTCCTTCTTCTACAACATCCAACACCACCTAATTCCGCCGACTGTACAACACCGCCACCACTTACCTCCAACGACTATCTACCATCGCCACCTATCATCTCCGTCATGTTGTTGCCTCCTGTTGCCAACTAAACTCATTACCACCGTCGTTACGTCTTTCTCCGACGGATTCCAACATTTTTGAAGGATTCCGATGATTTTTTCTCATTTCGGTGGTGTTCCTAGTCCAGATCTAGAAAATTCATGTTCAGATCTAGAACATTTGCCTTAAAATATGCTTTTATCGCCCTCACCATAACCTCTTGCCATTGACATCGATCTCACTAATATCAGCGCCAACCTTTAGATCTGGAGTCGCCACCTTTAGATCTAGAACATCCGCCTTCAGATATGCCATCATCGTCGACGTCAGCCTTCTATACCTTTATATCTGTGAGTTGTTGTAACATCCCAATGTCAAGGTAATTTCAATTTCAACCCTATGTTTAAATAATATTGTATGTTAGCCCTTAGGATTAAAAAGGATTGCAAAATGGCCCATACTGGTAAAATGGTAATTTTGTCCAAGAATAGTATGCTGAGCGTACGTTGTGTACGCTAGGCGTACTAGGGCGCGCCCTAGTAGGCTGGGTGTACACCTCGTATGCAGGGCGTACGTAAGTAATGGGCAAACACTAAATTTTAGGGTTTGGTCCATATTTAAACCACATTATAGCCTCAGTGTCATTTCTTCATCAACATCCCTATGTGAAAACGACCTCCAAGAAAGCCCTAAGTGAGAAGAGTGCATTTTGAGCCCATTGGAGTGTTTTGGAGGAGTTCTTGAAGAAGAAGATGGTGGTGAGAAGAGCTTGGCGCATGGAAGCATCTTGGATCTGGGATTTCCTTATTGTTAGCAATCTCCAGGTGGTATAAAGATTGCATCTTGATCACTCCATATTGTAGATCTAGGCATTTCTTCCTTTAAGACATCTTTTGTCCCAAAATGGTGATTATTGAGCATGGCATGTTCCTGACCCAATAAGTCGTCCTTTTCAGACCTTTTGGAGGGTCTTAAGTCATAAAAATGTGGTCTTGATAGTTAGTTTCCTCCATGCATGCCATAGAAGGTCTTAAGGCATTAAGAAGTTGGGATTTTATGGATTAAGCACTTAATGGACATGCAAAGTCATAAAGTGGGAAACTTTATGAATCTTAGTGGTATTTTGGTCTTGGATATGAAAGTTGATCGTGAGAGCTTAATTCATTAAGCTCTTATTGAGGATTTAGGAAGTTTGGGTGTATGCCCTGCATAACTTGGAGTACGCAGCGCGTACGTGGTCAACTATCCCGACTGTGGTCAAAGTTCGAGTACGACCCGCATACCTCTAGAGTATGCCCTACGTAAGAAGTCTGAGTCGACTTGGTTGAGTTGACTCGTCTATGTTGACTTGGTTGACTTATTAATTTTGACCAGTTTTGACCAAGGATATTTTGGGAAAATGTTATTAATTTTGAATGGGTAATGTTTTGGCATTTAGGATTTGGGTGAGCCGGTATTTGGGAGCAGAGTATTGATCAACTATTCATCAGATTTTGAGGTGAGTTTTCCTCACTGTACTTACGGGTCAAAGGCACCAAGGCTGGCCCATTGGATTTATATCATGTTATACATTGATACATGATATGCTGAGTATGGGATATATCAGTAGGGTTATATGATAGTTGCTGATATGCGTAGGCCGGTAGATCTGTATGACTACTTGTGATTTCTTGCTGCATGATTATCTGTATATTGATTTTGTTTGTTATCTTTTATATGTCGACATATTATGTTGGGTTGAGACTTTACTGCTTTGTATGTGAGTCAACAGATCGGGGGTATTCCAACCCGATGGCTGAGTGGACCCGAGGGTATTCCAGTTCGATGACTGAGTGGGCCCGTTGTATAGTGGTATTCCAGCTTAATGGTTAAGCGGACATGTTGTATATTGGCATTCCAGTCTGATGATTGATTGAGCCAGGGGTAATCCAGACTGATGGTTGTGGGCCCGTGGGTATTCCAGTATCATGACTGATTGGACCCAACATGCTTGTTTGTATATGATATGTGTATTGTGTGGAGGTACTTTGGGGGAACTCACTGAGCTTTGGCTTACAATTTTTGGTTATGGTTTTAGGTACTTCCAAGGATCGTGGGAAGGAGAAGGCGTGACCGTACACATACTGATTTTATATTGTTGATCTTGGGAGACTCTGTTTTGAACAATGTTTTGAAAACAATGGTTTTGTAAACACTTTTATTAGTAAATGAGTTGATTTGAAAAGTTTAAATTGGTTGTGATTTCTGAGATGTTACAGTTGTGCCTCATTTCCGACCACCTTCCAACCTTTGACCTTTCTAAAGCACCCGAAAACGTCGTATCGCCTCTCTCAACCTTTTAGATCTGAAGCCAAAGACGTCGAAAAAGTCACCAACAGGCACCAACCTTTCATATCTGAAGCAAAAACGTACCGATTTCTCAGATTTGGTTAGATCTGGTCAAATCTGATATGTTTGGTGCAATTTCAGGTATAGATATTGTATGTATGAAGCATTTCAAGGTGGCCACTGATGGTTCCACCACTGTATCATATATATTCCACTATCACCGCCTCCTCGCCTCAGACTGCCAAAAAACTCTTCAACTGCCATCAAATTTTTAGATCTGAAATCAAAGGCACAACGATTTCTCAGATCTGGTTTGATCTGCTCAGATCTGGAATATTCGTAGACTTTAATGAATTTGACAACCTCAGATCTGTAAATCACATTAGATCTTAAAACAATATGCACAGAAGGTGTTTGATGAAATTCTTTATAAAGATCTGTAAGTTTTTAAGTTACGAATAATTGTTTAAAATTTTGTATTAAGCTGTGAATTAGTGTCTCGAGTGTGTATTATACTGTGAATTTTGATTTTTTGAGGCCTTAAGCTGTGAATTTTAGTGTTTGAAATATTGAATTAATCTTTGAATTGGTATTTTTAATGTTTTATTAAACTTTGAATTTTGATTTTTTTTATCCAGATATGAATTTTATACATGTAACCAAGTTGTGAATGTAGTGTATTAAAGTGTGAAATTTATGTATCAAACTATTGAATTTTATTCAGAGCATAATATAATAAATTCACATTTTAATATACATAAATGCCTCCATATATGAACATATAAATATAAATTTTAAGTTGACAATTTGGCTGTGAATTTATAATTTATATGTATTAAACTGTGAATTTATTGTATTAAGCTGTCAAATTTGTGCATTAAATTGTGAATTGACTATATTAAACTGTGAATGTTTTATATGAAGTTATAAGTATAAGTTTTAAGTTAAGAATATATAATATTTCTGTTTATTAAGTTATGAATTTTGTTATAGTAAGTTATGAAATTTGTGTATTAAACTATAATTTACTATATATTAAGTTGTGAATTGACTATATTAATTTGTGAAATTTTTATATAATTTTGTGTTAGAATATTAAAGATTTATGTATGAATTTTTTGTATTAATTTTCTTGTGAACATATATTTATTTTTGTGTTGTATAAGTATTAAACTGTGAATGTAACATTAAGTTGTAAATGCATGAATTCATATAGAGATATGATTTTGAATGAATGGTAGCTGCGATGATAGCATAGATGGTTAATGGCAGTATGTGGTGGTGGTGATAGAATTTGGTTTAACTTCTCTGAATATGTGAATTAGTGTAAAATAAATTGTTAATTTTATATATTAAACTTTAAATGAATTGTATTAGGTTGTCTTTATGACAATTTTTTAAGATGTGCTTTCCTTTGTTATAAAATAAAGTTAACAATTTGTATTTAATACTTTGATATTTGTACATTATAAGATGATATATATATATATATATATATATATATATATATATATATATATATATATATATATATATATATATATATAAGGTTGTAAATGAACTGAACATTCAACAAACTATTCATGAACTCTTCGGCAGTAAGTTCGTTTATTTAATGAATAAACGAACACGAACAAATTTTTTTGTTCATTTAGTTAAACGAATGAACAAGAAAAATGATCTCGGTTGTTCATTTATATTCATAAATGTTCTTTTATTTTCATTTATTTAGTATGATTATTATATTGCATTATATAATATTATAAAACCGATGAGAAAAGTGGAGCTTATAAGAGTGATCTATATTTTACAATTTTTAAATTTCATAAAAATATAAAAAATAATAATGTTAAGTACGCCAACATATCAGAAGTGTTGGCGATGAACTTTAACGGTTCTTAATTTCGATGTTTTTGTTACGTGTGTTCACTAATATTTGTTTATATCTATAACCCTTATAATACAAATATGTTTGAGGGCCCCATCCATTTTAGGGAAAATGACTTACAAGGATAACCATCTTTGTCGCTTTGTTTACATTTAGGCAACTTCTTTATTTTTTTACACATTTGAGCATTTAACTTGTTATATGTGTTCACATATTGCCATTGTGACCGGCTATAGCAGGTGACAATGGTAATATGTTAACAAATTAACAAGTTAATTGTTCATATTTGTTTGTATTATTTTTTTCAAACGTTATTTTTAAAATATCCCTAATTTCTTAAATATTAATTAAATATTTATCAATTTTAAACTTTACTTTTTAATTAATAAATATGTTTTTGTTTTGTGAAATGTTTTGTATAGCCTCTTTATATATATATATATATATATATATATATATATATATATATATATATATATATATATATATATTTCTTTTGTTTTGAAGCATATACAATATTTTTAAAGTAAATAGCATCTAACAATAAAATTAAATAAATTTAATATGTAACAATAAGTATGGATGGACTTTTTAAAAATTAAAAAGAAAATATTACTTACCAAATAAAAAAAACAAAAAAAATCAATATAATGTAAATGTTTTAAAATTATTCCAACTTTTTAATGCTTTTTACTTCGAAGTTTATAAACTTTTATTTTTTTTAGTACAACGTTTTAAACTAGTATTTAACGAAAATATTTTAAAATGTTATAAAAAATATTAAATTGTCATACAAAATCTGTGAAACACTTTAAAAATTTTGTAAAGAAATTTTAGAAATATATATATAAAAGTTTTTGAAAAATTGTATGAAAATATAAAAAAAAACAAATAAAAAACTTGTAAGAGAATTTTAAAACATTTATAAAATATTTGGTTTAAAAGCACTTGTAGTAAAATATATGAAAGCATAAAAAAAGTTGAAAAAAAAATTATAAGCGAAGTTTAAAACATTGTATTAGAAAAACCTATAAGAAAAAAAAATCATAAAAATGTTGTAAGAAATTATAAAATATTTTAAGAAATTTATAAAAAAAATGTGAAAAAATATCATAAAAATGTTGTAAAAATTATAAAAAAATTTAAGAAATTTGGAAAAAAAAATTGTTCACATTTAGACAACTTTCTTTTTTTGTATATATTTGACCATTTAACTTGTTAAATATGTTCACATATTACCATTGTCACCTGTTATAGCAGGTGACAATGGTAACATGTGAACATATATAACAAGTTAAATGGTCAAATGTGTACAAAAAAAATGAAGTTACCTAAACGTGAACAAGACGAAAAGGTAATTACCCTCATGCTGCCTTCCCAACATTATCGATTTACTATCTGTGGACGGCTTAACCATCTTCTTTACCAGACACTACCCTCGAAAATCGATGTAACACTTGAACCGGTAAGCATTTTCCTTTCATTTTTGTTTACTTTATTGCTTCAGATCCATTTAAACCACCGAAACATTTTGAAGTTTTAAATTCTTCTGGTTTGATTTTAAGAGCTCGAGTTTGTATTTTGGTCACAATGCTCCCAAGCCCTAAGAATTTTATAGGTATGTATTCATAGATTCGATTTTGTGATTTTTTTATCTCGGATTTGCTCAAAACATATTTTCTTTTATGTTTCTCTCAGATTTTCTCAAGAACTCTAATTATTTGACATTTATGGTATTGATTTTCAGCTTTGTGTGTGTATAATCATGGTTTTGGCAACTTGGAGGTGGATTTCAAGTTTTTTGCTTCTTCATAATTTGTTTCCCATACCCAGACACATGTTTTTTCTCCCTAATTCATTGTTTTTACTGTTGAAATGAAGCAGCAGAAAATTCGTGGATATACTTCTAATATTGATGTTATATTGTTTGCAGGAGTGGATTTATAATTTAGGTTCACCGAGAATTTGGGTATCCATTGTACAGGAGCGGATTTGGAATTTGTGTCCCGCTCTCTAGCATCAAACCCTAAACTACGATTTAAAGAAGTATAATAGGTATTTGTTTCTTTTTTTCTTTTTATGTATAATAAACTATCCAATTATGTGTGTCTTTACTCTAATGGCTCAAAACACTTTAAAAATCACTAATGATTTTTAGGATATTTCATTGGGTAGGATGATTTTTAGGAACAAAAAGTAGGAGGATATTTAATTTCTCTTTTGTTAATATCAAAATTTGACGCATAAAAGTTATTGAAGGAAATGAAAAAAATTTGGTTTGAATCCTAACAATCTAACTAAAATGATGAATCTCTCCTAAAGATGGTGGCAACTCTTTTGCTAATGTTCGCTTTGATATCTCAGTAATATCAAGTTTGGAGGTCAAGTTCAGAGAAAGAGGAAGCCATGGTTAGATTAAGAGGTAGAGGGAAAGATGTAGCGATAGCAATCTATCTTGGACTAATATTATAAAAGTCCTAAATTTTTAACGTGTAATTGGAAAAAGCCCTAATATTTTTTTTATTATTGCTCTGGCCACAACTTTCTCGCAGAATTATCACTCTAGCCCACTTAACAAGTTTCATGGTTAACTTGGTTAATTTTTTTGCAAAATCAGTCCTAAAAAGTTCAAATTTGGTCCCTGAGGTTTGCAAAAAATTACACCACATGGTTTTTTAAGTTTATTTTTCGTTTTTTGTAAACTTTATTTATTTTCGGTTTTTTTATAAATATATATACATTTTTTATTTCCTTTTTATATACTTTATTTATTTTCATTTTTTAACTTTATTTTTCAACAATTTGTTTGTTTGTTTTTTTTACCTTTTGTTTTCTATTTTTTTCTATTTTAGTTATTTATGGTTTTTCTAATGTTTTTATTTATTTTGATTCAAGTAAACGAACTTGAATTTAATTTAAATTACTATAACAAGTTTTTTTTATAGAGACCGACTATTATTATATTTTTTGTTCTTTCTTTTAGTCTATTATCAAATTGAAAAATATTATCTTGAATTTAAACTATTGATATCATATATAGAAATATGATTTAATTTGCAAGTTATACAACACATTGAAACACTAATTCTCAATAAACAAGCTAATTTTTTTTTTAATTTTCATTTTTTCGTAACATAAATATAATAACACTAAAGAAAAAAAGAATAAAAAGAAAATAAGTTGGACCGAAATTACAAATATAAACATAACTATTTTATTTACTTGAAAAAAAATAAAAAAAATTACAAAAACTATAAATTATCAAAATTGTAATATACTCTAATATATTAATACATGTTACATTTTTCGAAAAAGGTCAATAAAAAAGTTAAAAATACAAAAAAAAACAAATAATTGGAAAACAAATAAGAAAAAATAAATAAATAAAAAGATGAAAAAAAAATTAAAAATATAATACGAAAAGAAAAATGAAAAAAACAAAAAAAAAAGAAAGAAAAAAAACTCTAATATACACTAAAAAATAGAAAACAAAAGGTAAAAAAAACCAAATTGTTGAAAAGTTAAAAAAAAATGAAAATAAATAAAGTATATATAAAAAAAGAAAATAAAAATGTATATATATTTATAAAAAAACCCGAAAATAAATAAAGTATACAAAAAACGAAAAATAAAGTTAGAAAATCATATGGTGTGATTTTTTGAAAACATCAAGGACCAAATTTGAACATTTTAGGACTGATTTTGCAAAAACGTTAACCAAGTTAACCATGAAATTTGTTAAGTGGGCTAGAGTGATAATTCTGCAAGAAAGTTGTGGTCAGAGCAATAATAAAAAAAATATCAGGCTTTTTCCAATTACGCGTTAAAAATATAGGGCTTTTATAATATTAGTCCATCTATCTTTATATCTTATAGGCATATATTTTGAATAGTGAAATGATCTGCCGAATACAAAATCATGAATTGTCGTCCAAATCATATCATTATTTAAGATTTGGAAAGTCTAACGTGGAAAGTATTCTTTTGAAGGCATCAGTGCTTTGGTTGTTTTTATTTACATATTTTTATAACCATTTTAATTATCTCGAGGTATGATGTTAACGAAATTGTTATCGAATTGTAATTTAGTTGGTTATAAAACTGACATTTTCTAAACAGTTCTTTGTACGTGTAAAGTATTCTTTGAATGTATTGAAAGATAGGAACCTACACGTTGTATCTCTGTTTCATTATTATTATTTTATCTTATTTATGCTTGTTGGATTTCTACATTTTGTAAATTGTTATGAATTGATTCAATGAAAAAAATGATTATTTTTTGATTTTTTCTATTGGTTTCAATATTTAATGCAAATGGTGAACATACTGTTAATCTTTGGTTTCAATAAGATTGGTGATTTTTGGTTTTTTTTTTCGCCTTCGAAGATCCATGCCTATTTTCACAGTGAACATAGTGTTAATCTTTGAGTTAAATTAATGTTTTTGATCTTAATTTCCAGTATTTGAGTAAATGACCTTTAAACACTTCTCATTGTGAATGTTTTAGATCTTAAACAAACATATTTTTATTAGTAACCAAAAACAATAATATATTTATACTTATCAACCAGAAAATAAACACAATCTTTTTAATCCAAAATGAAAAGCATATTTGTATATTAAAACAAAATATAAGAAGTTATTTTTATTTTTAACCCCAAAAAAATTGTATTTTACATTTTAACGAAAATAACAATATAATTTTGTTTTTAACCCAAAATAAAAACATAAATTATCAATATACTGTAATGATAAACTATATTTAAAAATACATTTTTTTATTCTATATTATTTTAATTTTATTACTTATATTATGACTATCGTTATTTTATCAGCAAATATGAGTAATGATTACAAGACACTATCTAAAATAAAAATAGTCATAAAACCTATTCTTGAAATGTCCCAACCATAGTTAAAAATTATCAAATTCCATCTAAGTTTCTACAACCCATTAATACACAACTAAAACATTAGCAGCCACCCCCTAGAGAAACAAAATAGATGTAGTTATATTTATTGCACACCACACCTCTTAAACCCTAAAATCTAAAGATAACTATTCGTCTCATGCAAAATGCAAACTAAATTCTGTTCAGAACCATTTTTCATAAGGTTAGAACTGAAACGAAAAAAATGAAACCAAACTAAAAAAAACTAGAATTCGAACCAAAAAAGCAAACGGAAAAGACCGTGATACCAAACTGATCTAGGACGAAATAAGACCGAAAAGAAAGACAAGTCAGTAAAAGACAAGATAAAAAAAGACCGATATGAAAAAGAGCAGCCGAGATCGCTCGAAATAGATCGAAACCAAACAATTTGTCGTCCGTGAAAAATTAACCAATCGCTAGAATGAAACTATTCTCCGCCCATTGCAACGCGCGGGTGCTATATATATATATATATATATATATATATATATATATATATATATATATATATATATATATATATATATATATATATATATATATATATATATATGAGTTCAAGACACAACTCATGTCTTTTCTAAGTTCTGGATACCGCTTGTGTCTTTTATAAGTTCTAGACATAGCTTGTGTCTTTTATAAGTTCTGGACACAACTTGTGTCTTATATATATATATATATATATATATATATATATATATATATATATATATATATATGTGTGTGTGTGTGTGTGTGTGTGTGTGTGTGTGTGTGTGTGTGTGTGTGATGAGTTTTGATTCATAAAATCAAGAATTTTTCAAAAAAAACTGGCAATAGAAGCATTTAAAAATAACTAGTTTATTTTAGAGCATTTTAAAACAAAACCATCAATGATCCTTTTATATAGGTTAGAATAATATAAAAACAACCATATGATGTTTAGGAATGATAACTTTTGGGGTGTTGAAGTAGATGGCAAAAGACAAGAAGCTTCATCTTCTTTGCAAGTATCCACCACCAAAAGTAAGGCACTTTGGAATGCTAGTTCCCTTCGTGTATCTTGAGTTTATTAAGCCTTTAAGTGCTTAAAATAAGTAAGCACAAAAGGAGAAAGTGATGGGTTTTGAGTACTACATCAATCCTATGGTGTACATGCAAACCCTGGAGCTTTGGATCTAGTTTGTCTAATGAACATGCAATAATTATCCAAAGCTCATAAACCCTAGATCTAGCATATGATAAACGATATTAACATAAGAATAGGGTTTAGATCTTACATTGATATAGCAATAACAATCTCAAAACCTTCTTGATCTTGGCTTTTGAAAGCTTAGTGCCTCAAATGTTGCACCTCTAATGGAGTCACAAACACCACTAGCAATAAGGATGAAGAAGAAGGATAAGAAGGAGGCACAAAAACGTTTTAGGGTTCTCTCAAAGAGTTGGACACGTTTTAAGATGCCTAAGGGTTCCTTTCTATACTTAGGCTATTAGGGTTTTTAACTAGGAAACCCTAATCTGACTACTTAGGCCCTAAGCAGCCCATGGAGTTCCCTTAGAAAGCCCTCGGACGAAATCCATATGGGCTTCCCATAGATTTTGTCCAAACCCCTTTCCATTAGGAATCAGTAGCCCAATTGTAACTATCATATAATTGCAATATCAGTCCCCTTTATTTAATTAATCTCTTTTAGCCACAAAATTAACTCTTAATTAATTCTTGACTAATATTAATTGAATAATATGATTTCTCTTTTAATATATTATTCCTATAATATATTAATAAATCATAATTAATCCTCTCTCTCCTTAATTCATCCTATCAGTTGTTATGGTGAAGGCAACCCAAAAGGACCATGCTCGTAGTCGGGTCAAGTACATACCAAAATAGTTATGGGCTTAGACACCTAATCCAACAGTCTCCCACTTGGATAAGTCTAATAACTATTATGCATATGACTTCAGAACCTGATCAGCAATCGTAGCTTTCAAAAGCCGTTGTCAACTCTGATCTTATCAGTAAGGCATCCTTTAGATAAGGGATCATATATTCCTCCATTCTAGATATACTATGAACTGAGACATGGATTTTAATCAAACTCTCTGTTCATGTGTTGTTTCCTGATTTCCAATTTATGACGACTGACAACAGACTACAATTGAACACATCAACTTAGTCCAGGCTTGGCCAAGCACTTAGGGTGTCATCACTAAATCACCGAGGGGCCTACAGATATCGCTTTTATCCCACATTGGGTAAAAGGAACGGATAAACTTCGACTCAAATGCTCGCTTGTACCTACTCATCAAATCACACACAACAATATGTTTTATAACACCAAGTTACTGGTACGTTTACATATTATCGATGTGCAACCGACTTGTAAATTACAACTCACACGTCTCCGTTTCAAGAATATAAGATATTATCGTCTCACCAATCACTCGTGATAAAATCCATGAAGCGATCCAAGTGAGCGTGGGTTTAATCCAATGCTCAAATCTTAATTCATAAGCACTCATGAACGTTGTAGCAAACTTTTGCTATGTCTAATACACTTTAGACAATCTACAAGCCAATTCATGACAATCTTCTTTCATACCTACTTCCAAAGTATGAGCGAATGTTGATGGTTTAAATAATCTTATTATTCGGGAAGTCAAAACATGCAAAGTGAAACACAATAATAATCGAATCCAATATGGCCCCAAACTTTTGAGCATAGATAAAACTCCTTTTATTTAGTCACCATATTGATTACACATTATTCATTGTATAATGTTTCAGATAATCAACTTATTACTTGAATTATAATAGCAGTTGTCCCATGCACCAAGCATGCATACTCTGTTTACCTATGGTGCATACTTTGTGAAATAGATCAATTGAAAACATTTCCAATGATGCTCATTTCACTACTCCTAATCCTTATTGTTAGTGTAAGAACACAAAATTCTCACCACTACTAGAATATGTTAGATTCTAACATTTTATGCAATGATCCTTTTGTAATCTTATTGCACAAAAGTCACCAAGACTTTGCCAATGCAATTACAATGTATTCTATGAAGTCTCACATTCAAAGTACATTCCTTTGAACATCCTTCTGGCATAAAAGTTTCTAATCTAGACATAAATTCTTAACGTCCAACTCCCAATATGGAAACATTTCCATATTTGTCATATGACAACTCATTCTAAATAGAGTCTTATCTATTCATAATAACATCAATATGTTCCATTCAATACTTTACTTCCAACTGCGCACAAGCGACCAATCTTTAGCGAACCTCAGATTGTCCTTGACAGTTGTTTAATCAATTTAGTCAAATCCGGTTCTGATCCTTTTCCCTCTTAATGCCCTAAGCATTTGGAAAATCAGAACGGCCGGATATTATACATATGCAATTGATCCTATACCCAAAGCGTATGGGACGCGATTCATAATGTCTTACATAAAGACATGCTACTTTACCAGTCTCCTGCTATAATATTTCTAGTTGCCATATTCTCATAATTTTGATTATGAAGAGGGATGCCATAATCATAACCAAATTTTGAGAACACAATTATCCTTTCCATATATAGAATTTCCTTACGCTGAACCATTTCAACATAACATTCATATATATATTTGACTATATTTGACTAAAATTTCTCGATCCAAGCTTTTAGATTTTGAAAAGAAGTATAATATTCTCTCCCTTAATTATAGAAAAACAACTTTTCAACCCCTGCAACTTTGCAAAGTGAAACTTTTGTTTTCTATAATTAACATTGCTTCATTGCAATACTTGATATAATGACCATGCTCCCACTAACATGATCATTATCTTCTTACCAGCATAACACTTATGCTCCCAATAGCTTTGACACGTATTCAGAAAACAGTTGGACTTCTAGAAATCAATACTTATTGACTTCTGAAAGTTCATATTTCTGATAAGAGATGCTATTATAAGCCTTTTGTTGGATTAGGTGTCTAAGTTCATAACTATTTTTGGAATGTACTTGACCCGATTAGCATGGTCCATTTGGGTTGCATGGCATCATGCATTTGGATAGACTAAAATGAGAGAAATAACACTTAAGGTTTATTAATATATTATAAGTTCTAATATATTAATAGTATTATTTAGTTAGTATTGATCAATAATTAATTTGGAATTAATTAAGTGATCAAAAGAAGACTAATTAAATATATGGGTTGATTGTGTAAATCATCCATACTTATATAGTGGGCTAATGATTCATGGATTATCAAGTTGGGCTAAAACCCATAAGATGCTCCATGGTGGTTATAGAACCCATGGGTCATGGAAATGAAAAGTCATGACAATTAGGGTTTACATGGTGTAACCCTAATTGTAACACACTATATAAGCATCACTTTGTTCACCAAAATCGGTCACTAAGCATACAAGTGAGGGCTAGCCGATTTCTAAGTGTTCTTCATTTCTCTCTAAGTTATTCCAAGTGCATTTGGTGTTGTGTGAGACATTTGAGGCATCACACTTGAGGTGCTAGGCTCACAAGGTTTTCAAGGAATCCAAACTACTACAAGGTATGTATTTCCTACTAACTTTTATGTATTAAAAGTTCCCTATGTATGCTAGTTAGGTTATGAACCTTGGAAAAACAATTTTGCATGTATCATAGATAAAACATAGACCCAAGGTTTCTAGGGTTGCATGTACACCATAGGAGTGTTAGAATGCTCAAAACCCTTCAGTGGTATCAGAGCCTAGGCTTGTTTGTTTGATACTTGATGCAAAATTGTGAAAAAACTCAGTTTTTCTGCACTCTGAAGCATGAAATCGCCGAGTCCATGGGGGGACTCGACGAGTCCATGACCAAATTCATCCTACTCGACGAGTAGGCTCTTGCACTCGACGAGTAGGAGCCCCTGAATGCAGATTTTTGAGTTTTGCTGCTGGAAATGGACTAGAAACATTACCCTAAATTGTTTTGGTGTTATAAAACTTGTTTTAGATGGTGTAATGGTTATGCTAATCCATTTTCAATAGCTATTATCAAAATTTCAAGTTTTATATGGTTTATTTATGATTCTTGAAATTGTTGATATGAACATTCATGAACTTATGAGTTTAGAAGATAATAGGAATTATTTGTAACTTGCTTGTTAGTCTAATTCTTGATCATTATGTGTTTTAATGGAATCCATAACTTGTCCTCAAGTTATGGATTACCAAAAGTCACTCTTTTAAAGTCCATTATTAAACACATAGGTTACATAAAATGAAAAGTCTCTCATTTTATTAATCCATTAACTCATAAGTTATGAAAGATGAAAAGTTTTGTGAAGTTACAAAACTTGCCCTCAAGTTTTGGAACATGTAAAGTCACTTTAAATACTTTAGTTCCAACCCCTATAATTTTAAAAGTTAAAATTCAACCCTTATACTTTATAATATTATAAGTTTAATAATTAATTATATATGTATAAGAACAAGTCGTTTTACCGTTAGTAGGCCTCATTCACGAAGCCGGTCCATAAGGGGGGGGGGTATAAGGTTGTTGCCTATAAAATGGCAACTTAATGGGTGTCCACTCTCACCCACCGCTTCCTTGACTGGTGGAGGATCGTTAGCCGAACGGGTAAGACAAGGACTTTAAATTCTCATTAAAAGTATGATGAAAAAAATAAAGTAACTAAATGTTTTATAAATTCCCAATCTTAGTTACTTTAGGAAAATGTGAATAAGGTGCTAACCCATGAAATTACACTTTGCACTTTGATTAAGTCGTTAGTGGAACGTGTGTGGTTAACCGGCACACTAACCTGGACTTAACAAGGTAGGCAAAGGGTAACTTAATGTTTATCATAGTATCGATGGAGCGCATGTGGTTAACCGGCACATCGATTGAGGGGTAAATATCAAGGGTACCAAGTAATTTGCATGGTTACTTCACACCTTGTTTTGTGATCCTCGGCATCCCAGTCACAAAACCTGAAGGGCACACTCGAGATTGAAACATGCCATTGAAAAGTTCAATGAATCTCAAAGAATCTAGGAGTTTCAAAACCAATTAAAACCTAATAATTTATTTCGTTTTTCATGGTGGAAATTGGTGAATCGTCATTCACCTACCTTCAAATATGTTATAGCTTGGATTACGACATCCCTCTTCTAAGTTATAAAATATTATGTTGGGTCCTAGCCTTAATATTACATTTGGGTGTCTTATTAAGGACTATCTTTATATCTAATCTAAACTTGTCTTTCTTCTTTTCAGATGTCTTCCAATAATGCTGCTTCTGGCTCAAACCCTATCGGCTCCTTCTCTCTCATGAACCTTTGTGGGAGAGTCATCTTTGATGGTTCCAACTTTATGGATTGGATCCAGAACATCAGGATGGTCACTCGGTATGAGGACAAGGAATATGTTATGGACAAGGAGCTTAAGGAACTTGAGTCTACTACTACTCCTGAGGAGATCGCTGAATATCAGGCCCATGAAAGAGATGTTACCAAAGTGGCGTGCATCATGTTGACCACTATGACAGCCGAGCTCCAAAAGTCCTATGAGGACCACTATCCTTTTGAGATGCACCAGGATTTGATGGACCGCTACCATCAGAGTGCTCGTCAAGAGCGATATGAAATCATCTCCTCCATGATAACAACCTGGATGAAGGATGGTGAACCCATCACGGGCCACATGCAGAAAATGCAAAGGTATGTGGACCGTTTGTTGAAACTGAATGTGAACTTACCAGAGGAGTTGGCAATAGATATCATTTTGTACTCCTTACCTTCGTGTTATGATCAATTCTGCATGACATACCACATGAACAAGGAATAAGTTACACTCAGCAAACTTCAAGGAGTTTCAAAGACCGCGGAAAGTGGTCTTAAAGGTAAATCGGTTGTTACTACTCCTACTTCTACTGCGGCCCCTGTCTTGGCAATCGGGCAAGACAAAGGAAAGAAGAGGAAGAGCCATTCGAAGGGTACCAAGGGAAAGTCGGTTGATGGCTCCTCTTCAAGTGGAACCAAGAAAGGTTTCGTCACTCCTTCTGCTAATCCTAAAGAGGCTGAATACTTCTATTGTCATGAAAAGTCGCACTGGAAGCGAAACTGCCCAAAGTACCAGCAATATGTTAAGGATGGGAAAGTAAAACCCAATCATGCAGGTATTTACACTATATTGTCTAATAACTCACCCTATTCTAATTCTTGGGTCCTTGATACATGTTGTGGTATTCACATATGTTGTGATTTGCAGGGACTAAGAAGAAGTGAGAATGTGGAGCATGGGAAGATAAACTTGATCATGGGAAATAGGAAACTTACACCTGTCACCAAGATTGGAGTTTATTCTGTATTGCTAAGTAGTGGGTTAACATTAGATGTGAATAAATGTTGTTATTCGCCTGAAATGGAAAGAAATATTATTTCCTTTCATGGTTTGTACAAACAAGGTTTTGCCTTTTCATTTGATAATGATAGTGGTGGTATTAATGCTTTCTTTAATAATGTTCTTTATTTTAAAGCATTACCTTGTGATGGTGTGTATGAAACTGTGTCGGTTGTAGATAACCTAGGAAATAATGTATTGTGTATCGATTCTTCCACTAGTTTGGATAAAGCATCATTATGGCATTGTCGTCTTGGACATGTAAGCAAGAAACACATAGGCCAACTCCAAAAGGATGGATTTTTGGAGTCATTTGACCTAAAATCAGATGATAGTTGTGAATCTTGTTTGCTTGGGAAAATGACAAAGTCACCCTTCACTGGTACTTATGCTAGGGGTGAAGGTTTGTTGGATCTCATACATACTGATGTGTGTGGACCCTTCAGAACCGCCACAAGGGATGCTAACCGCTTCTATGTGACTTTTACTGATGATTTTAGTAGATATGGATATGTCTACTTAATCAAGCATAAGTCAGAGACCTTTGAAAGATTCAAAGAGTTTAAACAGGAAGTGGGAATCAGTTGGGCAGGAACATTAAGATGCTTCGATCCGATCGAGGTGGTGAGTATCTTAGTACATAGTTCCTTTACTATCTTAAGGAATGTGGGATTGTCTCACAATTGACACCTCCCAGGACACCGCAGTTAAAGGGTGTGGCTGAGAGGCGCAATCGAACCTTGTTGGATATGGTGTGTTCCATGATGAGTCGAGCTTCGCTACCAATATCATTCTGGGGGTATGCCTTAGAGACTGCCGCCTATATCCTTAATCTAGTCCCTACTAAGAAGGTTGCCAAAACACCTCATGAGATGTGGACTGGAAAAGTTCCCAATCTGGACCACATCAAGATTTTGGGTTGCGAGGCTTTTGTGAGGCGTGAGTCTCACGATAAGCTCGAACCTCGAAGTAAGAGGTGTATTTTCATCGGCTACCCACAGAGATCCTTTGGTTACCTCTTCTATAGACCCAATGATAATGTGGTCTTTGTAGCAAGGAGAGGAGTCTCTCGAGAAAGAGAGTTCATAAGCCAAGGAAACAGTGGGAGGCAAATTGATCTTGAAGAAATTCAAGAGTCAAGTGGTGAAGGAACCTCATGTTGGATAAGGTGTCTAAGTCCATAACTTATTTGGTATATACTTGACCCGACCCGGCATGGTCCATTTGGGTTACACTTCACCCGAACTAGTTATGGATAATTTTATGAGAGTTGTATACTTACGATTTATTAATATATTATAAGTTATAGTATATTAATATAAAGTCATGTTACTTAATTAGTTTTAATCTTGAATTAATTATGAATTAATTTAGTGATTAAAAGGAAGACTAATTAAATCATGGGCTATTATATTTATATAGTGTGGGCTAGTGCTCATTTGTTAATGGGCTAAGCTTATATGGAAGTCCATGGATGATCCATGGAGCTTTTACCCATGGATCCTTAGAAGAGGAAAAGACATGGATTATTAGGGTTTCACCCTAACCATGTACACTATATAAACAAGCTTATGTTGCATGAAAAAGACACAAAGTGTGTGTGTAAGTGTGGTGGCCAAAACCAAGAGTTAGAATACTCTCTCATATATTTTCCAAGTTTGGGTGATTTGTGATTTCCATTTGAGGCATTCACATTATTGGTGCTTGGCTCTCAAACTCCAAGGAATCAACAATCAACAAAAGGTATGTAATTCATCTAGTTCCTTTATGGTTAAATGTACCCCATGACATGCTAGATAGGTTATAAACCTTGGAAAATAATATTTTGCATGTATCTTAGACAAACATAGATCCAAGGTTTAATAGGGTTGCATGTACACTTTAGGAAGTGTTAGAATGCTCAAAACCCTACAGTGGTATCAGAGCCTAGGCTTGTTTGTTTGATACTTGATGCAAAATAGTGATAAAAGGTCGATTTTTGCTTTCTGACTGATGAACTCGCCGAGTCCATGGGGGGACTCGCCGAGTTCATGTGTAAACTCATCCTACTCGGCGAGTAGGTTCGTGCACTCGGCGAGTAGGAGCCTCAGAATGCAGATTTTCGACTTTTGCTGCTGGAAATGGACTAGAAACATTACCCTAAACTGTTTTGGTGTTTTAAAACTTGTTTTAGTTGGTGTAATGGTTGTTCTAATCCATTTACAATAGCTTATATCAAAATTTCATGCTTTGTATGTGTTCATATAATTCTTGAAACTTTGATGATCATGTTCATGTTCTTATGAATTTAGAAGATGATAGGAATTGTTTGCTGAATTGTTTAGGATTAATTCTTGATCATTTATGTGTTTTAATGGAGTCCATAATTTGTCCTCAAGTTATGGATATCCAAAGGTCACTTCTTTTAAACACACACTTAAAACACATAAGTTACATGGAAATGAAGAGTCTTCATTTTTATGAACCTTTAATTCATAAGTTATGAAATGAAAAGTTTTGAATAGTTTCAAAACTTGTCCTCAAGTTTTGGAATTTGTAAAGTTACACACACTTTAATATACTTTAATTCCAAACCCTTAGAGTTTTAAAAGTTAAAATTCAACCCTTATACTATTTATAACATTAATGGTTAATTATTATATATATGTATAAGATTAAAGTCGTCTTACCGTTAGTAGGCCTCATTCACGAAGCCAGTCTATAATGTGGGTATAAGGTTGTTGCCTATAAAATGGCAACTTAATGGGTGTCCACTCTCACCCACCGCTTGCTTGACTGGTGGAGGGTCGTTAGCCGAACGGGTAGGACAAGGACTTATAAATTCTCATTAAAAGTATGATGAATATTATAAAGTAACTAAACCTTTTATAAATTCCCAATCTTAGTTACTTTAGGAAAATGTGAATATGGTGCTAACCCATGAAATTCACACTTTGTACCTTACCAAGTCGTTGGTGGAGCGTGTGTGGTTAACCGGCACACTAACTTGGACTGGTAAGGATCACGAAGGGTGACTTAATGTTTATCATAGATCGGTGGAGCGTGTGTGGTTAACCGGCACATTGATTAGGTGATAATATTAAGGGTACCAAGTGAATTTGCATGGTTATTCACACCTTGTTTTGTGATCCTCGGCATCCCAGTCATAAAACTTGAAGGGCACAATCGAGATTGAAACATGCCATTGAAAAGTTCAATGAATCTCAAAGGAATCTAGGAATTTCAAAACCAATTAAACCTAATAATTCATTTCGTTTTCATGGTGGAAATTGGTGAATCGTCATTCACCTACCTTCAAATATATTATAGCTTAGATTACGGCATCCCTCTTCTAAGTTATAATATATTGTGTTGGATCCTAGCCTTAATATTACATTTGGGTGTATTATTAAGGATTCGATATATCTAATCTAAACTTGTTTTCTTCTTTTCAGATGTCTTCCAACAACAATGCTTCGGGCTCTAACCCTACTAGCTCCTTTTCCCTCATGAACCTTTGTGGGAGGGTCATCTTTGATGGTTCCAACTTTATGGATTGGATCCGGAACATCAGGATGGTTACTCGTTACGAGGACAAGGAATATGTCCTCGATAAGGAGCTAAAGGAGCTTGATGAGTCCACTGCTACTCCTGAGGAGGTCGCTGAGTATCAGGCACATGAAAGAGATGCCACCAAGGTGGCATGCATCATGATGGCCACCATGACAGCTGAACTCCAAAAGTCCTATGAGGACTATTACCCTTTTGAGATGCATCAGGATCTGATGGAAAGGTACCATCAGAGTGCTCGTCAAGAGCGGTATGAAATAATCTCCTCCATGATCACTACCCGTATGAAGGATAGCGAACCAATCACGAGCCACATGCAGAAAATGCAAAGGTATGTGGACCGTCTAATGAAACTGAATGTGAACTTCCCTGAGGAGTTGGCAATTGATATCATTTTGCACTCCTTGCCCTCGTGTTATGATCAATTTCGTATGACATACCACATGAACAAGGAGGAAGTCACACTCAGTAAGCTTCAAGGACTTCTGAAGACTGCCGAAAGTGGTCTTAAGAGTAAGTCGGTTGCTACTCCTACTCCTACTACCACCCCTGTTTTGGCTATCGGGCAAGGCAAAGGGAAAAAGAGGAAGTACCCTTCGAAGGGTACCAAGGGAAAGTCCCTTGAAGGCTCCTCATCTGGAACCAAAGGTGGTTCTATCACTCCTTCTGCCATCCCTAAGGATGCTGAATGCTTCTACTGTCAAAATAAGGGGCACTGGAAGCGAAAATGCCCAAAGTACTTGCAGGATGTCAAGGATGGGAAAGTGAAACCATCCCATGCAGGTATTTACACTATATTGTCTAATAACTCACCATATTCTAATTCTTGGGTTCTTGATACAGGTTGTGGTATTCACATCTGTTGTGACTTGCAGGGCCTAAGAAGAAGTGAGGATGTGGAGCACGGAAAGATAAACTTAATCATGGGGAACAAGAAGGTTGCACCTGTTACCAAGATTGGAGTTTATACTTTGTTGCTAGATAGTGGGTTAAAGTTAGATTTGAATAAATGTGTGTACTCGTCTGAAATGGTGAGGAATATTATTTCCTTTCATGCTTTGTACAAACAAGGTTTTACCTTTTCTTTTGATAATGAAGTTGGTAGTATTAATGCTTTCTTTAATAATATTCTTTATTTTAAAGCATTACCTTGTAATGGTGTGTATGAAGCTGTATCAGTTGTAGATAATTTAGGGAATAATGTATTGTGTATTGATTCTTCTACTAGCTTGGATAAATCATCTTTGTGGCATTGTCTTCTTGGACATGTAAGCAAGAAACGCATAGGCCAGCTCCAAAAGGATGGAGTCTTGGAGTCGTTCGACCTCAAGTCAGATGATAGTTGTGAGTCTTGTCTACTTGGAAAAATGACAAAATCACCCTTCACTGGTACTTGTGCAAGGGGTGAGGGTTTGTTGGACCTTATACATACTGATGTGTGTGGACCATTCAAAACCGCCACAAGGGACGCTAATCGCTATTATGTGACTTTTATTGATGATTTTAGTAGATATGGTTATGTCTACTTAATCAAACATAAGTCAGAAACTTTTGAAAGGTTTAAAGAGTTTAAACAGGAAGTAGAAAATCAATTGGGCAGGAACATTAAGATGCTTCGATCCGATCGAGGTGGTGAGTATCTTAGTACTGAGTTCCTCGACTATCTTAAGGAGTGTGGGATTGTCTCACAATTGACACCTCCCAGGACACCACAGCTGAATGGTGTAGCTGAGAGGCGCAATCGAACTTTGTTGGACATGGTTCGCTCTATGATGAGTCGAGCTTCGCTACCAATCTCTTTTTGGGGGTATGCCTTAGAGACTGCCGCCCACATCCTTAATCTAGTCCCTACAAAGAAGGTTGCCAAAACACCTCATGAAATGTGGACTAGGAAAGTTCCCAATCTAGACCATATCAAGATTTGGGGTTGCGAGGCTTTCGTGAGGCGCAAAACTCATGACAAGCTCGAACCTCAAAGTGAAAGGTGTATTTTCATCGGCTACCCACAAAAATCCTTTGGTTACCTCTTCTACAGACCCAGTGAGAATGTGGTCTTTGTGGCTAGGAGAGGAGTCTTTCGAGAGAGAGAATTTATAAGCCAAGGAGACAGTGGGAGGCAAATTGACCTTGAAGAAATTCAAGACTCAATTGGTGAAGGAACCTCAAACACTAGCAATCAACTTGAGGAGGAAATTCCTGTTGATCCAGCTGACGAGTCTGTACTTCCGAGGCGTTCCACAAGGGTTAGGAACACACCTGAGTTTTATTATGGATTTCATATTACTACGGAAGGTGATACATTTATCAGTGACAGTACACTGGTAAATCTGGATGAACCTAACAGTGTTAAGGAAGCCATGGCAGGCCCAGAGTCTACTAAATGGAAGGAGGCTATGGACAGCGAGATACAGTCCATGTATGACAATCAAGTTTGGAACTTGGTTGACCATGTACCAGGCCGTAAGACAGTCGGGTGCAAATGGATCTTCAAGAAGAAGACCGACATGGATGGGAAGGTGCACACGTATAAGGCTCCACTGGTTGCGAAGGGGTTTACTCAGACTCAGGGTATTGATTATGATGAAACCTTTTCACCAGTAGCAAAGATTAAGTCTATTAGGGTTATGCTAGCCATTGCTGCATTTCATGATTATGAAATATGGCAAATGGATGTCAAAACCGCTTTCCTTAACGGAAAGTTGGCTGAGGATGTTTACATGAATCAGCCAGAAGGTTTTGTCAGTGCAGAGTACCCCAATAGAGTGTGAAAGCTTGAGAAATCCATTTATGGATTGAAACAAGCATCTCGAAGTTGGAATCTTTGTTTCGATGAGAAGGTCAAAGAGTTTGGTTTCTCAAGAAGTGAAGATGAGTCATGCGTGTATGTCAGAGCTAGTGGGAGTATAGTTAGTTTTTTGGTACTGTATGTGGATGACATACTACTCATAGGAAATGACATCCCAACCTTGCAGGAGGTTAAGTCCTGGCTTGGGAAGTGCTTTGCTATGAAGGATCTTGGAGAAGCTACCTATATCCTAGGGATAAGGATATTAAGAGAAAGGAGTAAAAGACTAATTGGACTTAGTCAGAGTATCTACTTGGATAAGGTGTTGAAAAGGTTCAACATGCATAATTATAAGAAAGGAGAATTACCGATCCAAAGCAATGCCAAACTGAGCAAGGCTCAGAGCCCGAGTACGGAAGATGAGATAGCTGAGATGAGTCGATTACCTTATGCTTCCGCTGTTGGTTCGATCATGTATGCTATGACTTGTACTCGTCCTGATGTGGCCTTCGCTTTGAGCATGGTCAGCAGATATCAGGGGAACCCTGGCAAGGCTCATTGGACTGCGTTAAAGAATATTCTCAAGTACCTGCGGAGGACTAAGGATTGGATCCTTACCCTTGGTGGGAGTGATGACTTGAGAGTAGTAGGGTATAGTGATGCTAGCTTTCAGACTGATAGGGATAACTTCCGCTCTCAGTCGGGCTGGGTCTTTACCTTAAATGGAGGGGCAATCAGTTGGAAGAGTTCCAAACAGGAGACTGTAGCTGATTCGACTTGTGAATCAGAGTACATAGCAGCGAGTGAAGCGGCAAAGGAGGCGATATGGCTGAGGAACTTCATCGGAGACCTTGGAGTTGTACCAGCTATTAAGGAGCCTATGGAGATTTTCTGTGACAGCAATAGTGCGGTTGCCTTAGCCAAGGAACCAAGAGATCATGGTAGATCCCTACACATTGACAGAAAATATCACTTCATAAGACACAAGATAGAAGAGGGACTCCTCGTGGCAAAGAGGGTATCGTCAGATGAGAACCCTGCGGATCCCCTTACGAAGGGACTGACGAGGGTGAAGCATTTGCAGCATGCGAGGCGCATCAGGCTGAGGGACGATATTAGTTTTACAGATTAGATAATTTTTCTGAAACTTGTAAAATGTAATCGACGTTTGATGATGAATAAAATGTGTGATTTATTTATAAGTAAAGTGTTACTATCATTGTCAATTGTTTACTATTGTTTCAGTTTTGCATGTTTTGACTTCCAGAATAATTAATTTATTCAAACTTCCACAATCGGTCATACGTCGGAAGTAGGTATGAATCAAGATTGTCATGAATTGGGTTTGTAGATGGCTAAAGGTGTTTAGACATAGCAATGGTTGCTACAACGTTCATGAGTACTCATAAGTTATGAGTATTGGAGTAAACCCACGCTCACTTGTATCACTTCATGGAATTTATCTCGAGTGATCGTGAGACGGTAATATCATATAAGTCTTCAAACCTAGAGATATGAGTTGTTACCTATGAGTTGGTTGTGCATTGATTGCACGTAAACGCATCAGTAACTTGATGTTATAAAACGTGCCTTTGTGTGCAATTCAATAAGTAGTAGAACAAGCATATGAGTCGAAGTTTATCTGTTCCTTCTAGAAATAGAAGCGATATCTGGGCCCCTCGATGATTTTGTGTTGACCCATGTACCGGGCCCGGTCAGAACTAAACTGATGTGTTCAGTTAAGTTCTTTGTCAAACAAATCGGAAATCGAGAAACAACTGCTAGACAATAAGTAAGACATTGTTCCATGTATTTGTCCGGCTGATATCATGAGAGCAGAGGATTATATGATCACTTATCTAAAATGGCGCTTCATAGTTCACAAGAGTTTTCGAGAGCTACGATTGCCGGTTGGTTCCTGAAGTAATATAGGCAAATACAGTTATTAGACTTATCCAAGTGGGAGTCTGTTGGATAAGGTGTCTAAGTCCATAACTTATTTGGTATATACTTGACCCGACCCGGCATGGTCCATTTGGGTTGCACTTCACCCGAACTAGTTATGGATAATTTTATGAGAGTTGTATACTTACGATTTATTAATATATTATAAGTTATAGTATATTAATATAAAGTCATGTTACTTAATTAGTTTTAATCTTGAATTAATTATGAATTAATTTAGTGATTAAAAGGAAGACTAATTAAATCATGGGCTATTATATTTATATAGTGTGGGCTAGTGCTTATTTGTTAATGGGCTAAGCTTATATGGAAGTCCATGGATGATCCATGGAGCTTTTACCCATGGATCCTTGGAAGAGGAAAAGACATGGGTTATTAGGGTTTCACCCTAACCATGTACACTATATAAACAAGCTTATGTTGCATGAAAAAGACACAAAGTGTGTGTGTAAGTGTGGTGGCCAAAACCAAGAGTTAGAATACTCTCTCATATATTTTCCAAGTTTGGGTGATTTGTGATTTCCATTTGAGGCATTCACATTATTGGTGCTTGGCTCTCAAACTCCAAGGAATCAACAATCAACAAAAGGTATGTAATTCATCTAGTTCCTTTATGGTTAAATGTACCCCATGACATGCTAGATAGGTTATAAACCTTGGAAAATAATATTTTGCATGTATCTTAGACAAACATAGATCCAAGGTTTAATAGGGTTGCATGTACACTTTAGGAAGTGTTAGAATGCTCAAAACCCTACACCTCAAACCCTAGCAATCAACCTGAGGAGGAAACTCCTGTTGATCCGACAGAAGAGTCTGTACCTCTGAGGCGTTCCACGAGAGTTAGGAATGCACCTGAGCATTACTATGGTTTCCATATTACTGCGGAAGGTGATACACTTATCAGTGATAACACACTGGTAGGTCTGGATGAACCTAATAGCTACACGGAATCCATGGCAGGCCCTGAGGCTGCTAAATGGAAAGAGGCTATGGACAGCGAGATACAGTCCATGTATGGAAATCAAGTTTGGAACTTGGTTGACAATGTACCAGGTCACAAGATAGTCGGGTGCAAATGGATCTTCAAGAAGAAGACCGACATGGATGGTAATGTACACACTTATAAGGTGCGACTGGTTGCAAAGGGCTTTTCTCAAACTCCAGGAGTTGATTATGATGAGACCTTTTCACCAGTAGCCAAGATTAAGTCTATTAGGGTTATACTAGCCATTGCTGCATTTCATGACTATGAAATATGGCAAAATGATGTCAAAACCGCTTTCCTTAATGGAAAGTTGGCTAAGGATGTTTACATGAGTCAGCGAGAGGGTTTTGTCAGTACAGAGTACCCTAATAGAGTGTGTAAGCTTGTGAAATCCATCTATGGATTAAAACAAGCACCTCGCAGATGGAATCTTTGTTTCGATGAGAAAGTCAAAGAGTTTGGCTTTTCGAGGAGTGAAGATGAGTCCTGTGTATATGTCAAGGCTAATGGGAGTATAGTTAGCTTTTGGGTATTGTATGTGGATGACATACTACTCATAGGAAATGACATCCCAACTCTGCAGGAAGTGAAGTCCTGGCTTGGGAAGTGTTTCGCTATGAAGGACCTTGGAGAAGCTGCCTATATCCTAGGGATAAGGATTTTGAGGGACATGAGTAAGAGATTAATTGGACTTAGTCATAGTACCTACTTGGATAAGGTGCTGAATAGGTTCAGCATGCAGAATTCCAAGAAAGGAGAGTTACTGATCTAGAGTAACGCCAGACTGAGTAAGACTCAGAGCCCGAGTACAGAGGCTGAGATAGTAGAGATGAGTCGAGTACCTTATGCTTCCGCTGTAGGCTCGATCATGTATGCTATGACTTGTACTCGTCCTGATGTGGTCTTTGCATTGAGCATGGTCAGAAAATATATCAGGGAAACGGTGGCAAGGCTCACTGGACTGCGGTAAAGAACATTCTCAAGTACCCGCGGAGGACTAAGGACTGGGTCCTTATCCTCGGTGGGAGTGATGACTTGAGAGTAGAAGGGTATAGTGATGCTAGCTTTCAGACTGATAAGGATAATTTCCGCTCTCAGTCAGGCTGGGTCTTTACCTTAAACGGAGGAGCAATTTCTTGGAAAAGTTCCAAACAGGAGACAGTGGCTGATTCAACTTGTGAATCAGAGTATATAGCGGCAAGCGAGGCAGCAAAGGAGGCTATATGGCTAAAGAACTTCATTGAAGACCTTGGAGTTGTACCAGCTATAAAGGAGCCCATAGAAATTTTCTGTGATAGTGAAAGTGCAGTTGCCTTAGCCAAGGAACCAAGGGATCACGGGAGATCCAGACACATCGACATAAAATATCATTTCATCAGACATCAAATAGAAGAAGGACTCCTCGTGGCAAAGAGGGTATCATCGGATGAGAACCCAGCAGATCCCCTCACGAAGGGACTAGGTAGGGTTAAGCATCTCCAGCATGTGAGGCGCATAGGGTTGAAGGATGATATTAGTTTTAGTAGTTAGATAGCTTTGAAATGTGTAAAGTGTAATTGACATTTGATGATGAATAAAAGTTGTATTTATTTATGAGTAAAGTGTTGCTATCTTTTGTCAATCGTTTACTATCGTTTCATTTTACATGTTTTGACTTCCAGAATAATTATGTTTGGTATATCATATTATTCGAATTCTCCATAGTCGGTCATATGTTGGAAGTAGGTATGAATCAAGACTGTCATGAGTTGGTTGTAGAGGTCTAAGATGTTGGACATGGCTACAACACTCATGAGTGCTCATAAGTTCTGAGTATTGGATTCAACCCACGCTCGCTGGTGTCACGTCATGGAATTTATCTTGAGTGATCGCGAGACGGTAATATCATATAAGTCTTCAAACCTAGAGATATGACTTGTTGCCTATGAGTTGGTTATGCATTGATTGTACGAAAACGCATTGGTAACTCGATGTTATAAAACGTGCCTTTGTATATGATTCAACAAGTAGTAGAACAAGCATATGAGTCGAAGTTTATCTGTTCCTTCTTGGATTAGAAGCGATATCTGGGGCCCTCGATGATTTTGTGTTGACCCATGTACCGGGCCCGGTCAGAACTAAGTTGATGTGGTCAATTAAGTTCTATGTCAAAAAAATTGGAAATCGGGAAACAAACTGCTGGACAATAAGTAAAACATTGTTCCATTTATTTGTCCGGCTGATATCTAGAACAGAGGATTATATGATCACTTATCCTAAATGGCGTATCATCATCATCTCAGTTCCGAGAGACCTTGAAAGAGCTACGATTGCTGATCGGTTCCTGAAGTCATTCTTGCAGTTATAGTTATTAGAATTATCCAAGTGGGAGATTGTTGGATTAGGTGTCTAAGTTCATAACTATTTCTGGAATGTACTTGACCCGATTAGCATGGTCCATTTGGGTTGCATGGCATCATGCATTTGGATAGACTAAAATGAGAGAAATAACACTTAAGGTTTATTAATATATTATAAGTTCTAATATATTAATAATATTATTTAGTTAGTATTGATCAAGAATTAGTTTGGAATTAATTAAGTGATCAAAAGAAGACTAATTAAATATATGGGTTGATTGTGTAAATCATCCATACTTATATAGTGGGCTAATGATTCATGGATTATCAAGTTGGGCTAAAACCCATAGGATGCTCCATGGTGGTTATAGAACCCATGGGTCATGGAAATGAAAAGTCATGACAATTAGGGTTTACATGGTGTAACCCTAATTGTAACACACTATATAAGCATCACTTTGTTCACCAAAATCGGTCACTAAGCATACAAGTGAGGGCTAGCCGATTTCTAAGTGTTCTTCATTTCTCTCTAAATTATTCCAAGTGCATTTGGTGTTGTGTGAGACATTTGAGGCATCACACTTGAGGTGCTAGGCTCACAAGGTTTTCAAGGAATCCAAACTACTACAAGGTATGTATTTCATACTAACTTTTATGTATTAAAAGTTCCCCATGTATGCTAGTTAGGTTATGTCACACCCCCAAACCAAGGGTGGCGGAAACGTCCGGGGGTGGAGGAATTCATGTATAGTATCACAACAACGGGTATAATAACGCTCAAAGTAAATACAACCATCATAAATATAATTGAAAAGGTTACACCATAGTATATGTTTACATGTTCAAAATCAATTACATTATGATAACAAAATGAACTGTTTGACGATTTAATGTCCCATCCTCAAAATGCTGTTGATTTTCTGTTTCAATGATTTCCTGAGAATACAAGTAGTTTTGGAAAAGTGTCAACAATTAAGTTGGTGAGTTCATAAGATTTTTATTTGAGGAAGAAATCGTTTTTCCTTTGTAAAAGAGAATGAGTGTGATTCCAGAAAATCCAATATTTTCTTTATGAGATGTGAAATGGAAGTTTCTATGTTAGGAAATAATGTACTCTAGAAGATCCATAGATTCCTTCTATAATCACCCAGTGTATATAAGTTATATAAAATTAAAGTTAAATAAACTGTCGAATATAATGGGTCTGCCCTAGGCCCACAACCAAACAAGGAATAGGAAATAGGGCAGACCCACCAATGCTAAGTCGATTTGTGATTGAACTCTTATATAACTCCAACTTATACCCTCAGCAATTATACCCGGAACCTACAACTCTAGTTGAGATGTAGTATTAGCTATCCTAACACTAGAACTGTATCCATGTTTTCTGC
Organism: Lactuca virosa; assembly: GCF_052849685.1. Lineage (NCBI taxonomy): Eukaryota > Viridiplantae > Streptophyta > Magnoliopsida > Asterales > Asteraceae > Lactuca > Lactuca virosa. The sequence continues at coordinate 272,562,696 of NC_136433.1, forward strand.
ACTTATGAAAATATGCACAAGTTTAGGTTGTCATAAATACGATTTAGTGATAGAACACCACGTAAATCTTATGTTTTGCGAATACCCTAAGTGAGTTATTATAACCATGCTATGACCTAGTTGGCCTGAAACGACGTTCTTCAAGCGTCGGAACTATTATGACATTTGTCACCCGTAGACCTCGAGGTCCTACTACAGCTAACAGCGAGGTGTGGGGTGTCAATCCCAATATAGATCTATACACAACTATCACGCTCTCCCTCTACGAGACTCTGGTTACAACTATAGGACTTTTGATTTCGTTACCTTGGAAGTAACGTGAAGCGAATGTCTCACAAAGTTATTCATTAACAGATTTACGTTAGGTGATCCGAAAACTCTTTTATGTAGAAATAAAACCTTTCGTAGGAAGTTTGCTCGTATAACATAAACATTCTTTGTCATAGTTTATCAAATTGTTTGTATGCAGTGGATATAAACTTTGTTTATTATAATTAATTACCATACTTGTGGAGGTAAAAATCCATTTGTTTCCTGATGTATGTCTATTTACCAAGACAAAATGACATATAATATAACACATATATGCACATAATGATACACACCTTGCTCAACAAGATACAAGGTGTAAGTGAAATTGATAACATTTTTCTAGTGCTAACATTTCTATTCCCGTTCTTAAAGGATTTATAGAAAAATCATCAAAGGTCCAAATCAGAATTTGTGAATTCTGGGAGTTTGGAAAATGTTTCTAGTTTGTTCCTAATTTTTATTATGATTTGTAAAGACATTTAACTTGTGTAAAAATGTCCATATTCACAGACTGGTCCGGATTTGTTCTTGAAACGACAGGCTGTTTTGTAAAAATCACCATAAATTGTAGAAAAATCGTATGGGGATGTGCAAGTAGTCATTTTAAAGGTATGAACCTGAAATATTTGTGACGAATACAGTTTTGAAAACTAAAATGTTTAAGTTGACCAAAACAGTCCGTGAATGGAATTAAACTTTTCTGATGAAAGCTGTTGGATGAGTTTAGTTGTATTCTTGGTGTTTTAACTTGTATTCCCCCCCCTTAAAACTTAAGAAAAACATGAAAAGATAGGGGTATGAACTCGCCTTGAGTGATCTCTTAGGATGGATGATGGAGAAAAGGAGTTTCCAAGTCAAGAACACTTGGGAGATGCTTGAAAATTTGAAGGTTCTATGAACAAATATGATGATATTTGTGTAAGCAATCCATGATTTGGATGAAGGATAGTAGAATATTTAAGTGCAGGAGGAAGATACTTACCAAATGTGGAGGAAAAACTCAAGACCAGCCTTTAAATCTCGAATTTTAGAGAGAGAAAGTGAGAGAGATGTGTTTGTTCTCCTTGAGAAAGAGTGAATAAAGTGGGAGGAGAGACATGGATTTTTCCCATCTTTGAGTATTACATCTTGCTGGAGAGGGGTGGTGAAAGGACAAATAGTTGACTAGGGCTGATGGGAATAGTGACATAAAGCATGAATAGTGACATGGAGTGGGTATGGGAGGTTGCTTGTGTCATAACTTAAAGGTAAAGTCAACACTCCACCCCTATATCTTACCAACTAGATTTTATTCTTAGGCAATGATTTTCCTCAAAATATGATTAAAATATGAATATTTAGGGTCTCTTATGTTAAAATACGAGTTTGGGTGAAAATCCCGCGTTAAAATCACAAAAAACGGGCTCAAAACGCTAAAAGGATGCAAAACCGGGAAGGTAGAAGCGAAACTGTGAGGTCAGGGTCGGAGGTTCGGTCCTATCCATTAGAACCGAAGGTAGGCTCACTTGTCTGATGAGAACCGAGAAGAGGGTTCGGTCCCTGAGAACCGAGAGAAGCTGATTCGAGAAGTCTCGCATGCGAAGGTACTATGTGGGAAGCGAAGGCAGTCTCGGACCCGAAGGTGGAGTATCTCGGACAGAAGGCAGGATGTTTCGGTTCATTTCGGCTGTTGATGAGGTTTCGGTTCTGAGAAGCTTCGGTTCAGAGGCTAAGTTCGGTTCATAGGGGTAGCTTCGGTCCCTAAGAGAGGTTCGGCTCTTTAAGAGGGTTCGGCTCCTTAAGAGGGTTCGACTCCTTAAGAGGTTTCGGCTCCTTAAGAGGGTTCTCGGCTCCTTAAAGCTGTTTTTCGCGTAAACTTCCGTTTTCGAGCGGTTTTCGACTAAATTAAGGGTCGGGATGCCCCGAGTGATTATAAGAAGTTGAGAGAGATTTAGGAGAGATTTCATATACTTGGAGAGATTTCTCATACTTAGAGAGATTTGGGAGAGATTTCACATACTTGGAGATATTTCTCATACTTAGAGAGATTTGGGAGAGATTTCACATACTTGGAGAGATTTGGGAGAGATTTCACATACTTGGAGAGATTTCTCATACTTAGAGAGATTTGGGAGAGATTTCACATACTTGGAGAGATTTCTCATACTTAGAGAGATTTGGGAGAGATTTCACATACTTGGAGAGATTTGGGAGATATTTCACATACTTGGAGAGATTTGGGAGAGATAGAGTGAAAGAGGTTGAGAGAGACTACGTTTGTGACCTTTTTGAGTGTTTGGCTTCGTAACGCAAGGTTCTTACACTCTGTTAAGCCTTGTTATGAATGTTATATGCTCCCGAGGGGTAGGGAATAATGTTTTATCGAGTATTTTCATCACTTGCCCTGATTAGGGTTTAGAATTTTCGGACACGTGAAAACTCTAAGTGATACTTTGTATTAATGTAGTGAGTTGTACAACGTTTGAACATAATGTAGAACCTAATATACAAGGGTTAGCTAGGTTGGCCGGTTTGACTTGTTGACTTTATTTGAATTTGACTTGACCAGAAATTGACGGTTGTCACAGGTTATGAACCTTGGAAAAACAATTTTGCATGTATCATAGATAAAACATAGATCCAAGGTTTCTAGGGTTTCATGTACACCACAGGAGTGTTAGAATGCTCAAAACCCTTCACCTTTATCTAAGCTTCTCAAACTCATACACTTTTCCTTAGATATATCATACGTGTGTCTAAATAATTTCAGAACTTACAACAATAAGTCTTAATTGTTCAAACTAATTGTCAAATCTCACAATTCGAACTATGAAGAGAGATGCCGTAATCATAATCGAATTTGAGAATGCAATTTACATAATCGCTATCTCCTTAAAATCTCTCTTAGTGAAAGCGTTTCCTCACAATCATTTTCATGAAGCGGAGAGAAACCTTATGACACTTAGATTTTATGGTGTTTGTGTTCCTATCCATGTGACTTTGTCATAACCATAGTCATAAGATAATGTTTGTGACAAATCCAAACTCTTATGGACAAAACTTGTTCATTCTTAATTTCTTGCCATCAAGGGTCCTACCATTGCTTCCAAGTTATTTAGCAGCTCACCTATACTAGTCAATGCACTTTCATTGAACAAGGTGCTAGCCTTTATGCAGTCAATTGAGAACTCGTAAAACTCATATGCATAAGTAACTTTACTGGAATGGCAAAATGTGTCAACACGATAGGTTACAAACCTCAAGTCGTGTGCTAGTGTCTAATAGGTTTACTCTTGATTAGTTCTTGAAACTTTTTAAGATCATTTAAACTCCAACTGACCTCTTGACATATAAGATTCTTTTGTCAAGAAACATTTCTTGACAAACAAATACTCAAGAGTTAGTGCGGATTCTTATCAAGACAAACACTACACACATTGGTCTTAGTTGGTCTTTGTCTTATCCAAGACATCACAACTTACCAATTTCAAATGTCAAAGAGCAAGAAAACATTTTCCTACTTCACATTTGATGAGTGTGTTCAACCTTTTTTCTTAAGATTATGTCACTCAAGTCACAATCTTGGAGTACGCCTCTAAGACTTGATTTTGGAACGAAGTATGATTCACTCTTTTGATTTAACCATTTCAACAATTTCCGATTCCTCTTCTTAGCCATACTAGTGCACTAAGGTGTCCTTAGAGGATCAATTGTGATATGGTTTCATAATCAATAAGATGATCATAAAACATGATACTAAAGTACTCTCCCATCTTTTCAGATTGGAGAAAATTTTATCTTTCTGCCCAATTGATTCTTCTTATTCGTTCTGCCATTCATTGAAACTTTTCAATGATTCAGAATTACACTTAATCTTGTAAGCATAACCACATTTACTAGACTTTTAGTAAATCATGACGAATAATCTTATCGTTCTTTGTGGTGGACTTGGCTTACTAGATCTCCTAGTCCTTTGCTTGACTCACATACTTATGTGAACAAGGAATTAGTCTTAATTTCCCAAATACGAAGGTTCTCATTCATCATACAATACCAGTTGCATGATTCCAAGTTTCTGTCCAATTGAAACTTGGGCGACGAGAATCATTCCTTATTTGGTAAATTTATGACATTACCACAATTAACTAAGAATCATATCCATTTCAATATTGCTAACAATAGAAACAAATAAACATCAATTTTCAATAATAACATTGCAAGGATAAATAAATAAGATAAAACTCAAAATATCATTTATTTATAAAACGCGGAAAAAAACTTGTCCTTACAACGCAATTCAAATGAAAACTATGCTTATTACATATTCCTAAGCAATCTATCCTAACTCTTGAACAGCAGCTCAAAAATCCGATCATCAAATCATGCGATCGAAATCCATTTCTTCACGATCAGACTCAACTCACTTCTTCCTTTAAGCTTCCTTTCTTTTCTTCGATCCTACAAAACATCAAAATGTCATCTTATCACATCATGTGTTAAGAATCTAAAATAGAAAAATTAATAGAGTTAGATAGTGGATTTTACCTGAAGCAGAGTCATACATCTTGACTCTCCCATCTCTTGTATCTCTCAGGTAGTTAGGGCAACTTCGTGACCAATTCCCCTTCTCTTGGCAGTAGAAACACACAGATTCTTTGGGAATGACACAAGGGACTATCTCAGACTTAGCCTTTCTCTTACATAGAGAAAACGTTTCTGGACGTCCAATGTTGCCATTGTCCATAGAAGGTTGGGATATTGATTTACCAGACAAATTTGCTTGACCAGTCCGCCAAATCATTTCTGATTCAGCAGCAACAAGCAAATACGTCAAATCAATGAGGGTCATGTCGTGGTCCATCATATAGAACTCTCTAATGAACTCACTATATGAGTCATGAAGTGATTGAAGAACCAAGTCAACAACCAGCTTCCTAGAGACTTCGACACCCAACATTCCCAATCTGTCAATATGCAACTTCATATCCAAGACATGAGCACATACAGACTTTCCATCTTCGTGTTTGCTTGCCAATAGGGCTTGAGTGACCATGAACTTTTCAAGTCTTCGAACACGTGGGTCAGGGAGAATTATTGTAGGAGGTGGAGGAAGTAAAGCATGATTTCCATTTCCACAATCCAATCGTGGAACACTGTCACAACTAGCAAATTTGGCTAGGAAATTCTATCCTTATGTAAGCATTATCAATGGAAACAGTTGTAACCATGACTTGAAAACATGATTTTTATTCAGTAACAACAAAATTCCATCAAACACTCTATGCAAACACTTCAAATAGTCAACAAAAGGTTGGCAACCCCAAAAATCCCGGTTTAAGTCCAATATGGACTGGGATTTTCTTATTGGACCTAATGGACCAATAAGTCTCCAATTTGACTAGTTTGGGCTTAGAACTCTTAATTGGGCTCTAATTCAAACCACTTTCATGGAACTAAACATTTTGGGTCATAATGGGCCTAAAATGGATTAGTTTAACTTTAATGGGCCTTGTTGGGCCATAACAAAACCAATAAGCCCTAATGGGCCATAAAACTCATTCTTTTATGCAAATTGGGTCTTGAGCCACCCTAAGGGCCCAATGGGACGAAAACCATCAAATTGGGCCTCATATTATCGGACTCAAGCACTAAAGGACCAAACCATTTCTTTTCCTTCTCTTTCTCTGCCCATTACAAAAAAAGGGGAGAATTTTTCATGGGGAAGAGGTTGACACCTCATTTTTACATATAGGATTTCCATACTAATTATACACCATGTATTTAGATTATGATCCTAATCCAACATGCAATAATCCACTTGGAAATCCTCCCCTCTCTCTCTTTAACTCTCGGATGAGAGCAACAAACCACACACACCCACACTTTCAAATTCTCTCCAAAATACCTTCAAGATCATCCTCCTTCTCCCATCAAGAATCTCAACATTTTGCTTGTGTTTCAAGGATCTTCATCAAATTTTGGTAAGTTGTTATCAAGCACAAACATCTACTTCCATTTTAATATTAAGAACTCCTTCTCACATGGCTTTACTCCATGATCTAACTTCCTAGAACTCATCTAAGTTCGAAAGTCCACTCAAGGAGCTAGCTAGAGCCAAAAATCACATCACCTTCTTCAAAACCGAAACCACAAACCCAAGGTGAGTTCATACCCCCTTGTTTTCGGTTTTTACTTGTTTATGGGGGGAGAATACAAGTATTATGTGATGATCTATGTGTGTTTGCATGTTATATGTGATTTCTTTGGTTTTTGGTTGTGATAATATGTTAATACTTGAGATATTTCGAGATCTATAGCAAAAGTGTGAAAGAATCATAAACAAAAAAAACATAATAAACAACATACATCATAGATCTAAGAGTTCTTAAGTTTAATAAGTGAAAAACAAAGCCAAAGATCTTTACAAGTGTCATTTTGCAAAAATAACAAAGATTGGGTTGAAAATTGATAATTATCGGTTTTATGAGGGTTAAAAGGTATTTATTTATAAAAAAGATGATTTTTATGAAAATAATCCTTTTCAAAGGGCCGAAAACATAAATTTTAACTAGTGGGCTTCAAATTTGGGCCTCACGGATTTTGGGCCCAAACTTACGAAAATGGAGAAGTTTTAGGGACTGAATTTGTAAATTCATACAAGTATGAGTCTAAAACATAATTAAATAAGTTTCAAGGGTTGAAAATGATTTTATTACCAAATTGGACTAAAAATGCAAAGTTTTTGATGTTGGGGTCAAAATTGTAAAACTTACAGAAATTGAGCCAAAAATGTAAACTTTTTACAAATAAAGGCTGGAAATGACAAATACAGTAGTTTTGGACTGAAATTATTATTCAAATAAAGTTTGGGTCTAAAATGTCAGGAAAAACGGTTTAAGGACCAAAAATGTCAATTTTCATAAAAGGGGACTAAAAGTGCCATTTTTATAGATAAAGGGGCTGAAACGGTCAAACTAAATGTTTTTGGGCCAACTAGACAAATACTAAAATATTGGGTTAAAAACATTAAGTTTATAACGCATGGTTTTCATATATATATATATATATATATATATATATATATATATATATATATATATACACACGTATAACCAAAGCTTCGTTATAAATCAAACGTCAAAGTATTTTAATACTTCGAATAAACATCGAACTTACAACAACTACCTACATTACGAACTTAAGATCAATAAATTATACATGATTCAATGGTTGGGCTCAAATATCTTCTATTCGTGCTATTGGGCCTTTGTGGCCCAATATCATGATTATTGGGCCCAATATATTCAAACATGTTTATTGGGCTTCCGGTGACCCAATTACATATCTAGTGGGCCTTTATCAGCTTTAACATGCTATTGGGCCTTAATGGTCCATTTGCATACCTAATAAGACCCTAAACCTTTATAATATGCTTATAGGGCTATAACATGTCCTTAGCATACTTGACAGTCTGTAATAACATACAAAGTTAGTGGGCCTCCTTAGTCCTCTTCTCTTCGTCTGTTAGGCTTACTTTATATTCTAGTAAACATAAAGCGGGTTGTAAAACAATGTTATTCAATTTCATTTGGATTTAGTGAGTAATAACGGGTGACACCAATAAGTGTCGTTCATAGTCTGTAGTTATAATCAAAGTCTCCTGGAGGGAGAGCGAGAGTTTGTGTATAGATCTATACGGGGGTGACTCCCCCACACCTAAGCTGTTCGCTACAATTAGACTCGGCCAGTCTAGGGTGACAAAATCTTAATTTAAAACCGGCATTCGCTAGAATGCCAAGACAGGCGAATTAGTCATTATTATGCATGGTTATAACGACTCACATATAGATCCAATACCATCTAAGTAATCATGGGAAATAATATTCATTCGTTGTGACGATACAATAATACAAAACGATCATACTACTTATAGGGGAAAACATCGGGTTTTCCGGGGGAACAACATTATTCACTATACTTACAATAACTATAATACAAGAATTTAGTATGAAAAACATTTCACTTTTACACGTTTTGAAATCATTCACGCGTATACTTATGGATCATCACACCTTTTTCGTAAACAATTGCCGTTTTAGAAATATCGGATTTTCTGGGTTTTACAAACAATACAAAACATTTTCATATCAAACCTGCTTATGAACTCACCAACATTATATATGTTGACCGTTTTCAAAATAACTTGTGTTCTCAGGTAACCGTTAGAATGAAGAATTATCAAGCGTGTATCTGAATGTCTTTTGTGTGATGTCATAATAATAAACACTCCTACTTATGCGACTTAGAAAAAAAAATAAACATAATAACTATTCAAATAAGATGATTGGCAAATCCTGACATCTCGGTAAAACCAGGACTGTCCACAGTTGTATTAGGGATGAATGTAGCCTGATCAACTACATTTCCTTCAGAATATAATTATCACATGCCCTGGAGCGATCGCGATGGTCAGTAAACCTAAAGCATACCCTTTTGTTAACCAAGAGGAGAACATCAAACCAATTTTAATAACAACTAAAATATCATAGGAATAATAATAGTTTATATACCCTCTTGCAGACAGTATGGCTGGCTTCCATCATCCCGGAGATCCGTATTTCCCTAATCAGGGGAATAACGGATGGCTGGAGGAGGAACCTGAGGAGGAACCTGAAGAGGAGTCTGAGGAGGAACTCGAGGAGGAACAAGAGGACGGGATCGAAGACGGACCTGCGGAGCATGTGGCTGACTCTGGAGGGGAAGAATCTAGCGACAATAGTGACGATGACTCGGACGCAGAGTCCGTAGTCATCAACCCACCATTTCTAGTTAGGGTGCCAGCGCATCGTATGGGCCCTAATGGCCCTACACCCCCATGGGGAGTCGACATTTGGAGATGGAGTAGGCAGCAAGGTTAGCGACCCCCGTACGTCATGGCGAGGGAATTCTATGATCTGAGGGATGGAGGACCGACATACCGAGCACTTCCTGTTATGGTTAGACGATTGAGGGATACCGGAAACTTAGCACAGAACACCGCTGAGCACATGCATCAGATGCAAGAGAGGGTTGCAAGGGCCGAACAGGAAACACAGGAAGTTATCAGGGAATTCCACATGAGACAGGAGATGTGGGAGACCCGACTTCGAGACATGGAATGACAGGTGGCTCGACTTCAGGGAGCATCCACATCTACAGCTCCACCCCGATACATCTCGTCGTGATTAGGACCAACTTTACCCTACTAGTACTATGTTCTCGTATACTTACCATTTATGTACTACCGACTCCATGTTTAACTGATTACACTACTCATAGAGTCGTTATGCTGCCGAACTTTGTACCCTTATGTATGCTCTTTCGAGCAAATTTTCATGTATCAAAGTATGAATATTATTAGTGGAAAATATTATGTGTTTTATCGTGATGTTGTTATCTGCTATGTGTTTTATATTCTTATTGTTTGGTGTAAATATATGGAATCAATTAGATGCACAATCGATTCATGGAATTCCCAACTTAAATACAATACATACTCAACATCTTTCTGTTCCATAACAGCAAGATGTCGCAAAGACCAAACCGCGGAAACAATCAACCACCGACACCACCGGAAATCAACTCAGTTGCATTTCAAGCAGCTGTATCTGTTGCAGTCACAGCAGCCCTGGCGCAGATCCACAATGGGAACAATGGTGGAGGCAACGGACAGGGGGCCGGAAGTTCAAACAACGGGATAAATCAAGGACCTACCAAGACATGCTCTTACAAAGATTTCACCAACGCCAAGCCACGAACCTTTAATGGCACAGGGGGAATGATAACCCTGAAGAGATGGATTGAAAAGGTGGAATCGGTGTTTGAGATATACGGATGCCCTGAAGAAGTCAAGGTGAAGTTTGCAGCATGTACATTTGTTGATCAAGCTCTCACCTGGTGGAATGGACATGTGGAGGATATGACTCTTCCGGTAGCTAATGCCATGCCATGGACGGAATTGAAGGAAATGCTAATGGCTGAATACTGCCCGCGTGGCGAAGTTCAGAAAATGGAGCAAGAGTTATGGGACCTCACAGTCCGAAACTCCGACATCGATGCCTACATATCAAGGTTTAGTGAACTGTCTCTGTTGTGCCCTGGCATGATTTCCTCGGAAGGAAAGAAGATTGAACGATTTATCTGGGGATTAAACCCCCCGATTCAAGGAAACGTGATATCCGCAAACCCTGAAACCTTCAACAGTGCCAAGAGGTTGGCCAAGAAGCTGTACGACCACAACAACAAGAAGGGTGAGAAAGCAGGGGAAACTGAAAGCAAGAAGGAGAATGATAACAAGAAGGGAAAGAATAACAAGCGGAAGGGACGACAAGGCACCGAGTCATCAAAGAAACAACAGACAGTGACAGTTCATGCTACAACCACCCAAGTTCCCTCGACACCACATGCTCCAGCCTCATCCACCCCAAGTGCTCTTAGGCAGTATTCCGGAAATCTCCCAAAGTGCAACAAGTGCAATCTCCATCACAATGGTGAATGCAGGGAGATGCATTGTACCAGTTGCAACCGAAAGGGTCACACGACAAATTAATGTAGGACTTATCCTCCCCAGAACCAACAACAAGGAAACAACAACAACAACCGCAACAACAACAACAACAACAACAACACCAACAATAACCACGACAACAACGCTGGGGCTAGCCACACCTGTTATGGATGTGGAAGGACTGGGCATTTCCGTCGAAACTACCCCAATGTCAACAACCAAGGGAATGGAGGAGCAGGGAGAGTGCTGACCATGGGTCAAGGAGAAGCGGTTCAGGATCCCGCTGTTGTCACTGGTACGTTTCTCCTTAACAACAGCTATGCATGCATCCTGTTTGATACCGGGGCAGAGCGGAGTTTTGTGAGTAATAAATTCAAACATTTTCTCAAACAACAACCCCAGAAGCTTAATGAAACCTTTACGGTGGAAATGGCTAATGGGAAAACAGAATCAACTGGGGAAATCTACGTAGGATGTACCCTAACCTTAAATCACCACGCATTTCAAATAAACTTGATGCCTGTAACTATTAGGAGTTTTGATGTGATTATCGGCATGGATTGGTTGAGCCCCCATCATGCCGAAATTATTTGTCACGAGAAGGCCATTCGCCTTCATCTCCCTAACCACGAAACCCTAATTATATACGGAGACAAACCCAGTACGAACCTTCGTCTTATCTCGTATATTAAGGCACATAAGTGTCTACAAAAGAAGGACTTGGCGTTTCTGGCTCACATCGTGGATAAATCCAAGGAAGAGATCAATATTCGAGACATCCCAGTGGCTTGCGATTTCCCTGACATCTTTCCTGAAGATCTTCCGGGGATACCCCCAGAAAGACAAGTCGAGTTCCGAATCGACCTTGTGCCAGGAGCTGCACCCATCGCTAAATCGCCCTATAGGTTGGCTCATGCGGAGATGCAAGAACTGTCAAACCAACTCAGCAAACTCTTGAGCAAAGGATTCATCCAACCTAGCTTCTCACCCTGGGGAGCTCCGATCCTCTTTGTTAAGAAAAAGGACGGATCCTTTAGGATGTGTATCGATTATAGAGAACTGAATAAGCTCACTATCAAGAATCGCTACCCACTTCCACGAATCGACGATCTATTCGACCAGCTTCAAGGAGCAAATTACTTCTTTAAGATAGATCTGCGATCCGGCTACCACCAACTCAAGGTCCGGGAAGAGGATATCCCCAAGACCGCTTTCCGAACTCGTTATGGACATTATGAATTTGTTGTAATGCCCTTCGGTCTAACAAATGCCCCTGCCGCATTTATGGACCTGATGAATCGATTTTTCCGACCATTCCTCGACAACTTTTTCATCGTTTTCATCGACGATATTCTGGGCTATAATCGAAGCGAAGAACATAGTCGACATCTCCGACAAATCTTGGAAACCCTGCGAGCCGAAAAGTTATACGCAAAACTCTCTAAGTGTGAGTTCTGGCTCCATAGCGTAAACGTTTTAGGTCATGTTGTCAGCCAAGAAAGGATACATGTGGACCCTTCTAAGATCAAATCCATTGAAGGATGGACAGTTCCAACGACACCCACAGAAATTCGTTAATTTCTGTGTCTCGCAGGCTACTACCGAAGATTCATTCAGAACTTCTTCAAAACAGCCAAGCCACTTACCATGCTTACACAAAATGGCGTACCATTTGAATGGACAGAAAAGCAGGAGGTTGCCTTCCGAACTCTGAAACGAGCTCTCTGTAGTGCACCAGTACTATCATTACCAGAGGGAACTGAGGACTTTGTAGTTTACTGCGATGCTTCGAATCAGGGTTTAGGCTGTGTACTCATGCAGCGTGGGAAGGTGATAGCATATGCATCCCGATAACTAAAGACACATGAGGTGAATTATACCACCCATGATCTCGAATTGGGGGCTGTGGTCTTTGCTTTGAAGATTTGGAGGCACTACCTTTATGGTACAAAGTGCACCATTTTCACTGACCACAAGAGTCTCCAACACATTCTAAATCAAAAGGAGTTAAACATGAGGCAGCGAAGATGGGTTGAGCTGCTAAACGATTATGAATGCGAAATCAAGTACCACCCAGGCAAGGCTAACGTGGTAGCTGATGCCTTGATTCGGAAAGAATACTCAAATTGTCGTGTGAAAACTCTTTCAATAACCATTCAATCCCATCTATCCTCGCAAATCAAAGAAGCCCAGTTTGATGTCATGAAGACAGAAAACAGAACAAGCGAAGCGTTACGTGGAATGGAAAAGAACTTCGAAGTCAAGGAGGATGGAGCATATTATTTCATGAACCGAATTTGGGTTCCTAAACTTGGGGGATTCAGAGAGATAGTCATGAATGAGGCCCATAAGACACGACACTCCATCCATCCGGGTTCAGATAAAATGTACCTAGATATCAAGCAACATTATTGGTGGCCTAACATGAAGTCAGAAATTGCCACTTACGTTAGCAAGTGCCTCACTTGTGCTAAAGTGAAGGTAGAATATCAGAAGTCCTCGGGACTATTACAACAGCCGGTAATACCCGAGTAGAAATGGGAAAGGATTACCATGGACTTTGTGACCAAATTGCCCAAAACAACTGATGGATTGGATGCCATATGGGTAATAGTTGATAGGTTGACAAAATTCGCTCATTTCCTGCCAATAAAGGAATCTAACAAGATGGAACGATTGACGAGAATCTACATCAAGGAAATTGTGAGACTCCATGGAGTACCAATATCTATCATCTCAGATCGATATAGTAGATTCACTTCATGCTTTTGGCAATCACTTCAGAAAGCTATGGGAACACAACTCGACATGAGCACTGCTTACCACCCACAAACGGATGGTCAAAGTGAGCGAACCATTCAAACGCTTGAAGATATACTTCGAGCATGTGTGATAGACTTCGGAAGGTCGTGGGATACCCACTTACCTTTAGATGAGTTTTCGTACAACAACAGTTATCACACAAGCATCAAAGTTGCTCCTTTTGAAGCATTATATGGGCGTAAATGTAGATCACCGTTGTGTTGGGCTGAGGTAAGTGACACTCAGCTAGCAAGAGGACAGACACCAAACAATGCATTAACAGGGCCAGAAATCATACGTGAAACGACAGAGAAGATAGTTCAAATCAGAGCTCGACTTCAAGCATCACGAGACCGACAGAAGAGCTACGCTGATAAACGGAGAAAGCCCTTGGATTTTCAAGTCGGGGATCGGGTGTTGTTAAAAGTCTCTCCCTGGAAAGGGGTGATTCATTACGGAAAACGGGGAAAACTAAACCTGGGGTACATTGGGCCATTCGAGATTCTTACCCGAATCGGACCAGTGACATATAGGCTGTAGCTACCTGTTGAACTCAGCAGTGTACACCCCGTGTTCCATGTTTCTAATCTGAAAAAAGTGCCTGTCCAACGAAACTCTTGTCACTCCATTAGAAGAAATCAAAATCAACGAGAATCTCCTGTTCATCGAGGAACCAGTTGAAATTATGGACAGGGAAGTGAAGCGTACTAAATAGAGTCGCATTCCAATTGTGAAAGTTCGATGGAACGCAAAGCATGGACCAGAATTCACATGGGAACGCGAAGATCAGATGAAGCAAAAGTAACCTCACTTATTCTCGTATTCTCAAATCTAGCTTCAAAAAGAATTTCGGGACGAAATTCCCTCTAACGGGGGGATGATGTCACAACTAGCAAATTTGGCTAGGAAATTCTATCCTTATGTAAGCATTATCAATGGCAACAATTGTAACCATGACTTGAAAACATGATTTTTAATCAATAACAACAAAATTCCATCAAACACTCTATGCAAACACTTCAAATAGTCAACAAAAGGTTGGAAACCCCAAAAATCCCGGTTTAAGTCCAATATGGACTGGGATTTTCTTATTGGGCCTAATGGACCAATAAGTCTCCAATTTGACTAGTTTGGGTTTAGAACTCTTAATTGGGCTCTAATTCAAACCACTTTCATGGAACTTAACATTTTGGGCTATAATGGGCCTAAAATGGATTAGTTTAACTTTAATGGGCCTTGTTGGGCCATAACAAAACCAATAAGCACTAATGGGCCATAAAACTCATTCTTTTATGCAAATTGGGCCGTGAGCCACCCTAAGGGACCAATGGGACGAAAACCATCAAATTGGGCCTCATATTATCGGACTCAAGCACTAAAGGCCCAAACCATTTCTTTTCCTTCTCTCTCTTGGCCCATTACAAAAAAAGGGGAGAATTTTGCATGGGGAAGAGGTTGACACCTCATTTTTACATATGGGATTTCCATACTAATTATACATCATGTATCTAGATTATGATCCTAATCCAACATGCAATAATCCACTTGGAAATCCTCCCCTCTCTCTATTTAACTCTCGACCGAGAGCAACAAACCACACACACCCACACTTTCAAATTCTTTCCAAAATACCTTCAAGATCATCCTCCTTCTCCCATCAAGAATCTCGACATTTTTCTTGTGTTTCAAGGATCTTCATCAAATTTTGGTAAGTTGTTATCAAGCACAAACATCTACTTCCATTTTAATATTAAGAACTCCTTCTCACATGGCTTTACTCCATGATCTAACTTCCTAGAACTCATCTAAGTTCGAAAGTCCACTCAAGGAGCTAGCTAGAGCCAAAAATCACATCATCTTCTTCATTTCTTCTTCAAAACCGAAACCACAAACCCAAGGTGAGTTCATACCCCCTTGTTTTCGGTTTTTACTTGTTTATGGGGGGAGAATACAAGTATTATGTGATGATCTATGTATGTTTGCATGTTATATGTGATTTCTTTGGTTTTTGGTTGTGATAATGTGTTAATACTTGAGATATTTCGAGATCTATAGCAATTGTGTGAAAGAATCATAAACAAAAAAAACATAATAAACAACATACATCATAGATCTAAGAGTCCTTAAGTTTAATAAGTGAAAAACAAAGCCAAAGATCTTTACAAGTGTCATTTTCCAAAAATAACAAAGATTGGGTTGAAAATTGATAATTATCGGTTTTATGAGGGTCAAAAGGTATTTATTTATAAAAAAGCTGATTTTTATGAAAATAATCATTTTCAAAGGGCCAAAAACATAAATTTTAACTAATGGGCTTCAAATTTGGGCCTCACGGATTTTGGGCCCAAACTTACGAAAATGGAGAAGTTTTAGGGAATGAATTTGTGAATTCATATAAGTATGAGTCTAAAACATAAATAAATAAGTTTCAAGGGTTGAAAATGATTTTATTACCAAATTGGACTAAAAATGCAAAGTTTTTGATGTTGGGGTCAAAATTGTAAAACTTACAGAAATTGAGCCAAAAATGTAAAATTTTTACAAATAAAGGCTGGAAATGACAAATACAATAATTTTGGACTGAAATTATTATTCAAATAAAGTTTGGGTCTAAAATGTCAAGAAAAACGGTTTAAGGACCAAAAATGTCAATTTTCATAAAAGGGGACTAAAAGTGCCATTTTTATAGATAAAGGGGCTGAAATGGTCAAAGTAAATGTTTTTGGGCCATCTAGACAAATACTAAATTATTGGGTTAAAAACATTAAATTTATAACGCATGATTTTCAAAAAAAAAAAATATATACGTATAACCAAAGCTTCGTTATAAATCAAACGTCAAAGTATTTTAATACTTTGAATAAACAATGAACTTACAACAAATACCTACATTACGAACTTAAGATCAATAAATTATAAATGATTCAATGGTTGGGCTCAAATATCTTCTATTCGTGCTATTGGGCCTTTGTGGCCCAATATCATGATTGTTGGGCCCAATATATTCAAACATGTTTATTGGGCTTCCGGTGACCCAATTACATATCTAGTGGGCCTTTATCAGCTTTAACATGCTATTGGGCCTTAATGGTCCATTTGCATAGCTAATAAGACCCTAAACCTTTATAATATGCTTATAGGGCTATAACGTGTCCTTAGCATACTCGACAGCCTGTAATAACATACAAAGTTAGTGGGCCTCCGTAGTCCTCTTCTCTTCGTCTTCTAGGCTTACCTTATATTCAAGTAAACATAAATCGGGTTGTATACAATGTTATTCAATTTCATTTGGATTTAGTGAGTAATAATGGGTGACACCAATAAGTGTAGGTCGTAGTCTGTAGTTATAATCAAAGTCTCCTGGAGGGAGAGCGAGAGTTTGTGTATAGATCTATACGGGGGTGACTCCCCCACACCTAAGCTGTTCGCTACAGTTAGACTCGGCCAGTCTAGGGTGACAAAATCTTAATTCAAAACCGGCATTCGCTAGAATGCCAAGACAGGCGAATTAGTCATTATTATGCATGGTTATAACGACTCACATAGAGATCCAATACCATTTAAGTAATCATGGGAAATCATATTCATTCGTTGTGACGATACAATAATAGAAAACGATCATACTACTTATAGGGGAAAACATCGGGTTTTCCGGGGGAACAACATTATTCACTTTTACTTACAATAACTATAATACAAGAATTTAGTATGAAAAACATTTCACTTTTACACGTTTTGAAATCATTCACGCGTATACTTATGGATCATCACACCTTTTTCGTAAACAATTGCCGTTTCAGAAAATATCGGATTTTCTGGGTTTTACAAACAATACAAAACATTTTCATATCAAACCTGCTTATGAACTCACCAACATTATATATGTTGACCGTTTTCAAAATAACTTGTGTTCTCAGGTAACCGTTAGAATGAAGAATTATCAAGCGTGTGTCTGAATGTCTTTTGTGTGATGTCATTAGATAAACAATTTATGTTTGGGATTATTTAATGTAAACAATGCACTTGATGTGAAAAATGACGGTTGTAATGTATTAATGTATGGTGATGTTTATGTTATGTTTCATGTATATTCATTGTGATGATATTTCAATTTAAGTCACACGAGCCCTCAGACGTTTCCGCCGTCTGGTTCGGGGGTGTGACAAACACCATCTTCAAGTGGAAAAACTTTTCCAATGTATTCAGGAAGACCATAGTTGTTAGATTTTGACATCTACAAAACAGGAGAAATTCAAGTTAGTTGATTGAGTCCTCAATAAAACACCCAAATGAGATATTAAGGCTACGACCCAACACAATATTCTACAACTTGGAAGAGGGATGCCGTAATCCAAATCGCAGAACATTTGAAGGTAGGTAAATGACGATTTACCAATTTCCACCATGAAAAACGAAAATTGAAAGTTTAAGTTTTAAATGAATAGAAACTCTTAG
The DNA here is from genome assembly GCF_052849685.1 of Lactuca virosa. NCBI lineage: Eukaryota > Viridiplantae > Streptophyta > Magnoliopsida > Asterales > Asteraceae > Lactuca > Lactuca virosa. The sequence goes on from NC_136433.1 coordinate 272,580,790, forward strand.
ATCTTTTGAGATTCATTGAACTTTTCAATGGCATGTTTAATCTCGATTATGCCCTTCATTTGTGACTGGGATGCCGAGGATCACAAATAAGGTGTGAATAACCATGCGAATGTACGTGGTGCACTCAATGTCTTTATCACCTAATCAATGTGCCGGTTAGCCACACACACTCCATTGATCTATGACAAACATCGAGTCACCCTTCGCTACCAATGCCAATCCCAACTTAGTGTGCCGGTTAACCACACACGCTCCACTAATTGTCTCGGTAAGGGTACAGAGTGTCATTCCATGGAATTGCATCAAATTCACTTTTTCCTAAAGTAACTAAGATTTGGGAATTTATAAAAGCGTTTAGTTACTTCGTATTTCATAATACTTTTAATGGAAGGTTGTGTCCTATCCTTCCCGTTCGGCTAACGACCCTCCACTAGTCAAGAGTGCGGTGGGTAAGAGTGGATACCCAATGGCGGTCATTTTATAGGTCGCTTCCTTAAACACCCCTTATAGACCAGCTTCGTGAATGATGCCTACTAACGGTAAGACTGACTCTTTACTCATGTATATATAATATTAGACATTTAATTTTATATATAGTATAAGGGCGTATTTTACACTTTTAAAATACTTGGTGGTCTAATTCAATAAATTATACTTTGAATTTAATTAAATATAAACCAAATCATTATGGATTTATTAACTCTCTTTTAATTATACATTTATTTAACTTAATAAAACCATAAGGGTGTAATTTGAACTTTTCAAAAAACTAGGGTCTTAGAATTTAATATTTCAAAATTAATACCTTTTAATTTAAATTTTAAATTTCAAAACTTGAGGACAAATTTAGAAACCTTTCAAAATATTTGGGTTTAACTATTTAAATTTCAAAACTAAAACTTTTTGAGTTCAAATTTAAACTATAAAACCTAAAGGGTGTAAATTGAAACTTTTCAATGTTACTACGTTAAATATTTGACTTATAATAATCCTATATTATCCATATTTAACCAAATCCATCAATTTTGATGAGGATAACCATTCCAAACTTAAAAAATCGGATTTAGGCAAGAAAAACAAGTTGGCAATTATCCTCGACAAAATCTGGAAGAAAAATTGAAAATCCCGGCACCAGAGCCCTAGACTCGTCTAGTCCACAATGGAACTCGTCGAGTAGGACCTACTCGTCGAATCCATTCATGGACTCGGCAAGTCTGCCAGTCAGAAACCCTAAAATTCGATTTTCAAGCAAGCAATGAACAATTAAGCATCAAATACATCAAACAAACAACCTAGTCTCTGATACCACTCATGGGTTTTGAGCACTACATCAATCCAATGGTGTACATGCAAACCCTAAAGCTTTGGATCTAGTTTGTCTAATATACATGCAATAATCATCCAAAGCTTATAAACCCTAATTCTAGCATACAATAATCGAAATTGACAAAAGAATACAGTTTAGATCTTACCTTGATTGTTATGTAGCAATAACAATATATTCCTTTTTGTAATTGACTTCTGAAAGCCTACTGCCTCAAATGTTGCACCTCTAATGGAGTCACAAACACCATAAGCAACAGGATGACTTAGAAGAAGGAGGAGGAGGCTCAAAAAAACGTTCTAGGGTTCTCTCAAAGAGGTGGCCACGTTTTAGGGGCCTTAGGGGTTTCTTATATAGGTAGGCTATTAGGGTTTTCAACTAGGAAACCATAATTTGACTGCTTAGACCCTAAGCAGCCCATGCACTCCTTCTAGAACACCCCATGGACGAATTCCTTATGGGCTTCCCATAGAATTCGTCCAACCTATGTTCCAAGGTGATCCATAGCCCAATTGCATCTATCATATAATTGCAATATCAGTCCTCTTTATTTAATTAATCTCTTTTAGTCACAAAATTAATTCTTAATTAATTCTTGACTAATATAAATTAAACAATATGATTTCTCCTTTAATATTTTATTCATATAATATATTAATAAATCATAATTAGTCATCTTTCTCCTTAATTCATCCTATCAGTTGCTACAGTGAAGGCAACCCAAAAGGACCATGCTCACAATCGGGTCAAGTACATACCAAAATAGTTATGGGCATAGACACCTAATCCAACAGTCTCTCACTTGGATAAGTCTAATAACTATTTTACATATGACTTCAGATCCTGATCAGCAATCGTAGCTTTCAAAAGCCGCTGTCGAACTCTGATCTTATCAGTAACGCGTCCTTTAGATAAGGGATCATATATTCCTCCATTCTAGATATCGTATAAACTGAGACATGGATTTAAATCATACTCTCTGTTCATGTGTTGTTTCTTGATTTTCGATTTATGACGACTGACAATAGACTACAATTGAACACATCAACTTAGTCCCGGCTTGGTCAAGTGCTTAGGGTGTCATCACTAAATCATCGAGGGGCCCACATATATCGCTTTTATCCCACTTTGGGTAAAAGGAACAGATAAACTTCGAGTCAAATGCTCGCTTGTACCTAGTCATCAAATCACACACACCAATATGTTTTATAACACCAAGATACTGGTGCGTTTACATATTATCAATGTGCAACCGACTTGTAAATTACAACTCACACGTCTCGGTTTCAAGAATATAAGATATTATCGTCTCACCAATCACTCGTGATAAAATCCATGAAGCAATCCAAGTGAGCGTGGGTTTAATCTAATGCTCAAATCTTAATTCATAAGCACTCATGAACGTTGTAGCAAACTTTTGCTATGTCTAATACACTTTAGACAATCTACAAGCCAATTCATGACAGTCTTCTTTCATACCTACTTCCAAAGTATGAGCGAATGTTGATGGTTTGAATAATCTTATTATTCGGGAAGTCAAAACATGCAAAGTGAAACACAATAATAATCGAATCCAATATGGCCCCAAACTTTTTAGTATAGATAAAACTCCTTTTATTTAGTCACCATATTGATTACACATTATTCATTGTATAATGTTTCAGATAATCAACTTATTACTTGAATTATAATAGCAGTTGTCCGATGCACCAAGCATGCATACTCTATTTACCTATGATCCATACTTTGTGAAATAGATAAATTAAAAACATTTCCAATGATGCTCATTTCACAACTCCTAATCCTTATCGTTAGTGTAAGAACACAAAATTCTCACCACTACTAGAATATGTTAGATTCTAACATTTTATGCAATGATCCTTTTGTAATCTTATTGCACAAAAGTCACCAAGACTTTGCTAATGCAATTACAATGTATTCTATGAAGTCTCACGTTCAAAGTACATTCCTTTGAACATCCTTCTTGCATAAAAGTTTCTAATCTAGACATAAATTCTTAACGTCCAACTCCTAATATGGAAACATTTCCATATTTTCCATATGACAACTCATTCTAAATAGAGTCTCATCTATTCATAATAACGTCAATATGTTCCATTCAATACTTTACTTCCAACTGCGCACAAGCGACCAATCCTTAGCGAACCTCAGATTGTCCTTGACAGTTGTTTAATCAATTTATTCTGATCCTTTTCCCTCTTAATGCCCTAAGCATTTGGAAAATCAGAACGACCAGATATTATAGCATATGCAATCGATCCTATACCCAAAGCGTATGGGACGCGTTTCATAATGTCTTACATAAAGACGTGATACTTTACCAGTCTCCTGCTATAATATTTCTAGTTGCCATATTCTCATAATTTCGATTATGAAGAGGTATGTCGTAATCATAACCAAATTTTGAGAACGCAATTATCCTTTACACATATACAATTTCCTTATGCTGAACCATTTCAACATAACATTCATATATATATTTGACTAAATTTGACTAAAAATTCTCGATCCACGCTTTTAGATTTTGAAACGAAGTATAATATTCTCTCCCTTAATTATAGAAAAACAACTTTTCAACCCTGCAACTTTGCAAAGTGAAACTTTTGTTTTCTATAATTAACATTGCTTCATTGCAATACTTGATATAATGATCATGCTCCCACTAACATGATGATTATCTTCTTACCATCATAACACTTATGCTCCCACTAGCTTTGACACGTATTCAGAAAACAGCTGGACTTCTAGAAATCAATACTTATTGACTTCTGAAAGTTCATATTTCTGATACGAGATGCTATGATAAGCCTTTATCTAAGCTTCTTAAACTCATACACCTTTCCCTTAGATAGCTCACATGTATGTATAAACTAATTCAGAACTTATAGAAATAAGTCTCGAATGTTCAAATTAATTGTCAAATCTCACAATTCGAACCATGAAAAGGGATGCCGTAATCATGATCGAATTTGAGAATGCAATTCTTACAATTGTTATCTCCTTAAAATCTTCCTAGTGAAAACGTTTCCTCACAATCATTTTCATGAAGGAGAGAAACCTTATGACACTTAGATTTTATGGTGTATGTGTTCCTATCTATGTGACGTTGTCATAACCGTAGTCATAAGATAATGTTTGTGACAAGTCTAAACCACAAATGACTATCTTCAAAAGTGAACAAGAGGAAGAGAAAGAGGTAGCTACAGTTTGGTGTCTTCACACGTCCAAAAAGAAGTTTTCTTTCTCATGCACAACACTCCTTTAAATACTCTCATGCAAAGTAAAGCCTATACATTATAATACTATAAAGTAATATCTAGTAAATCAAGCATAGGGAGCAAGAGGAGGGAGGTTGACAAGCAATCTACCACCCCTCTAAAATATACGGCTAAGATGGGAAGAAGAGACAAAAAATTTCTTATAGTTTCTTCAACCAAATACACCAACCAACTAGTTAAGTCATAGTTAACAAAACTGTCCAAAAACATTTGTACATGACTTATTAATCATATCATATGATATAATAACTAGTTTGTTATTTCTTTTATTATTATTTTCATAAGACAATAAGTATTCTCTAATTAAATATAAGAGTTGAATTTATTTATTTATAACCAAATACTTAATAAATATTCAATAAGTACCAACTTGATTAAGGTGTGACCCTACAAGATCATATGTTATTAGTAACATCACTCAATAATGATTCTTAAGCATATAGATCCAACAATCTCCCACTTGCACAAGATTCATTACAGATTGACATAGACATTATTTGGCATCTAGCAATGGGCCACTGTCCCTAACAACACATGAAGGTGTGCCATCAATCAATATCCAATTCCAGGAGCTCAAAAGCTCCAATTGAAGTATAAGGTAAGTCATCCAACTTAAACTAAGGCGCCTTATATGTCTAACTCTCAACACATAAGAGGAACAAATCCCATCTTTACTACATACACACTCTTATATAGTTCATGTTATACCAAACGAAGGCCTTTATAATTGCACAGTTCCAAATAACATTTAACCATATCAAAGTACAACAATTCCCATACTTGAGTCTCCAATATGTATCTCAGGTCAAAAGACATTAAGATATTTACCAGTTGTTTTAATCAAAAATCGACTAAGAGGATATTAACTAAATTGAATGAGAGGCTGTGGTGTTTGTTGATAAAGTGTTTGTGGAAATTCGAATAAGATTACACAAGTATTTTACAAGGAAAGCCCTTGATCCTTGATAGGATCTCCGACCCAAAATCATGGGAGGTGATAATGATCTCCTACCTTGTTAATTTGTAATAATTGAAAGATGAGTTACAAATTAAATTATGAATATAAGTGTTGCAGTAAGTCTAGGTGTGTGTTGTGTGCAAAATACATGTGTATTTGTAGTCTAGTCTAAGTAACAATAAGTCCGATATTCACAGGATCCTCTCGAATAAAAATGAATACGTTGGTTTGACTTGGTATTCCCGGGTCTTTTGCCTGATTGAAGTTCTTCTTCATTGAGAATAAGTCTTATGTTGACTAATTTTGTACATGTGAGAAAAAGAATAGAAATATATCCATTAGAAATGTTAGGAAATAATAATAATAATGGTCAGGATCCTGAGATATGTTCGGGATCCTGAAAGTTCTTGAAAATCCAGGATCCTGAATAGGATTGAGGATCTTGGTCCTAACAATTTCCCCCAAATTATACCTGCGAAATATTTAGGTTAATTTCAAATATTTAAAGGATTAGTTTTTTTAAAAATAAAAAAGAAGAATGAAGTTTTAACGAATATGGTAATTTGAATCCCAACGAATAGATTTCTAGCCGTTGAAATAGGCATACTAATATGTCAACTCACCCTTCTACCTTTCCGCGATTCTCGCATAAATAGGGCATTCAGGCTCTTGATTCCGCCTTACTACTTTAGCTCTTTTCGAGACGTTATTGGATATCTTCAAAGGTACTTTCCCTGTTTCTTTTCTCCTTAACTTTTTTTGTCATTAATCATTGGCAAAAAAGCAACCAGCTCTCGCACAAGCATCATCGCCGTTCCTGATGATGATTTCGTGGATCAAAAGGCCTTGTCTTACAAGGAAGCTTTCTATTTTTATGACAACAACATTGAAGCTCTAAAATTGGTTTAGGCTTTTCCCACCGGCACCGTTTTCAGACCTTTCGATGCTCAGTTCCAGTCATATTTTATTTCTTCCTCCTGGGTTTGTTTTCCCGAGTGTCCTTTCACCCTAGGTATTTCTTATCCTTTTCTTGGGATCGTTTCTGAGTTCTTTGAGATTACCAAAATTTCAAACATTCAAGCCATGCCAACGGTATTAAGGATCCTTACTGGATCGATCGACTGAACCGCTCCATGGGTATTAATATTGGTTTGAACGAGTTAACTTATGTCTATGATCTTTTGACCTTCGGGAGCTCTCGTTTCTTACTAAAAGTCAAAACTGATAAGTCACCCCTTGTATAGAAGACCAAACATAAAGATGGCGCTTGGAAACGAAAATACTTCTCCGTGAGATGCGACTCCATTCCTGATGGAAATCTATTACCAAAGTCTTGGGTTAAAATGGGTAGGGTTTCATATTATTATACTAAGGATCCTAGAATTCACTATCCTTATTTTGTTTGATTTTTTATAGCTTTCAAGTTTGAAGAGCTCGTTTCTCCTGCTGAAGACACTAAAGATAGGATTGAGAGTTTTTTTGTCTTGCCCGAGATTGAGAGATCATTCAAGCTCGATTAACATAGCCATCAAGAAAGTTCAACTTCCATTATCCCCATGTCTACTGGTAAGGATCCTTGATATTATTTCATTTTTTATGAAGGATCCTGAACTGATAAAAAAATTTATTTTCCATGTTTAGGATTCAAGTCTACATGTTCTAGTGCTCGATTTACCCTCGTTGTTATTAACTCTACCATGTCCAGTGACCAATTAGTGGTCAAGAAAGAAAAGACCTCGTCCTCTTTCCTTCCCAAAAAAGCTCCCTTAGACCTGAATGTCAAAACTCTAGGATCCCAAAAGAGGAAATCAAATGAGGTTTTTAACCTAGAGAATCTCGAGGTGGATGAGGCGTTGAAGAAACTGATCCTCTTCTTGAAATATGTAAGTATCCTTGTATTTTCTTATATTTGCCTTCAGTTTTCTCACCGTTGTCTTTTACAGGTGGCTGCCCATAGTTTTCATTCCACCGAGGATCTTAAGGCCAAGCTTAGCCAAACAAAATTATCTTTAAAGGAACAAGAAGCGGCCAAAAAAGATCTTTTACAAATGGTGGAGAAATTGGTCAAGGAGAAATCAGAGAAGGAAGATGAGCATGTGGCGGAGATCAAATAGGTAATAGCTGAGACTAGGAGCAGTGATGACAAGGTCGTTTGGGAGGCAAAAATCAAGTTAGCAGAGGATATCGAGAACGTAGGGTCTTGGGATGTAGCTGGGTGGCATGAGGCTCTGGCTAAGTTGAATGGTAGGCCTATCAATGCTGGTCAGGATCCTGCAGGGGAGAGGAGAGAAGAAGAAGAGAAGAAGAAGAAGGAAAAGGAACAGAAGACCCCAGTTGGGGGTGATCAAGCCTATGATTAGGTTTAATTAAAAACATTTTAATATTTTGCGTGTAAGACAATGTATTTTTTGTGGGGTTGATGGGAAACCCCTTTAATGCTATGGTTGTTTTTATATTATTTCACATGAATGATGTGATTGTAGAATAGGTTAGGTTTTGATAAGGATCCTCATATTATTAGGATCCTAAAAGGTTCAGGCTTTATAAGAACTTTTTGGGATCTTGATAATCTGAGATAATATCTTAAAACGGCTAGGATCCTTAGATAAGCATATGAGAATAATAATAAGGATATATAAAACCAGATAATCCAACTTATGAGTTCCACGTTGTAAGTATTTTAGTTTCATGGGTTCTTATATAGGGAGGATCCTTCTTTGAATGATCCAATTTAGGAGTTTGTTGAAGAAGATCCCTACATAGCTTTCGGTGGAAAAAATCCACTTTAGAAAACTTTGGGAAAGATTTTGACATACGATATTCTAGGAATAATCCCAACTTAAGAAATCATGGGGAGGATCCTGTATTGGAAAATAACTAGGAGGATCGACTTAGAAAACAACTAGGGAGGATCCCGACTCGTAAGATAACATGATAATGTTATAAGCCTTAGGTATTTACTGGGGAAGATCCCAACTTAGGATAACATGTCAATGTTATAAACCTTTGATTAAACATTATGATCTTTGCATATGTTCAGAAATAAGAGGGGTTCCAAGTCATTAAGCGTTAAATGATCCCTTTACTCACATCCCGTAGTAAGACATCGTGCATCCAAGCGAGGTGTAAAAACCTAGACTCGTGTGAATAAGGTAATTAAATCTTTAAACCTTATAGGGGATTAAGTACCCTTAATTGTAGGAGAGATGATCAATCTCTATTCATAGTTGTTGGGATCCTTGAGCTTCTACATGTTGCAAACGTTATCTTGGGGTGGGCGTTAGCATGGCTAACGCCCCTCCGATGCTTAAGTCAGTAATATTCTTCGAAAATAAATAAAAGAATTCAAACAAAACCAAAAGGTAAAGAATATTTACCTTGTATCTTGTTGGAAAACAAAATACTTTGACTTACATGAAATATGTTTTCAAGTGTATGGCATTCCAAGATCTTGGTAAGATGCCCCCTTCGAGGGTAGTTAGCCAATATACCCATTTTCCTGCTTTTGAATCGATGAGATATGACCCTTCCCATTTGGATTCCAACTTTCCTGCACTAGGATGCTTGGTATTTTGGAACACTTTCCTAAGAACCAAGTCACTTACCTGGAATCTTCTGACTTTTATGTTTTTGTTATAAGTTTTAGCAACTCTTTGTTAATGAGCTGCAATGCGGATCCTAGCAAGATCCCTGAGTTCATCAATAGTGTCGAGATCCTGGGCTAGGATATCATCATTATTTTTTGATATTGGAGTTGGCATCTTGTTGTAAGGATCACCACTTCAGTTGGGATCACAACTTTTGTTCCAAACACCAAAGAATAGGGAGTTTGACCCGTGGCTGCTTTTGATGTAGTCATGTCCACCCATAGAATTAAAGGAAGTTCCTTAGCCCATCTACCTTTCTTTTTGTCTAGCATTTTCTTCATATTGTTGACTATGATTTTGTTGCTGGATTCTGCTTCACCATTGGCTTGAGGATGGATACGATTGGATGTTATCATTTTAATTCCCTAACTGGTGCAAAAGTATCTAGTCCTTTTGCTTATGAATTGGAACCCATTATCACATATGATTTCAACTGGGATCCCGAACCTGGTCAAGATATTACGTTAAATGAATGAGACTACCTCTTTATCTCTTACCTGAACAAAGGCTTCTATCCACTTTGAGAAATAGTCCGTCATTACTAGCATGAAGACCTTTCCACCAAGAGCATTTGGTAATTTACCAATTATATCCATTCCCTATTTCATGAATGACTATGAGGAGATGATGGGGAATAGAGGTTATGCCGGTTGATGAAGGATGTTGCTATATATTTCACAAACATCACACTTTTGTGCATGCAATAAGGCATCCCTTTTCATTGTTGGCCAATAGTACCATGTCCTTAATATCTTGGAGCATATGGATCCACACCTAGTATGGTTGCTACAGTCTCATCCATGTATTTCTTTCAGAACTTATGTAGCCTTGTGATCTTCCAACATGTTAGGTATGGACCTACCGCCGATTTTTTTATAATTTCCCTTGGATCATCACAAAGCGTGAGACCTTCGTCTTGAATGCTTTGTCGCTTTTTTTATTCTTTTGGGACTGTTCCATCTTGGAGGTATTCCATGATGGGTTTGATCCAGGATATTGGAGGATCCCGATATGAGGATCCTGATGAACGGGTTGAGGTTCAGGATCCTGGACTGTTGCGATGTTGGCTGTCTGATCATGGTTGTTGGGATCTTCTGATCTTTTGGTGGGATCGTCAGTCAATGGGATCATTACATGGATTATTGTAATTCTTGTCTCTGGTGGGATTCTAAGGGAATATCCCAAGTTGACCAACACATATGCTTCAACATTGTCTTCCCTGGGAACTTGGTTTAGGGTAAAGGCTTCAAATTCAGAGGCTACTTTTTTAAGAATTTGAAGATATGATGATAGCCTTTCACCTTTAACAGCATAAGATCCATTGAAATGGTTAGTAATTAATAACGAATCTACGAATACCTGAAGATCCTTGCCTAGTTGCAGTCCAATGATCAGTGCTTCGTATTCCACTTCGTTGTTGGTTACATCGAGCTCACAACTAACAGCTTGGGGTACTATGTCCCCTTGTAGCGATTTTAGTATGATCCCAAGGCTAATTCCTCTTTGGTTGGATGCTCCGTTCGTGAAGGGCGTCTATCTTCCCATGTTTTCCTCTTTTAGGAGTTGTCTTATTTCTATCTCCGCTTCGGATTATAGATCATCACCTAAGTCAGCCATAAAGTCTGCTAATGCTTGTGACTTTATCGCAGATCTTGGCTCATACTTTATATCGAATGTGCTTAGCTTTACCAACCATTTGGCCATTCTTCCAGAAATCTCTGACTTTCTTATAACATTCTTAATTGGGTAGTTAGTTTTTACATATATGGTATGAGTTTCAAAATAGTTTCTTAACTTATTAGAATCTGTTACTAGAGTTAGTATTATTTTTTCGAGATGAGAATAGTTGGTTTCAACATCTAGTAGACTTTTACTTACATAGTAGATGGGATGTTGGTCCCCGTTAAGATCCTTGGCCAGGACTACACTTAAGACGCACGAGGATACTGAAAGGTATAAGAGGAGTGGCTCTCCATCTAATGGTTTCACTAGTAAGGATGCTAAACTCAAATACTTTTTGAGTTATTGGAAGGATTTTTTGTGTTCCTCTTCCACTCGAACTTATTGTTCTTCTTGATGGGTTTTATATGCACTAACGCAGATAAATCCTTAACACTTAAGGGTACATGAAACCTAAAGATATATGTCATAACTCTATTGAAGTAATATTATATTGAACAACAAAACTTTATAAAACCTAGGCTAATTTCGAAAATAATAAAAACAAAAGTAGGGTTTACTTACCTTTTAGTTATTGTAGTAAATAACGAATCAAAACATTCTTGAAAGACTCTTAGAAGAAAGCGCCAAAAGTGTCGTGCATCTAATGGTTCACACCCAAACCTTAGCAACCAAGGATCTTGAAGAGAGAGAGAGAGAAGAACAGATGCAAAAATCGGAATTCCTATTAGGAATGATGGGATGGACGAAATTCAACCCCAATGGGGGTTTAATTTTGTAGAGAGTATCTACCAGTATAATATCATCATAATGCTATGAGCATAATTATCTAACTAATCTTATACAATTAGTAATAAATATGTAATGTTTGTATTTTAACATGAATCCCCCCCCCCCCAAAAAAAAGGTTTAGAAAAATAGGGTCGTGAACTCACCTATAGATGTGAAACCGTTGATGTAGGGTGGAAACCGAAAGTACAAACTTCGAGAGGCGCTCGAGGGCAATGGCGCGTGGATCGAGAGTGTTTGAGAGATGTGGAAATGAGACTGTCGAAGCCTGATATTTGTTGCAAGTTTTGGCATGCACACCACGCATTTGCGTGTGAGCCACATGGGGATGCCATGTGTGGTCCTCTCCTTGTGTCACGTCACCCCATATATAGGCGGATCGAGCGTTAAATTCTACGCGGGCGCGCATGATGGTAAAAGTCAAACTTTAAAATTCCATAACTCTCGTATAAGAACTCCATTTTCAACGACTCTTATATATTCGTGTACGTCTCGACGTTCCCTACAACTTTCCTTTTAGTCGTTGTGGCTAATTCTAACTTTCATTTTCGACTAGTTTTTATTACTGTTATGATTTATAAAAATCATAACTCTCTCATACGGTTACCGTTTAGGCGTTCTTCATCTAATAATTCCTACTTTGAGTAGTACTACGATTGTCTTGTTGGTGACTTTTTCCAAAAGTCAGCCATTCTACTTGTAGTTTTTGTCATTGTAATTTCATACGTATGGTAGATATTTATTTACTACAAAAGTCATATCTAGCCTCTATTGAGTTAGATTTTGGCGAAATTTGAATATTTAGGATCCCGGTAGCTTATATAATCTAAAAATGCTAACCTGCTCTCAAAGTGACGTGACTTTCCGTGCACTTATTTTTGAGCCTAATGATTGACATAATTAAGGACGAAAAATCTAATATATAGAAATATAGTGGGTGGTTACAAGATTGTCCTTATTACATTTTCGTGTTTTATCGTTAAATATTAACGGCGGTTAGGGGTGTAAGTGAGCCGAGCTACTCGTGAGCTACTCGGGATCGACTCGTTAAAAGCTCGACTCGAGATCGAATTAAACGAGCCCGAGCCGAGCTCGAGCCTAAATATGAGGCTCGTTTATTAAACGATCTCGAGCCGAGCTTCAATTAGTGGGCTCGCGAGATTAAACGAGCTTAAACGAGCCTATATATATATATATATATATATATATATATATATATATATATATATGTGTGTGTGTGTGTGTGTGTGTGTCTATATATATATATATATATATATATATATATATATATATATATATATATATATATATATATATATATATATATATATATATATATATATATATATATATATATATATATAGGCTCGTTTAAGCTCGTTTAGGCTCGCGAGCTCACCAAATTGTTCACGAGCGGAGCCCGAGCTTCATTTTAAGGCTCGAATCGAGCTCGAGCTCGAGCTTATTCAAAATTAAACGAGCCGAGCTCGAGCTTGTTCAGGATCGGGATCGGCTCGACTTGTTTACACCCCTAACGGCGGTTGATGATGTATTTTCCACGTTGTCACATCCTCCCCCTGTTAAAGGAAAATTTGTCGTGAAATTTAACTCGTAGTCGGCATGTTTTCAAACAAGTTTGGATACTTGCTTTTCATTTGATCTTCACGGTCCCATATGTACTCCAGTCCTCTCTTAGAGTTCCATTGTACTTTGACTATAGGAATGCAGCTCTGTTTAAGTCTTTTGACTTCACGATCCATTATCTTGATTAGATCCTCGATGAAGTTGAGTTTTATGTCAATCTGGATTTCATCAAGAGGTATAACTAGAGTGTCCTCAAAGAGATTTTTCTTGAGGTTCGATACATGTAAAACATTATGTACGTTGCTGAGCTCTTGGGAGTAATGCGAGTCGGTAGGCTACTAGGCCTATTTTAGCAAGTATATGAAAAGGTCCTTTGTATCTCGGGTTGAGTTTTCCCTGTTTGCCAAATCTTATAACTCCCTTCCAAGGAGATACTCTTAGCATGACTCTATCTCTAACTTGAAATTCAAGTGGTTTTTGTCGAAAGTCAACATATATTCATTTGACCATCCCAAGCTGTTCTCAATCGTTCCTTGATTTTTACGATCTTCTTAGTGGTTTCGTGAATAATTTCAGGTTTTGTTGGCAAAGTGTTCCCTGCATGTCGCTTTTCTAGTTGAGTATCACTGACTTCTGCCCAACATATCGGTGAACGAGACTTTCTGTCATAAAGTGCTTCAAATGGCGCAACCTTTATGCTCACGTGATAACTGTTGTTATAGGAGAACTCCACCAAGGGTAGGTGAGTATCCCATGCATCCCTGAAGTCTATTAGCATGCTCTGAGGATATCCTCTAGTGTTTGTATGGTCCTATTGTTGGGTTTTAAGCACTATAACACTCCAATGGTGCACATGCAACCCTAAATGATTTGGATCTATGTTTTCTCTAGTATACGTGCATATTTTCATTTTTTCCAAAGCATTTTCCTAACTAGCATACAAATTGCTAATTGAATAAAACATCTAGATAGATGACATACCTTTTTGAAGGACTTGTTAGTTCTTGACCCTTGAAAGCTTGAGCACCTCAAGTGTGATGCCTCTAATGGTTCCCAAATACCAATATGCAAGAGGATGGTTTTAGAGAATAAGCTAATTATCTCAATAGCAAGGTGCAACCGATTTTGGGATATAGAGGGCTCTATTTATAGTGTTGGACATGCTAGGGTTACACTTGGTAAACCCTAATAACCCATGACTTTCCACATTCTCATGCTCCATGGGTTTAACCTCTATGGACTATCCATGGATTAGTTTAGCCCATGATCATGGATTATTAGCCCACACTGCAAGAATGATTGATTTACATAATCAATCCCCATATATTTAATTAGTCTCTTTTGATCACAAAATTAATAAATTAATTCTTGATCAATACTAATTAAATAATTCCATATTAATATATTATACTTGTAATATATTAATAAACCATAAATAACCTTATTCTCAATAATCCATCCTATCAAGTTGCACTGGTGAAGGCAACCCAAAAGGACCATGCTACAATCGGGTCAAGTACATACTAGTTATAGTTATGGGCTTAGACACCAAATCCAACAGTCTCCCACTTGGATAAGTCTAATAACTATTACTGCTTACGTACTTCAGGATCCGACTTAGCAATCGTAAGCTTTCAAAAGCCATTGTCGAACTCTGATCTAGTCAGTGACTTGTCCTTCAGATAAGTGATCATATACTCATCTGTTCTCAAGATATCAGCTAGACAAATACATGGAACAATGTCATACTTATTGTCCGGCAGTTTGTTTCCCGATTTCTGATCTGTCTGACATAGAGCATAACTGAACACATCAATTTAGTTCTGACCGGGCCCGACACATAAGTCAAAGCAGAATCATCGAGGGGCCCAAGATATCGCTTTTAATCCTCTTAGGATAAAAGGAACAGATAAAATTCGACATTATATGCTTGTACTAACTACTCATCAAATCATGCACAACGACACGTTTTATAACATCAAGTTACTGATGCGTTTTCATGCCATCAATGCACAACCAACTTGTAGTCAACAACTCATATATATTGGTTTGAAGATTATATGATATTATCGTCTCACAATTACTCGTGATAAATTCCATTAAGTAACTCAGGTGAGCGCGGGTTGAATCCAATACTCAAATCTTATTTCAGGAGCACTCATGAATGGTGTAGCAAACCTGTTGCTATGCCTAACTCCTTATACAATCTTACAAGCCAACTCATGACAGTCTTATTTCATACTTACTTCCAACGTATGATCGATTGTGGATGGTTTGAATAATCTTATTATTCGGGAAGTCAAAACATGCAAAGTGAAACACAAGACTAATACTAATCCTATATGGCCCCAAAACTTGTGAGCGTAAATAAAACACCTTTTATTTAATCACCATATTGATTACTCATTATTCATTGTATAATGTTTCGATTGATCAACTTAATACTTGAATTAAAACAATAGTTACCCCATGCTCCAAGCATGCACACTATGTTTACCTATGATCCTTACTTTGTGAAATAAATCAATTTGATTTCCAAATAAACTCATTTCACAATTCCAAATCTTTAAGTGTAAGAATACCAAAAATCTTGGCACTATTAGAATGTGTTAGTTCTAAACTATTATGCAAATATTCCTTTGGAGATTGTTACAAGACAATTCCATGGAGATGAAGTCTCAAATTCAAAGTACATTCCTTTGAACATCCTTCTTTGCATAAAAGTTTCTAACTTACTCATAGATTCTTAATATCCAACTCCCATTATGGAAACATTTCCATATTTGCCATATGACAACTCATTGTTAATAGAATCCTGTCTATTCATAATATTGTCAATATGGTCCATCCATTACTATACTTCCAACTATCCATAAGCAACCAATCCTTAGCGAACCTTAGATTGTCCTTGACAGTTGTTTAACCACTTTAGTCATATTTAGTTCTAGTCCTTTTTCCCTCTTAATGCCCTAGGCATTTGGAAAATTAGAACACCTGAATATTATAGCATATGCAATCGACCCTATATCTGAAGCATATAGGACACGATTCATAATTTCTTACATAAAGACATTATACTTGATTAGTCTTTTGCTATAATATTTTTATTTGCCATGTTCTCATAATTCGAACTATGAAGAGGGATGCCGTAATCATAATCGAATTTTAAGAATGCAATTAACATTTACATATATAGAATTTCCTTATGTCAAACCTTTTCAACATAACATTCATATATGTCTTTGACTAAATTTGATAATCTCAATCTAAGCTTTTAGAATTGAAAAATGAAGTATAAGTCCTCTCCCTTAATTATAGCAAAACAACTTTTTCAAACCCTGCAACTTTACGAATTGAAACTTTGTTTTCTATAATTAACATTACTAACTTGCAAAACTTACCATAATAATTATGCTCCCACTAGCATAATAATTATTATCTTACTGGCATAACACTTATGCTCCCACTAGCTTTGACATGTATCTAAAATCAGCTGGACTTCTAGAAATCAATGCTTGTTGACTTTCTTACCAAAGTTCAGATTTCTGATACGAGATGCTTCGATAAGTCTTTATCTAAGCTTCTCAAAGTCATACACCTTTCCTTAGATAGCTCACATGTGTGTCTAAACTATTTCAGAACTTACAGCAATAAGTTCTGAATGTTTAGACCTTTTTCCATTTCTCACAATTCGAACTATGAAGAGGGATTCCGTAATCATAATCGAATTTGAGAATGCAAATATCACAAATGCTATCTCCTTAAAATCTACTTAGTGAAACCGTTTCCTCACAATTATTTTCATGAGTTGGAGAGAAACCTTATGACACTTAGATTTTATGGTGTATGTGTTCCTATCCATGTGAATTTGTCATAACCATAATCATAAGACAGGCTAGTGACAAACCCAAACTCATATGGACCGAACCTGTTCAATCTTAATTTCTTGCCACCTGGCAGCTCAAGGGCCTACCACTGCTTCCAGGTTGTTATGCGAAGAATTGAGCACTCATAGAACTCACATGCATAGTCAACTTTAAATGGAATGGGCACAGAAACAAGAATATGTCAACACGATATGTTATAAACCTCAAGTCGTGTGCTACTGATTAACAATAGGTTTATTCTTGAAACTTGTCAAGATCTTTAAGACTCCCACTGACCTCTTGACATATAAGACTCTCTTTGTCAAGAAACATTACTTGACATACAGATATTCAAGAGTTAGTGCGGTCTCTTATCAAGAATAACACTTCACACAATTGGTCTTAGTTGATCTTTGTCCTTACCAAGACATCACAACTTGCCAATTTCAAATGTAAGAAACATTTACTCTAAATTTGATGAGTGTTATAAACCTTCTTAAGATATGTCACTCAAGTCATAATCACTAAGATTTGATTTTGGAACGAAGTATGATTCACCTTAATCGATTTAACCATTTCAACAATTTTCCGATTCCGCTTCTTAGTCATACAGATGCACTAAGATGTCCTTAGAGGATCAATTGTGATATGGTTTTTCATAATCAATAAGATGATCACAAAACACGATACTCGAGTACTCTCCCATCCTTTCAGATTGGAAAAACTTTTATCTTTCTGCCTAATTCGATTCTTTTTATTCGTGATGCTATACATTGAAACTTTTCCAATGATTTAGAATTATACTTAATCTTGTAAGCATAACCATATTTACTAACTTTAGTAAATCATAACGAATAGTCTTATCGTTCTTTGTGGTGGACCTGGGCCAGTGTACAACCAAGTGTACCTGATCCCCTATTCCTTCTCTTGACTCACATGTACATGTGAACAAGGAATTAGTCTTAATTTACCAAAGATGAAAGTTCTCATTCATCATACAATGCAAGTTGCATGATTCCAAGTTTCTATCCAACTGAAACTTAGGTGATGAGAATCTTTCCTTATTTGGTAAATTTACACACTACCACAAACGAAAGAATCAAATCCACATTGCTAAAATAGAAACATACAAACATCAATTTTCACAAGTGCCATTGCAAGGAATAACAAATAAGATAAAAAATTAAATTTTTTTTATTAATTTATAAAAGGTGCGGAAATTTTTTCCTTACAAAACAATTACAAATGAAAACTATGCTATTACAAATTTCTAAGCAAAAATCCGATCATCGAACCATGCGATTGAAATCCATCTCTTCACGATCAGATTCAACTTGCTCTTCCTTTAAGCATCCTTTCTTTTCTTCGATCCTACAAAACATCAAATGTAATCTTATCACATCATGTATTAAGAATCTACAAATAGGAATTAATGGAGTTAGAAAGTGAACTTACCTGAAGTAGAAGCAAACTTTTTTATTTTACCATCTCTTAGATCTCTCAGGTAGTCAGGGCAGCTTCGCAACCAGTGCCGCTTTTCTTGGCAATAGAAACATATGGACTCTTTAGGAATGGTACATGGGGCTATCTCAGACTTAGCCTTTCACTTTACCATTTGGTCCATTGACTTGACCATAGCCGATCCCTTTCCATTGGGAAGAGAAAGTTTTTTTTGTACTTCCAATGTTACCATTTTCAAAGTCCATGGAAAGTTGAGGGGTAGATCTTCCAATCAAGTTTGCTTGACTATTGCGCCAAATCATTGCTGATTTAGCCGCAATTAGCAAATAGGTAAAAGATCGATAAGGGTCATGTCGTGGTCTGTCATATAGTAATCTTTAATGAACTCACTATATGACTCAGGAAGTGATTGAAGAACCCAGTCAACAACAAATTTCCTCGAGACAACGACACCCAATACTCTTAGGCTGTCAATACATGACTTCATCTCCAAGACGTGAGTACATACTGACCTTCCATCTTGATGTTTCATTACAAGTAGGGCTTGAGTGACCTTGAACTTTTCAAGTCTTTGAACTTGTGGGTTAGGGAGAATTATTGGAGGAGGTGGAGGAAGTGAAGTTCCACTACAGCATGAAGAAGGGATTAATCTTTCACCTTGATCATCTTGTGGAATATCATCTTTATAAGGAAACCTTTTTCCATAAGAATCGGGAAGACCATAGTTGTCTGAACTAGACATCTACAAGGGAGAAATTCAAGTCAGTTGATTTAAGTCCTTAATATAACACCCAAAACGAAATATTAAGGCTAGGATCCAACACAATATTTTACAATTACGAAGAGGGATGCCGTAATCCAATTGTAAAATATTTGAAGGTAGGTAAATGACGATTAACCAATTTCCACCATGAAAAGCGAAATAGATTATTAAGTTTTAATTGGTTTTGAAACTCCTAGATCTTTGAGATTCATTGAACTTTTTAATGGCATGTTTAAATCTCGATTGTTCCCTTCAAGTTTGTGACTGGGATGCCGAGGATCACAAACAAGGAGTGAATAACCATGCAAATTATCTTGGTACACCCAATGTTACAAATCACCTAATCAATGTGCCGGTTAACCACACACACTCCATTGATCTATGATTAACACCAAGTTACCCTTTGCCACATATTGTCAGTCCCAGATTAGTGTGCCGGTTAACCACACACGCTCCACTAACGACTTAAAAAGGTGCAAAGTGTAATTTCATGGATTAGCAGCATTTCACATTTTCCTAAAGTAACTAAGATTGGGAATTTAATAAAAGTTTAGTTACTTTATTTTTTATCATTATACTTTTAATGAGGGAGAATTAATGTCCTATCCTACCCGTTCGGATAACGACCCTCCACCAGTCAAGGAAGCGGTGGATGAGAGTGGACAACCATTAAACTGCCATTTTATAGGCAGTAACCTTATACCCCCCTTATAGACCGGCTTCGTGAATCAGGCCTACTAACGGTAAGACCAACTTTATCTTATACATACATACATATATATATATATATATATATATACATATATATATACATATATATATATATATATATATATATATATATATATATATATATATATATTATTAAACTTACAATATTATAAAGTATAAGGGTTGAATTTTAACATTTAAAACTCTAGGGTTTGGAATTATAGTTTCATTTAATGAGACTTTGCAAATTTCAAAACTTGAGGAAAAGTTTTGAAACTTGGCAAAACTCTTCACATTCATAACTTATGAGTTTAATTTGATTTTAATGAAGAGACCTTTCATTTTCCATAACTTGAGGACAAGTTATGGAGGTCATTAAACATCATTTCGATCATATTTTATAACAACTAAATTATCACATAATTCTTGATCTAACTAAACTGATATGCAAGACAATTTCAAATTAACAATTTAAAAAGAATTTTGTTTATCATATAAAACAACAATTATTTAAAAACTTTGACAATTATCTTGTGGTTGGATGAGTACAAGAACCACCATATCATAAAAAACATTTCCAATGATCCAAAACAGTTTGTGGTAGTGTTCCAAATCCAAAACAGGCCAAGAAACTCGAATTTCTGCACACAGAGCCTTCAACTCGTCGAGTACATGAACTGGACTCGGCGAGTTGCTCTTTTACTGAGTAGACTCGTCGAGTCTGTTTATGTACTCGACGATTTCACCAGTCAGAGACAAAAAAATCGACTTTTTCAGCTTTGAAAAACTAGTAAGCATCAAATATAATGGAAAACAATCCTAGGCTCTGATACCACTGTTGAGTTTTAAGCACTATAACACTCCTATGGTACACATGCAACCCTAAATGCTTTGGATCTATATTTTCTCTAGTATACATGCATATTTTCATTTTTTCCAAAGCATTGTCCTAACTAGCATACAAATTGCTAATTGAATAAAACATCTAGATAGATGACATACCTTTTTGAAGGACTTGTTAGTTCTTGAACCTTGAAAGCTTGAGCACCTCAAGTGGGATGCCTCTAATGGTTCACAAACACCAATATGCAAGAGGATGGTTTTAGAGAATAAGCTACTTATCTCAATAGCAAGGTGCAACCGATTTTGGTATATAGAGGGCTCTATTTATAGTGTTGGACATGCTAGGGTTACACTTGGTAAACCCTAATAACCCATGACTTTCCACATTCTCATGCTCCATGGGTTTAACCTCCATGGACTATCCATGGATTAGTTTAGCCCATGATCATGGATCATTAGCCCACACTACAAGAATGATTGATTTACATAATCAATCCCCATATATTTAATTAGTCTCTTTTGATCACAAATTTAATAAATTGGTTATTGATCAATACTAATTATATAATTCCATATTAATATATTATACTTGTAATATATTAATAAACCATAAATAACCTTATTCTCAATAATCCATCCTATCAAGTTGCACTGGTGAAGGCAACCCAAAAGGACCATGCTAAAATCGGGTCAAGTATATACTAGTTATAGTTATGGGCTTAGAAACCAAATCCAACACCTTTCGCTTTGACCATCTGTCTGTGGGTGGTAGACGGTGATCAGATCGAGTCGGGTTCCCAATTCCAGTTGCATTGTTTTCCAGAACCGGGACATAAATTTGCTATCTCTGTCTGAGATGATAGATGTCGGTATGCCGTGTAGTCAGACTATCTATTTGATGTAAGTCCTGGATAGATTTTCCATTTTGTCCATCTCGTTGATGGGTAGGAAATGGTCAGACTTAGTCATACAATTGATTACTACCTAAATTGTGTCATAACCACTAGGTGTCTTGGGTAGTTTCGTGATGAAGTCCAGGGAGACATGCTCTCATTTCTACTCACGTATCTTGGGTTGTTGTAATAGACCTGAGGGTTTTTGGTATTCTGCCTTGACCTTAGCGCAGGTTAAGCATTTGCTCACGTAGGTGGTGATTTTTGCTTTCAAGTTCGACCACCAATACCTCTCCTTTAATTCAACATACATCTTATCAACCCTTGGGTAAACTAAGTACCTTATCCCGTGATCTTCGTCCAGAACTAGACTTCGGATTTCGCCAAATTTTGGTGGCCAGATTCGGTCCATGAAACGTAAAGTTGCATCTTCCTTGAACTCGAATTGTTTCTTCATTCCCCGTAGGCCTTCATCCGCCTTGTTATCTTCTCTAAGTGCCTCTAATTGTGCTTCTCAGATTTGGGTAGGAAGGTTTGACTGAATGGTTGTTGGGTCTAATGATTGCATCAATTGTATTTATTTTGTATAGTCCATTTTGTGTATCGGGTTGGGCCTGTCTAACCCGATTATTAATGTGCTAGGGTTTAGCTATAAATAATGCATACATGCACCGTATCTAGTGTCGATCTTTTTGTAACCCTAAATGTGCCTTTACAGTAGTAGTTCTTAATCGAGCTCTTCTAAGGCATAAATTATAATCATTCAACACAACTTCGATTATCGTATTCTGTGTTTGATTCTTATTCCTGTTCTTGAATCTATCGATCAACTCTAATATTTATTTTGTATAGTCTATTTGATTCTTTAGGGTTTCCGCTTTAATAGGATCTGGTGTTTGCCGTCTTCTTCGTTTTTATCGATTACAGACGCTGAATCTTGATCTTAATTTTACCCTAAACTCGATCTTAGGTTTACACATTTGGTTCTTACAGGTTTTATAGAATCAACAAACATGCAGCCTGACGATTCTCACGTTAACTCCATCAATCTCTCAAGCAGCATCGGATCTACAACAAGGATTACTATACTCTTTCCAAATGATTATAAAGTGTGGGCACTGCAATTTGAGGATTATGTGTTAGGGCTTGAAGATAATGGATCCTTGATACGGGATGCCATAACCAAGGAGACGTTTGCTCATACTCGTAGAAAAAGGGTTATCAAAACTCAAGCCGAGTATAACGAACTTCTTCTGGAAGTTAAAGAAGTGCCTAAAGACGAAAAAGACAAGCTAATCAACAATGTTAAGGCTATGCGAATCATCCGATTTGCTTTGCCCGCCGACACGTTTTGCTTAGTGATCTCCTGTGAAACAGCGAAAGAAATATGGGATAGGCTTAGGGAACTCTACTCAAGTGACTCTGATATTGAGCATTCTATTCAGACTTTATTACTCTCAGAGTTTAGAGCTTTCGTTCAAAAGCCTGTGGAGAAACTGGACCAAACGTTCAACTGTTACAACCATCTCTTGAGCAGGATGGTGAAGCACAAGATAAAACATGAACTCATAGAGCAGAAGGTCACGTTTATGAACGGGTTGAGATCCGAATGGAAGGTTGTGGTGTCGACAGTTAAAGCACATGATCAGTTCAAAAACTACTCCTTGGCAAAGCTTGTTGGTATTCTTAGGTCACACGAGGATGAAGCGACAAGTGAAGGAAAAGTTGTTACTAGCATGGGTTCGCTAGCTCTTGTAGAAAAGGGTAAGAAGGTTGCCGATGATGGTTCGGAGTATGAACTCTCTGATTGTGAACTCTCAAAAGAAGAGTATGCTATGATGATGTCCAATCCAAAAAGGTTCGCTAGGAAGAACTTTGGACGCAACAAAAACAAAAACTGGCAAGGAAGTTACAGCTCAGAGAAGGTGAAGGATTAGAGTTCTAACAATTCTCAAAAGGAAGAAGTGAAGAAGGAGAAAAAGCTTGTAGGAGACTCCGGCTATGACTGCAATTATTGTCATGGCAAAAATCATATGGCTAAGGAGTGCATGCTAAGGAGAATGAATGAAAAGAAAGAGGAAGAGGATGATGAGGCTTATTTTCTTAGGAAGCTGGAGGAAATTAAAAACAAGAAAAATGCAGATGACGCTGAACCTGCTTTGATTGTGCAGGAACAAGATGATGAGTTTGGAAGAGTCGAAGTGTGGTTGACTGATTCAGAGGACGATGAGGTTCGCATACCAACTCATGGGAGAAGCTTCGTTGCGAAGGATGATGTTTCACAGTTCAGTGGAAGATGCTTGATGGTCATCAATGATGTTTCAGAGCAAAGGGGTTACACTACTGATGGCGGCCAGGATTCTGACAACTGCTTCGCAACGAAACCTGTTATGGAACAAATCAGTGGAGTGTGAGAAAATGATCAGTAAGGTAAATTCTATTCTCGAATCTCTAAACATTCCTATCTCCTGATATGAAACTGAATTAAAAGACTTAAGATTTACTTTTTCAAGTTTTAGTGATAGTATAAAACGAACCCGTTTAACTAATTATGACTTAACCGCTCAACTCGACAGGGTTTCGAACAAAAGTGAAGAGAGGCGAATGTGGATTGAGAAGTTAGAGTCAGATTTAGCTTGGTCTAGGGATGATTTAATTTATTCGCAACCTGACAATTTGAGGATTTTAAAACAACGTAACATTTTTTGTTTGATTGTAAAATGGCTTTATTTTAACATTTTTGCATATTGACTCTGAAATAGGAAAGAAATTTCACAATATGATTTTGCCCTTTCTTGAATTGAAAGAGGACGAAATCGATACAGAATGTTACAGGTGCGAATCAATCGTATCATCAGAAGCAGTCTCGGATTTCTACTAAATCGGTCTGGACAAAATTGAATCTTACATACAATCCAAAGACCGTAAAGAGATGTTAAGACAAATTTTGGATGAAAAAGATAAAGAGAAAATCAAATATGAAACTGTACATAAATTTAACTCTTTATGCACTAAGTTGAGTTCAAAAAATAAACTTAATGTTGAAAATGTATCTAAATTTGACGATGATAGTGACATGAGTGAGATCTCCGTGCAGGATGAGATTGATTGTTCCTAATTTGTTAAAAGCAAACCTGAACCTACAAAAGTGTTAATTTCTGAAAATTCAGTCGAGTTTGCTCGTATTTCTGAAAATAATCCAAAGATTTTAAAAGAAAAAGCTTTAATTTTCCAAAAGGTTAGAACAGTTCCTAACCAAGTTTTCGCAACTACCGGACTGAACAAAAATCAGACTGTAGAACTAACGTCCCTGGCAGAAGAAGACAATGCTGATGGGTGCGACGAATATTTTTGGTCAGCCCCCATTGACAATGCAGATGAATCCAAAGGTCTCTCTGAAATGACCTCTTGGAGAACAAAGGGAAGATACATAGCAGAACCGCTGAACAAGGTCAACTCAAGCTACGAGAAAGGGAGTCCGAGTGGACCCAAGAACGTTCCAAATGATACATCATCTGAACAGGCTGAAACTCCTGACAGAAAGTCGAAACATAGGGCTAGTGTGCATAAGTCCTCTGAGAAATTTGTTGCTCAAAAACGTCAAATAAATGCGGGATATAATAAAAATATAAAGGAAAGAAACCATTTCTGGAATTCTAAAAATCCTAACTTCGTTTATCAAGAAAAATCATCCAATCCAAATGCAAAAGTCTCTTCACATGCGAACCCTAGGAGTTTTTCATGAACTCAGTCTCAGTTTCCATAGGTTTCAAAACAATTCTTTTTTTCAAAAACATTCTTTTCCAAATCAAGCGAAACCTTCGGAGAAGTGTAAGTCTCATTTCTCTCCTAACAAGAATGCTTCACAATCTTCCAAGACATCGGAAGATGTTAAGGTCAAAGAAAAGATAGTTTCATGGCGACGACAACAACATGTCATAGAAGGAGATAACAAGTGGAGCCAACGACCCACTAAGACTAACGTATCTACAACTACATCCCCGAGTGGCAGTCAAACGGGGGCGTGAATGTGAGATGCCAGCGGAATGATCGGCAGGACAGAGGCTAGGGCTCCTTCCTTCCCACTGCGTCCTTCCTTGTGTGTCGGAGATATAAAGCGAGTGCATCGGAAAAGAACGGGAACTGGGTCGATCTATTCTATGTCGAAGCATCCGAAGCATAACTGCATACTCACACGATCTTTTCCGACAGATAGGAGCATTCGGTGGAACGGTGAACTACACTTGCTTCTGGATAGATGTGTGGGACAGAGGGCTCGTGGTACCTGCTGTCCACCCTTCCTCCTCTGCTTTGAGAACCGTGTGAACGGGGAGTGGGCAGAAGGGAAGGAGCCTAAAACCCCTTTCAAGAAGTCCGAAACTAATCCAAAGAGAGCTGAGAAGAAGTTAGTCAAGAAAAGAATCCAAGATAAACAAAGGGAAATATCCACAAAGGATATGAACTTAAAAGATAACAGGATCATTGTTTTTAAGATAAAAAAGAAAGATAACACCACCTTAATCAAAAGATCTTATTTAGTTAATGTTGCAATTAGTTTTCCTGTGAAAGCCTCACGTGGACCCAAACAACTTTGGGTTCCTAAATCTATTTGATTTTTATAGGTGATTTGTGACGAGCATTTTGACTCTGAATGGTACATTGACAGTGGTTGCTCGCGTCACATGGCAAGGAGGAAGGAAGAGCTGAGAGAGTTTAGAGCACTAAAGGATGGAGGAAGAGTGAAGTATGTCAATAACTCACTTGGATAAATCAAGGGATACAGAATGATAATGAATGGGGAATTTTCCATTCGCAAAGTGGCATACGTGGAAGGCCTGCAACACAACCTAATAAGTGTCTCTCAATTGGTTGTAGAAACTGGATTGAAAGTATCATTTGACGACGATGGATCTGAGATAATTGAGAAGAAATCCAAAACTATGTTGTTGAAGTCCAAGCGAAAAGGCGAGATGTATCCTCTAAATCTGAACCCCATCAAAGGGAAACCTGCTATGCCTTCTTGCGAAAGCTTCTTCAGATGATAGCTGGTTGTGGCACCGTAGACTCTCACACCTCAAATTTCAAAGACATCAATAAACTCGTTATTGGTGATCATGTGCGAGGGCTTCCACTCTTGAAATTCAATAAGGAACATCTTTGTGCAGCCTGCGAATTAGGGAAGCAGAGCAGGAAGAGTCATCCAACAGTTGTGAACACCAAAGTCATTGAACCACTTGAACTTTTGCATATAGACCTTTATGGTCCTTCAAAAATTGAAAGCATTGGTGGTAACAAATATATACTTGTAATTTTTGTTGATTTTTCCAGATTTACCTGGGTGCATTTTCTTAAGCAGAAATCAGAGATTCAACTGCGAAAGCTGGTTCAAAACATTCGCAGTGACAATGATTTTATAAAGCATATAGAGATTCAATTGTGAAAGCTGGTTCGTAACATTCGCAGTGAAAATGGTTTGGAATTCAAAAACAAAGCGCTTGAAGAATTTCTGCCTGCGAAAGGAGTAACTCACAACTTTTCGGCTACATAAACTCCTCAACAGAACGGGGTTGATGAAAGAGGAAACATGTCCTTTTGCGAAGCTGCGAGAATCATGCTGTCGTTTGCGAATCTGCCACTTTTATTCTGGGCGGATGCTATTGGAACAAAATGCTTTACTCCAAATCGATCAATCCTCAATAAGCGATTTTCTGTTACTCCCTATGAAATATTGATTAATCGAAAACCTAATGTCAAGTTCCTTCATGTATTTGGTTCCAGGTGCTTCATTTTCAATTCCAAAGAGCAAAGGAATAAATTCGATGTGAAGGCTGATGAAGGTATTTTCTTAGGGTATTCTCTGACTTCTAAGGCGTATAGGGTTCTCAACAAAAAGTCTAAAAAGATAGAAGAAACCTATTATGTCACATTCGATGACAATTACTTAAAGAAGTATCAGAAGGATGACAGCCAATGAAAGGAGATCTTTCCCAAGCCGAATCCAGCAATGATTCCACTCTCCAATCTCTATGATGAATTCATGAATTTATTTGATGAGCCAGAGAAAGCGATATCCTCCAAATCCAAAGCAGCAGATAACAAGGAGGATGAATTGAAGAAAATTGTTGATGAAGCTGCAAAGAATCATGAAAGCAAACCTCAGAATCCAAAAGATCCACAAGCTGCGAATGCTCCATTTCAGGGGGAGGGTTATATATCAACCTCCACACCTGGTACACCTTTACATGGATGTAACAACCCGTTATTTCAAAGCAATGTAATAGTCTAGGTCAACTATTGTAAATTATTTCGAAATAATAAAAATAGAAGTTTATTGAAATGAAAATAAGCGTCAAAAATAAATTGTTCAATAATTGTAATTGGGATGAATAAGTGGTAGAGATCGTAACAAGGTTTCCAAAAATATAAAGAACACTGAAATCCGAGTTATAACAAAGAAGTTATGACCAATCGAAGATCCGCGACAAAACCGGCAAAACGCTGTTTAGCGTAAAAAGTGAGTCTTCGATAAAATACTTTTTACCTTTAACGATCTAAATGAAAGTTGTAGAATACGTCAAACCGAGAGCGTACATAAAAAGAACATCCAAATCTGACTTCGTGTGATGAAGTTATGAATTTTCTAAGATTTGGCATAAAAGTACGCAACCCGAAACTCGATATTTAGATCGATCAACTTTTGGCCAAAATAACCTAAACGAGAATCGAAGGTCTCGTCAATAGTAGTACAACGATAAAGAGACAGACGAAAACTGACGTCGGATGAAGAAGTTATGAATTTTCAACGGACTTTTCCTGTCCCGGCCTGTTAAAAATATAACTTTAAAAATAAACTCAAAATTAGCCAACAGAGTCTAAAAGAAAGTTATAGAGCATGGCCTCACCTACGCGTGGATATAAAGAACGTCAAAAACCGAGCTCGTATGCGAAAGATACAAATTTTTTAAGTTTGGAAAATAGAAGTACGCCCCGTACAAGAGTACGCCCAACGTACTCGGAAGCTAGGCCTCGGATTGACCACGTCGCCTCTTTCTTCGCATGCAACACGTGTCTCTCTCAATCGACACTTCCGAAGCCAGGTAGCCACTACGCCCAGCATATGAAAAGATTACGCCCAACGTAATCGGACTAGCCTCGACGTGTATCTCGTAGCCTCGCCACGTCCGAAGATCGGATAAGACTCAAACTAGTACGCCCCGCGTACGAGAAGTACGCCCAGCATACTGAGGTTTTCAGTTGTACACCCAGCATACATGAATATTACACCCAGCGTAATACTGGACCTCAGCCTCCTATAAATAGGATGCGAGGCTTCCGAGTTTGGTTTACAAATTTTAAAACCTCTCTCCTCTTAAACACTCATTTAAGCCTCTCTAAACCCTCCGAAGTCCCGGGAACCTCCTTACCACCTGAAGCAAGCCCCAAAGCCCCGAAGTCCTCAATTTTTAGCTGAAACTCTGCCCACGTGAAGCCGACTTTTCATCAAAAACTCTCAGTTTCATCAAGTAAACTCCGTTCTAGAAACGAAACGTTCCCGAATCACCACCTATCAAGTGAGTTCATACCCCTGCGTTTTTACTATTTTTCACTGTTTTAGGGGGGAATACAAGTCTAAACACAAGAATATTGTGTTTACAATCAAATAATTTTTAAAATATTTGATAAACTCTTTTAACTTATATTTTGCCAAAATCATATATATATATATATATATATATATATATATATATATATATATATATATATATATATATATATATATATATATATATATAAGATTTAAAGGGCTTAGGACTAATAATTCGCTTTATTTCCCTTTTCCTTGTTTGGATGTGGGCTCAGAGTAGAACTATTTGTCCGAATGTCGTTTCAATTTTAATTATATATATATATATATATATATATATATATATATATATATATATATATATATATATATATATATATATATATATATATATATATATATATATATAAGTTAATTCAATCAGATTAATATTCCCTTTGTAACATGTCGAGCAAAGGGGATACTTTAATGAATATTACATATCAAACAGAACACACATATAAATTATAATATGTATAATTTATGGAACTCTTAAACTATTATCACGAACTAGTTATACAAAGTTTAATATATTACTCTTGTACAAATAGTTTACATTCAAGTATACTAGAGAAAGATCATACTATCAATTTATCATTTGTTTAAAAACGACTTTTAATCATTTGTTATATATGTAATCGTCAATATGCTTTTTGAGAGACAATGTTTAGTTGTTTATTCATTTAGGCAATACATTTAAAGTCCTGATATTTTAACCAGAATCTCTGGATAGAGAGCGAGACAAATGTGTATAGATCTATATGGGATTGACAATCCCACACTCAGACTGTTAGCTCCAGCCGGGCAGACATGCCTATGAGTGACAAATGTCATTAATAGTTATGACGCCTACAAAGCGTCATAGCAGGCAGATAGTCATAGTATGGTTATAATAACTCACCAAAAAGATATGAACAAATACGATTAGTGTATAATTAATTAAATCAAAGCTTAGGAATACAAAGTACTGGTTTTACAATAATACAAGTTACAGCTGGTGGAGCCTGGCATACTCACTTTTACGGGATTTTCAAAAAGTACAATTACAAAACTTCGAAAACATAAACAATACATAAAACATTCTTTTTATAGTTTTATTGAATTAAAGCTATGGTATACTACTTTATAGTTTTATTGAATTAAAACTATGTTATACTACTTTATAGCTTTACTGAAACTAAGTTACTCCATTTTATGGTACAATAATACTCACACAGAACGGTTTTATGGGATTAAAACTACTTTTAAGTTACATCAGAAAATATAGGATTTTCTGGAACAATGAACACACTCTCTCTTTCAAGGATCAGTTAGAAAACTTTTAAACATAAATACTTATGCACTCACTCAACTTAAATGTTGATACTTTCTTTTCAAAATACTTGTATTCTCAGGGAACCAATAAACAGGTACCTTCCAAAGCTTTTGAAGACGGAGTAGTTTAGAGTTGCGTCTTTTGTTTATTTATATGTATTTTGGTGTCACTATACAATGATTGAACACACATGTAAAACTATTATTTCTTTAATACAATAGTTGTTGTACTTTGATTACTATGATGCATGTGTTGTGATACTTAAATATGAAGTCATCCACCCCTAGACGTTTCCGCCGCTCCGGTTTGGGGGTGTGACAATGGAGAGCATTTAACTCCTCAGGTGACCCAAGAAAGTCAATTCCAAGGGGAGAATCCAATTCCATAAGAAGAGGAACATACATCATTCGAGGGGGAGAATGAAAATACGAATGATGATTCGGATGTGCAATCAGAACTTGAGTATGTAAATGCTGAACTAGACCCAACCCATGATCCTAATTACCCTCCTCTAACCAAATGGACCAGAGATCATCACAAAACATAAGTAATTAGAGAATCATCTTTAGGAGTTCTTACGAGAGCACAACAAAAGGTGAAGAAGATTGCATTATTCTCTAAAGTGGAATATTGCATGTTTAATTCATTAATCTCCAAAATTGAACCTAAAAATGTTAAGGTTGCTCTTGATCATTCTGATTGGGTGCAAGCAATGCAGGAGGAGTTCAATGAGTTCAAACGTAACAAGGTCTGGAGATTGATTCCCACTCCAAATGATGTATCTATTGTCGGTCTAAAATGAGTATTTCGTAACAAGCTATACAAAGAGGGAAATGTAATACGAAACAAGGCGTGACTCTTTGTTAAGGGATATTGCCAAGAAGAAGGCATTGGATACGAAGAAACCTTCGCACCAGTTGCAAGGCTGGAGTCTGTTCGCATCTTTCTGGCGTATGCAGCTCACAAGAACTTCGAAGTCTTTCAAATGGACGTTAAGTGTGCCTTTCTGAACGGGGAACTTGAAGAAACAGTGTATGTAGAACAACCACCAGGGTTCGTAAAAGAGAAATATCTGAACCACTATTACATTCTCAATAAAGCAGTCTATGGTCTGAATCAAGCTCCACGAGCCTGGTATGAAACTCTTACTAGATTCTTAAAACAAGCTATATTTTAACAAGGTTCGGTTGACCCAACCTTCTTTCGCAAGAAAGATGGTGACCATTTGATGATTGTCCAAATTTACGTCGATGACATCATTTTCGGTTTTACAAATCCCAGTTTAACTGCTGAGTTCCGAAAGTTGATGGAAACTAAATTTGAGATGAGCTCTATAGGTCGGATTAACTATTTCCTTGGTTTGAATATAAGACATAGTCAAGAGGGACTTTTTATCAATCAGGAAGCCTACACGAAGACCTTTCTTGTTAAGTTTAGAATGGTGGGTGATTCAAAGGTGAAGGTTCCAATGACATTCAGAATGAAACTAACGCCGTCTTTGGACAAACCGGCTGCTCATATGACACTCTATCGCCAAATGATAGGTTCTCTAATGTATCTAACCGCTAGTCGTCCAGACATCATGTTTTCTGTTTGCTATTGTGCCAGGTTTCAAGTGAATTCTCGCGAACCCCACATGACTGCTGTCAAGAACATATTCAGGTATCTTAAACGAACCTCCTCACTCGGAATATGGTACCCTTCTAGTTCAGGGTTCTTTGTGAAAGTGTTTTCGGATGCTGATCTCGGAGGTTACGGTTTAGATTGGAAGAGTACAACGAGAGGATGTCAATTCCTTGACGGCAAACTTGTTAGTTGGCAATCAAAGAAACAAACCTGCGTCTCCCTATCAACTGCAGAAGCAGAGTACATAGCCGCTGCCTCTTGTACTTCATAAGTCATCTGGATTCAAAGTCAACTCCGTGACTGTGGTATCAATATGAAGCGAATCCCTTTATATTGCGATTCTGAGAGCGCCATTCGCATATGTCACAACCCAGTGCAACACTCTATGACCAAACACATTGCACTGAGGTATCACTTCATCAAAGATCATGTGGAAGATTCACTTTGTTAGATCCGCTGATCAGCTAGCTGGCATCTTTACAAAAGCCTTACCCGAACAAACCTTTAATTGTATTCTTCAAGGCTTAGGAATGATTGAAGCTGAATCAGTTCCGAAACTACCTTCGCACTAGAAAAGTATTTGTTGAACTGCGAATGGGTGCGAACGTTCGTAGTAATTCACATTCTACTGTTCATCCGTGAAAGTTCGTAGTTATTCGTAGTCTACTGTTCATCCGCGAACGTTCGTAGTGGCTCGCAGTCCACTATTCATTCAAAGTTTCGGAGCTTCTTGTATACTTTTGTACATTTCGTGTGTTTTTACTTATTTTTCTGTTTTTATTTCTTTTCAGAAAATCAAAACTACAAAAATATTTTATTTACTTTTTGTTTTTATTTCTTTTTCAAAAAAATCAAAACTTCAAAAATATTTTATTTTCTTTTTCTTTTTGTTTCTTTTTCAGAAAAACCAATACAAAAATATTTTCTTTATTTTTATTTCTATTTATGAAAATGATAAAATACCAAAAGTATTAGATAATTGAGCAGGTTTGAAGATACATATCATTATGGTCTCAATTATGAATGATGGGGCAGGTAAATATTTCAAAACTATGCACTAGTTAAGTGTCCTTAGAAGCATGCTGCTGCATGTAGTCCGAAGCCTCTGAAACTCAATGTTGAAGCCTTAATGAATCGATAATACCGATAGTTTCTTCCCAATAAGGCTATTTATTCACATAAGTCATGAGCTACCTTACTCTTCTCGTATTGAGTTAAGAGTTGATTGCTTGGTCACCTTCGTATAGCAGATGTACATATTTCTTTGAAACCACCTCCCACCACTTCTCCATTACTCTCGTATTCATAAATGTAACCCTTGAGACTCTCAGAAAATACCACTTAGTTTTATGGTTGCACAATCACTGTATTTATGATCTTAAATTCGATATAACCATGAATTGAGTGAAACCCAAAATCCAACACATATTTAAGAATTGACAGTGAACAATATAAACGTTCTAGATTTTCACCAAGGAATTAACGAATGTCCACTTTCGTGGCTTGTACCTTGAAATCTCTTTTTATTTTTGCGAGATCTTAATGAAATGATCTAGACCTAAGACTTTTCTACCCATAAGATCCAATTTTTATTTTTCTTGAGATTTCTATATTTATCCAGCCACCAAAAATAATTCCAAAGCATACTTGTTCTTATGGCTACACTGGTCAGACAAGTACTTCATATGAACGTTCGGACTTATTTTGAGTTTCGGGACACCACACAAGCACTTCAAAGTCTCTCTTGATTGCGAAGGAAGAGATCGTTGCCTAGGATCGCTTTATGTCTTTGATGACATCACTAAAATCCCTTAGAGAATTTGTTTATTTTTTTATCTTTGGCACACTCTTGCACGAAGATTATTATGATTTTCAAAAATCTAGTTCATTGTCCTAATGGTTACTTTCAGGTTCGGGGTACAATAAACGGTAATCAATTGCGAAAGTCTCAAATTACGAAAGTATGGAACTGCGAAAGTCAGAAACTAAAATGGAGGTATTTGTGGATAAGATTTGAATTTAGGTGCGTGAAAACTGAAACGGCGCCTGTTGTCACAATTGTCAATCACGCATTTTTAGGCGCTTTTTCAGGGATTTGGGATCAACAACCGCCATATTTCTCTCTCTTACTATACCATATAAAAGGATTTCGACGATTCATTATTTCGTACCACTTTCAAAGAATCAAAATTCACCCGATGATTTCTTCACCAAGCAACAATGGCTGCCTCTTCTGAAACACCTTCTGTCGCTGATCAAATGGCCCAATCAACTCTACTCAACATCAAGGCCAACCAAAATCTAATTCTGTACCTGACCCTTCCAAGTATGACGCTTTTCTTCAACCTCTAATCGAGTGCTTGCGCTATTCACCGCTGGTAATCGCCCTGACGAAAACTGAGAATGTGCCCTTGGTTCATCTGTCCAAGGCATATTCAACTGCTAGGTACCAACAAGGGGGATAGAGGATCACTTTTGAAGTCCACAACAAGAAAACACAGATCACCAAGTCCAGGTTTTGTAACCTCCTAGGACTTCCTTAAGGTCGTGACCTAGTCGATCCAGAATCCATCTCCAACTCTGTTATCTTGGAGATGTTTCATCAAATGGGCTATAGGGAGTTTCTAGCCTCTGTCTCTAAGTTCAAGAAGCCTAACTTGCCGCCGATGAGGAATTGGTTATTTACCCTGATTTTCGAAAGTTTTTCTGAGAGGGTAACAGGCTCAGACTGTGCTAGCAAACTGTTCATGACCATCATGTACGGTGTCTACTCCAGGGTCAATCTCGATTATGGATCGGTGCTTTGGGCTCAACTCATCCAGAGTACGATTTCTACAACAAGGCACAATGAGATCTCTTGTGCATGTTTTTGGACTCTTGTCGTTCAAAGGGCTATTGATCGCCTCAACATTCCAGTAATTTAGGGTTCGATAATGGCTAACATTCAAGTCTTCCACACCACCAACATCATTCTCTCAGAAACTTCCAGATTCACCTTCATCGGATCTATCCCGAAATCGATGCTTCACAATGTCCTAGCTGCGAGTGAAGTAATTCAAGCCTATCGCGGTCTACCGACTTCAGGTCCAAGACCAATGACTAAGGAAATACGAAAGGTGCTTGACGAGGCTGATAAGCCAAAGAAGGGGGGTAAACAATAGGGGAAGGCCGGTCCATCCGATCCTGACCAAACACCAAAGAAGAAAGTGAAGCGAGTCGCTCGCAAGCCACGAACTCCCACCCCAAGTGTTGATGAGGATTCACAATCCAACACTGTCTCTGAGATTCGCATCGAACAGCAAGTCCAGCACAAACAAGATGACACTGCTGCGACTTCGCAACCCTAAGTTTCGGAGCGCATTCCAACGGATCCAGAGGTCACTTTTTCAATGCTTGAATCTGTTCCCCTCACTGATGACTTCTTTCATCACTCTACTCCTCCTCACTCTCCAATCACTTCTACTACTCCAATCACTATCGCACCTTTTCCAACCTTCTCTATGGGAGTTTCGCAACCACAAGCCACTGTTGCACAGTGTACTCCTTCGTTTACTGATTCTACAACAACAACAACCACAACCACTAATGAACCTCCAGTTTCTGTCAACACATCTGATGCGGGGGCAGCTGCTTCAGGTTTTACTATTGGTCAAGGTTCTACTCCTATCTCACCTCTCCGACATGATGATCCAGACACTGTTTTCAGGGGTGATGAAGATTTTGAAGCTTTTCCTCACAGTCCTTTCACAGTTCGAGAAGATAGTGATGATGATGCTCCAGTTACCACAGGACAACTAAATACTACCAATGAGAAGTTAGATTTCTTGCTTCAGTCTTCCAAATCATCCTCTTGCAATGACTATTCTGAGGAAACTGTCAAGGCATTCCTTGAAACTCTAACCAAAGAGCACACTACAAACCTTGACAAAACAAACAAGGCAGTGGACGATTCTGCGAATGTTTGCAAGGAGACGGCCGAGAAAGTCGATAAACTAATTTCTGATGCTTGATCTTTCATGAATACTTTCCAGACTTCTTTTGAAATGAACACTGCAAAGGCGAATGCATTCATAACCAGTCTTGGATCTACCCTTCGTACTGAGAAGGATCATCTTGAGAAAGTTCGCACTGCATTCACTCTGACAACAAAGAGTTTCACACCTCCATCTCTTCCAAAATAGACAAGCTTCATGAAGATTTGGCTATAGAGAACAAAATAATGCATAAGCTTTCCATCAAAACAAAAAAGGTGAAGGTTCTATCTGTCAAGCTGGCACATGTAGAAAAGCAGATCAATACGCTCTTATCCAAAACAGTTGTGATGAAGAGTTGCATTGCTGATGTGAATGCCTTACTCTCTGATATCATTGAGACTCGTGATTCTCTAATCATGATCACTGTCAGGAAGCATCTGGCTGATAAACTTAGGCATGTGTTCGCAATTTTCCACCGGCTTTGTAAGTCCCAAATTTTCTTGATGTATCCATCAGATCCAATTGATGGTGCGGAATCCCAATCAATTGGATGATGAAAGATCAAAATGGAGAAGAAGGAGAAGAAGAATAAGATGAATCTTCAATGTATTGATGATAAGAGTTATGATCCAACACAAGATTCACACACACACACACTCTTCTTCTCTCTAGCACATGATATGAAATAAATGCTCCTCTCTAGCTGTGCACCCATATGACTCCACTAACACTATATATATATATATATATATATATATATATATATATATATATATATATATATATATATATATATATATATGGACCTATGGCCAAGCCCAACATACAAGGCCTTGACCAAAAACCCATTAGTTGAACGAGAACACGTTCACGGCCGTAAACAAGTTCACTGCCGTGAACACCCATACAGCTGTAAACACCAGGCTGTTTACGGTCCTACATTGAAAAATATAGTTGCCTAGAAAAGTAAAGTATAAACCATATTTTTGACCCAACAATCTCCCCCTTGGTTTATAGCTTTCTTTTCTTTGACCCAACAAACTCCCCCTAAAAATGTAGCTGGCTTTTCTTGTCAATCTTCATTTGGAGCTTGGCTTCAGCATTAATCTTCAATTTCTTCACAACTTCAAGATGAACAACTAAATCTTCTAGCTGAATGACTTCATCTTGAACGGATGGGCTTTTCTTCAAGATTTGACTTTGAACGCACGTTGGGTGTAGAGGCTTCATGTAGAGATTTTTGAAAATCAACACTTTCAGCTTGAGAATCTTCAGAGAGAATAACATAGAGAACGAATCTTCTGGATCACTTCAGCACGTACATAGATAGCAGCAAATTGATTGAGGAGGCTTCAATGCAATTCGTCACATAATCTTCAAGTCAGGTTCACTTTGCTTCTGGGATTGAAAGATTGAATATTGAAAGAATAATATTCATTTCTTGTTCCTTCGAATGAGAATTCTTCAATGATCACGGATGAAGCTTTGGCTCAGAAAATCTTGATACAGTCTCCATGAGTCTCATCTACATCTGAATTCACTTTTCAAGACAAAGAAAATTTGAGATAAAAACAAAACTAAAATGAAACTTAGCACACAATATTTTTGGATTTTTCATATTTTCTGAAAAAGAAATAAAAACAGAAACAAAAATATTTTTGGATTTTTTTTAATTTTCTGATTTTTGTTTGATTTTTGAATTTTCTGATTTTTGTTTGGTTTTTGAATTTTCTGAATTTTGTTTGATTTTTAATTTTAATTCTCCCCCTAAATTTATGCATAGAGGAAAACTATGAACAAATTTAACCAAAACAAAAATAATAACTAAATTCCAAAACTAATTTGGGATCAAAGTTGTCAAACAATTCAATATCGTTTATATGCACATACCTGCATGTTTAGATCTGGTCAATCACCGGTATTTTGATCCACTTAAACATAAAGGATGTTGACAAATTGGACAGGTTATAAGTGACAAGACAGTTGTACCTATATACTTAAATAGACATTTAGCTGACGACGACCAAGGATATTGTTGTCCACTTAAATTCAGTAGCGAGATCTAGAAACAACCTATTAAATGGTTCAATTGTAGATGTACTAGAACGTGTTCCCCACTTCCCGATATACCTCGGTAATCAAGAACTTCCAAAGAACTCTTTACTTTAGGTGGGTAGACAATCATTAAGAGAGAAGTCAGATTTAGAGATTGGTGCATATGTTGTGTCCCAGGTCGGATCTCTTACAATAACACATAGGGGACAACATATGGCTAACTGATATATAGGGATTGCGAAGTAAAATGTTGCATATGTTGTGTTCCAGGTCGGATCTCTTCCAATCACGCAGAGGAGACAGCATATGACTAACAGATAGAAAGAACTGCATAGATAAGGAGATGGATAGAAATAGAGTTGCATATGTTGCATTGCAGGTCGGATATGTTCCAATCACGCAGAGGAGGCAACATATGACTAACAGATAGAAAGCAAGAAATAATTTCCTACAGACCTATTTTATCAGAACCCCCCAGTCGCCCTATTAGTACCGGAATTAAGGACATGAGTCCGTACATCGATGAAATGTTAAACCACAATTCTAGATAATTAACTTTTAGTGTATCTCGTAGGTTCCCATGTTTACCTCACTGCTCAATCTACCCAAGCGTCGTATTGTCAGACCAAACGTAACTATCTAAGTCAATATATGTTAAGTCTTTTCACAGTCCATCTATGCCTAGTCTAGTCCATTTAAATCTTTTGTGCCTGCCAGCACATTGAACACAGAGTCTAGACAATTCGGCTTTAGTGCATTACACGCATCATAAATTTCCCTTTAGCACTATACTTCATATCACTTCCCAAACAATACCTACAAACTAAAAACTATAAGAAAATAAAAGATTGTCTTCAAAACGAATCAGTTTAAGATAAACTCAGGAGTATCGAGAAGAAAACTCAAACCGTAAGTCACCGATTGAATTTGCATCCAGAAGGTCTGAGAACAACACACATATTTCGATCTCAGAACAGATCTGAAAATTCTTCACATCGTTAAGCACAAAACCTCATGTGTGATCCTTTCCTTTCTTCCCTTCTCGCAGAGAACACATACTCTCAAACAAAGTTCTGAATGTTGTACAGTTGAGAGATGTCCCCTACCATGTGCCTGGAACAGCCACTACCAACAAACCGAAGTCTGATGCTATGACTCCATAGCTACTCCAGCACAGAGCGGGATCAGTTGGTCTTTGGAACCCAGTCCATTTTGAAACTGGGTTGACCGTTACCGCATATGCAAGGTAATATCTCCCATGACATGTCCTACTTTTCACAAATAGAAAATGAAGAAATATTAGAAACATTAGAAGATTTGGGAGATTTAACCTTTGGTACCCATATGTAGTTGGGTTTAACCAATTTCTTGTTTGAGCGGATGGGTGCCTCGGCACTTGATTGTGAACTTGAAGTCGGCCGTCGAGATGGCTTTGACCTAACCGGTCTTTGTTTCACTGGAGCATCTTTTGAATTGGGCTTCTTGGCTGGCATTCCCTTCTTGTTCTTGGGAGTTGGATTCTTGGTCTTGTGAGTTGGAATATTGCCCTTCTGCGTGTTCCAATCACCATTGCGCGAATGTGACTTCGAATAATTTCATAAGGAGAATCCCCCTCTTGGCCCATTTTGCCATCCTTGAGCATAGAAGGGAACGTATGCGCGATTAGGAAAATTTCTGGCAATGTTTCCAGGTGTTCCACAGTGAAAACATGTCTTTTTCTTCACGTGAGATTTGTTTCTTCCTGCCCCTGGTGGCATGTCCTTGCCTTGTCGCTGATTGTTCCCACAAGCACACTTGCAACAGGCACTCTGTTTAGCTTGAATTGGTGGCCTGTATTTACCAACAACAGATTTGTCAGAAGTAACTGAGTTAGAAGCAACAGATTTTGAGTTCAAGGAGTCATTGTTTTGACAATCATCAAAATTTTCAGAACTAGAATTAGTTCTGTTCTCCTTGTTCTCATCCTCTACTACTTTACCTGCACAAGAAATTGAAGCAATAGAATCGTTCAGCTCAACACTTTCTGGCACAACCACGACAGGTTTGCCATACTCAAGATGTGCTTCTCTGTCCATTTCTTCTTTGGTCAAAGGGTTAAACGGATAAGTGTGATTAAAAGGAGGATGAACTTTATCATACCCTAAACCCTTTTGTTGGTTATCTTTAAATTTCAAACTATGTTCTATCATGGACGCAACTACCTCACTTGACACATCAAACTTTTTGAAATTAAAATCAGCATTTTCAAATCGATTTTTCAATGTGTCAAGCTCGGCAGTCACAATGGCAAGTTGTTTCTCGATATAATTGTAGCTCTCACACATATTGCTATAATCTTCCTGTAGTTTTCTAAATTCCTGAGGCTTGATCTCTAATTTTTCTTTTAGAGGTCTTTGGCCTTTTCTAAGGGTATAACCTTCGTACTTAAGGTCCTCATTTTCTCTTTTTAGAAAATCAATTTGTTCGCGGAAAAATTTGATTGTAGCTTCACAAGATTGAGAACATGAAACTTCAGTGACCGGAATGTTTGAGGAACTCATTGTTGTTGTTTTTTTAAATTGCGCTTTGACTTAAAAACCGAGAAAATCAACCTTAAAAGTCAAGTTCAAAAAGTCAAACTTAAAAGTCAAACTTGAAAAGTCAAACTTAGAAGTCAAACCGAAAAGCTAAAAATAAAAATTTGAAGGTTAAACGAGAAAGTCAAAGTTTAAAGTCAAAGGTCAAACTTGAAAGTCAAAGTCAATTTTTAAGGTCAAAAGTCAAAAAATAATAGTCAAAAATTAAAAACCAAAATTTTGGGTTGAAAATGGAATTTTAAAAGTTTAAAAATTGAATTTTGGGCTAAAAGTGTTAAAATTGCGAAATTAGGGGCGAAACATCGAAGCTTTATGATTTAAAAAAGGAAGATGTTTAACGTGTGGTTTGCTAGATCAAGTGGTAAGGGCGTTGGATGATTACACAAGGGACCAGGGTTCGAAACCTGGAAACCCCCAAAAAATTTTGAGTATTTGCTGAAGGCAACGAACCCTCGTACGAATGCTGGACTGAACACGCTGCTGGGCCGCAAACGAGGCTGACCACAAACGAGGCAGCTGAGCCGTAAACGCGAGGACCAAACACGTGCGAGGCCGGCCGTAAAAGGTTCTTCGATTCGACCGTGAACACTTCAACAGACCGCAAATCCTTCGGAAATTACGAAAAAAACAACGTTTTTCACCCCTTTTTGCTCCAAAACTCGATCAAAAAACTCATTTTTATGAAAAAAACAAAGAACAAACCCCCAATATTTTTCAAAAAACTATCCAAAAATGAAAAATCCTTTAAGAAAAAACTCAAAAACGCTCCAGATCTTGCCAAAATGATTGATACAATCCAAGCTCTGATACCAACTATAACTCCCAAATTTGCTTGATGTATCAATCAGATCCAATTGATGATGCGGAATATCAATCAATTGGATGATGCAAGATCAAAATGGAGAAGAAGGAGAAGAAGAATAAGATGAATCTTCAATGTATTATGATAAGAGTTATGATCCAACACAAGATTCACACACACACTCTTCTTCTCTCTAGCACATGATATGAAATAAATGCTCCTCTCTAGCCGTGTAACCCTATGACTCCACTAACACTATATATATATATATATATATATATATATATATATATATATATATATATATATATATATATATATATATATATATATATATATATATATATATATATATATATATATATGGACCTAAGGCCAAGCCCAACATACAAGGCCTTGACCGAAAACCCATTAGTTGACCGAGAACACGTTCACGGCTGTAAACAGGTTCACGGCCGTGAACACCCCTACAACCGTAAACACCAGGCTGTTTACGGTCCTACATTGAAAAAAATATAGTTGCCTAGAAAAGTAAAGTATAAACCATATTTTTGACCCAACAGGCTTGAGGGTGTTTCAGAGTCTAGCACACTTCCAAAACAAGGGGGAGAAACTAAGAACCAATCTATGTAAGAACCCCATAAAGTTGTTGGAACTTCTGGTCAAGCTGAAAAGGCAACGGGATCTGAACCGAAGGTTAATGTAGCTTCGGGATCAAAGGGAAAGGAAAAGATCATTAATGATGATGAAGAGGAAAAAGAGGATGAAAATGTGAAACTCAAGTGCAAACCACGTGATGCAGTTCTTGATGAAAACCTGCGGATCGCAAGAGAGGCAGAAGAAAAAGAGAAAGCACTTCGTGATACTCAGAATGCTCTAGAAGCTAAAAAGTTGTTATTTCTTCCTTGGTCCATGGAGAGGATTTTAACCGAAGCAATTGAGAACCCAAGTATTCACTGGTTAGAGCCGTTCACCTCGTTCGATCCGGAGAAAACACTGGATTTGCAACTGGATTTCCCTATCACTCTGAAAGCCTTCTTGTTTCGCAACTTTGATGTTATTGCGGACGCCTCTGAATCGAATGATAATGTGAACAAATCTTTGATCGCATTCTATCTGAAGCATGGCAAGGCACAATACCAGACCTGGAATTCACAGAAAATAATTGCTTTCAAGTTTATTGGGCCAATAGAAATTGAGAGCTTCGTCAATGCCAAATTTAAAACAGCTCGAGGTGCGTACAGTTCAGTGTTTGAGTTCCGT
Source organism: Lactuca virosa (assembly GCF_052849685.1). Taxonomy (NCBI): domain Eukaryota; kingdom Viridiplantae; phylum Streptophyta; class Magnoliopsida; order Asterales; family Asteraceae; genus Lactuca; species Lactuca virosa. The sequence continues at coordinate 272,623,843 of NC_136433.1, forward strand.
CTCGTTGATTTGCCATGTTTAAATCCATATGATTGGATTACGCTGTTACACCTCTTGATGAAGGAAGAAAAGAAGTATGAACCTATTGTTTCTCATGTCAAGAGGATGTTGGTTTCATACATCCATGAGGTAGCAAAGATGGATGTTGAAAATGCCACTGTGTTGCGAAAGAAACCAACATTCCTTCCCGAAGCTTCTGCGAAATACATTGAGAAGATGAAGATGGGGAAAATTAAAAAGGACAACTGGAGTGTGATGTTTCAACTGGGATCAAAAGAAAGGGGCGACATCCAGAAATGTCTATTTTCTTTGCCCGATAAACACCTGTTCTCCACTGCATGCTTGAACTATGTTTTGGAGATCACAGAGCAATATAATGCGAATGATGAAGCCGCGAAGAAGAGCTACTCAGATATGATATGATTGTACATTGCAGTTCGCAGCTCATTGATCAGTATCATACCCAAGCTCTTCAAGACACAAAAACAAACACAACCATGAATAGTCTCCTTCCTTAATTGATACAAAGGGGAAGATTGTTGGGTCTAATGATTGCGTCAATTGTATTTATTATGTATAGTACATTTTATGTAATGGGTTGGGCCTGTCTAACCCGGTTATTAATGTGCTAGGGTTTAGCTATAAATAGTGCATGCATGCACCGTATATAGTGTCGATCTTTTTGTAACCCTAAACGTGCCTTTGCAGTAGCAGTTCTTAATCGAGCTCTTCCAAGGCATAGATTATAATCATTTAAAACAACTTTGATCATCCTTCTCTGTGTTTGATTCTTATTCCTATTCTTGAATCTATCGACCAACTATAATATTTATTCTAACAATGGTTAAAGTGAGTGCTTTCACTCTCGCAGTTTTGGATCGTTCCGTTCTGCTTAGCGCATCGACTACTACGTTAGCCTTGCCTAGGTGGTATCGAATCTCGCATTCGTAGTCATTCAATAGTTCTAGCCATATCCATTATCTCATGTTGAGTTATTTTTGATTTAATATGTGTTGAAAAATTTTGTGGTCGGTGTATATGATACACTTCGTGCCATACAAGTAGTGTCGTCGGATCTTTAAGGAGAAAATTACAGCTCCCAATTCCAAATCATGGGTGGTGTAATTATTCTCGTGAGTCTTAAGTTGGCGTGAAGCATACATGATCACTTTTTCTCTTATCATAAGTACACATTCCATGCCCTGGTGCGATGTGTCGCAATAGACGACAAATTATTTGATTCCTTCCGGAAGTGATACACAACATGTGTTTCAATTTCTAAAACGCAGATTCTTGCTTTCTTTCCATTCGATCTTCGAGCCCTTCTATTTAAGTGTTGTGAGACGTTTGCCTATTTTTTGAGATTTTTTCTATAAATCTCCTATAGTAGCCTGCCAATCCTAGAAATTGACGCTCCTTAGTTGGCGTTGTGGGTGCTTCCCAATTCTTTATTGCTTTGATTTTTGACGAGTCCATGTGAATGCATTTTTTGGTGACTACGTGTCCTAGAAAATGTACTTCCCTGATCCGAAATTCACACTTTGAGAATTTTGTGTACAATTCCTCTCTTCTTAACAACTCTGGAATGATTCGTAGATGTTGACCGTGTTCTTCCTCTGTTCGTAAGTATATCAATATGTAATTGATAAATACGTTCACGAACTTATCCTGGTAGGGTTTACAAACACGGTTCATCGGGTCCATGAAGACTGTTGGAGCGTTGGTTAAACCGAAAGGCATAACTAGAAACTCGTAATGGTTGTAGCGAGTCCTAAATGTTGTTTTTGGGATGTCTTCTTCCTGTACTCGAAGTTGATGGTACCCTGACCTCAAATCAATCTTTGAGTATGAGTTGGATCCTTGTAGTTGATCGAATAGATCGTCGATCCTTGGGAGTGGATATCTGTTCTTGATCATCAATTTATTTAGCTCCTGATAATTGATACACATTCTGAAGGTTCCATCCTTCTTGTTGACGAATAGCATCGGGGCTCCGCAAGGTGAGAAGCTTGATCTTATGAAGCCCTTATCCAAAAGCTATTGAAGTTGTCCAAATGGCTCTTTCATTTCCGAAGGGGCTAATCGGTAAGGAGATTTTTCCACTGGCGCTGTCCCTGGAACTAGGTCAATTCATAATTCGACCTCGCAAATTGGCGGTAATCTGGGCAAGTCCTCCGTAAATACATCGGAAAAATCACATACTTGGGGTATGTTTTTAATTTTCTTCTTCTCGCCCCTATGATCTATGATGTGGGCTAAGAAAGCGTGATATTTCTTGTGAATGTATTTTTGCGCCTTCATGGAAGAGATAATTCTAAGGTTTTTGCTTGGCTTGTCTCCGTAGATCATTAATGATTCCCCGTTGGGTAAACGTAATCACACTGCCTTGTCGTAGCATAGGATCTTAGCTCGGTGTGGTGATAACCAATCCTTGCCAATTATGACATCGAAACTTCTGATGATCATAGGCATGAGGCTGACATTAAATGTATGGTTGTTAAGAGTTAGAAGGCAGTTTTTTAGTATTTCCTGAGTACTACCAGATTCTCCGTTGGCCATTTCTACTACATAAGGCTCATTTAGGTTCATAGACTTATGGTTTGAAAGTTCTCTAAACGTAGGTGTAAGAAAGCTTCTTTCAGCACCAGAATCAAAGAGTATAGATGCGTATAAACCGTTAAGAGGAAATTTACCTGTAACAACAGTGGGGTCCTGGATGGCATCCCTTGCACCAATCACATACTCTCTTCCCCGAGCATTTCCTCTATCATCCTCAGCATCGGGAAGTTCCTCTTGATATGTCTACTAATCCCACACTCAAAACAAGCTCGATTATCTAGCATGACAGTCACCCCTAGGTTCGTTGTGGTGGCAGGTGCAGCTGTGGGCTGTATACAGTACTTGATGGTGTGTCGCATTTGGTTACACCTGGTACAGTGCATGCAGTTTCCGGAGTGGTGGAAGTGGCATGAATTGCATTTTGAGTGTTTACCCGCATACTATCCTTGAGGTGTGGGGGTTGCGGCTAGTGTTGGGAGTAGACTGACAGCGTATTCCCTGACAGTTTTCTGTTTCTTTCTTGCAGCTTGTTCGGAGGTACCCTTAAATCCACTTCTGGACTTGTCCTTGTTTTCCCCTGAGTTTGGGAGGTTAGCTCTTTGGACCAAAGTGCCTCGTCTTATCTCTTGGTTGGCTAAGTAGTATGCTAACCTCTTGGCACTGTCGTATGTCGTTGGTCGAGATGTCATAACCAACCCTTGGACGGGTTGAAAAAATCCCCATATGTATCTTTCAACCTTCTTGTACTCTGGATTCATGAAGCTTGGAAAAAGGGTCGCAATATCATTAAACCTATTTGTTGGGTTTTGAGCATTCTAACACTCCTATGGTGTACATGCAACCCTAGATGCTTTAGATCTATGTTTTCTCTAATATACGTGCAAACTTTGAAAATTCCAAAGCATCATCCTAACTAGCATACTATGGAGTATCTTTACTACAAAATTCTAGTTAGATGACATACCTTTTGTTGTAGCTGGAAACCTTGGACCTTTAACAACTTAGAACCAATAGTATGAATGCCTCAAATGGAATCACAACACACATAGGACAAAGGATAACTTGAGAGAAGATGTCTTGCACTCAGATTTGGCTAGTTCTTCCAAAGAAGACATGTGTGTGTAGTAGCGAATTTTGGATGCTAAGGGGCTTCTTATATAGTGTGGCAAGATTAGGGTTACACCATGTAAACCATAGTGTGCATGACCTTCCATATTCCTCATGCTCCATGGGTTTAAACCTCCATGGATCATCCATGGGTCACCACATGGGTTTAGCCCAACATAAATAAATATGGATCATAAGGCCACATTATAAGAATGAATGATTTACATAATCATTCCCCATATATTTAATTAGTCTCTTTTGATCAGAGAATTAATTCCCAATTAATTCTTGATCAATACTAATTAAATAATATGATTTCATATTAATATATTAGAACTTATAATATATTAATAAACCATAAATAACCTCTTCTCAAAAGTCCATCCTATCAAATTGTCCTGATGATATGCAACCCAAATATACCATGCTACTCTCGGTTCAAGTACATACCAATAATAGTTATGAGCTTAGACACCTAATCCAACAGTCTCCCACTTGGATAAGTCTAATAACTATAATTGCAAGTACGACTCGAAAATGCCGACTAGCAATCGTTGCTCTTAAAAGCCGATGTCGAACTCTGACCTAGTCAATGACGTGTCCATTAGATAAGGGATCATATATTCCTCCATTCTAGATATCATATGGACTGAGACATAGATTATAATCATTCTCTCTGTCCATATGTTTTTTCCCGATTTCTGATTTATGATGATCGACTAATTGAACAAATCAAATCAGTCCAGGCTTGACCAAGCACTTCGGGATGTCATCACTAAATCATCGAGGGGCCCACCGAAATCGCTTTTATCCACATGGGGTAAAAGGAACGGCTAAACTTCGACCCAAATGCTTGCTTGTACTTACTCATCAAATTACACACAACAATATGTTTTATAACAACCAAGTTACTGGTGTGTTTACATATATCAATGTGCAACCGACTTGTAACTACAACTCACATGTCTACGTTTCAAGAATATAAGATATTATCATGTCACAATCACTCGTGATAAAATCCATGAAGTGATTCCGATGAGCGTGAGTTGAATCTAATACTCAAATCTTATTCCAGGAGTACTCATGAACACTGTAGCAAACCTGTGCTATGACTAAAACACCTCTACAGACCCATTCATGACAGTCTTGCCTCAATATCTACTTCCAAAGTATGATTGACTGTGGATGGTTTGAATAACCTAGTTATTCAGGAAGTCAAAACATGCAAAGTGAAACACAAGAATAATACTAATCCTATATGGCCCAAAAAATTTTGAGTGACATATTGATTACTCATTATTCATTGTATAATGTTTTGAATAATCAACTTAATACTTGAAATTAAACAATAGCTATGCCATGCTCCAAGCATGCACACTATGTTTGTCTAAACAATAGTTATGCCATGCTCCAAGCATGCACACTATCTTTGTCTATGGTCCTTAGTTTGTGAAATAGATCAATTGAACACATCTTCAATGAAACTCATTTCACAATTCCAAATCTTTATCACCAGTGTAAGAATTCCAAATTCTTGTCACTGCCAGAATGTGTTAGATTCTAAACTATCATGCAATGATTCCTTTGTAATGTCTAGGTACCAAAAGTCACAGAGAATTGATCAATGATATTACAAAGTATTCCTTTGGAGATTGTTACAAGACAATTCCATGGAAGCGAAGTCTCAAATTCAAAGTACATTCCTTTGAACATCCTTCTTGCATAAAAGTTTCTAAACCACAAATTCTTAATATCCAACACCCAATATGAAAACATTCCATATTTGCCATATGATAACTCATTATTAATAGAATACTTTCTATTTATAATAATGTCGATATAGTCCATCCATTACTATACTTACAACTGCCCTTAAGTGACTAATCCTCGGTGAACCTTAGATTGTCCTTTAACAGTTGTTTAACCACTTTAGTCATATCCGGTTCTATCTCTTTTTTCCCTCTTAATGCCCTAGGCATTTGGAAAATATTTAGAATGAATGAATATTATAACACATGTAATCGATCCTATACCCGAAGCATATAGGACACGATTCATGATGTCTTACATAAAGACATGATACTTGACCATTCTTTTGCTATAATATTTCTATTTGCCATGTTCTCATCATTCGAATTATGAAAAGGGATACCGTAATCATAGTCGAATTTTGAGAACGCAATTAACACATCCATATATAGAATTTCCTTATGTTGAACCATTCCAACATAACATTCATATATATATTTGACTAAATCTGATTAAAATCTCAATCTAAGCTTTTAGATTTGAAATGAAGTATGAATTCCTCTCCCTTAATTATAGCAAAACAACTTTTCAAACCATGCAACTTGTGAATTGAAACTTTTGTTTTCTATAATTAACATTTCTAACTTGCAACATTCATCATAATTGATTATGCTCCCACTAGCATAATAATCATTACTTTTACTAGCATAACATTTATGCTCCCACTAGCTTTGACATGTACCCAGAAATCAGCTGGACTTCTAGAAATCAATACTTATTGACTTTCGTTACCAAAGTTTAGATTTCTGATACGAGATGCTTTGATAAGACTTTATCTAGGCTTCTCAAACTCATACACCTTTCCTTAGATAGCTCACATGTGTGTCTAAACAATTTAAGAACTTACAGCAATAAGTCTCAAATGTTTAGACTTTTTCCCATTCCTCACAATTCGAATTATGAAAAAGGATGTCGTAATCATAATCAAATTTGAGAATAGAAATATCTCAACTGCTATCTCTTTAAAATCTACTTAGTGAAAACGTTTCCTCACCATTATTTTCATGAATCGGAGAGAAACCTTATGACACTTAGACTTTATGGTGTATGTGTTCCTATCCATGTGAATTTGTCAAAACCATAATTACAAGACAAGGTTTGATGCAGCGCAAAAAAAACAACACAAAGATAACCAAGAATGAACCTGTTGATTCTAAAAGAATAGCCAGGACAATCTCTTCAAAACCACGTTGATTCTACGAATACCGTGGGATTGGCTTCAAAATCTGGGTTAACACACAGAATTTGGGAGAAAATCGAAAGTTCATAAAATTGATGATCGACCATCCAAATTACATCAAAAACAGTTAAGTAAGAAGCAGAAATTAAAATGAAACCCTAAAAGTCCATGGGCCAAATACAAACCCAAAAACAAAACCCAAAAATTAAGGAAAATTCGACCTCGAATGTGCACCATGGTCATCATCAGAAGAATCCCCATAATAAGGAAGCAAATGCTTTACATTGAAAACATCGGAACAACGAATGTGGCTTGGCAACTGTAGACGATAAGCATTGGAATTAATCTTCTCCACAATCTCCACCGGTTCAATCTTCTTAGCTGACAGCTTGTTGTACTCACCAACCGAAAAATGATCTTTAGTCAAAACAACCCAAACAAAGTCACCTACTTCAAAATCAACTTGTCTGCGTTTTTTATCTGCATCTTGCTTGTACTTGGAGTTAGCTCGGACCAAGTTGTCATGAACAGCCTTATGAACATCATGCAGTCCTCCAACAAAATCCCGCACTGTCTTTGGAACAACCCTAGAAACAGGCAGTGACATCAAATCAAGTGGTCCCCGTGGCTGAACAGAATAGACCACCTAGAATGGACTATATCCAATACTTCGGTTGATAGCATGATTATGAGCAAACTCAGCTTGACAAAGCTTCTGATCCCAGGTCTTCACATGATCACCCACTAAACACCGCAAAATATTACCAAGGGATCGATTGACAACCTCTGTTTGGCCATCCGTTTGAGGATGATATGCACTACTAAAATTGAGCTGAGTGTTCACCATTTTCCATAGGCTGCGCCAAAAATGACTCAAAAACCTAGTGTCTCGATCTGAAAGAATAGAAGACGGCAATCCATGCAAACGGTAGACGTCTCGAAAGAATAACTGGGCCACATAACTGCATCCGTCGTCTTTTTGCAAGGAATGAAGTGCACCATCTTAGAAAAACGATCAACAACCACAAATATTGAATCATTTCCCCGTTGAGTACGTGGTAAACCCAACACAAAATCCATGCCGATGTCTACCCAAGGTTGTGATGGAACAGGCAAAGGCATATAGAGTCCTGCATTGGTAGATGTGCCCTTTGACACCTGACAGATTCGACACCGTTTAACATATCTATCCACCTCCTTGCGCATTGTAGGCCAAAAATAAGATGATTGTACCAACTGTAAAGTGCGATCTCGGCCGACATGCCCTTCACCATGCAGCTCCCTAATGATTTGAAGGCGGAGACTAGAATCAGGGATGCACAATTGATTGCCTTTGAAAAGAAAACCTTCATGCAGTAGAAAATCAGACATCTGTCCAGATTGTATACCCTGCAGAACAACAGAAAAATAAGGATCAACCGTTAGCTGCTCCATGAGGACATCCATCCCCGGCACACCAACCCTCATGTAAACTAGCAAATTACTCCTCCGACTCAATGCATCAGCCACCTGATTTGACATCCCAGACTTGTGTTTCACCACGAAAGTGAATTTTTCCAAGAACGACATCCACCTCCCATGTTTGTGTGACACCTTATCTTGACTGCGAATGTGTCTTAATGAATCATGATCTGTGAACAAAACAAATTCCTTATGAAATAGATAATGGCGCCAATGCTTTACAGCTTGGACCACTGCATAGAACTCAACATCATAAGTGCTATAACGCAGCTTTGGCCCCGTCAACTTCTCACTAAACTAGGCAACCGGTCGTCCTCCTTGACTTAGAACTGCTCTAATCCCAACCTTGGAGGCATCCGTGTGTAATTCAAACACTTGAGAAAAGTCTGGCAATACAAGAATCGGTGATGTAGTAAGCTTCTCTTTTACTAATTGGAAAGCTGATTCTGCTGCTTCGGTCCAAGTAAAGGTCTTCCCTTTCATACAGTCAGTCACCGGTGCCATAATAGAACTAAAGTTTGGAATAAACCTCCTATAGAATGAAGCAAGGCCATGAAAGCTTCGAACTTCAGTGATGGTAGTTGGACTTGGCCATTGTCTGACAGCTGCTACTTTAGACTCGTCCACCTGTATTCCTTCCCCAGAAACAACGTACCCCAAGAACAAGACTTTAGGAACCATAAACACACATTTCTTCATAGCTGCATACAAACTATCCCGTCGAAGTACGGTCAAAACCTGCCTCACATGGTTGACATGCTTACCAAAAGTAGCACTGTAAATAAGTATGTCATCAAAATAAACGACTACAAATTTACCAATAAAGGGCCTGAACAACTGGTTCATCACACGCATAAATGTACTAGGAGCGTTTGATAAACCGAAAGGCATCACCAACCACTCATACAATCCTTCACGAGTCTTGAAGGCAGTCTTCCACTCATCCCCAGGCCTAAGTCGAATCTGATAGTACCCACTCTTCAAGTCCAGTTTCGTAAAGATAGAGGCACCGCTAATCTGGTCAAGTAGGTCATCAAGTCGAGGAATTGGAAATCTGTACCTCACCGTGATCTTATTGATGGCGCGACTATCAACACACATACGCCAAGTACCATCCTTTTTAGGAGTCAACAAAGCAGGAACAGCACACGAGCTCATGCTCTCCCGAACATGACCTTTTGAAATCAAGTCCTCCACCTGTCGTCGCAACTCTTCATGCTCTCCGGGACTCATTCTGTAATGTGGCCTATTAGGAAACTAAGCTCCTGGTTGTAAATCAATATGATGCTGGATGTCACGTAAAGGTGGCAAACCATCAGGTAATTCATTAGGGAAAACATCAGCGAATTCCTTGAGCAGAGGAACCATAGCCTCAGGAATTTCAACCTCCTTAGCGACTTCCTTCCCGAGCAATACAAAAATTTCACCTTCCGCCTCCAACTCGTCTTCAAACTGATTAAGGGTTAGTAGAGTACCCGAAGGTCTCGGAACTGGCTCCTTTGGCTTACTGGGAACCAATGTTATCTTCACACCACCAAACAAGAAACTGTAAGTATTAGTCCGCCCGTTATGATCTATGTTACGATCATACTCCCAAGGTCTGCCCAACAACAAATGACAAGCATCCATAACAACCACATCACACCACACATCATCTTTATACGTGGTACCAATAGAAAATTGAACAAGGGCTCGTTTAGATACAGTGACCTCGCTACCCTTCTTAAGCCACTGTAGCTTGTAAGGCTTAGGGCGATTTTCTGTTTTCAAAGCCAACTTTTGAACTGCTTCTTCAGATATAAGGTTATCACAACTTCCTGAATCAATAACAAAAGTACAAACCTTTCCCAAAATAGTACATGTCGACTGAAAGATGTTGTGTTTGAGCCAATCATCACCAACAACTTTTGGTGTAAAACAAGACCGCCTTACCACCAAATTTACCCCCACATCTCCAGTTACAACTTCCTCTTCGCATTGATGCTCTTCGTCATACACAGGGGGATCTTCGTAATTTTCACCGGCATCATCATTTTGCCAATCATCTTGCTCAGCAAACAAATGACGTTTTCCGACCTTCTTGCACTCTGATTGTCGGTGACCTGTCTCCCCACAACCAAAACACTTCAAGCTGCTACTAACAGTTGTCCTAGGATTTGGTCCAACACTGTTAGATGTCGGTCTTTGTTGATTAGGCACAACACGGGGTACCATACCACCCGTCCCGGAACTTCCTCCAATATTGGCAGTTGAAGACGAACCGCCCACCCGACGACTTTGTTTCTCAAAAGCCAACGCCCGTTGGTGCGCTTCAGAAATAGATACCGGGTCAAACATATTTACAGAGTCCATGATTTGGACCCGTAGACCCCCAATATATCGAGCAACGAGTTGTTCCTCTGTCTCCTGGATATCGTTTCGGGCAATCAATTGGTAGAACTCAGTTGTGTAATCATCAACTGATTTGGCACCCTGCTTCAGATTTTGCAATCGTTGGTACACCAACCTTTGAAAATTATGGGGTAGGAAGTTGGATCGTAAACACTTCTTCATCTTCCTCCAAGTCACGACCTTTGACTTTCCGAGCCTGTCTCGTGTCAGTTTCAGTTGTTGCCACCATGCAGATGCCCTACCACGTAGCCTGGTAGCAATCAATGACACTCTTTTGTTTTCAGGGACTTCTTTGAACTCAAAAACTTCCTCAACAGTAGCCAACCAGTCGATGAACCCCTTCGGATTCAAACTGACCCCGTCGAATTCTGGGATATCAATTCTCATTCCGGCCTCCCAACACCTATTGTCACCTCTATGATCACGCCTTGGCCACCTTTCTAGATCGTCTTCAGAATATAAACCGTCACTGCCGCCGAACGGGTTCCCAAATTCACCATCTTCCACTTGAGAATGTGTTCGAGACCTTTGCCCTCCTCGATTCATCAGTTCGACCATCCTATCAGTCAGTTGGTCAACCATTTGATCCATCCTCTCCTCCATTCGTGCCATAATACGTTCTTCTAGTTCTTGCTCATGAACATTAGCGGGCGTCCTGTTTCTCCTCGGAGGCATTTTGAACCAGGAATTCGGCTCTGATACCAACTGATGCAGCGCAAAAAAAACAACACAAAGATAACCAAGAATGAACCTGTTGATTCTAAAAGAATAGCCAGGACAATCTCTTCAAAACCACGTTGATTCTACGAATACCGTGGGATTGGCTTCAAAATCTGGGTTAACACACAGAATTTTGGAGAAAATCGAAAGTTCATAAAATTGATGATCGACCATCCAAATTACATCAAAAACAGTTAAATAAGAAGCAGAAATTAAAATGAAACCCTAAAAGTCCATGGGCCAAATAAAAACCCAAAAACAAAACCCAAAAATTAAGGAAAAATAACAAAATTGTTCATAACTCCATGTAGACGTGCTCCTTGCTCCAAGCTTCGATTTGACTGGTCGTAGGCCCGAAACGAAGATTCGTAGCCAAAGTTATGGCCATTTCCGTGAAGCCCCTTTAGTCACACGATCGTGGGCCTCTAGGAACGCAAGGGCCCGATCCTCCACACTAGGTCCCGCATCAAGGTTAGTGACAAATCCAAACTCATATGGACTGAACTTGTTTAATCTTAATTTCTTGCCACCTGGCAGCACAAGCGCCTACCATTGCTTCCAAGTTGTTATGCAAACAATTGAGAACTCATAGAACTCACATGCATAGTCAACTTTAACTGGAATGGGCACAGAAATAAGAACATGTCAACACGATAGGTTACAAACCTCAAGTCGTGTGCTAGTGATAAACAATAGGTTTTCTTCTCTATTAGTTCTTGAAACTTGTCAAGATCTTTAAGACTCCCACTGACCTCTTAACATATAAGATTTTCCGTCAAGAACCATTCCTTGACAAAACAAATATTCAAGAGTTAGTGCGGATTCTTATCAAGATAAACACTTCACACAATTGGTCTTAGTCGGTCTTTGTTTTACCCAAAACGTCACAACTTAAAATTTTCAAATGTACAAGAATACAAAACATTTTACTCTACATTTGATAAGTGTTATAAACCTTTCTTAAGATTTTGTCACCCAAGGCTCAATCTTGGAGTATGACTCTAAGACTCGATTTGGAACGAAGTATGATTCACCTTTTTTATTTAACCATTCCAACAATTCATGATTTCTCTTCTTAGCCATAGAAATGCACTAAGATGACCTTAGAGGATCAGTTATGATATGGATTTCATAATCATTAAGATGATCATAAAACACGATACTAAAGTACTCTCCCATCTTTTCAGATTGGAGAAACTTTTATCTTTCTACCTAATTTGATTCTTCTCATTCGTTCTGCCATATATTCAAACTTTTCTAATGATTCAGAATTATACTTAAACTTGTAAGCATAACCATATTTACTAAACTTTAGTAAATCATGACGAATAGTATTATCGTTCTCTGTGGTGGACCTGACCAGCGCACACCCAGTGTACCCAATCCCCTTGTCCTTCACTTGACTCACATATACATGTGAACAAGGAATTAGTCTTAATTTCCCAAAGATGAAGGTTCTCATTCATCACACAATACAAGTTGCATGATTCCAAGTTTCTATCCAACTGAAACTTGGGTGATGAGAATCTTTCCTTGTTTGGTAAATTATGACACTACCACAAACGAAAGAATCAAATCCATATCGAACATTTCTAGAATATATATAAACATCAATTTTCACAAAAGCCATTGTACGGAGATATAAAATAAAACAAAATCAAATTTTTATTTATTTATAAAACGCAGAAAACTTTTCCTTACAATGCATTTACAAATCAAAACTATGTTACTACATATTTCTAAGCAATCTATCATAAGGCTAGGACCCAACACAATACTTTACAATTCGGAAGAGGGATGCCGTAATCCAAATTGCAAAATATTTGAAGGTAGGTAAATGACGATTTACCAATTTCCACCATGAAAAACGAAAAAGAAATTTAGGTTTTAAGTGAACTAAAAGTCCTAGATCCTTTGAGATTCATTAAACTTTTCAATGGAATGTTTAAATCTTGATTGTGCCCTTCAAGTTTGTGACTGGGATGCCGAGGATCACAAACAAGGTGTGAATACTCGTGCAAATTAGCTTGGTACACTCAATGTTACAACCACCTAATCAATGTGTTGGTTAACCACACATGCTCTATTGATCTATGATTAACATCAAGCTACCCTTTGTCACGCAGTGTCAGTCCCAGATTAGTGTGCCGGTTAACCACACATGCTCCACTAACGACTTAACAAGGTGCAAAGTGCAATTTCATGATTAGCACCAAATTCACATTTTCCTAAGTACCTAAGATTGAGAATTTATAAGAGTTTAGGTACTTAGTATTTCATTATACTTTCAATGAGAATTTAAATGTCCTGTCAAACCCGTTCGGCTAACGACCCTCCACCAGTCAAGGATGCGGTGGGTGAGAGTGGACACCCATTAAACTATTATTTTATAGGCAATAACCTTATACCCCCCCCCCCTTAGAGACCGGCTTTGTGAATGAGGCCTACTAACGGTAAGACTGACTTTACTCTTATACATATATATAAATATTAAACCTATAATATTATAATAGTATAAGGGTAAAATTTTAACTTTTAAAACTCTAGGGATTGGAACTAAAGTACTCAAAAGGTGAAACTTTACAAATTCCAAAACTTGAGGGCAAGTTTTGAAACTTGTCAAAACTTTTCAAATCCATAACTTATGAGTTTAATATAGGTTTTAATGAAAAGACTCTTCAAAATCCATAACTTGAGGACAGTTTATGGAGTTCATAAAACCATTTATGGGAAAAATACTCTTCAAGTTCATAACTTATGATTTTAATGATCTTTTTAAAAGAAAAACTTTTCATTTTCCATAACTTGAGGGTAAGTTATGGAATTCATCAAAATAATTTAGATCAACAAATTCTAACAAGAAAATCAAAAAATTTGTCTATGATCTAAATTAAACTCATAATAACAAGACAATTCATATCAAACAAATTTCATGTAATTAGCCTAACCATATAAACTAATACAAAACATGACACTTTGACAATTATCTTTTAAATTTAATAAGCATGATCATTACCACATCAAAAACAGGTTTATAAGTTCAAAAACAGTTTAGGGTAATGATCCTAGTCCAATTCCAGCCTTAGAACTCGAAAATCTGCATTCTGGAGCACCAACTCGTCGAGTGCATGAACTGACTCGACGAGTTGGTCAGATTTGTGAGGGGACTCGGCGAGTTCCCTAGTGGACTCGGCGAGTCCACTGTCCAGAAAGCAGAAAATTGATTTTTTAAGCTTTTGAAAGCAAGCAGCATCAAGTATATTGGAAAACAACCCTAGTCTCTGATGCCACTGTTGGGTTTTGAGCATTCTAACATTCCTATGGTGTACATGCAACCCTAGATGCTTTAGATCTATGTTTTCTCTAATATACATGCAAACTTTGAAAATTCCAAAGCATCATCCTAACTAGCATACTATGGAGTATCTTTACTACAAAATTCTAGTTAGATGACATACCTTTTCTTGTAGCTGGAAACCTTGGACCTTTAATAACCTAGCACCAATAGTATGAATGCCTCAAATGGAATCACAATACACCTAGGCTAAAGGATAATTTGAGAGAAGATGTCTTGCACTCAGATTTGGCTAGTTCTTCCAAAGAAGACATGTATGTGTAGTAGCGAATTTTGGATGCTAAGGGGCTTCTTATATAGTGTGGCAAGATTAGGGTTACACCATGTAAACCCTAATGTGCATGACCTTCCATATTCCTAATGCTCCATGGGTTTAAACCTCAATGGGTCACCACATGGGTTTAGCCCAACATAAATAACTATGGATCATAAGCCCACATTATAAGAATGAATGATTTACATAATCAATCCCCATATATTTAATTAGTCTCTTTTGATCACAGAATTAATTCCAAATTAATTCTTGATCAATACTAATTAAATAATATGATTTCATATTAGTATATTAGAACTTATAATATATTAATAAACTATAAATAACCTCTTCTCAAAAGTCCATCCTATCAAATTTTCCTGATGATATGCAACCCAAATGGACCATGCTACTCTCGGGTCAAGTACATACCAATAATAGTTATGGGCTTAGACACCTAATCCAACACTATTTGTGTAGGTCGAGATATCGATGTTGTTCATTGTCAGATTCCATAACTCTTGCTCTAATTGCTGCATTTCTTCCCGAGGACAATATTCCTCGATGAACATTTTCTTAAGTTGCTCCCAAGATAAGGCATTAGCATTGGTGAGGCCCATGGTCTTGACGTGTCTGTTCCACCAAGACATGGCCATATGTGTGAAACTGCAAGCGACAAACTTCACCTTGCTTTCCTCATCACAAGAGTTGATTTAAAAAACAAACTCAGTATTTTCGATCCATTTTGTGAGGCATACGAATCCTTCATTCCCGTAATACCTTTTAGACTTGTAGTTTATAAAGTCCTTTTAGGTGCATGCTCTTGGAGCACCTTGATTGTTTCCTTGGGAGATTTCTCATCCCTCTCATATCCCAGAGTTTGTGTAGCGATTGTTTCCAGAGCATCAAGTATTCGCTAATCTACCATGACTTTAATGGTCGTGTGGTCCACAGGTGGGTTACTCTGATCAGACTGGGTATCGCTCTGCTTAGAGACCTTGGTTGGATTTGGTGAATCTTGGGGTGCCATTTCTTAATTCCTAAAGCTAGTGTCGAGACATGAGTTATTTGTTCGTATTTGTAAGGTAGCACCCTATTCGATATGGTTATGTCGTGGTGTGTTAGAGTAAGAAAAGCTCATAGGTTACAAAATAAACAAGTACGTTTAGTGAGATTTTCTAGTACACTAACCCAAAATTATAAACGTGTCCATCCTAGCCACCGTTCTAGGGAAAAATCCTAATATTCATAGTACACAATCAAAAGTGCCATTAACTGCACTAGCTGTCTATAAACATAATCTATCCAAACATCAGAAAATGAAATCCTCGACTCTGCCCTCTACACCTGAAGCTCCAAACGGTCGGTGTGACTGACCACCTCCTCCAACACCTGATGATGAAACTGAGCCTCATCCCTCGCCACCTGTAACTAGTCCTGAGTAAGTAGGATCCTCATCTCTATCATATCCCTCTCCTTCTCAAGATATTGTACCCGCTTTGTTAGTTGCCTCAGGGTCATCCTTAAAAGAAAGAGCTCGTAGTCTGTCGCTCCTATGCGATCCGAGTGATGGGCGGTCCGTGATACAAGGAAGGAGCTAGGCTGTTCAATTAGAGTGTCTTAGTTAGAGGACTCCCCTACATCGAAGCACGAGCCGATATCCTCCTCCTGTCTGTATGCCCTAATCTGGGGGATCCATGCGTAGTCCCCACATGGTTTTTTCGTTGGCGGTGGTGATGTTGGTGGGGATGCTGATCTCTTTTGAGAGAGGATAGCAGTTGTCTTTCTTGGGGTTTGTTTCACCCAAGTACCAGTAGTATGTGCTCTGAAAGATCGATGTGAAGGAGTGGGGAGGAGTGGTGAGATCTCCAGCGAGGTGGCGGTATCCTCCTCGTCCTCATCCGGCTCATAATCTGAGTCGTGAAGCTCAAGTACAGCTGGTGTGTAAACTGGTGAATGAACAGGCTTGGAAGGTTCCGAGCTGAAGTGACCAGTTGGAGTGTAGTCGGGCTCGGACGGGTGCTCAGCTAGAGTATAGTCAGGCTCGGTGTCATCATTGTCGTATGTAGGCTCTTCCTCATAAGCCACGATCATTGTTGGGGTGGCTGTAGGGTCAGAAGCACCATGTACTGCATGCTCCTCTGTTGGTAAGGAAGCTGAAATCCATGATCCTATGTCTACCATACTCTCGGGAAAACCTACATAATACATCAAACAAGAAAGATGAATATGAGAGATGCGAAGAGCAATTAAATACTATATAATATCCAATTATAACTATGTAATAGATAGTACCCATAACTCCTGAGTTTCCCTACTATGTCGTAAGTTACGAATATTGGTTCCTAAGCCAGTAATCCTCGAGTGTAGATTTCGTTAAGCAAGAAATTCTCAGATGTAGAAGCCTCGAAAAAGAACTCTCTGAGTGCAGAATCCTTGAAACTAAGCATACAATCCAGAAGTCCTTAAGCATTTAGATTGCCAACCACCATATCCGAGTTTGGTCGTGAGTCGGTCGGACCATAATAAAACTTAGTTGCACATTCTAGGTCTATTTGTGGTACGGTGTTGTACTATACCAGCTCTAAATACTGTTTTTGACCTAAATTCCTGAGTTGTGATTTTGTGGATTTGTGTTTATGGGTAGTAGATATATTTATATGAGCGTATTTATATTGCTCGATATCTTTAAATCTTTGTTTGGTTGTGTATGTTTTATTAATTTGGGGGGTTTTGTACTCCAAGACTATCAAATAAGGACCAGCTAGGTGAGAAGTACCGGAGGGTAGGACCATTTTAGCATATAGTCGTTCTGAAATCCAGCAACCTAAGCGATAGTTCAAACTAGCCACCTCTCCCATAAGTAGTCAAGAAGTAGTGTAATTAATATTAATACTTTTTAAATTATTAGACTTAAAGCTTTAAACCTAATTAGAGTGTAGCCCTAGATTATAGTTATATTTCCAATTTGTCACACCCCCGGCCGACGGCGGAAACGCCGGGCTATGTGACATTAGAATGTTGGATTTCAGGTGTAACACTAGTTAAAATAGGTCAATAATAATCACATGTGATTATGTCAATCATGTAATGTAATGTTGTTAAACTAGTAATGTGATAATCTTACTATGTAGTTCATGATAAATTCTAATACAAATATGAACTTTCTTTATGATACAACTCAGAGTATATGTCCATACGATTCCAACAATATAGAGAACGTCTGAAACTGACTTCGCGTGAAGAAGTTATGATAACCGAACACTATAAATCTCTATAATAAGAGGAATTTAAAATAGACTTAGAATTAGCTATTTACGTCTAAAAGATAGTTGTATTACTCGTAAATACCTACGCGTGAATATAAAGAACGTCAAAAACGGAGTTCGTATGCGAAAGTTACGACCTTTCGAAGATACAGCTGTCAGAAACCCTAATCCGACTGAACTCACGACGTGAGCATAGAAACTCACGACGTGAGGAGTCAAATTGCCACATTTCGGACCTAGAAGATGTGTGACGAGGCTACGAAGGGATAAGCTCTAAGCTCACGACGTGAACAATGATATTTCACGACGTGAGGAGTCATATGGCCACCTTCGGAAGCTAGAAGACGGATGGCAAGTCTACGAAGAGATAAGTTCCAAACTCACGACGTGAACAATGAGTTTCTCACGTCGTGAGGGCCAAAAATCTTCCTATAAATAGCAAGTCGGGCCTTCTCTTTACTTACACCTGAATTTCTTCTCTCTCTCTCTCTCTCTCATTTGCTGAAGCCCTCTTGCATCTCGAGCCCGACGACCTCGTACCGCTGACCGTTTCTGCTTAGATTACATAAAATCACGCTATTAAGGTGAGTTTCACGGCCCCACTTTCTAATGTTTTCGGGGGAAAACACATGCTAAATATTATATATACGTTATTATTATGTCTATATGATAGTATATTAGTATCAACGTAGATAGTTATAATAACCGGGATATAGTTATTTCGTATTTGAAAATATACAACTATCGTAAAGTTGTTAGCATGTTATTCTTATAGTAGTATACTAATTTAGATCTTGAGTTATACTTAGGATTCTATATATATGTTGTGTGCGATATAGTTACGAAGTTATATTCGGAAGTTCTATATGTTAATTTATAAAGTATGTTGTTATTGTTAGTTTTATGTCAAGATAAAACCTGGTTTTTACTTCAAGTTATAGCTGTTATAATGCCTAAATGTTATGAAGTTAGGAGTACTGTTTAAAAGCATAGTCTAGTAACTTAGGGTTTTAGACATGAAAATGCTTTTGTTTTTAGGACTATAGAACGCCGTCAAAGTCTACATGAGCTACCTCATTCATCAACTAAGATTGGGGATCTTAGTGGAAGTTCTCTGACCTGTAACCGTTAATCTCGTGTGAGCGAGAAAGTTGTGTATGAATAAGATATGGGTTGACGACCCCACTCGTGGTTGTTAATTACAACCCAAGACAAGTGAGTGACGATCCGTTCCTTTTATTTATTATTGTTCCGGCGTCGATGAAGCGCGCGGTATTGTTTCTCATGGTAAATCATGAGTGTATTGTTTCTCATGGTAAATCATGAGTGTGTTTTGTCAGAGGTTTTGTTGTCAAGCAGCGGTTACAGACTCATGGTAGCAACTTGTTAGAAACATTATACTTCGTCGCTATAAAAGTATTAATGTTAAGTATAAGTTTCCCCATACTTATACCCTAGGTACTACTTGTATATTAAGTAGATAACTATACGTATTCTACTTACTCGTATAGAATTGAAATAATATTTATACGTAGCAACTTAGTTTGTATGGAAATACAAACATTTATATTTTTAATATATAAGACTTATAGGTATATACTTATTTGGTAAGTAAACCATTATACCTAGGATATATATATTAATTGTTTGAGAGTCAAAAAGATACTTTCGAAACTATACTTTTTGAACATGAGAAAAAGTGTTATTTTATATGGAGTCAAAACATGTGAACTCACCAACTTTATGTTGACGTATTTTAAATTGCATGTGTTTTCAGGAAGTTGATAACTATGATACGAGAAATGACGTTACACTGCCCGGTGTTTCCGCCGACGGCCGGGGTGTGACATCAGGTCACAAACATACATTGAATAATACACTGATATATTAAACAACGTCACTTTTATTAATTAAATAAAATATATTACAAAGCTATTCAAGGTACATGTAGGTCAAAAAAGCAAAGTACAATTGTAAATCACATAGACTTCGAGCTGCATCACCGGGGTTACCTCCCTCTTCATTCGGGTTCATTCTCCTGAGAATACATATGGTTTTTGAAAGGTCAACATAATGTTGGTGAGTCCACAAGTTTTATTATTATACAACATCGTATGGTTGTTTTAGTTTTCTTGTTTATCCTAAACTCACTTGCTCGAATTTGTGTGTACTATCACTACTTTATTAGGTTGTTTCCTAGTAGTAGTCTAAGATAGTTAGTTATAGTTTAACAATGTTACGATGAGTTCCTATAATTGAGCTATGACAGTTAAGTGTTCCCCGAAAAACCACGACGCTTCATCGGGGGTCGCAAATGTGTTTAGAAAGTTATGTCTGCTTCGACTTGTCATCATGTTGTAGCTAGTAACCACAGGTGGGAGTGTTAATCCCGTATAGATCTATACATATCTTTCCCGCTCACTTAAGATTTAACGATTATAGGTCGGGGCTAGTTGAAAGTCTTTCAACGTGTTGATGAATCATGTCTCATCTAACTCTTGTTGTGGGGGGCCTCCCCTAGTCGGTTGTGTTGTTATTCCTTGTTGTATTTATGCGAGTTACTTATTATATATATTATTCATCTTATACCTATATATAATTTGTGTGTTTTGCGTAGACGAGTATTTGGGCATAGTAACCACTAGGTACTAAGCTTATCCAAAGGGTGGCTATAATAACGACTAGAGTATCGGCGTTTCCTGGCAACCGGCCAGCATAACAACAAGATATGGTATTTTCTATCAGTGTGAATCAGTATAACTAGGAAAAATATTAATGTTGGGCAACGTATCTACCAACATAATATCATCATAATATTATGAGCATAATTACCTAACTAATCTTACACAATTAGTAATAACTATGTAATGTTTGTATTTTAACATGTATCCCCCCCACCCCTGAAAATGTTTAGAAAAATAGGGTCGTGAATTCACCTGCAGATGTGAAACCGTTGATGTAGGGTGGAAACCGAAAGTCAAAACTTCAAGAGGCGCTCAGGGGCAGTAGCACGCGGATCGAGAGAGTGTTTGAGAGGTGTGGAGATGAGACTGTCGAAGCCTGTTTTTTATAACAAGTTTTAGTGTGCACGTCGTGCAATGTGCGCCATGTATTTACGCGTGAGCTACAAGGGGCTTCCACGTGTCGTCCTCTCCTTGTTCCATGTCACCCCGTATCGAAGCGGATCGAGTGTCAGATTGCATGCGGGCGCACGCGACGGTCAAAATCAAATTTTGAAATTCCGTAACTCTCGTATAAGAATTCCATTTCCAACGACTCTTATATATTCGTTTAGGTCTCGACGTTCCCTACAACTTTCTTTTTGTCGTTTTGGCTAATTATAACTTTCGTTTTTCATCTAGTTTTTATTACCGTTACGATTTTATAAAAATCATAACTCTCTCATACGGTTTCCGGTTTAGGCATTCTTCGTCTCATAATTCTACTTTGAGTAGTACTATGATTGTCTTCTTGGTGAGTTTTTCCAAAAGTCAACCATTCTCCTTGTAGTTTTCGTCGTTGTAATTTCTTACGTACGGTTGATATTTATTTACTACAAAAGTAATATCTCACCCATACTGAGTCGGATTTTGGCGAAAATTATATTTCTGCAATCGCGGTAGCTTATATAATCTAAAAATGTTGACCTACTCTCAAAGTGACGCGACTTTTCGTGCACTTATTTTTTAGTCTAAAGGTTGACATAATTAAGGACGGAAAATCGAATATGTAGAAATATATTCAGTTGTTACAAGATTGCCCTTATTATATTTTCATGTTTTATCATTAAATATTAATGACGGTTGATGACATATTTTCTAGGTTGTTACACGTTGCCTTCAAACTTGTCCAATTTTGTGAACTTTATGGTCAACTCACGGATTGATTATGCCATCTCTACCAGACGAGAATATTAGTTTGATTGTTGGGGGAGTAGTAATAGGGTGATTGTGGATAACCAGATTCCTTATGGATCGTGTAGGTTCACTTTCTGAACTGATATTCCCACCATATGGCTGGGTTACAAGAAATCTAGTCTAGGATAATCCAAATGGACACTTATGTATCTAATCATAGAAACACAAGCCAAATCGCCAGAGAATTTTGAGTTCGTTCTAGAATAAGACGAGCTCAGAAAGCTTCTGTCTACGGCTTAAAAGAGGAGTCGCATATATGCATGAAAGATTAGGGTTTAATCTTCTAAATTAGTTAGGGAAATCTCGAAATTAATGGTTTAATCAATGCTTTCCAAAACTAACAAGATTTGTCAATCTTACCATAATCACCTACTAGAATCCGATTTTTCTATAATGAAACTAATTCAATTTTCTGAAGACATTTTGGGGCGCTGGCCCTTAGATCCCGTTAGGGGCGCTACCCTTAAAACCATGCAAGGGGGCACAACCTCCTTCACCCCCGCCTTTCTCTCGTACTGGCTTATAATTTGACCTTATATATATGCATGAACTCCGCATTCACCAAACATATAATACAGAGTATAGATAATAAGCCCCTTAACTCATATGTTAATTCCAACTACCTAAAATGCATGGCGACACTAAAATCCCCAACATTCACAGGGAACTAAGGGTCATTTGTATCATTGGGGAAACACATATGGATTCACTAGAAGATATGTTCTTCTTATCGCTTATCGTTATGCCTAAATGTCAAGGCACAATTGGTATTTGAATTCCTAGTTCTTCAAAACATATTACAATGTAATACTTATTTTATAATGGAAGTGATAGTTATGTTATACCTTTTTGTATATTGTTCAATGTATGTTCAATACCTGTGATCCATGACTACGTCGTACAACCCGACGTTTTCGTTGCGGACAGGGGGTGTGACAAATACAATAATGCAATTAACTATCTAAACCATTCTAATTAAGTTTGTATTATGAGAAATTTGATCTAGAAACTAACTTCAATTTTCATGAAAGTCAATTAGAAGGATAAGTGGTTCAAAAATGCTCTCTTTCATATTTAAGTTTACAATTTTATCACACAACCCTAGCTTTTGGTCAAACACTAGCCCTAATAGTTAGTTATTCATCAACTAATTAAGATTCAATCTAATATAATTAGATTGGTTTTCTAAATAATATATTGCTCAACAGTAGATAAGAAAAATCTAAACATGAACAAATAAGATATTTGATCAAACAATCATCATTATTAAACAAAACTAATTTTAAACAATGGAATCACACAAAATCATTCGGTTACATCTAATATAATGAAAAAGATAAGGGTTTTAACCCATAATCAACAAGATAATATAGAAAATAATGAGTAACTAATTCCTAGCACAACCATCAAGCGAATCGAAGTGAAATTCTAATGCTTCTAGCTTGAGATTCTTCAAATCCTTGCTCCTAGTGCTTCTCCAGCTCGAAATTACCTTAAAAGGGTTCTCTATGGCTTTTATCTTCTTATCAAAGGGTTCCCTTGTTTGTACATTGAATTAGGCTTGTAAAATTGTATATGTATAGACTTAGAAATGTCGCGAAGCGACCTTATCATTGTTGCACCGCGAAGTAGGAATCCATATTCGAGTCGGTTACATAATCTTTTGTGCATAATCTTATTTTGAAGTTATTGGGGCAACACGCTTCTTCATAATTTCTGGTCATTTTTCGTTTTTCATCCTTATCAGCTCCAATCAAATCTTGTCTCTTCCCTTTGCTCCAATCCATGCGTTTTCCTATTATTATCCAGTTCAAAGCATTTTTAAGTGTTATTTATCTTTAAATATATCAATTAAACTATAAATATTAAGATAATACCACAAAATATATGACTAAATAAGACAATATCGAAATACCTCACACTTATTCTTTCCTTGCCCTAAAGCAACTTAGATTCTATTTAAGCATAATTGTAATATATTTTCAATATTATAACACTAAAACTTTATTTACCAATATTACAAAAGATAATTCAGTTTAGACCCGTTAAATATCCCTTAACCTCTAGTTGTTTTAGCCAAGTTCCAAAGCGACTCAATAAAATGAATGATAAGAAAGACATAAAATTACAACTTTGACATGGTAAACATTGGCCCTTATTTTGCAAAAATTTTTACTTTTTCAAAATATTCATACTTCACAGTCTCTTATTGAATCAAAACTTTAACTTTTTACTAACTATTGACAATTTTTGCATTATTGACTCTTTTTGTATGACTTTTTTTAGAACCTTTTTTTTCCTTTTTTTTACATATAACATAGACCATAACATATAATCTGTGACAACCGTCAAATTCAAGTCAAAGTCAAAGTCAAAGTCAACAAGTCAAACCGGTCAAACTTAACTAGTACTTGTATGTTAAAAGTTATTCTATGTATAAAAATGTGCATCTTTATGTCAAAAATTCAAGTGTCTCGAAGAATCTATGTGCTAACAATGTAAAAACCTTAAAAAGGGATTTAAACGCATCACAACACGACTAAGGACCCTTTCGGGGACTTAAAACGATCATTAACGAAGCATAAAGGGGTTCGCGAACCTTGCATTTGCGAGATTATACGATAATAATGGCTAAGGTTAAATCTCTCCCAAATCTCTCCAAGCATGTGAAATCTCTACCAAATCTCTCTAAGTATGTGAAATCTCTCCAAGCATGTGAAATCTCTCCCAAATCTCTCCAAGTATGAGAAATCTCTCCCAAATCTCTCCAAGCATGTGAAATCTCTCCCAAATCTCTTTAAGTATGTGAAATCTCTCCAAGCATGTGAAATCTCTCCAAGTATGAGAAATCTCTCCCAAATCTCTCCAAGCATGTGAAATCTCTTCCAAATCTCTCCAAGTATGTGAAATCTCTCCCAAATCTCTCTAAGTATGTGAAATCTCTTCAAGTATGTGAAATCCCTCCCAAATATCTCCAAGTATGTGAAATCTCTCCCAAATCTCTCCAAGTATGTGAAATCTCTCCCAAATCTCTCTAAGTATGTGAAATCTCTCCAAGTATGTGAAATCTCTCCCAAATCTCTCCAAGTATGTGAAATCTCTCCAAGTATGTGAAATCTCTCCCAAAATCTCTCTCTAACTTTTTATAGTCATCCGGGTCATCCCGACCCTTAACTTGGTCAAAAATCACGCAAAACGGAAAGATTTCTCGAAAAACAGCTATATAGGACCGAAACCCCTCTTAGAAACCGAAACCCCTCTTAGGAGCCAAACCTCTTATGAGCCGAAAGTGTCAGAACCGAAAGTGTCAGAAGCCTCTCGGACCGAAACCTCACCAGACCGAAGCTCAGCAGCAAGGACCGAATTTCGGCTCCCATGCGAGACCCTCGCACCCCCCCACTTCGGACCTTCGGCCTTCCCTCCTACTCTCGGTTCCCTCTCGGTTCTCACACTCCTAAGAGCCGAACCTCGCAGGTTCGGTCCCTATTGTCCGGTTTTCGACTACTTTCGCCTCCTAAGCCCGTTTTTGACGGGATTTTTTCACCAAATTCATATTTTTATCATTTTTAACCCCCAGAACTATTATTTTAATTATTTTTCAAGGATTTATTAATTATAAATCATTATTTTACAATAAGAAGAGTATTCTACACCACAAGTGGGTCAAGTGTGTCCACTTGCCTCCTATGTGTCACTTTCTCATTGGTCCAACCTTATCCACATCACACAAACGAAGGCAAACATCCCTTCACCCTAGCCAGTTGCTCCAGCAACCCTCCATATAAGGAAATGCCTGGGATTCCCTTGATCTTTTACTTCACCATCAAAATTATACACTTCTTAAACCATCAAGAGGGCCTCTTTTCTCTCAACTTTCAGCCACACTTTTGATGTGTTCTTGAGTCATTTATTCACTTATTGGTAAGTATTTCCTTCTAACTCAAGTGTTATTACATGTTTTCATAACACTCTTGGATTAACGACTCATATCTTCACACCAAAAATCGTTCTTAGGATCATCCAAAACTTCGTGTGTTCATCAAGTGATCTAGACTTGAAACTCATCATCTTCAACCTTCCACTCTACAAGAAATCACTCAAGGTGAGTTCATACCCCTACATTTTCTAGTTTTCTTCAGTTTTCAGGGGGAATACAAGTTAAAATACCAAAACATATTCAAAACTCAACTTGACAGCTTACAACAGAAAAGTTGTGACCTGTTCACGAACTGTTTTACCCAACTAAAACTTAATATCTTTCAAAACTGTTTAATATGAAAGTATTTCAGGTTTATACCTTTAAAATGACTACTTTCACATCTCCATATGATTTTTCTACGATTTATGGTGATTTTTACAAAACTGCCTATCATTTCAGAAACGAATTCGGACCAGTCTGTGATTATGAACACTTTCACATAAGTTAGAGACTTCTAAAAATCATAATAAAAATGATGAATAAACTAGACACATTTTCTAAACTCTCAGAGTTTACGGAGTTAGTTTTCGACTCCGTATGATTTTTCTATGATAATTTCAAAACAGTGCAGAAAGGATAAAAACTAGTTGCATAGTTTACCTTATTAATAACACTTTGTAGTATGTTGAGCAAAGTGCATAACAATAAGTTTCTCAATGTTTGGATGCATTCTTGTTAGTTTATCATCATAAACAGAAATTAGTCATTCATGTTAAGGTTTTTCCTCCATTCATTTCGAACACATATAATAAACTACATTAAGTATAGTTTATGAATTTTCGATAAAAGCATACTACATGGAAAAGGTTTTACTCTCAAAACAAATGGGTTTTTCATATACTACTTGATAAACTATAATAGTAATAGTTTATGGATTTATATCACAAATGTATTTTCATAAAAGGTGATTTCACTTCCTCCACGGAAGAGGTTTTATACTCAAAACTATATGTAAACTAGTTAACGTAAGTTGTGAGACATTCTCCTTCGGGGTACTCTTAAATACCACAGAAAATCCTGAATTAGTTATAACCAGAGTCTCTTGTGGGGAGAGCGTGATAATTGTGTATAGATCTATATTGGGATTGACAACCCACACCCATGCTGCTTGCATAAGTCCGATCGGCCGATCGGGGGTGACAAGTGTCATTTCGATTCCGACGCCTGAAGAACGTCGTAAGCAGGTTATTCTGTCGTAGTATGGTTATAGCGACTCACATAGGGAGTTAACAATCTTTCCAGTTTACAGGAAAAATTATACTTTGAAAAGGGGTTTTACTTCTAAATTAAACGAGTTTATGCCGATTTAAATTTGCATGAATTACTCTAAGTATGGAAAAATACTTGTATATTCTCGGTCTTGACGCTTAAGGCTACATGACTTTTTATAAGGAAAATATTGGATTTTCTTTGGAAACACATTCCCATTATGAACATTATAAGCACAAAACACACACATATTATCTGTCTTAACAATTAGGACTACATGACTTTTATAAGGAAAATATTGTATTTTCTTTGGAAACATATTTCTATCAAAACTACATTTCATCTAGAATTGTTAGACTTCAGCTATAATTGCTAAGTGTATATGCTAGAGTTATATAAGAATCTAGTCGCAATCGACCTAGAATTGGTGGGCCCGCCTTACTTCCTGTTCCTTGTTTGGTTGTGGACCTAGGGCAGACCCATTATATTCGACCGTTTATTTAACTTAAATTTTATATAACTTATATACACTGGGTGATTATATAAGGAATCTACAGGTCTTTCTATGGTACATTATTACATAGCATAGGAGAGTTCATTTCGCGTTTAATAAAGAAAATATTGAATTTTATGAAATCATATTCTATCGCTTTTTTTTAGAAGGAAAACGGATTCTTTCTCAAATAAAACTCTTATGAACTCACCAACTTAATTGTTGACGCTTTTTCAAACTACTTGTATTCTCAGGAATTTAGTGAAACAGGAAATCAACCGCTTTTGAGGGTGGGACGTTAAATCGTCAAACATTTCATTTTTGTCATCATAAGTGTAATTGATTGGAAACACGTAAACACATACTATTGTATAACTTTTTCAATTATATTTATGATGGTTGTATTTACTTTGGGCACTATTATACTCGTTGTTGTGATACTATACATGAAGTCCTCCACCCCCGGACGTTTCCGCCATCCTTGGTTTGGGGGTGTGACAGATTTGTATCAGATCATTGTTTATAGTGAACTAAGTATATCGAACCACATAAGATATACAAACTATAAATGCATTGGGACTTAAGTCTCTGATTTAAACATTTTTAAATAACTATACTTTTAGAAATAAATAGTTTCTTGTTAAAAGTATAAGTACATACATGCATACCGGTTTAGTGCCACGTCTAAGGAAAACACAAAAGTTAAAAATAGAGGAGTTGTGCAATGTGAATATGCCCTGGGATATGCAATCAAGTCTGGGAGGAATATAGCCTGATCAACTATATTCGTCCGAGAAGTGACTAGTATGTGCCGGGGGATAGTCATAGTGGACAACGAGTCTATCAACTTACCAACACCCATACCAGAAAATCGTTAACAACTAAACATAACATTTAAAATACTATAGGAGTATTTTGTGGTAGTATAACTTATGTGAAAGCTAAACTGATTCTTTCTAGTAGGTCTACAATCACTAAATGGATACGCTAAAGTTATATATAACCTAGATATGTAACTAGTATGCACCATGTCATCATAAAAGTAACTAAAGAGGATCAAACCCCTATAAGTAATTCTAGGAATATAATTATTATATGCCTCTTACCTCACCCCTATTCTCGCACGGACACCATGACAAGATCTTACTTACCGGGAGACCCCTACTTTCCGAACCCGGAAAGTTAGTGGGTGATGAGGAAAAGAGTCGAAGATGGAGCCAAAGGTCGACAACTCTCCTTACATAGCCAGGGCTCTCGCGAACCACCTCGACTACATCGAACCTGTGCCCCGTTGGGCAGCATTGATCAAGGGATGAAGTCGCCATCAGCAACAACAATCGCCATTTGGGGACGAATTGTCGAGAGTAAAGTTCATTTTACTCACAAGACCTGGTAGATTAGGCCCATGAGTATGCGTTGGTGTTACTCCCTTCCATGTGTAGGCCCGACCCCGCGAGTTAGTGATTACACTAGTCGAGAGATTTGTTTGCAGTCCAAACCTTTCCTTGCAATAATGTGGTGTAGACCTGCATTAGGCTCAAAACCTTTCTCTAAAAGCTAAATATACTAGAATCATACAAATGAAAGGGGCATGCGTATTATTTTCATTGGGAGCAATACTACTAAGAATTCATAAGTTTATTATATATAGACTATCGTTATGAATTGTTTTCAAAAGACACCAAAAACATTGGAACTCGATACACTCAGAACTAAGATAAACTAAGTGAGATAACTCCTGACGTATAAACCCTTATTCAATACTCATTATCATTTCTTCTTTTTAAACCTCATGGTTGAAATGTGCCTTTCCATAGACCTATAGGGTGCGGTCATACCAGCACTAATGCACCGGATCCCATCAGAACTCCTCAACCAAGTGTGTTTGGACAAACCTAATCCTAGGATGGGAAAAACTTAACGCCCGTACAAAACCTACTTCTACCCACTACCATAAACTCCGTCTCCAGAACGTTAGCAGAAACATCAAGACTAGTTCAGTAAATTGCGAAATTTATATATGTGTATATAAATGATAAGGGTATAATTAGAATCATCCCCACTCACGAAATCGTTTCTCCACATGCAACAGAGTTATGTCTTCACAAGAAGGTAACCAGCCAACAAGCAAGGCAGCAATCCTGCAGATAGACTCTGCTACTTTTCAAGCTGCGGTCACGGCAGCCGTGACAGCCGTCATGGCGCAACTCAATACTAACAACGCCAGCAGAGTTGAAGGCGGTGTTGACAATTCTAACCGCAGTAACAGTCAAGAACACCAGCGGGTGCCTACCCACGAGGACGCCTCAGGCCACAAACCTAAGAACAAGAAACGAAAATTTTTCGACAAAAAGGAGTGCAACCTATCTCAAAAACGCGCTAAAGGACAACAATCCGTGGCTGCCCCTGTAATTACAACATCAGTCCCAACTCATGCCTCGATATTAGCCACAACGTCTGTCACTCAAGCACCGGTCAGACAATATGTGGGAACACTTCCAAAGTGTAACAAGTGTGACTACCATCACAATGGAGTTTGTCGGGTGTTTCACTGTAAAAACTGTAACAAGAACGGACATATTGCCCGTTTCTGCAGGACCCAGACCCAACACATCGCTTCAATCACCAACATCAGTGTAAGTCCAGTATGCTACCTATGCGGTGAAACGGGACACTTCAAGAAGGACCGTCCAACTGAGAGTAATGACGGAGGAGCAGGAGGAGTGTGACAACCAAACCAGCAGGAGCAACACGGAACCTTATTAGGACTTTTGTAATGTTTCCAACAACAAAAAAACGTTTAAGTACCATATGTTTGTAATGAAATTGGTATGTTGCTAAAATTACCGTATATCAAAAAGTAGTTAAAAATACTCTCTCGTTCAATCAAATCAAAGACACTTACATATGATCTTAGGATCATTACCAATAAGCTGGGATAACTTGGTATATACATCAAGCTTAATTATAATCAAAATACTAAAGACTTAAAGCGAATAATTCCGTCTTAACTTCTATTCCATGTCTAGTAGTGAGATTAGGGTAGAGCCACCCACTCGACGGGTTCATCAATACCAATTTACATGCGACTTACATATACCGATCGATCATAGAATGATCGGTCGGGGATCATGATATAAGGAATCACTACTAGTATTCGGAACACACTTACTACCAGTGCTAGCTGTTGTGGTATGAATCATTTACAGTAACAATAACACCGATCGAAACGGAGCACACTAACAAGAATCACATGATACTCCATCTCCCTAATGAATAATTCCTACGAATACAACCTAACACATGTGTTACTAAAAAGATCCGTTGTCATCATTCGATGTCGATTGGTATAGTCCTCACTTTCCCGATTACACGGCTATGAAAAGACCCTTCACCTAACCTCGAAACCCTCGTCTCTTATAAACGCAAATCCGACACGGATCTCCGGGCCATCTCTCGCTGTGAAACCTTAAAACACTCACCAGAGGAGTATTACACTTTCCACACCTTTTCAAATTATTCCTAGTAAATCCTTCGAGAATATCACACGTATAACAGGACAAGAGCAAGCACAAAAGCTTGAGATGAATACAGTTAGTCTATCACTACGAAGTGTATACGCGAGGATAATATATAATTAAGATTCTATGGACATTGGATGTGTGTTTCCGCCCTATTTCCTATTCCTTGTCTGGTTGTGGACTTGGGGCGGAGTCACCCATCCAACTGTCTTACCAATCCTAATTACATACAACCTCTATACGCAAGTTAAAGATAGAGGGACCAGGTACGAGTCCTACCATGAACTTTGGGACAAGGCTACCCAGGAGTGCGAATGAACGTCCTACCATCCGAATAAGTCTAGTCTCGAAAACAGAACCCATATGCTCCCTACCGACCTAATCAAATGAGAAACACTAAAGCAGACCTTATGCAGCGCTCCGAGGGGAAGTATTACTTACGACTTAGTATAAATTCGAGAAAGGCTGAAAGCATCTCGAAGTTGACAAAAGAACTACACAGATAATCGACGCAAACCCTCGGAATTGCTGGTTGGTGACCGAGTTCTACCGAAGGCCTCACCATTCAAAAGAATGATATGTTTCGGTAAACAAGGGAAACTAAATCCAAGGTACAGAGGACCATTCGAAATCCTTGCTAGGATTGGCTCAGTAGCATACAAACTCCGACTGCCCCAAGAACCTAATAATGTACATCCAACCATCCACGCGTCAAATTTAAAGAAAGGTATGTCCGACGAGACTCTTGTGATACCTCCCGACGAAACCAAAGACGCATCCCTGTTGGGAACATCTGTTGGATCATGAAACAAGGACCCGAGTTCACCTGAGAACGCGAAGGACAAATAAAGCAAAAATACCCTCATCTATTCCCCAACCCTTGATGTCCCACTCAAATACAAATTTCGGGATGAAATTCCTTCTAACAGGGGGATAATGTGACAACCGTCAAATTCAAGTCAAAGTCAACAAGTCAAACCGGTCAAACTTAACTAGTACTTGTATGTTAAAAGTTATTCTATGTATAAAAATGTGCATCTTTAGGTCAAAAATTCAAGTGTCTCGAAGAATCTATGTGTTAACAATGTAAAAACCTTAAAAAGGGAGTTAAACGCATCAAAACACGACTAAGGACCCTTTCGGGGACTTAAAACGATCATTAACAAAGCATAAAGGGGTTCGCGAACCTTGCATTTGCGAGATTATGCGATAATAATGGTTAAGGTTAAATCTCTCCCAAATCTCTCCAAGCATGTGAAATCTCTACCAAATCTCTCTAAGTATGTGAAATCTCTCCAAGCATGTGAAATCTCTCCCAAATCTCTCCAAGTATGAGAAATCTCTCCCAAATCTCTCCAAGCATGTGAAATCTCTCCCAAATCTCTCTAAGTATGTGAAATCTCTCCAAGCATGTGAAATCTCTCCAAGTATGAGAAATCTCTCCAAGCATGTGAAATCTCTTCCAAATCTCTCCAAGTATGTGAAATCTCTCCCAAATCTCTCTAAGTATGTGAAATCTCTTCAAGTATGTGAAATCCATCCTAAATCTCTCCAAGTATGTGAAATCTCTCCCAAATCTCTCCAAGTATGTGAAATCTCTCCCAAATCTCTCCAAGTATGTGAAATCTCTCTAAGTATGTGAAATCTCTCCCAAATCTCTCCAAGTATGTGAAATCTCTCCAAGTATGTGAAATCTCTCCCAAAATCTTTCTCAAACTTTTTATAGTCATCCGGGTCATCCCGACCCTTAACTTGGTCAAAAATCACGCAAAACGGAAAGATTTCTCGAAAAACAGCTATATAGGACCGAAACCCCTCTTAGGAACTGAAACCCCTCTTAGGAACCGAAACTTCTCTTAGGAACCGAAACCCCTCTTAGGAGTCGAACCTCTTATGAGCCGAAAGTGTCAGAAGCCTCTCGGACCGAAACCTCAGCAGACCGAAGCTCAGCAGCGAGGACCGAATTTCGGCTCCCATGCGAGACCCTCGCACCCCCCCCCCCCCACTTCGGACCTTCGGTCTTCCCTCCTACTCTCGGTTCCCTCTCGGTTCTCACACTCCTAAGAGCCGAACCTCGCAGGTTCGCTCCATATTGTCCGGTTTTCGACTACTTTCGCCTCCTAAGCCCGTTTTTCACGGGATTTTTTCACCAAATTCATATTTTTATCATTTTTAACCCCCAGAACTATTATTTTAATTATTTTTCAAGGATTTATTAATTATGAATCATTATTTTACAATAAGAAGAGTATTCTACACCACAAGTGGGTCAAGTGTGCCCACTTGCCTCCTATGTGTCACTTTCTCATTGGTCCAACCTTATCCACATCACACAAACCAAGGCAAACATCCCTTCACCCTAGCCACTTGCTCCAGCAACCCTCCATATAAGGAAATGCCTGGGATTCCCTTGATCTTTTACTTCACCATCAAAATTATACACTTCTTAAACCATCAAGAGGGCCTCTTTTCTCTCAACTTTCAGCCACACTTTTGATGTGTTCTTGAGTCATTTATTCACTTATTGGTAAGTATTTCCTTCTAACTCAAGTGTTATTACATGTTTTCATAACACTCTTGGATTAACGACTCATATCTTCACACCAAAAATCGTTCTTAGGATCATCCAAAACTTCGTGTGTTCATCAAGTGATCTAGACTTGAAACTCATCATCTTCAACCTTCCACTCTACAAGAAATCACTCAAGGTGAGTTCATACCCCTACATTTTCTAGTTTTCTTCAGTTTTCAGGGGGAATACAAGTTAAAATACCAAAACATATTCAAAACTCAACTTGACAGCTTACAACAGAAAAGTTGTGACCTGTTCACGAACTGTTTTACCCAACTAAAACTTAATATCTTTCAAAACTGTTTAATATGAAAGTAGTTCAGGTTTATACCTTTAAAATGACTACTTTCACATCTCCATATGATTTTTCTACGATTTATGGTGATTTTTACAAAACTGCCTATCATTTCAGAAACGAATTCGGACCAGTCTGTGATTATGAACACTTTCACATAAGTTAGAGACTTCTAAAAATCATAATAAAAATGATGAATAAACTAGACACATTTTCTAAACTCTCAGAGTTTACGGAGTTAGTTTTCGACTCCGTATGATTTTTCTATGATAATTTCAAAACAGTGCAGAAAGGATAAAAACTAGTTGCATAGTTTACCTTATTAATAACACTTTGTAGTATGTTGAGCAAAATGCATAACAATAAGTTTCTCAATGTTTGGATGCATTCTTGTTAGTTTATCATCATAAACAGAAATTAGTCATTCATGTTAAGGTTTTTCCTCCATTCATTTCGAACACATATAATAAACTACATTAAGTATAGTTTATGAATTTTCGATGAAAGCATACTACATGGAAAAGGTTTTACTCTCAAAACAAACGGGTTTTTCATATACTACTTGATAAACTATAATAGTAATAGTTTATGGATTTATATCACAAATGTATTTTCATAAAAGGTGATTTCACTTCCTCCACGGAAGAGGTTTTATACTCAAAACTATATGTAAACTAGTTAACGTAAGTTGTGAGACATTCTCCTTCGGGGTACTCTTAAGTACCACAGAAAATCCTGAATTAGTTATAACCAGAGTCTCTTGTAGGGAGAGTGTGATTATTGTGTATAGATCTATATTGGGATTGACAACCCACATTCATGCTGCTTGCATAAGTCCGATCAGCCGATCGGGGGTGACAAGTGTCATTTCGATTCCGACGCCTGAAGAACGTCGTAAGCAGGTTATTCTGTCGTAGTATGGTTATAGCGACTCACATAGGGAGTTAACAATCTTTCCAGTTTACAGGAAAAATTATACTTTGAAAAGGGGTTTTACTTCTAAATTAAACGAGTTTATGCCGATTTAAACTTGCATGAATTACTCTAAGTATGGAAAAATACTTGTATATTCTCGGTCTTGACGCTTAAGGCTACATGACTTTTTATAAGGAAAATATTGGATTTTCTTTGGAAACACATTCCCATTATGAACATTATAAGCACAAAACACACACATATTCTCTGTCTTAACAATTAGGACTAAATGACTTTTATAAGGAAAATATTGGATTTTCTTTGGAAACATATTTCTATCAAAACTACATTTCATCTAGAATTGTTAGACTTCAGCTATAATTGCTAAGTGTATATGCTAGTGTTATATAAGAATCTAGTCGCAATCGACCTAGAATTGGTGGATCCGCCTTACTTCCTGTTCCTTGTTTGGTTGTGGACCTAGGGCAGACCCATTATATTCGACCGTTTATTTAACTTAAATTTTATATAACTTATATACACTGGGTGATTATATAAGGAATCTACAGGTCTTTCTAGGGTACATTATTACATAGCATAGGAGAGTTCATTTCGCGTTTAATAAAGAAAATATTAAATTTTATGAAATCATACTCTATCGCTTTTTTTTAGAAGGAAAACGGATTCTTTCTCAAATAAAACTCTTATGAACTCACCAACTTAATTGTTGACGCTTTTTCAAACTACTTGTATTCTCAGGAATTTAGTGAAACAGGAAATCAACCGCTTTTGAGGGTGGGACGTTAAATCGTCAAACATTTCATTTTTGTCATCATAAGTGTAATTGATTGGAAACACGTAAACACATACTATTGTATAACTTTTTCAATTATATTTATGATGGTTGTATTTACTTTGGGCACTATTATACTCGTTGTTGTGATACTATACATGAAGTCCTCCACCCCCGGACGTTTCCGCCATCCTTGGTTTGGGGGTGTGACATAATCTTGAAGACTTAACTTTAACTTTTATTAAATAATGATATAGTCTAAAAATTAATGAGTATAATTAATTTTCAAGGGTATATTTCAATAGGCATAACTTTAGAACTCGTTTCAAATTACCCTATTATTAATCAATAAACTTTAATGTTCATGTTACTTTAAAAAAGTAAAATTTTTAATTTAGACCTAAATTTTCATCTAATATGCATAATCCTAATTCTAACCCCATACCCCATACTTAAGTTACAATTAGAGGGTTTTGCCCATGCTTAGCATGAGGCAGATGAGTTATGTTTAGAGATACATAGTCTGTTTATGTTTAGAATTACAAAGTTTATTTAGAATATCATATATTTCATTACATGGTAGAAATAGAGTATAGGTTACATAGGAAATCTAAAACACATAACAAACGCGATTAAGGACAAACGTTAGTAAAAACTTAGAACTATTTATCTACTAATATCATAACCATGAGTATTTATCCTAGCACAATACCATCTTCAACTGAATTTTCTTTATTTCCTTGTAATCTACTAGTCCATTTATCCCCTATACAAAAATTCAAAGATAAATAAATTAAAGAAAGTAAGATGTTGTTTCTTCCTTTAACATAAAGTAAGTGCTTCAAATAACAACTCACTATCACTGAAATTGGTTAAAAATATAGAATAACTCAAGAGCAATAAGAAAATTATTCTAAGTGTCAAGGCTTTATTTCATAACAACCACAACACAATAGAATAATGCATAGATGAGATGAACAGTGGGAAGAATACTTGCACCTAACTCTATGTAATTGCCATGCCCACATTTATCCAACTCCTCCTTGTCAAAATGTTGCAAATAGATGTTATTATACTATATAATTACTTATATTAAGCATGAAAAAAGTCAAGAAAAACAAAATTATTCATGTAAAATACCATGTATACAAGGCCTTTATAAACTTGAGCTACTATGTATTGTAGAGCAACAACAATTCAAAGTTCTTTTTCTGCATTCATGATAAGTTGAAACCTAATCTCACCACCTATTTTATCTATGACATTGTAAAAGTCAAGAAGATAGGTATTAGGCTATCAGTTCCCAAAATATCTTATTTCTGACCATGGCTGGTAACCACCATCATATAATCTACATTTATGAACAAATGTAATATTAAAAATTAGAAAACAATCGACGACATTGAATATAATGAAATTGATATGAATCCTAAATTTAACTTAAGTTGAGAAAGATAAAAACGAAAGAGTGGCAATGGTACCTGACCGATTAAAGGTTTGTTGAACCTAATATCTAACCT
The DNA here is from genome assembly GCF_052849685.1 of Lactuca virosa. Lineage (NCBI taxonomy): Eukaryota > Viridiplantae > Streptophyta > Magnoliopsida > Asterales > Asteraceae > Lactuca > Lactuca virosa. Next base: position 272,661,161 of record NC_136433.1, read on the forward strand.
TAGTCTTCGGTTGTTGATCGATAGTTTTTGTATCATGAAGATGCACATCATTCTAATAATCAAACATACAAAGTTGATAAGTATAAAGATGAAGTTTTCAAATGAAGATTCTCAACACAAGTGCTTTAAATGGAATTGATAAAGTTTCCATGGCTTTGAAACATTTCTTGGTAGGTTCCCGTGTTCAATGCCTTGCCTGTGTTCAATGCCTTGCCTAAATACAATATGAGAACAATGATCAGCATGAAGTTTACTATACAAAGTTCTGATTACAAAAGGTAAATAATCCAATCTTGAAGTGGTGAAATGAAGTTCTTTGTATACAGTTAAGCACATGTTTTGGTTGGGTCATACAATCAAAAAATAACTAACATGGGAATTCTAACAAACACTTGCATTTTCATCATGAAAGATTTATTTAAGCAAAACCTAACAATATACCTTGAGATTCACCATAAGAAGTGATTGTTGGCAGTAATAACAAAAGCGCAGTTGATTACTAACTATCTCTAAGAAATGAATGTTAGGGATTTCTTGGGCAACAATAGTAGAAGCAGAAGATCATGAAAATAGAACCATCGGACTGATCAGATGCATGAATGCGACTGGTTTTGTAGATGTTGAAAGTTACTGATCTTTAACCCTCTGAATCACTCACTAACAATCTCGTCGGCGTGACTATGGTTGTTGTCATCTGAGAAAAGAAATTATAATTCATATAATGTCAACAGTTAAGAAACAAATCATATTTTGGAGTTCGTATGATCAAATTCAAAGGCTATTACAAATTTGATTACACCATTGTAGATCAAATCACATTAATGATGAAGGATAAGCCCTAATTTTAATAATAATCATCAGAAATGGTGAAAACTTGGATTTCAAAAATCAAACCTTTCGCTCATGTTGGTTCCATTCGGAAGTGGTAGAGACGGTGAACCCATGTCAGGGTGGAGGGCTTCTCGATCTTTTTTACAGAGACGTGATTGGATGATTTTTCTCCGATCAACCATGGCACGCCGACTGCGTGATTGTTGATCGGAGATCAAAAGGAAGCTCTGAAGAATCGGAATCCGAGGGTCGATGGGGTTTCGAGGAAGAAAATATAATGGGTATCGACTGATACTGTCTCTCTTTCGTTGGATGTAAAAGAAACGCAACAATTACAATCTATTGAAACTATTCTAGTTCTAGAATACACCTGATGAGTTTATCCTGAACCATTTGATTTCATTGGATAGTAATTAAATAAAGGTGGAAGGAGTAAATCTGATCGGGGACTAAACTTGGCAACCCTTCAAAATAGGGTGGCCAAATTCTGAAACAGGCAAAATTTACTGTTCATACGGGAAAATCAAAATTTAATCTTATATATAATATCAATTTATAAATAATCGATTAAGAACAAAAAATAGAACGAACTCCTTGTGGGTATATAGTGGTGAGATTTATCGATTGTCGTGGGTTAAATGTTGCTACAATGCTTGAATCGTCTCGGTTGAAAATTTCTGGAACTGAACTTCATTGTTGATAACAATGGACACTTGGCAATACAATCAGTGGACAACTAAACTTCAAAGCTCGGATAATAAATTTGTAAGTCTGGGGAACTTTCGCATCGCGAGAGTATGGATGCAGCGGTAGTATCTTTGTAAGTGTTGGAACTTAATCATGACAAAAAAACTTCTTCTTATTCTTCTCGTATAATTCACCCCACTTCTGCATCGTGTCCTATCTTAGGTGGAAAATTACATACAAGAAAAATAAGAATAATCAAAAGCATTTTTATTCAAAAGTCAAAACTAAATAAAAAGTAAAAATTAAAAATTAAAAACGAAAAGAAAATGAAAACTAGTTTTTAAAAGTCGGGTTGCTTCCCAAAGAGCGCTTCTTTTGTGTGAGTCTTGACCTGGACTCCTAACTTAATAATCCACTAAAATATTCATTTCTAATCCATTCGTTGCTTCATATTTTCCTTTTGACCAAATTCGTAGATATCAAATCGTTTTTTTTTCTATTTTTGACATCACGAGCTCGTATTTGTAGATCTTCAAACTATTGACAAGGACTACAGTTGGTTAGACATTGTTCATAAAAGGGTCGCACTTCAGAACTCCCCCGGAGACAAAACGTTCACCACAAATTAAATAATAACAGTTGTTTGAGCATGGATTCGCGTCACGACAGGTAAATGTTCGTGGTGCGTTTCCTAGATTTCAAAATTTCATTTTTCTAGTTCTTATGCAATTAGCCTTTCAAGTAGTGGAGGTGTTTTTCTGCACCAAAATCCTTTTCTTCCAGTAATCTTGCCGATTTATCCAAGTCATTTTCTGGATCACATAGCTCAAACTCCTACAACTCTTCCTCAAAAATAATATAAAAAATATCCATTTAAAAATAAACATAAAAACTGCAAACTAAACTATATACAAAATTTAATCAACAAATAAATAATTAAAACTAAATACAACGTTCTTCCTAGCAGCATGTCAAAAACTTGATTTGTATTTTTTTATGCACTAGTTTCAAAAAATATATATTCTAATCTATCACATCTAAACTAATACACATTATATGTACCGGACCTGATCGTGTAGTAGTATAGTTTTGGTAAGACAAGGTGTCGATCTCAGGGAGAATGAGATTCTGTTCAAATAAATTCAAATACTATGTAAACTATAAACAATAAATTAAAAGAGGGGTTTTTATCTTAATTAATTAAACTCAATAAAACAAACACAAAACTAGAGAATACTTTTAGAGACAAAAGAGATAAATATATTTCACATAGAATTCAACTTCACCATCATATAAGGTGGATTCTAATTAAATGCAATAAATAGTAGTTATTATTTACAAATTTCTAATGCTACTAGTTATTTTGGTTAGATTAACTAAATTGTATAAGTATAATGACAATTAACACAATGATCATGCAAATAACTATCTAAAAAAATTATAATTAAGTTCGTATTATGAGAGATTAGATCTAGAAACTAACTTTAATGGTCATGAAAGTCAATTATAAGCATAAGTAGTTTAGAAATGCTCTCTTACACATTTAATTTTACGATTTTATCACATAACCTTAGGTTTTGATCAAACGCTAGTCTTAACAGTTTGTTGTTCATAAACTAATTAAGATTCATGCTAATACAATTTGATTGGTTCTCTAAATCATATATAACTCAAAAATATATAATGGAGATCAAAACTTTAATACATAAGATATTTGATCAAACAATCGCAATATATTAAACAAAATAAAATTCAAACAATGCAGATCGCACCAAATCGTTAGGTTACATATAATCTAAAGAAAATATAAGGCTTTTACCCCAGAATCAACAAACAAAAAATAGAAAAACATCACCAAATGATTTCTAGACATGATCATCAAGTGAATCGAAGTGAAATCCTAATGCTTCTAGTTCAAAATTCTTCAAACCCTTGCTCATAGCGCTTATCTAGATTCTAAATCACCCTCAAATGGTTTTGGATGACGTGTATCTTAGTACCAAAGGTTTCCATTGATTGCACACCAAATTAGGGTTCTAAAATCATGTATCTATAGATTTAGCAACATCGCGGCGCGACCTTATCATTGTAGTGTTGTGAAGTACGATTTTGTATTCGAGTCAGTTATGAAATCTTTTGTGTCTTAATCTTATTTTGAGTCTAGAGTTGCGTGACATGCTACTTAAGAGGAACAACACGCTTCTTCGTATTTTTTGGTATTTTTTTTTTCTTTTCGTCTTTATCAGTTCCTATCTCTTCCTTTTTCTCCAAGCCACAAATTTCCTATTATTATCCAATTGAAAGAATTTATAAATATATTTTATCTTTATATATATATATATATATATATATATATATATATATATATATATATATTATACTCTAAATATTATGATGATTACCCCAAAATATATGAATAAATAAAACAATATTACCATTCATATTATAGTTCAAGATGAAGGTATCAAATGATTTTGGCAAAGATTTTAGATCAAATCCATAGCCAAATCAAGTCGATATGGAGAGTAAAGTATTTGTAAGTGATCCATATATTTTTTCATCTTGAGTACATGTGTGCTCACCTTCCCATTTTTCCTCCATCATAAAACCGTGTAGCGATCGAATGATTTTGAAACGCTCAGTCTTTGCTAGTCTTTGCTTTCTGATCGAAAATTTCTTTTACTTGGTCTTTGTTTTCTGATCGAACATTTCTTTAAAGTGTGTCATCATATCATACACATCATGATGTTCCAGATCCTTTTATATGTTACGTATCATGATAGCAAACATAAGGCATGCAACATCGATTGACTCATTACAATGCTTAAACCATAAGTCATGTGCAGCCTTAGGAGTAGCATGTGGTTTGTTGGGAATCGAGCTCTCGAGAACATATTTATTCTTTTCTTGTTTAAGTATGATTCTTAGATTGCGATACCAATCCAAAAAGTTGGAATGGCCAAGTTTTTCCTTTTCAAGGACAAATCGGATGGACATCGGGTGAGAGTGATGTGGGATAGATACAAGTGGGGCCATACACATAATTTTAACAAATTTTTTATTAAGTATTTAATTCTTTAAAATTAATACCCTGTTTGTTTCCAAAACAATAATTATTAAAGTCTAGGATACAAGTTACAAAACAAAACAAAAAATGGTTAGGTGACCTTTAAACCGTTTATTTAATTCAACGAGTTAAATAACAATTTATTAATTACACCAAATTGTAATTCCTAAATATATGGGATCCTTAACAATACTTTTGTTAATTAGCATCTATGCCTCAGACCTCTTTGCTTTGGTGATCTTTATCACAAAATATTTTTGAGCAAGTCATCCAATTAGAAAAACTTGTGTGATCATCCCATAACTAGTTATAGGAATCATGAATTCAATTTGGCAATCAAAAATAAAACTGAAAGATATGTATGCCTAAGAGTCATTATAGAATGATATTTGCTAATGACATATTATCCTATAGGGTCATACCTTATAACAAGTTTCTACTTATTGATTATTTATTAGAGTAATTTGATTATTAATAAATATAATTAAAACTTGTATTTAATTTGAAAATTAGTATTTTATGAAAATAAATTTTACAACTAATTGGGAAATTATCATTTTTAGGAAATAATAATAAAAGAGAACCAAATTAGTTATATTCGTAAGGTATGAATATCTATATTATGTATAAATTAAATGAACACTTTGAGTAATAATTTAGTTGGAATATAACGAGATAGTTTGTAAGAAAGAGTGCAACATACTCTTTGGTCTTACCTTTTGTCTCAAAACCATCAACTCTCATGTGAGTTGGAGTTAGTGTGTTGGCTTTCCCTTTCATCACTTCATAGATACCATAGAAGACAATGCTTGGACTTGTTGAAAGTATGCTGCTCTAGTACCTGTCTCTTGGTATTTAAAAGATATTAAGAGACCAAAACTAACTAGATTTTCATCACTTTTTCCTCTGAAAAAGGGCTGTTAAATTCGTAATTTGCTAGCCACTCTTTTTCTCTCTTCTTTCTTGCAATTTGGTCCAATAACTAAGTGCTTATAAGTTGGCTCCCCTTAAGGCTTATTTGGTATAGTTCTTAATGGCTAAGAATAACTTAATACAAGTGAAGTCTAGCATATTGAAGTGCTTTACTCTTGCTTGGTGAATACTTCTAGAGAAGCTTTACTTCGAGTCTTTTGCCATCCTCATCAACTTCCAAACTCCTGAAAGGAATCAAATCCTATAAAATGTTGTAGCTCTTTCTTTTTATTTTTTGTTAATCTTTCCATGTTTTGCAAAATGATCATTGGTGGGTTAAAAAGAGTTTTAAATATATTCATATTTTTAAACTTTTGTTGCTGTTTTTAGGAAAACAATTTTGAATAGAACCCAACAATTGGTATCACGACCATTTTTGCAAGTCTGGTTAGATTATTAGATTATTTTGTATAATCATTATTTTTGGAAAACATGGATGGTTTTTTTTTGTAAGAAAATACATACATTTTTTATATCAAAAGTTGTTTTAGAAAAACAAAGTGTTGTTTTATATAATATTGAGTGTGTGTGTGTGTGTGTATATATATATATATATATATATATATATATATATATATATATATATATAGACACACACAGAGGGAGGATCAAATGAGAGCACCTAAAAGGGTGAGAACGCTAGAACAGTTTTGCACCAATCATTTTATAAGGGTAAATTATTAACTTTATCTTTATAATAAATTTTAACATATTAATATTAATATCTGATTTCCTAAAATCTTGGGATAATGGTTTTAATTACCTAAAATAGTTCTTTTTAGTTAATGGAATATATATATATATATATATATATATATATATATATATATATTTATCATTTTTCCCAAAACTAAATTACCATCATTTTTTTCTTCAAAATGAAATCAATACAACTCAAATCACAAATGAATCCACTTGTATTGACAAACTGAATTTTTTCCTCAAAAACTAATACAACTTCATCCCAATTTAATAAACTTCTATTTACATTCACAAATGAATATACATTTCTATTCACAAACGACACACAAACAACATGAATCCAATGCTTTTTTCATAAACTAAAATTAAAAATGTGTAAAAATTTATCATCTCTTCGCAAATGAATATATGTAATCACAAATGAAAATACTCTTATTCAGAAATGAATATACCTAAATAGAATACAATTTACATCTAAAAATGATAGAACATAATATATGTTTTCATTCTCATGTAGCTTAAATACTTCACCTTCCATCTTCTCACACAATTCCAAAGTAACCTAAAAAAACCTATTAAAATACCTATATATCATTGAGTTTTAGACACCAGATCTCTCTAACACATTTCATCAAACAACTTTTGTGCATTACCAGTTCCTTTGAATTGGATTACAACTTTATGTAGCTATCGTTTCCATCGATTATAAGGTGCAGTATGCGATGAATTAGAACCAAGAAATAAATGGTTAGTGTGTAAATGAAGAACAAGTGTCTATGTGACTTGTTGTCGATGAGGTGAGTAAAAAAATGAACAAAAAAATCATAGTTTACATGTTTGACATGATAAGATCTATTAGTTTGGAATCATAACATGAGAAATCGTCCATGTGCCGGCATCACTTATTCCATCGTTCTTTGTCAATGCAGATTAGTCATCGATGCATGTGTTAGTTCAAACAAACACCTTGGTTGTTTCTTCTCTGTATCGAGGTAGTCTCTCTCATTAACCCTTATTTTGTTTATTTATTTTCATGATGGAGATGGTGCAAGAAGAAAGGGGCGGCGACGGGAAGATAAGAAGATAGGAAACAAAAGTTTGCAAGTGATGAGTTTTAGACCAGTGAGGAGGGACTATGGTGGTTGCGACATGAGACGTTGCCGGTGGACAGATTATGCTCTGTGAAAATTGTAGAACTTAGGCCATTGTTAAATGAACAGCGTTAACCTAATCACTCTTGTACTAGAATTAATAGGTAATAAAGATATAATTTTGTTGTTTATAGGGTATTATACATTGAAATAGATCAAAAATATCAATCAAGTATTGGATTGATATGAATGTGTAAAAAACAAACAGTTTCAATATATATAAAGAATGGGTTAATGCATATGATTGAAAGAGATATATGTATTAGACATTATTATGGAGTATCAATAGGCTCATCGCAGAGTCCATGAAAATAGAAAATTTTGGACATAAAAAACGTCGAAAACAGAATTTGTATGCAAAAGATATTACCGTTTTAAGAAAACACACAACTGGGTAACAACTTACCGCCTGTTATGTGTCAAATCCCGAGACGTCTTAGGAAATGAATTTTTATTCCCGGTAATTTCCTATGAACCTCATTCAGTTTATGAATTTATCACGATCCTCACTTTTTCTGCCCGAAAATAACCCGAGTTGTTGTAGATAAGGTTGAACAGCCAAAAGTTCCCCTTCTTCACCAAGTAAACTTCGGATGAGCTGTAGGGTTATTTTCAGGTTTTGTATCAAAAAGTTAGTTATATATTACGAATTAGGTTTTGATGTAGTATTTGATTTAGGAGATAATGTTTCAGTCTCACATCATATCGACTCTTTTACAAAGTGAAAGTTCGCAACTGCAATCAGAAATCTCCCGAAAATGACTTTCAAACACTTTGTTAAGATAGCTACACTATTTATTAATGACTAGAAATCGACCCATTTTTCTTAGAAAACCATATAGTATTTGATTTTATTAACGAAAACGTCATCGCCTATTTTCACGAAATGCATGACGCCTGGTCAGATAAGATATCTAACTTTATTGTGGTCCGTTGGATCGCTTTTGTTTTGGACCGTCAGATCAATATCTCAAAAACTATAAATAGAGGGGGTGACTACCTTCATTTTCTCACCTCTCTCTTCTCTCTCTCTCTCTCTCTCTCTATATATATATATATATATATATATATATATATATATATATATATATATATATATATATATATATATATATATATATATATATATATATATATATATCTCGATTACCGTCGATCGGACCACCCTCATCCGTCGGTAGCCTCCTAGTGCCGCCTCGCTGGAAAACCGGGAAACCGTTGGAACAACCGGATGTCGCCCCTTTTTCCTCCGATCCAACACCAATGAATCCATATCCGAGCACCCTCAATCGACCATTAATTTCTGATCATCCTAGAACCGCCGATCACCGCGGTGCGCTGCCACCGACCGCCAACGATTTTTCCGGCAAAACACTACTCACTGGCAAAATTCCCGATGAACTTTCTGACCAATTTTCTTGTGAAGCTCCGGCAAGTTTTTCCGGCGAAACACTATTCACCGACAAAACACAATTCATGTGACACTATTCTCCGGACTGCGAAACTACTATTTTTTGAAAAATCCTAATCTCTTCGGTTTTTCGCATACACTTCAACCAAGTGAGTGTCACAACCCCATTTAAAATCTTTTATCGTTCTCAGGGGAATACATACAATAACTATATTATTTCTATTAGACTTATAGAAATGCTATTAAAACTATATCAGGAATCTATTTAAACAAAAGATATCGTAGGATTTAATTGTAATAACTCTATCTCAATACCAAATACAATAGAAATGTATTCTAGAATGTCGAATCATAGAATGATTATAGTAATGCATAGTACTGTAGATAATTTTCCTAGAAACTTATCGTATAAAGTTAGGGCCAATATAATGACTCAACATCCGGAAATTCATGTGAGCCTTCTATTCATCAAACTAAGTATCACACTACTTAGAAAGACCTCTGTCTTATAACCCTTATTTTTTTAAGGAGCGAGAGAATTATGTATAGATCTATATGGGCTGACACCCCCACTTGTGGTTTCTAGTTACAACTTTGACGGTCGAGTCACACCCGGTGATAACTGTCTTTTACTATTTTGACACTCCGAGGAAGCGTCAAGAAAGGCCTATCAGTCTGAACTAGCTTGGTTATGGCACTCACAGTGAATATATATATATATATATATATATATATATATATATATATATATATATATATATATATATATATATATATATATACATATATATATATATATATATATATATATATATATATATATATATATATATAGGAAACTTGAAAAACTTATATACATACAAGGAATATCTTTTTTATCAGGAACTTAGCATATGAAAGATACTTTATAAAATATATAGGAAACTTACAAAACCTATAGACATACAAGGAATATCTATTATCAGGAACTCAATTATGGAAACTCGGGATAATAAGATATATTATGTAGGTTGTGAAACTACCTATAGACATCCAAATAATATTTTTCGTTCTCGGAAAGTACTAATCAACTCTATAACAATCGTACTTTAGTGAGAAAAGTACATTTGATACAAAACTTCACTTCATAGAAGAACTTTGTTAAATAAGTTCATTCATAAATCAAGAAATCATGTTGGTATTCCATACTTCCTAAGTGTATGATTTTGATTTGTATATAACAAGTATTTTATAACCTTCGAATGTTTGATTCAGCCTTATTCCATGTTCCTTTTTTGGTTGTAGGTTTAGGGTAGAATCATTTATTCGATCGACTATCAAATCTTAGATTATATACAACTTAAATACACAATGAGGCTATAGAAGGACCATGTAAGGAACAAATGAAAAACAAGTATTATGAACTTACACTTTCAATAACATACTTTTGGTAGAAAAGTATGCTTTCTGTAACATACTTTTCCATAGAAAAGTACATTTCAGTGACATACTTTTTTGGATAGAAAGTGCACTTTCACTAGACATACATTTTGGTATAAAAGTACAAATGATTCAAACATGTGAACTCACTAACTTTTTAGTTGACACTCTTTCAAAACACATGCATTCTCAAGGAAATAAGATCAGGAAGATTTCATCTATAGAATGAAGTTATGGAGTCACAGTGATCTATAGATTAGTCTCACTAGCCTACCGTAGTATGCTTACTTATGTATTTCAGTAGATGTAACTTTAAACAAGTAGCAATAATATTTCAGATGTTATGTTATTTGTTGTGCTTGTTCAGTGTATGAAAATGACTATGGTCCATGATGTCATCTCACCGCCCGACGTTTCCGCCGTCAGCTAGGAGTTTGACATGCTTTAAGATGCTAGTCTACAGAACATAGAGGTGTGCCCTAGATTTACATAGAAAGATGAAGAAAGTGATAGGAAATTAAACAAAATATGTGATTGATTGACAAGTTATAGGAATTAATTAATGTTCCTAAAGCTGCAATAATTAGTGTAATACCCTCATCACAATTTAAAAGTAACACTTTAATATCAGTCATTTTAAAACACAGTTTAAAAGAAACACTTTAATATCAGTCATTTTAAAATTTACATAAATGATCCGTTTGATAAGAACCTTAGATTTTATTATTTAGATTCTCCAGATCTGTTAAAAGCAAGAAAAATCATTTTTTTGGAATATGCTTGGTCACCACGAGGTGGTGACTGTTCAGTGGAAAAATTTCGAGTTTTTTTGGCCAAATTGGATTAGGATCATTACCCTAAACTGTTTTTTGAACCTAGAAACCTGTTTTTCAAGAGGGTAATGTTCATGCTTATCCAATTTATAAGATAATTGTCAAAGTTTCAAGTTTTATATTTATTTATATGATTCTTGAAAATTGTTGATTTGAATTATCCATGCTTATGAGTTTTTGGTAGATCATATTATTTGACACTTACTTGTTAGTTTAATTGTTGATCTAAATGCCTTTTAATGGACTCCATAACTTGTTCTCAAGTTATGGAATTCCAAAAAAATTTCATTTATATGAATCATTAAAAGTCATAGGTTATAGAAAAATGAAGAGTCTCATTTTAAAAGACTATTAAACTCATAAGTTATGGATTCCAAAAGTATTTGAATAGTTCAAAACTTTCCCTCAAGTTTTGGAATTTGTAAATGTAAAAGTCTAACTTTTGAAACATTTAATTCCAAACCCTAGAATTTTAATGTTTAAAATTCTACCCTTATACTATTATAATATTATAGGTTTAATATATATATATATATCTATATATATATATATATATATATATATATATATATATGTATAAGAACAAAGTCAGCCTTACCGTTAGTAGGCCTCATTCACGAAGCCGGTCTATAAGGGGGTATAAGGTTACTGCCTATAAAATGGCAGTTTAATGGGTGTCCACTCTCACCCACCGCTTCCTTGACTGGTGGAGGGTCGTTAGCCGAACGGGTAGGATAGGACTCTAATTCTCCCTTCATCAAAAGTATAATGATAAATAAAAAAGTAACTAAACACTTATAAATTCCCAATCTTAGTTACTTAGGAAAATGTGAATATGGTGCTAACCCGTGAAATTACACTTTGCACCTTGTTAAGTCGTTAGTGGAGCGTGTGTGGTTAACCGACACACTAATCGGGACTGACAATGCGTGGCAAAGGGTAGCTTGATGTTAATCATAGATCAATGGAGCGTGTGTGGTTAACCGGCACATTGATTACGTGGTTGTAACATTGGGTGTACCAAGCTAATTTGCATGGTTATTCACACCTTGTTTGTGATCCTCGGCATCCCAGTCACAAACTTGAAGGGCACAATCAAGATTTAAACTTGCCATTGAAAGTTTCAATGAATCTCAAAGGATCTAGGAGTTTCAATTCACTTAAAACCTAAAACTCTTTTTCGTTTTTCGTGGTGGAAATTGGTAAATCGTCATTTATCTACCTTCAAATATTTTGCAATTGGATTACGACATCCCTCTTCCAAATTGTAAAATATTGTATTGGATCCTAGCCTTAATATTTTATATGGGTGTTATATTAAGGAGTTAAATCAACTAACTTGAATTTCTCCCATTGTAGATGTCTAGTTCAGACAACTATGGTCTTCCCAAATCCTTTGGAACAAGATTTCCTCTTGAAGATGATGTCCCGCGGTTGGATCGTGGAAGTCATACTTCACTTCCTCCACCTCCTCGAATAATTCTCCCTAACCCACAAATTCAAAGTCTTGAAAAATTCAAGGTCACTCAAGCCCTACTTGCAATGAAACATCAAGATGGAAGGCCTGTGTGTACTCACGTCTTGGAGATGAAGTCACATATTGACAGGATGAGAGTATTGGGTGTCGAAGTCTCAAGGAAGTTGGTTGTTGACTGGGTTCTTCAATCACTTCCTAAGTCATATAGTGAGTACATTAAGGACTACTATGTGACAGAACATGACATGTCCCTTATAGATCTTAACTATTTGCTTGTTGCTGCTGAATCAGCAATGATGTGGCGCACTGGAAAAGCAAATTTGATGGGAAGATCTACTCTCCATACTTCCATGGACATTGACAATGGAAACACTAGAAGTCTAGAAAAGATTTCTTTTTCCAAGGGAAAGAGAAAGGCTAAGTCTGAGATTGTCCCGTGTACCATTCCCAAAGAGTCTATATGTTTCTGTTGCCAAGAGAATGGGCATTGGTTGTGAAGCTGCCCTAACTACCTGAAAGATCTGAGAAAGGGCAGAATCGAAAAGTTTGACTCTGCTTCAGGTAATTCTACTGTCTAACTCTATTATGTTCCTTATTGTTGATTCTTAATACATGATGTGACAAGGTTGCATTTTGATGTTTTGTAGGATCATCCAAAGGGAAGGAAGCTTAAAGGAAGAGTATGCTGAATCTGATCGCGAAGATGGATTTTAATCGCATGGTTTGAAGATCGGATTTTTGAGCTGCTACTTAGGAGTTATGATAGATTGCTAGGAAATGTGTAATAACATAGTTTTCATTTGTAATTGCATTGTAAGGAAAAGTTTTTCCGCATTTTATAAATAAATAAAATTTTGTTTTATTTTATTATATCTCCTTGCAATGGCATTTGTGAAAATTGATGTTTCTATGTTTCTATGTTGGCAATATGAATTTGATTCTTTCGTTTGTGGTAGTGTCGAGTATTTGCCAAATAAGGAAAGATTCTCATCACCCAAGTTTCAATTGGACAGAAACTTGGAATCATACAAGTTGTATTCTATGATGAATGAGAATTTACATCTTTGGTAAACTAAGACTAATTCCTTGTTCACATGTATATGTGAGTTAAGTGAAGGACTAGGGGATCGGGTACACTAGGTGTGCGCTTGTCAAGATCCACCATAAAGATCAATAAGACTATTTGTCATGACTTACTAAATTTTAGTAAACATGCTTATGCTTATAAGTTTAAGTATAATTCTGAAACATTGGAAAAGGTTCAATGTATGTCGAACGAATGAGAAGAATCAAATTAGGCAGAAAGATAAAAGTTTATCCACTCTGAAAAGATGGGAGAGTACTTTAGTATCGTGTTTTATGATCGTCTTAATGTTTATGGAAAAACCATATCACAATTGGTTCTCTAAAGACATCTTAGTGAATTTATATGACTAAGAAGAGAAATCGTGAATTGTTGAAATAGTTTAAATCAAAAAGATGAATCATACCTCGTTCCCAAAACAAGTCTTAGAGTCATACTCCAAGATTGTAACTTTGAGTGACATAATCTTAAGAAAGGTTTAAAACACTTATCAAATGTAGAGTAAAAGTTTTCTACTCTTGTACATTTGAAATTGGTAAGTTGTGATATTTTAGATAAAACAAAGACCAACTAAGACCAATTGTGTGAAGTGTTTTTCTTGATAAGAATCCGCACTAACTCTTGAATATTTGTTTTTCAAGGAATGGTTCTTGACAAGAAAGACTTATATGTCAAGAAGTCAGTGGGAGTCTTAAAGATCTTGACAAGTTTCAAGAACTAATCAAGAATAAACCTATTGCTAAACACTAGCATAGGACTTGAGGTTTGTGACCTATCATGTTGACATATTCTTGTTTCTGTGCCCATTCCAGTTAAACTTGACTATGCATGTGAGTTCTATGAGTTCTCAGTTGTTTGCATAACTACTTGGAAGCAATGGTAGGCCCTTGTGCTGCCAAGTGGCAAGAAATTAAGATTGAACAAGTGCAGTCCATATGAGTTTGGATTTGTCACTAACCATGTCTTGTGATTATGGTCATGACAAATTCACATGGATAGGAACACGTACACCATAAAATCTAAAGTTTCATAAGGTTTATCTCCGAATCATGAAAATGATAGTGAGGAAACGCTTTAACTAAGTAGATTTTAAGGAGATAGAATTGTGATATTTGCATTCTCAAATTCAATTATGATTACGGCATCCCTCTTCATAATTCGAATTATGAGAAATGGCAAAGGTCTAAACATTTGAGACTTATTGCTGTAAGTTCTTAATTTGTAAAGACACACATGTGAGCTATCTAAGGAAAGGTGTATGAGTTTGAGAAGCCTAGATAGAGCCTTATCGAAGCATCGCGTATCAGAAATCTGAACTTTGATAAGAAAGTCAATAAGTATTGAATTCTAGAAGTCCAGCTGATTTCTGAATACATGTCAAAGCTAGTGGGAGCATAAGTGTTATGCTAGTAAGATAATAATTATTATGCGAGTGAGAGCATAATTATTATGGTAAGTGTTGCAAGTTAGCAATGTTAATTATAGAAAACAAAGGTTTCAATTTGCAAGTTGCAGAGTTTGAAAAGTTGTTTTGCTATAATTAAGGGAGAGTAAATTATACTTCATTTCAATTCTAAAAGCTTAGATTGAGATATTAATCAAATTTAGTCAAATATATATGAATGTTATGTTGGAATGGTTCATCATAAGGAAATTCTATATATAGAAATGTTAATTGCGTTCTCAAATTTGATTATGATTACGGCATGCCTCTTCATAATCAAAACTTTGAGAACATGGCAAATAGAAATATTATAGCAAAAGACTGATTAAGTATCACATCTTTATGTTTGGGATTATGAATCGTATCCCATATGCTTCGGGTATAGGATCGATTGCATATGCTATAATATTTTCGTGTTCTAATTTTCCAAATGCCTAGGGCATTAAGAGGGAAAAAGGAATAGAACCGGATATGACTAAAGTGGTTAAACAACTGGTAAGGACAATCTAAGGTTCGCCAAAGATTGGTCGCTTAAGGACAGTTGGAAGTATAGTAATGGATTAACCATATTGTCATTATTATGAATAGACAGGAGTCTATTAATAATGAGTCGTCGTATGGCAAATATGGAATGATGCCATATTGGGAGTTGAAGAATAGATGGAAAAGTTAGAAACTTTTATGAAAGAAGGATGTTCAAATGAATGTACTTTGAATTTGAGACTTCATTTCCATGGAATTGCTCTCCATTTGAATACTTTATAATATCGTTGGTCAAGTCTCTGTGACTTTTGCACCTAGACATTACAAAAGAATCTTTTCATGATAGTTTAGAATCTAACACTTTCTAGCAGTGACAAGAGTTTGGAATTCTTACACTTGCAATAAGGATTTGGAATATTGAAATAAGCATCATTGAAATGTTTTTCAATTGATCTATTTCATAAAGTAAGGACCTTAGTCAAACATAGTGTGCATGCTTGGTGCATGGCATAACTATTATTTAGACAAACATAGTGTGCATGCTTGGAGCATGGCATAACTATTGTTTTAATTCAAGTATTTAGTTGATTATTCGAAACATTATACAATGAATAATGAGTAATAAATATGACTCAAAAGTTTTTGGGCCATATAGGATTAGTATTATTCTTGTGTTTCACTTTGCATGTTTTGACTTCCCGAATAACTAGGTTATTCAAACCATCCACGGTCGATCATACTTTGGAAGTAGGTATTGAGACAAGACTGTCATGAATGGGTCTGTAGAGGTGTTTTAGTCATAGCACAAATTTGCTACAGTGTTCATGAGTGCTCCTGGAATAAGATTCGAGTATTGGATACAACCCACGCTCATTTGAATCACTTCATGGATTTTATCATGGGTGATCATAAGACGATAATATCTTATATTCTTGAAACGGAGACATGTGAGTTGTAGTTCCGAGTCAGTTGCACATTGACATATGTAAACGCACCAGTAACTTGGATGTTATAAAACATATTGTTATGTGTAATTTGATGAGTAGGTACAAGCGAGCATTTGGGTCGAAGTTTATCCATTCCTTTTATCCCATGTGGATAAAAGCGATATATGTGGGCCCCTCAATGATTTACTGATGACATCAGGCCTGGACTGATTTTATTTGTTTAATTAGTCGGTCGTCATAAATTGAAAATCGGGAAACAACAGATTGACAGAGAGAATGATTATAATCCATGTCTCGGTCCATATGATATCAAGAATGGTGGAATATATGATCCCTTATCTAATGGACGCGTCATTGACTAGGTCAGAGTTCGACAGCGACTTTTAAGAGCTACGATTGCTAGTCGGGTTGGAGTCATGCTTGCAATAATAGTTATTAGACTTATCCAAGTGGGAGACTGTTGGATTAGGTGTCTAAGCCCATAACTATTATTGGTATGTACTTGACCCGAGAGTAGCATGGTCCATTTGGGTTGCATGGCATTGGAACAATTTGGATAGACTTTTGTGAGAAGAGGATATTTATGATTTATTAATATATTATAAGTTCTAATATATTAATATGAAATCATATTATTTAATTAGTATTGGTCAAGAATTAGTTTGGAATTAATTTTTTGATCAAAAGAGACTAATTAAATAAATGAGGATTGATTTGGTAAATCATTCATTCTTATAAAGTGGGCTTATGATCCATAGTTCTTCATGTTGGGCTAAACCCATGTGGTGACCCATGGATACTCCATGGAGGTTAAAACCCATCGATCATGAGGAATATGGAAAGTCATGAGTTACATGGTGTAACCCTAATGTGCACACTATATAAGAAACCTCAAGGCTCATGAAATTGGCACTAGTGGAAACACAAGAGGGAAAGTTGATTTTATGAGTGCAAGTGTTCTTCTCTCCAGTTATTCCAATTGTTGGTGGTGTTGTGTGATTCCATTTGAGGTGCAACACTTGGGGCACTAAGTTCTAAAAGGTCCAAGGCTTCCAACTACAACAAAAGGTATGTCTTCTAACTTGTTTTATTACCCAAGTATCAATGTTTTGTATGATAGTTAGGGTAATACCTTGGAAAGTTCAATTTTGCATGTATAATAGAGAAAACATAGATCCAAGGTATTTAGGGTTGCACGTACACCTTAGGAGTGTTAGAATGCTTAAAACCCATCAGATAGAACTTATAGTTTTTGGTTAACAGTCAAGTACTTGATCCTTAATGATAATCTAATATTTGTCAATGTCTACATATATTAAACAAGAGCAAGCAGCTGAGCAAAAGCAAGTTGGAACTTTACTCACAAAGTTGAGTTTATTATTTATGCTTAGATCATAATGTACATGTACTGTATAATTTTTTTGTTTTGGAACAATGTATGTTTTAATTTAGCTTGTCTAAAGATATATGTATCAGTTAATTGATTATTTACTTAATCGTTATTCATAACGATCACCTTCATATTCTGTAATGAATAAATTTTGTTTTTGAGAACTAGATCTCTTAATAGAATTATAAAGTAAATATCAATGTTTTCTAAATTAAAAATTCTATATGAAAACACTTTTTACTTAAAATTGATTTAAATCAAATTTATATATGATATTCTTATCTTTATTATATAAATGATATACATGTATTCCAACTTCAAGAAATGGATATTTGAAGGCAAATAATATAGTTTATTTGATATATGTGAATCTTATTTATATATAAAAGATTCCTAATACTATTTTCACTAAAATGTAGAGAAAATAATTGTTAAGGAACTATACACTTTGATGTATGAATTCCTTTCTAACAAATGTCTAGATTGAGTACAAGATACATTATCAACTTTATTAACAACTATATTCGTTGTAATTATATTTTACACGTTAAAGTATAATTCTGAAGCCTTTGTTTATGTTTTCAGATATAAAGTTAAGATACAAACCAATAATACCATCTAAAGCCTTAGAGATAATAAATGATGACTTAAACCTTACTGGATATGGTTTACTTGCTAATCGGTATAAATTATACTCCTTTATCCTTTTGGGGTAATTCATTAATCATTGTCACTTGTATTTAGAATAGTTACGCCAACTAAGAAGTAGAAAAAATACTTTATAAGATTTAGTATGGAAATGTTCCATCCCTATCTTAGTTAATGTAATGAGGAATTGAAGCCTATGTCAAACTAAAGCTTCTCCACCCTAAAATCTACTAATTATATATTTTTAGAATATTCTAAAAGGTAGCTTAGATTATTTTATACAACCCACAAAGAATAAGTTCTCTTGTTCCGATAAAAGTTGAGTTATAAGAAAACAAGATCTTAATGACAAACCAAGTGGGAGGCACATAGAATTTAAAGTAACTCAAGAACCATAGCCTGATGTAGCAACAGTTTGAACTAGTTTTAACAATAGATTATTAAGCACGACTAATAGCTATTCATATACACAATCTATTCACATATATACTAGGAATCATCTATAAGATGAGTAATATGGAATCTTTCATTGATGAGCCCTTCTTGATGGTTTCTGGAAAATCCATCAACTACCAAAATGCTATATCAGATCTTGAACCTGATAAATGACTTATTGAGATATAATCCATATATAATAATCAAGTATGGGCTTGATTAATCTTTCTCCTTATAGAAAGGCTAGAAGGAGTAACTATTTGAAGGGGCAAGATGAAGATCACTTTCGCAACTCAACACAAAGGGGGAGATTGTTGGATCTCGCATATTATATATGTTGTGTTTGAGTTCTTATGCGAAAGGGGTTTAGTAGTTTGTATGTTCTAGACTTCATTTGTATATGCGATATGCTATGTTTGGTTTCATATGTTTGTGTTCGTAATTTTTGTACTTAGGCTTCGTAGTTTGTGTCAGTGTGTTTTGACAGTTGTATTAGCTTAGGTATCATGACCTCATTGGTCATGTCCTAAACGAATTGCTTGTATTTCATATATAAGGGCAGTTAGTTAGAGAGAGTATCTTTTCATAGTGTAGTTACATCATTGTAATCTAGTGATTTTACTTTCTAATGTAAATCAGATCTTATTTACCTTGATGTGTTCTTACAATTACGTATTTCCAATTATGATTTCATTCTTAGAGAATATGACGATCCTACAGAGTGTAGTGACTTGGAAACGTTGGGAAAATTCTTGGATCTACTATGGATAGGTGTAGAAGGTAGTGGGGGCCTGTACTACCGGAAACACATGATTCATACGAGAATCATGAATTGCTACAAGGATACTAAGGAACTAGTAAGGGTTCAAATATTATTACAAGTTATTAATATATTCCCATTTATATCAGAGCAAGCGGTTTTGGTTCTTGAACAGGGTCGGGCGGGTCAGGACAAGTTATAATGATATACAAGATTTAATAGAAGTTGGGATAGCGGCAACCGTAAAGGAGATAAACCTAGAAATGTTCAGGTGTATCGAGAGCGAAATGATTTCCATGTTTGACAAACATTATGTCGTCGTAGCTAACACTGTTGTCGTCGTAGCCACTGCTGCTATTGTTGTTTATACACCGCCAAGAGGTAAGCAAATGCCCTATTGAGATTTCACTAACACCAACCCCCATAGTTTGATGGTTTCAAAGACCCAATTGCTAGCATGAGATGGATCGCATATTTTGAAGGATGTTTCTATACATGCTCTTGCCCGAATAACTAAAAGTTCAAGTTCGCGTTGAACCTTCTTCGCAGGGGAGTGGAGGATTGGTGGGGTTTAGCTTTCAAATCCTTTTCTCCTATTTAGAAAATTGCAATAACATGGGAACAATTTACTAACATGTTCAGGGTAGAGTATGTCCCATAAAGGAAGACGGAGTGCCTAGCTCAAGAGTACCTATCACTCAAGCAGACAATAGATTTGCTCAGAATATGCAGCCACTGAGCAGTTGCAAATGTCTCGATATCTAAGTATGTTGAAAACATATATCAGAGAGTTCATGTCAAATACCCAATACCAGATCTTGTCGGAGTTTTAATCGCATGCCATAAAAAGAGAATTAAAGATAGAGACCCAAAAAAAGGAATAGAGGCAGACTCTGGATCAGTCTCAGCCAACAACTAAGATATTCAAGTCTGTTGATTAAGGTCTTGGGGAAAAATAGTCCTAGGTGTAAAAAGTGTGGGAAATCATATGAATGAGCTTATTGTGCTTTTGTATATTACAATTGTGGCAAAAAGGACCTTACAGCCTAGACTGTAAGCAAGGGTTGTGTGTTTGTTATAAGTGTAACCAAATGGGTTATATAAGGTCGAGTGTCCCCTTCTTAGATCAGCAGGTGCAGTACAAACTCCAACACTTGAAACTTTGAGAATCATTGATAAGCATGAAGGTAGAGTTAAAGCTCCAAGAGCTAAGGGGCGAGCTTTTTAACTCACAGCTGAGGAGGCCAAAACAGTGTCAGATGTCGTGAATCGTATGTATTCCTTGTTTTTATAAGCTCGTTTATGCCATTTAGTGATTAATTTTGTTATGTATGGGATTAGGTACATTCCTAGTCAACTATATGCCTGCCTTAATACTATTTAACTTAGGGGCAAGTAATTTCTTCGTGTCACTTAAGTTTAGCAAGAATTTGAACATCGCTATAGGAGATTTGGACCATCCTATTGAAGTTGAGATAGCGGAAGATCGAACGATTAAAGCATCAAAAGTTTACTGTAGTTGTACCTTATAGATTTAAGATGATAGTTTTCCAATATATCTTATTCCCATTCCTATGAGAGAGATGAATATATTAGTAGGTATGGACTAGGTGGATCAATTTGAGTACGAGTTCAGACTCTAAATGGGGGAGAGTTAACCATTCGAGGTGAGGATTCTAGAAATAGTTCGACTTTCTGTTCCGCCGCAAGGGCCAGGAAATACCTACAATATGGTTGCAAAGGATTCTTGGCTGATGTGATTGACACCTGAGAGAAGAAGAAGAAAATTGTCGCAGAAGTACCTATAGTTTGTGAATTCTCTAGCGTTTTTCCGAAGTCTTACCTGGTGTGCCTTCGAAAAGATAGGTAGAGTTTAAGATCGACTTAACCCCTGGTGCAGTACTAATAACCAAAGCACGATATTGTATAGCACCCCTAGAAATGCAGGAGTTTTCCACTCGGCTTCAATAGTTAATGGATAAAGGGTTCATTCGATCAAGTAGTTCACCTTGGGGAGCACCAATATTGTTAATCAAGAAGAAATACGGGTCGCATAGAATGTGCATTTAATACAAGGAACTTAACAAGCTCATGGTGAAAAATCGTTATCCACAACCTAGGAATGACGACTTGTTTGACCAACTTCAAAGAGCTTCGTGGTTTTACAAGATCGATCTACATTCGGGGTACCATCAGAGGCGAGTAAGAGAGGAGGATAAACCAAAGACGTCTTTCAGAACTCAGTATGGTCACGATGAATTTGTAGTGATGCCTTCCAAGCTCACTAATGCACCCGCCACGTTCATGGATCTAATGAACCGTGTGTGCAGACCTATGCTTGATCGATCAATAATCGTATTTTTCGATGATATTTTAGTCTTTTCCAAGACTTGAGATCAGAAAGAAAAGCATCTAAGGGAGATACTCAAAGTTCTAATAAGGGAGAACCTTTATGCCAAGTTCTCCAAACGCGTGTTCTGGTTACGAGAAGTCCAGTTCCTTGGGCATCTTGTCAACCAAGATGGTATTTTGGTCGTCCCGGCCAAGACTGAGGCAGTAATGCAGTGGTAGGTTCTGACTACTCCTTCTGTGGTTAGGAGTTTTTTGGGATTGGTCGGATAGTATAGAATATTTACCTAAGACTTCTCCAAGACTACGGTACATATGACTTGTTTAACGGAGAAGTGTGTAGCTTTTGTTGGGGTCCTAAGCAACAATTAACATTTAAGACGTTGAGGCAGAAGTTATGTGAGGCTCCAGTGTTGAGCCTTCCTGACGGCATTGACAACATGGTAGTCTATTGTGATGCGTCAATAATAGGTTTTGGAGCCATTCTCATGCAATGAGGTCGGGTAATTACATATGCATCAAGACAATTGAAGATCCATGAGGCGAATTATCCGACACATGATATAGAGTTAGGAGAAGTGTTCTTTGCTTTCAAGATATGGACATACTACTTGTATGGGGATCGATGTGACATTTACATGGACCACAAAATCTTGAAGTACCTAATGGATAAGCCAAATTTGAACATGAGGTGGCATCGATGGTTGGATGTAGTAAAAGACTACTACTATTAAATCATGTACTACCCATGCAAGGCCAATGTAGGGGTTGATACGTTAAGTCTGAAGACCCCTAGTACACCTATTAAGGGTATGTATTAAAGGATAATTGGGATCACATCCGTGTTAGAAACAATCAAGCAAGCTCAGACTAGGGAAATCAAGGAAGAGAACCAAAAAAGCGAAAGGATTGTAGGGAATATGTCATCTTTTAACATAGATAGCCATGGTTTTTTTACTCTACATGGTAGAGTTTGGGTTTCGTACTTAGGTAGGACTTAACAGAAACTGATGGCCAAAGTGTACAAGTCCAAGTTCTCGATTCATCTAGGGGCTACAAAAATTTACAAAGACCTGAGGCATAACTATTGGTGGCCCTGTATGAAAAGGGTTGTAGTGTGGTACGTCGAGAGATGTTTGACTTATCGGAAGTTCAAGGATTAACATCAAAGGCCATATGGAAAGCCGCGACCTCTTGACATCCCAATGTGGAAACAGGAACAAATTACGATGGATTTCATCACCAAACTGCCAAACAATCCTTGTGAAGTAGATACCATTTGGGTGTTTGTAGACAGATTGACCAAAAGTGCCCACTTTGTATCTATTCCAGAGAGTTCTTTTCCTGAGAAACTCACTGATTTTATGTTACATTAGTAGTTTGTCGGTATGGTGTATCGGTTTTGGTAGTCCAGGATAGGGATGTCTGTTTCCTTTCTAGGTTATGGAAGAAGTTCCATGATGAGCTAGGCACAATTTCATTTTAGCATAGATTATTATCCTCAGACTAATGAACAAAGTGAAAGGACGATACAAACATTTGAGGATATGTTACGGGCATGTGTACTCGACTTTGGTGAAAGTTGGGATTCTTATTTACCTTTGGCAGAATTCTCCTACAACAAGAGCTATCACCCTCAATATTGGTGGGCCTCTATTTGAGATGCTTTATGGGAGGAAATGTCGGACTTTTATATCTTGGGGAGAAATCGGCTAGAGAGTTATGGGAAGCACTATCATCATGATTAAGACCACCGAGCTTATTCAATAGGTACGTGAGAGACTATAGACTGCTCAGATTTAGCAAAAGAGTTACGTAGATCGATGCAGGTCTGATCTCGAGTTCCTGGTTGGAGATTTAGTGTTGTTAAAGGTTTCATCATGGAAAGACATCATCAGGTTCTAGAATTGGGGAAAGTTAGGAAATAGATATATCAGACCTTTTTCTAATTGTTGATTGGGTAGGCAAGGTTGTGTAACGTTTGGATCTATCGGAAGAGCTTAGCCAGATTCACAACACTTTCCATGTTTCTCAATAATGGAAGTGCATTGCGGATGAATATGCAGTTGTACCTCTCGATGATATTCATGTAGACGAGCGTCTAAACTACGTAAAGAGTCCATTTGCAATTTTGGATAGGAAGACAAAGACGTTATGCAACAAGTCGATTGATTTGGTAAAAGTACAGTAGCAACACCGAAACGGATCAAAATGGACTTGGGAACCAGAAGAAGAGATAAGAAGCAACCACCCAAATTTATTTAGTTAGATTTTGGGGACGAAATCCTTTTAAGTGGGGGAGATTTGTAACACTTTGTTTTCACTTTACAGTGTAATTTAATATAAAATGTTTATTTATAAAATTCGAAGTAGAAATAAATTACGTTTTAGCCAAAGTAATCATCATGAAAGATGTTGTAGACGTCAATACGAAACCATGAGTATAAAGAAGGCCTAAATTTGACTTTATATGAAGAACTTATGATTTCTGGAAGTTCACATTCGACACAATACAACAATGTGCGTTATAAAATATGAAACGGGGTTAGGTTAATTTTTAGCAAAATTAATGTAAAGCAAAGTCGATGTCCTCGGAAATACGAATTTGTTGATATAGAGAACGTTGAGAACAGAGCTCGTATGGAAGAGTTATGATTTTTGCAAGGACTTTTATAGTGTAATTCGCATAGACTATTAATTAAAAATATAATGCGAATTAACCTTTAAAATCTAAAGGAAAGTTGTAGTAGTCATCGATACGAAGTCGGGGATATAATGAACGTCGAAAATGGAACTCATATGCAAAAGATATGATTTTTTGAAGATTTGAGAATTTACCCGGCATGAGCGACACAACACCA
Organism: Lactuca virosa; assembly: GCF_052849685.1. Classification (NCBI taxonomy): domain Eukaryota; kingdom Viridiplantae; phylum Streptophyta; class Magnoliopsida; order Asterales; family Asteraceae; genus Lactuca; species Lactuca virosa. The sequence continues at coordinate 272,686,112 of NC_136433.1, forward strand.
CCCAGAACTCGCTATGTGTCACGCCAAGAATCAACCCTTGCTGCTCACGTCAAGGGGCAGTATGGCTAGGTAAGGGCACAACGCGCGCATCCCCTATAGCAGCCTATAAATAGTCGACGAGGTTTGCTTCATTTGTTGCTAATTTGCTCTCAAATTTCTCTCTCAAAGCATTCATTAACCTCCATGATTCCGACATTCTTAGTTGATACGTGTTGGTCAAGTTTTTTGCAAAACTACATACTTAGTTGTTCCAAGTCTATTCAGGTGAGTTATCTCACTGGATTACGTATTACAATACACACACACAGATATATATATATATATATATATATATATATATATATATATATATATATATATATATATATATATATATATATATATATATATATATATATATCTTAGGACATAAGAGCTAGTAGAGCAGAGTGTATGCATAGATTGGTAGAATCTCTATATCATTAATGTGGTTTATATGATTAGTTCAATATGTTTGTATAAGGAGTTGACGGAAGAATGGCGACAGGACGTGAGCCTATAGACTCATGTTTACGACGGAACGGTGTTAGGCTGTGAGTCCACATACAAACGTTATTGGTAGAACGGAAAAATGTCGTGACCATTGTTTGTATGCATATATGTGTATTGTGATCTATGGTACTTTGGGAAACTCACTAAGCCTTGGCTAACAGTTGTTGAATAACTACTTTTCACGTTATTCTTTTGATCATGGAAAGGCTCCAATGTGATTGTACTCGCATCAAAGAAATAAATATGTTATTAGACTTCTACTAAGACTCTATTATATATTAATAAATATATGACGATGACCTTTTAATGAAAATTGGGCTTCGGGAGTATATTATGTATGTTTTAAAAATAAAAATTTTATGTTGAAAAATGGAACGTTACATGTTGAAACATTGCCATCGGAATAGTATAATCATTTACTACCTACAAATCTATATCTTATATCATATATCCTTTTTATGTATCAGTATGTTCACACAATCTATTGGCTATATGTTATAAATTTTTCTATGTAAAATATATATTTTTGACCCATTTCTGGAGAATATAATTTAAATATGGGTAAACTACACCAATCGCCCCTCGTGCACATGCCGGAAAGTACGTTTAGTCCCTATTTTAAAAAATTAATTCGGACTGTCCCTGGGTTTGTTTTTTCTTGCACGCTTGGTCCTTATTGACACGAAAAGACTATTTTACCCTTAGTAATTTTTTCTTTTATTTTCTTTTATTTATTTATTAGTTTTGAATTTAAAAAATAAAAAAATAAATCAAATACCCCCTCTCGCCTTCCATTTCCCTATTTCTGCAACAAGATTCTCCACAAATTACCCACCACCACCTATCACTGCCTGCACCTCCGACACCACCACCTGTCATCGTTATCTCCTTCGGCACCACCACCTATCACTGTCATCTCTTATCATGATCGATCTTGAAACCCTAGCCAATGGAGATCGATGGCAACGCACAAGTGAATTAGATCGATGGCTTCATGCGTCGGTTTGAAAATCCTAAGAAGCGGTAATGATGGTGTTACTGAAAGCTAGATCTGTCACCACCTTCTATCTGCACTTCTAGTGATGCCTGAAGCATCACCCTTCATCTGCACTCCGGTCAAACCCTTTTTCTCCGCATCACTGTCACTGTGTTCTCCCTTACCCTTATCGATAGAAAAGGAAGAACGAATCTACTATTTTCCGCCTCCATCTTCGATTGTAAACCCTGGTTCCACCTCCACCTCAGTTCCAACCCTTAGATCTGACGTACGTTCTGCCTTACCTGAGGTTTTTGGGTCGAATTTGTTAGGGAGGAGAAACTTTTCTTCAATTTACAAAGGGGTTTTGAAGGACAGGTCCATTGTGGAAGTGTGCGAGTGTGATGAGTTGCAAGGCTGAGGAAGGTAAGTTTCCAATGGTCCTACAGTTTCCCTGTGGTGGTTCAGGCCATGGTGGTGTTGATTTTCATTGATGGCGGTGATTAAGTGTTCTTCAAAAAATAGACCGAGAGAGAAGGTTCGTCGGAGAAAGTGATGGACGCAGAGAGGGTTCACCAGAGAGAGAGAGAGAGGGTTCTCCTGGCCCTTGCAGCTGAACAGAGAGTTGGCCTATGCGAAGCTTTCTCACTTGGGGTTCGAACTCTCACTAGCTGCAGCTAGCAATCAATCACGGCCCCATTGGGGCCCAACCAATCCATCCCGATGATAACCTTCGATCCTCTCAAGGGTATCGACACCAAATCAATAGAGAACCTTTCGTTAAACATGTTCAGGACACACCCACGCAAAACCCTCGAAGCACTCACGGTACGGTCATCCATAATGTCCACTTCTAGAGGGGAATCTAGAGTCTCGGAAGCATCACAAAACCTCTTGCAAAGTGCAAGAGATACAAAGGATTGGGTAGCTCCCAAATCAAAAAAAACATGAGCAGACATACCATTGACCAAAAAGGTCCCTATACAGAATCAAGCATGAAATAAAGAAAAAAATAAAAGGTAGTCATAAGATACATACCCGTAACCACATATGGTGCTGCTCGGGCCTCATCGAAGGTTAGGTGAAATGCCCTGCTTTTCACCAAAGGGGTCCCCGCCTTCCCCTGGCGGCCATCAGTGATCCTTGATGTGGGTGGCGTAGGCGCCGCCACCATTCTCCCTGTCAATCTTGGGCAATCGGCCTTTTTATGGCCGATATGATTGCAGTGGAAGCAAATCAGTGAACTCCAGGGGCAATCTACTCATATGACCAGTCATCCCACACCTGTAACAACCCGAACCCGCTGATGGACATGCCCCACTATGTTGTTGGCCAGACTTGTCGCAATCACTCCGGCCCTGGTGGCCCCTAGAATGAGAATTAGAAACCTTGGGCTTCTTGCTCTAGCCCACCAAAGTTTGTGCCTACTCCGGCTTGTGCTTCGTCCGAAGCTCCAATTCAATCATATCATTTAGGGTCTTGCACCCTGAAAAACTTAGAAATTCCCGGATCTCATCTCTCAACATGTCATGATACCTAGTTTTCTTCTTCACCTCATCCGCAACGTACTGTGGAACCAACAGGGACCTCTCACGGAACTCGGCGGTAATCTCCTTGTCACAACTAGCATTTTTAGCTAGGAAATTATGTCCTCAAGTAAACATCAACTATTGCAATACTTGTGAAGTTCAAACCTAATACAATACATCTCATATACTTAACTATGGGTCTGAAACCCTAAAAATCCCGGTTCAAATTTACTATGGACTAGGATACTCTTATTGGGCCTAATGGGCCAATAAACTTTCAAGTTGGGTATGTTGAGCCAAGGAACCCTATTTGGGCTCTAATTGGACCCACATTCATTAAGCTAAAGTATTTTGGGCCATGTTGGGCCTAAAATGACTTACTTCATTTTTATGGGCTTTAATGGGCCATAGATGTTTTTCTTGAACCTAAATGGGCCTAAAACCCATTATATTCACTCTTTTGGGCCGTAAACCTCTAAGAGGGCCCAATGGGCCGAAAACTTCCACCTTGGACCTTGTAGTTTCAAGTATATTCAATTCTAGCCCTACATTTCTTCTCACCCTATCTCATTCTCGGTTTAAAAAAAAGAAAAAAAAAGAAATGGTTTGACAAACTAAATGCCACCTAATCTTTGTATGGTGGACTTCCATGCTTAAACACAACAAATATCAAGACAATCATATACACCCTTGCAACATCATTTCAACATTTCTCTCCTTCTTCTCTATTCTTCTTAACTCTCGGTCAAAGAGTGTTTCACCGCTCTTATCTTCTTTCATTTCAACTACACCAAAAATCTCTCTAGAACATCAAGAATTCACTCATCTTATCTCCAAAATTTCGAGTGTGTCTTGTGAAAGATCAAGGACTCTTCATCAAAGCTCATCACTCTTGGTAAGTTCGTGTTTAACTCTATGGTTTAACTTCAAGTTTACATTAAAAATCTCTTCTTAACCCACATCATTTCATGATCCATGCTCTTAGAACTTCATAGATCTCGAAAATCTCCTCAAGGAAACACCTAGGGCCGATATCTTCTCATTTCCTCACCAAAAACCGAAAGCTTCAAAGCAAAGTGAGCTCATACCCCTTATTTTCAATTTTTACTTTGTTTTGGGGCAGAATACAAGTTGTTTTGTGTAGTTCTATGTGTGTATGCATGATTTTGTGCGTTTTTCTAGTTATATATGTGATTATGTGTTGTAAACCTCAAGAACTTAAAGATCTACTAAAAGATGATGCTATTGGTATAGCATAACATTAATTTCAACTTATATTACAAGAAAAAGGTTTTTAAAATACATACAATTTAGTTAAAGCTAAGAAAAACTTCATGAAAGGGGCTAAAAGTGACAAAATGACAAAAAAAAAAATAAGTTATTTATGTAACTCACGGTTAGTAGGGGTTCAAAAAGGATTTTTTTGCTAAACATGGTTAATTTCGACATTTGAGACCTTACAAGGACTAAAAATGTAAACATTTTCATAAGTGGGCCTTATTTGGGCTTCTCACGACTTTGGGCCAAAATTTGTAACTTTTTGGACTTTTGTGGGCTTAAATGTCATTTTCAACAAAGTTGTGCCAAAAATGTAATTTTTTGATAAAAGGGATTAAAGATGTGAAATTATTAAAATTTGGGCCAAAAAGATGAAATTATCTATAATGGACCGAAAATGCACATTTTTATAAAAATCAAGCCAAAAATGATATTTTTTACAAAACTGAGTTAAAAATGTTATTTTTACAAAAACTAGCATTAAATGCAAGTTTTGTTCTAAAAAGGGGCCTAAAATGTTATTTTTACCAAAAATGGGCCTTACTTGTAAATTTTTGGCTTAATGGGCCAAGAATGTCATTTTTTACAAAAAGGTGGGCCTTTTATGACATTTTGGTAAATAATTGAACTAAAACAAACAATAAAATAACAAACGGGTTAATTTTGGCAGTCTCATGTTATTGGGCCTTAGTAACCCATTATATGTTTGATGGGTCCTGAATACTCTTTATATGTTTATTGGGCCTTATTGACCCACTAACATGCTCGACGGACCATGGATACTCCTTGCGTGCTATTTGGGCCTGTAAATAACACACATGTGAAATGGGCCTTAGTTTTCCTTTTACATATATTTTGGGCCCATGTTATATAATCTCATTCTTTTCGAGCCTTGAAATGACTTACATGTTTAGTGAGCCTTACTTGTTCACTTACATGATTCATTGGGCCTGGAGTGTGCTTTATATGTTTCTCTTCGCGAAAATTTCGATTTAGGATCTAGTGAGACGTGTCGGTTGACACCTATTGAGTGTACGATCGTAGTCTGTAGTTATAACCAGAGTCTCTTGGAGGGAGAGCGGGGATTTGTGTATAGATCTATACGGGGATGACACCCCACACCTGAGTTGTTCGCTACAGTTAGACTAAACCAGTCTAGGGTGACGAAAACCTTATTCTATTTCCGTCGGCGTCCAACAACGCCATGACAGGCGAAAATGTCATTATCTACTATGGTTATAGCGACTCACTTAGAGGAATTAACATTATAAATTTACGGGAGACCATTCTCTTTTCTAATTGGATTACTCGGGAACATACTCGTGCCGGTACTCAACCTCGGGGGTTGGTACACCAACATTCTCTTTTACAGACAACATAGGGTTGTATGGGGGCATTCTCTTTACATTCTCTTTTCATTCTCTTCATTTTCTTTGTTGCATTCTAGTAAGCATTAACACACATGCATTAATACAAAATCAGACACAAACATACTAAACTGTTTTCAGAAAATATAGGATTTTCTGGTGGTTACAAAATTTTACAAATCTTTTTCTCAAACGTGCTTATGAACTCACCAACATCTTTATGTTGACCTTTTTAAATTAACTTGTATTCTCAGGAAACCGTTGAGCAGGTTGGTCGGAACGAACTAACGGATCTTTTGATATATTTTGTTTCATCTTACTTTAACTATTTGGCATGTAATATTCAATTACAATACTCAATGTAAACTATGAATGTTGTTATATTACATGTGTGATGATGATGATGTTGTTGGATAAGGTGTCTAAGTCTGTAACTATATTTGGTATGAACTTGACCCGACCCGGCATGGTCCATTTGGGTTGCACTTCACCTAACAATTTGTATGGATATACTTTTGAGAATAAGATGTTTATGATCTATTAACAAAGTATAAGTTATAATATATTAATATGAAATCATATTATTTAATTAGTGTTGATCAAGAATTGATTTTGGAATTAATTTAATGATCAAAAAGAGGCTAATTAAATATGGACTCTTACATATATATGGATTGGGCTAAGATTTATTTAGGATGGGCTAAGAGTATATGGAAGTCCATGGATAGTCCATGGAACTTTTAACCCATGGATCCCAGGTAAATGAAGAGTCATGGTTATTAGGGTGTAACCCTAATCCTCCATACTATATAAAGAGGTCCTTGGTTCTAGAATTGGCACTAGTGTGTGTGTGTGTGAGAAACAAGAGTGGGCCAATTTTAGTGAGCATCATATTCTCTCAAGTATTTCCAAGTTGTTTTGGGTGATTTGTGACACCACCTGAGGCATCCACACTATTGGTGCTAGGCTCTAAAACTCCAAGCAATCAACCACAAAGAAAGGTATGTTATTCTACTTAAAGTTTTATATTACAGGTACCCCATAACATGCTAGTTAGGTTGTAAACCTTGGAAATCAATGGGACTAAAACACTCTGAATAAAGACATACCTAGGTGTGCATTAATATCATAACCCTAAAAGTATCTAGAGGAAATTAAACATCGAGGTTAAACCCGGACAGTTATGTAGTCGTATTAGGGGTAAATATAGCATGATCAACTATATTAGTTCAAAATACGACCAACATGTGTTCGGGAGTGATCATGTTGGGAAATGAATCTAGAAACTTACCTCGTATCCAAAAGCTCTAAGGACCTCTAACGTAAATAATTAAAATACTATAGGAGTCTTTGGAAATACTACCTACATATACTCTCCTTACACACTTCTCACCCTTCCAGTTCCTCACATAGTCTTCATGGAAGAGGTCCAGCAAGGAATCCTTTACTATCAGGCCCTGGTGGCCAATGGGCTAATTGAAGGAGACCCTGTGATGGGTCAAGAAGCAGATCATGGTGTTGGGACTAAGGAATACATTGAGACACACTACAAGTTCGGAGAGCCTGACAAGATTATGGAGGAAGATGGGGACACAAATGAAGTTCCCAGTGAGCCTCCCACTTCAGAGGTAGTGCGGGACCACCCCGCGGCACCACAGGATCCCATTGATAGGACCCGCTCCTTAGAGGAGGAGGTTGCCACCCTTCGGCAACAACTACTAGCAGCAGAGGCCAGAGCCGTGCATGCAGAGCACGAGAGGGATGAGGTCACCAGGGAGATGAGCGAGATGGCTGATCTCATGGCGCGACACTTGGGCATGTGATTTCACCACCATACCCTTCTCGACGTAGCTAGTACCGTTCATCTGCTACCGACTACCGTTATGATTTTCCTTCATGTACTACTCTATGTACCAGCGACTACATGATTAAGTGATTACACTACTCATGGAGTCGTTAATCTGTCGGATTTTATTTCATGTATTGTATGCCTTATGTAGGGAAATTTTCATGTACTCAAAAGATTATCATTAATGAAAACGGCTAGATATTTTCTCATGATGTTGCTATCTGTTATGTGTTCTATTACTACTATTACATGTTGATTTTATGCACTCACTTGCTTATACATAACCGAATTATCGACACTATTCTATAATCAAGAAATCGTGAAACTAGAATACACTGTATACTCAACATCTTTCCGTTCCATGACAGAAAGATGCCTCAAAAACAGACACGTGGGAACCGCAATGCAACACCACCACCACCGCCTCCACCAGAAATGGACTCAGCTACATTTCAAGCAGCAGTGTCAGCTGCAGTTACAGCAGCACTAGCTCATATTCACCACGGGAACAACGGTGGAGGTAATGGGCAAGGGGCCGGAAGCTCAGACCATGGGATGAACCAAGGACCTACCAGAACATGTACCTACAACGACTTCACGAACGCCAAGCCCCGAACCTTCAACGGGACAGGAGGCGTGATAACTCTGAAAAGGTGGTTAGAAAAAGTGGAATCGGTATTCGAGATTAGCGGATGTCCCGAGGAGTGCAAGGTGAAGTTTGCAGCTTGTGCATTCGTCGATCAAACTCTTGGTGGAATGGTCACGTGGAGGCCATGACACTACCTGTGGCAAATGCTATGCCATGGGAGGAGCTCAAGGAAATTCTGATGGCCGAGTACTGGCAGAGGGGAGAAGTCCAAAAGTTGGAGCAAGAACTGTGGAATCTCACAGTCCAAAACTCTGACATTGATGCATACATCTCAAGGTTTAGTCAGTTGTCACTCTTGTGTCCAGGGATGATCACATCCGAAGGGAAGAAGATCAAAAGATTCATTTGGGGATTGACCTCTCCAATTCAAGGAAATGTAATCGCAGCAAACCCTGGAACGTATGACAGTGCTAAAAGGCTAGCCAAGAAGTTATACGACCATGGAAACAAGAAGGGTGCCAAAGCAGGGGAAGCTGAAATTAAAAAGGAAGGTGATAACAAGAAAGGCAAGAATAACAAGAGAAAAGGGCGAAAAACCCAAGAGTGATCAAAGAAGCAACAAACAGTAGCAGTCCACACTGCTACTGCTCAGGTCACCTCAACACCACATGCTCCAGTCTCATCTACGCCAACTGCTCCCAGACAATACTCAGGGACCCTACCCAAGTGTAGCAAATCCAGTTTTCACCACCATGGAGAATGCAGGGAGATGCATTGCACGAGTTGCAATCGAAAGGGTCATAACACAAGATACTGTAGAACTCAGCCTCAATAGAACCAACAGACTAATAACAATAACAATCGCAACAACAATAACAACAACAACAACAATGTTGAGGCCAGTTACACTTGTTACGCGTGTGGAGGAACTGGTCATTTCAAACGCGATCGCCCCAAAGCCAACAAATCAGTCTTACTGTTAGTAGGCCTCATTTACGAAGTCGGTCTATAAGGGGGTATAAGGTTACTGTCTATAAAATGGCGGTTTAATGGGTGTCCACTCTCACCCACCGCTTCCTTGACTGGTGGAGGGTCATTAGCCGAACGGGTAGGATAGGACCTTAATCCTCATTAAAAGTATAATAAAATTATAAAGTAACTAAACCTTTATTAATTCCCAATCTTAGTTACTTTAGGAAAATGTGAAATAGGTGCTAACCCATGAAATTACACTTTGTGCCTTACCAAGTCGTTTGTGGAGCGTGTGTGGTTAACCAGCACACTAACAAGGACTAGTAAGAGTGGCAAAGGGTGACTTAAGTTTTATCATAGATCGGTGGAGCGCGTGTGGTTAACCGGCACATCGATTGGGTGATAAAATTGAGGGTACCAAGTCAATTTGCATGGTTATTCACACCTTGTTTGTGATCCTCGGCATCCCAGTCACAAACTTGAGAGGGCACAATCGAGATTTAAACATGCCCTTGAAAGTTCAATGTATCTCAAAAGATCTAGGAGTTTCAAATCCAATTAAAACTTAATAATTTATTTTGTTTATAATGGTGGAAATTGGTAAATCGTCATTTACCTACCTTCAAATATTTTATAGCTTGGATTACGGCATCCCTCTTCCAAGTTATGAAATAGTTTGTAGGATCCTAGCCTTAATATTTCATTTGGGTGACTTATTAAGGACTCTTTAACTAATCAAAACTTGTCTTTCTTTTCTTTCAGATGTCTTCCAACACTGTTGCTGGCTCAAACCCTACATGCTCTTTTTCCCTCATGAACTTGTGTGGGAAAGTCACTTTTGATGGTTCTAATTTCAATGAATGGATTAGGAACATCAGAATGATTACCCTCTATGAGGACAATGAATATGTCCTTGACAAGGAGCTTAAGGTTATCAATGAGTCCACTACTACTCCTGAGGAGATTGCGGAGTATGTTGCACATGAGAGGGATGCTACTAAAGTGTCATGCATTATGTTGGCTACTATGACTCCCGAACTCTAGAAATCCTATGAAGATTTCTACCCCTATGAGATGCACCTGGATCTGATGGAAATGTACCATCAGAGCGCGCGTCAAGAGAGGTATGAAATCATCTCCTCCATGATAACAGCCAGGATGAAGGATGGTGAACCCATCACCGGTCACTTGCAAAAAATGCAAAGGTTCGTGGACCGGTTGCTGAAGCTTAATGTGAACTTCCCTAAGGACATGGCAATTGATATCATTCTCCATTCCTTACCTCCAAGTTATGATCAGTTTCGTATGACTTATCATATGAACAAGGAGGAAGTCACACTTAGAAAACTTCAAGGACTTTTAAGGACCGTTGAAAGTAGCCTTAAAGGTAAATCGGTTGTTACTTATACTCGTACTCCTACAGCAGCCCCTGTTCTGGCAATTGGGCAGGGAAAGGGGAAAAAGAGGAAGACCCCTTCGAAGTGTACCAAGGGAAAGTCTCTTGATGGCTCCTCTTCAAGTGGGACCAAGAAAGGTCCCACTCCTCCTTCTTCAAACCCAAAGGAAGCACAATGCTTCTACTGCCACGAAAAGGGGCACTGGAAGCGAAGCTGCCCTAAGTACTTGCAGGATGTAAAGGATGGGAAAGTTAAACCCACCCATGCAGGTATTTATACCATATTGTCTAATAACTCATTGCATACTAACTCTTGGGTACTTGATACAGGTTGTGGTATTCACATTTGTACTGATTTGTAGGGCCTAAGAAGTAGTGAAGAATTGGAGCACGGGAAGATAAACTTAATCATGGGCAATAGGAAAGCATCACTTGTGACCAAGATTGGAGTTTATTCTTTATTTCTTAATAATGGGTTAACTTTAGATTTGAATAAATGTTGTTACTCGTCAGAAATGGCGAGAAATATTATTTCCCTTCATAGTTTGTACAAGCAAGGATTCACATTTTCATTTGATAATAAAATTGGTGTTATTGATGTTTTTTATAATGATGTGTTTTATTTTAAAGCATTACCTTGTGATGGTGTATATGAAACTGTGTCGATTGTAGACAACTTAGGAAATAATGTATTTCATATTGATTCTTCTGTTATTTTAGATAAAGCATCCTTGTGGTATTGTCGTTTTGGACATGTCAACAAGAAGCGCATAGGCCAACTCCAAAAGGCTGGAGTTTTGGAATCATTTGACCTAAAATCATATGATAGTTGCGAGTCTTGTTTACTTGGAAAAATGACAAAGTCACCCTTCACTGGTTCTTGTGAGAGGGGTGAAGGTTTGTTGGACCTCATACACACAGATGTGTGTGGACCCTTCAAAACCGCCACTAGGGATGCTAATCGCTACTATGTGACTTTTACTTATGATTACAGTAGATATGGATATATCCACTTAATCAATCATAAGTCAGAAACCTTTGAAAATTTCAAAGAGTTCAAGCAGGAAGTGGAGAATCAACTGGGCAGGAACATCAAGATGCTCCGATCCGATTGGGGAGGAGACTATCTTAGTATTGAGTTCCTTGACTATCTTAAGGAATGTGGGATTGTCTCACAATTGACACCTCTTAGGACACCACAACTGAATGGTGTGGCTGAGAGGCGCAATCGAACGTTGTTGGACATGGTTCGTTCCATGATGAGTCAAGCTTCATTACCAATCTCATTATGGGGGTATGCCTTAGAGACTGCCGCCCATATCCTTAATCTAGTCCCTACCAAAAAGGTTGCAAAAACACCTCACGAGATGTGGACTGGGAAAGTTCCTAATTTAGACCACATCAATATTTGGGGTTGCGAGGCTTTCGTGAGGCGCGAGTCTCATGAAAAGCTCGAACCTCGAAGTGAGAGGTGTATTTTCATCGGCTACCCACATAAATCCTTTGGTTACCTCTTCTACAGACCCAGTGAGAATGTGGTCTTTGTGGCAAGGAGAGGAGTCTTTCGTGAGAGAGAATTTATAAGCCAATGAGACAGTGGGCGGAAAATTGACCTGGAAGAGCTTCAAGAGTCAAGCGGTGAAGGAACCTCAAACATTAGCGACCAACCTAAGGAGGAAACTCCTGTTGAGCCGATAGATGAGTCCGTACCTCCGAGGCGTTCCACTAGAGTTAGGAACACATCTAATTTTTATTATGGTTATCACATCACCACTGAAGGTGATACATTTATCAGTGACAGTACACTGATAGATTTGGATGAACCTAATAATTACAGGGAAGCCATGGCAGGCCCCGAGTATGCTAAATGGAAGGAGGCTATGGACAGCGAGATTCAGTCCATGTATGACAATCAAGTTTGGAACTTGGTTGACAATGTACCAGGTCGTAAGACAGTTGGGTGCAAATGGATCTTCAAGAAGAAGACCGACATGGATGGGAAGGTGCACACTTACATAGCACGGCTGGTGGCGAAGGGCTTTACTCAAACTCCAGGAGTTGACTATGATGAGACCTTCTCACCAGTAGCGAATATTAAGTCTATTAGGGTTCTGCTAGCCATAGCTACATTTCATGATTATGAAATAAGGCAAATGGATGTCAAAACCGCTTTCCTTAATGGAAAGTTGGTTGAGGATGTTTACATGAATCAGCCAGAGGGCTTTGTCGATGATAAGTACCCTAATAGAGTGTGTAAACTTGAGAAGTCCATTTATGGATTAAAACAAGCATCTCGCAGATGGAATCTTTGCTTCGATGAGAAAGTCAAAGAGTTTGGTTTTTCGAGGAGCGAGGATGAGTCCTGTGTATATGTTAGGGCTAGTAGGAGTATAAAGTTTCTTGGTACTGTATGTGGATCATACTACTCATAGGAAATGACATCCCAACTTTACAGGAGGTTAAGTCCTGGCTTGGGAAGTGTTTCGCTATGAAGGACCTTGGAGAAGTTTCCTATATCCTAGGGATAAGGATACTGAGAGACAGGAGTAAAAGACAAATTGGACTTAGTCAGAGTACCTACTTGGATAAAGTGTTGAAGAGGTTCAACATGGAGAATTCCAAGAAAGGGGAGTTACCGATCCAGCACAATGCCAGACTGATTAAAACTTAGAGTCCGAGTACAGAGGCTGAGATAGCTGATATGAGTCGATTACCAGATGCTTCCGCTGTTGGCTCGATCATGTATGTTATGACTTGTACTCGTCCTGATGTGGCCTTTGCTTTCAGCATGGTCAGCAGATATCTGGGAAACTCTGGCAAGGCTCACTAGACTGCGGTAAAGAATATTCTCAAGTACCTACGGAGGACTAAGGACTGGGTTCTTACCCTCGGTGGGAGTGATGACTTGAGAGTAGTAGGGTATAACGATGCTAGTTTTCAGACTGATAGGGATAATTTCCGCTCGCAGTTAGGTTGGGTCTTTACCCTAAATGGAGGAGCAATTACTTGGAAAAGTTCCAAGCAGGAGACAGTAGCTGATTCTACTTGTGAATCAGAGTACATAGCAGCAAGTGAAGCGGCAAAGGAGGCGATATGGCTGAAGAACTTCATTAGAGACCTTGGAGTTGTACAAGCTATACAGGAGCCTATGGAGATTTTATGTGACAGCAACAGTGTGATTGCCTTAGCCAAGGAACCAAGAGATCATGGTAGATCTAAACACATTGATAAAAAATATCACTTCCTAAGACACAAGATAGAAGAAAGACTCCTCGTGGCAAAGAAGGTATCGTCAGAAGAGAACCATGCAGATCCCCTCACAGGGACTGACAAGGGTTAGACATTTGGAGCATGCAAGGAGCATCGGGCTGAGAGACGATATTAGTTTTAATAATTAGATAGCTATTTCTGAAACTTGTAAAATGTAATTGAAATTTGATGATTAAATAAAAGTTGTTGTTTATTTATAAGGAAGGTGTTACTATCTTATGTTAATCGTTTACTATTGTTTCAATTTTGCATGTTTTGACTTCCAGAATAATTATTTTATTCGAAACTCTCCACAGTCGGTCATACGTTGGAAGTAGGTATTGAATTAAGACTGTCATGAATTTGGCTTGTATGATTTGTCTAAGGTGCATTAGACATTGCAATGGTTGCTACAACATTCATGAGTGCTCATTAGGTCTGAGTATTGGATTAAACCCATGCTCACTTGTATCACTTCATGGAATTTATCTCGAGTGATCGTGAGACGGTAATATCATATATATCTTCAAACCTAGAGATGAGAGTTGTTGACTATGAGTTGGTTATCCATTGATTGTACGAAAACGCATCAGTAACTTGATGTCATAAAACGTGCTTTTGTGCATAATTCAACCAGTAGTTAGTACAATCATATGAGTCGAAGTTTATCTGTTCCTTCTAGCAATAGAAGCGATATATGAGCCCCTCGATGATTTGGTTTTGACTTATGTGTCGGGCCCGGTCAGAACCTAATTGATGTGTTCAATTTAGTTCTATGTCAAACAAATCAGAGATCGAGAAACAACTGCTGGACAATTAGTATGACATTGTTCCATGTATTTGTCCGGCTGATATCTTGAGAACGGAGGATTATACGATCACTTATCTAAAATGGCGCTTCATAGTTCAACAGGGTTTTAAAGAGCTACGATTGCTGGTTGGTTCCTGAAGTTATACATGCAACTATAGTTATCAGACTTATCCAAGTGGGTGACTGTTGGATAAGGTGTCTAAGTCCGTAACTATATTTGGTATGAACTTGACCCGACCCGGCATGGTCCATTTGGGTTGCGCTTCACCTAACAATTTGTATGGATATACTTTTGAGAATAAGATGTTTATGATCTATTAACATATTATAAGTTATAATATATTAATATGAAATCATATTATTTAATTAGTCTTGATTAAGAATTGATTTTGGAATTAATTTAATGATCAAAAAGAGGCTAATTAAATATGGACTCTTACATATATATGGATTGGGCTAAGATTTATTTAGGATGGGCTAAGAGTATATGGAAGTCCATGGATAGTCCATGGAGCTTTTAACCCATGGATCCTAGGTAAATGAAGAGTCATGGGTATTAGGGTGTAACCCTAATCCTCCATACTATATAAAGAGGTCCTTGGTTCTAGAATTGGCACTAGTGTGTGTGTGTGAGAAACAAGAGTGGGCCGATTTTAGCGAGCATCATATTCTCTCAAGTATTTCCAAGTTGTTTTGGGTGATTTATGACACCACCTAAGGCATCCACACTATTGGTGCTAGGCTCTAAAACTCCAAGCAATAAACCACAAAGAAAGGTATGTTATTCTACTTAAAGTTTTATATTACAAGTACCCCATAACATGCTAGTTAGGTTGTAAACCTTGGAAATCAAATTTGCATGTATTTTAGAGAAAACATAGATCCAAGGTTTCTAGGGTTGCATGTACACCATAGGAGTGTTAGAATGCTCAAAACCCAACAGATGTTATGTTTCAATTATATACTCTGTGATGATACTACAATGTTGAAAGTCACACCAAGCCCCCGGACGTTTCCCCCGTCTGGTTCGGGGGTGTGACAAATTGGTATCAGAGCATTGTTTATAGTGAACTGGCATATCTAATCATACAGGATATGCAACTATAAATTCAATGGGACTAAAACACTCTGAATAAAGACATACCTAGGTGCGCATTAATATCATAACCCTAAAAGTATCTGGAGGAAATTAAACACTGTGGTTAAACCCTGACAGTTATGTAGTCGTATTAGGGGTAAATATAGCCTGATCAACTATATTCGTTTAAAATACGACCAACATGTGTTCGGGAGTGATCATGTTGGGAAATGAATCTAGAAACTTACCTCGTATCAAAAAGCTCTAAGGAACTCTAATGTAAATAATTAAAATACTATAGGAGTATTTTGAAATTCTACCTACATATACTCTCCTTACACACTTCTCACCCTTCCAGTTCCTCACATAGTCTTCATGGAAGAGGTCCAGCAAGGAATCCTTTACTATCAGGCCCTGGTGGCCAATGGGCTAATTGAAGGAGACCCTGTAATGGGTCAGGAAGCAGATCATGGTGTTGGGCCTAAGGAACACATTGAGACACACTACGAGTTCGGAGAGCCTGACGAGATTATGGAGGAAGATGGGGACACAAATGAAGTTCCCAGTGAGCCTCCCACTTCAGAGGTAGTGCGGGACCACCCCGCGGCACCACATGATCCCATTGATAGGACCCGCTCCTTAGAGGAGGAGGTTGCCACCCTTCGGCAACAACTACTAGCAGCAGAGGCCAGAGCCGTGCAGGCAGAGCACGAGAGGGACGAGGTCACCAGGGAGATGAGCGAGATGGCTGATCTCGTGGCACGACATTTGGGCATGTGATTTCACCATCAGACCCTTCTCGACGCAGCTAGTACCGTTCATCTGCTACCGACTACCGTTATGATTTTCCTTCATCTACTACTCTATGTACCAGCGACTACATGATTAAGTGATTACACTACACATGGAGTCGTTAATCTGTCGGATTTTATTTCATGTATTGTATGCCTTATGTAGGCAATTTTTCATGAACTCAAACGATTATCATTAATGAAAACGGCTAGATATTTTCCCATGATGTTGTTATCTGTTATGTGTTCTATTACTACTATTACATGTTGATTTTATGCACTCACTTGCTTATGCATAACCGAATCATCGACACTATTCTATAATCAAGAAATCGTGAAACTAGAATACACTGGATACTCAACATCTTTCCGTTCCATGACAGAAAGATGCCTCGAAAACAGACACGCGGGAACCGCAATGCAACACCACCACCACCGCCTCCACCAGAAATGGACTCAGCTGCATTTCAAGCAGCAGTGTCAGCTGCAGTTACAGCAGCACTGGCTCATATTCACCACGGAGACAACGGTGGAGGTAATGGGCAAGGGGCCGGAAACTCAAACCATGGGATGAACCAAGGACCTACCAGAACATGTACCTACAAGGACTTCACGAACGCCAAGCCCCGAACCTTCAACGGGACAGGAGGCGTGATAACTTTGAAAAGGTGGTTAGAAAAAGTGGAATCGGTATTCGAGATTAGCGGATGTCCCGAGGAGTGCAAGGTGAAGTTTGCAGCTTGTGCATTCGTCGATCAAGCTCTCTCTTGGTGGAATGGTCACGCGGAGGCCATGACACTCCTTGTGGAAAATGCTATGCCATGGGAGGAGCTCAAGGAAATGCTGATGGCCGAGTACTGGCAGAGGGGAGAAGTCCAAAAGTTGGAGCAAGAACTGTGGAATCTCACAGTCCAAAACTCTGACATTGATGCATACATCTCAAGGTTTAGTCAGTTGTCACTCTTGTGTCCAGGGATGATCACATCTGAAGGGAAGAAGATCAAAAGATTCATTTGGGGATTGACCTCTCCAATTCAAGGAAATGTAATCGCAGCAAACCCTAGAACGTATGACAGTGCTAAAAGGCTAGCCAAGAAGTTATACGACCATGGAAACAATAAGGGTGCCAAAGCAGGGGAAGCTGAAATTAAAAAGGAAGGTGATAACAAGAAAGGCAAGAATAACAAGAGAAAAGGGCGACAAACCCAAGAGTCATCAAAGAAGCAACAAACAGTAGCAGTCCACGCTGCTACTGCTCAGGTCACCTCAACACCACATGCTCCAGTCTCATCTATGCCAACTGCTCCCAGACAATACTGAGGGACCCTACCCAAGTGTAGCAAATCCAGTTTTCACCACCATGGAGAATGCAGAGAGATGCATTGCACGAGTTGCAATCGAAAGGGTTATAACACAAGATACTGTAGAACTCAATCTCAATAGAACCAACAGACCAATAACAATAACAATCGCAACAACAATAACAACAACAACAACAATGTTGAGGCCAGTTACACTTGTTACGGGTGTGGAGGAATTCGTCATTTCAAACGCGATTGCCCCAAAGCCAACAACCAGGGAGCAGGAGTGTCAGGAAGGTTATTGACATTAGGTCAAGGTGAAGCAGTTCAGGACCCGCCGTTTGTGACTGGTACGTTCCCACTTAACAACACTTACGCATGCACTTTATTCGATAACGGAGCCGAGCGAAGCTTCGTTAGTAACAAATTCAAACACTTACTAAATCAACAACCGCAGAAGCTCAACGAAGCCTTCACGGTGGAGATGGAAAATAGGAAAACCGAAACAACCAAAGATGTTTACATAGGTTGAACGTTAACATTAAACAACCATTCATTTCAAATAGATTTGATGCCAGTAAATATTAGGAGTTTTGATGTGATAATCGGCATGGATTGGTTAAGCCCCCACCATGTTGATATTATGTGTCACGAGAAGGTCGTTCGCTTTCACCTTCCCAACCACGAAACACTAATAATCTATGGTGATAAACCTGGTGCCAAACTTTGTCTCATCTCGTGCATCAAAGCACAAAAGTGCATGCACAAGAAAAACTATGCATTCCTCGCTCATGTTGTGGATAAAGCCAAGGAAGAAGTGAACATTAAAGACATTCCAGTGGCATGCGACTTCTCAGATGTATTTCCAGAAGACCTTCCAGGAATACTCCCACAAAGGCAAGTCGAATTCCGAATCGACCTAATACAGGAGCCACATCAATTGCCAAATCACCCTACAGGCTAGCTTCCGCCGAAATGCAGGAGTTATCCAGCCAACTAAGCGAGATGTTGAGCAAAGGATTTATCAGACCAAGCTTCTCACCCTGGGGAGCTCCGGTTTTGTTTGTCAAGAAAAAGGACGGATCTTTCAGAATGTGCATCGATTATAGGGAATTAAACAAGTTCACTGTCAAAAACCGATACCCACTCCCGCGGATTGACGATCTATTTGACCAGCTTCAAGGAGCTAGTTACTTCTCCAAAATAGATCTAAGATCCGGTTATCATCAACTTCGATTCCGAGAAGAGGATATTCCAAAAACTGCTTTCCGAACTCGATACGGTCATTACGAATTTGTTGTGATGCCCTTCGGTCTAACAAATGCCCCGGCAACATTTATGGACCTCATGAATCGAGTCTGCCGCCCATTCCTTTATAATTTCATGATCGTATTCATCGACGATATTCTTATATACTCCCGAAGCAAAGAGGAGCAGGGTCAACATCTCCGTCAAATCTTAGAAACTCTAAGGGCTGAGTGCTTATATGCAAAACTCTCCAAATGCGAGTTCTGGATTCGCAGTGTAAACGTTTTGGGTCACCTAGTCAGTGAGGAAGGGATTCACGTAGATCCTTCCAGGATCAAGGCCATTGAAGGCTGGGCGATCCCAAAGACACCCACAGAAATTTGGAAATTCTTGGGTCTCGCAGGCTACTACCGAAGGTTTATCCAGAATTTTTCCAAGATAGCCAAACCCCTCACCACCTTGACACAAAAAGGTGTATCTTTCAACTGGACGAAAAAGAAAGAAGTTGCCTTCCAAACCTAGAAGCGAACCCTCTGTAGTGCACCAGTGTTATCCTTACCAGAGGGAACCGAAGACTTCGTAGTCTACTGTGATGCTTCGATCCAAGGATTAGGCTGTGTCCTCATGCAGCGTGGAAAGGTGATAGCTTACGCATCCAGTCAATTGAAGACGCATGAAGTAAATTACACCACCCACGATCTCGATCTGGGAGCTGTGGTCTTCGCGCTAAAGATTTGGAGGCACTACCTCTACGGTGCGAAGTGCACAATCTTCACTGATCACAAAAGCCTCCAGCACATTCTAAACCAAAAGGAGCTGAACATGAGGCAGCGAAGGTGGGTTGAGCTGCTGAATGATTACGAATGGGAGATCAAGTACCACCCAGGCAAGGCTGACGTGGTAGTCGATGCCCTGAGCAGGAAAGAATACTCAGGTCGTCGGGTGAAGACATTATCGATAACCATCCACTCCCACCTAACCTCATAGATCAATGAAGCCCAATCAGATGCATTGAAGCCGGAGAACGCCACAGATGAAACACTGCGTGGGATGGATAAGAACTTTGCAGTTAGGGAGGACGGAACTTACTACTTCATGAATAGAATGTGGGTCCCTAAACTTAGGGGATTCAGAGAGTTAGTCGTGAACGAAGCCTATAAAACGCGATATTTCGTCCATCCGGGTTCGAATAAGATGTACCTGGACATTAAGCAACATTATTGGCGGCCAAATATGAAAGCAGATATCGCCACTTACGTGGGCAAGTGTCTCACTTGCGCCAAGGTGAAAGTGGAGTATCAGAAGCCCTCGGGACTATTACAACAGCCAGTAATACCCGAGTGGAAATGGGAAAGGATTACTATGGACTTCGTAACCAAATTACCTAAGACAGCAGACGGATTGGATGCTATATGGGTGATTGTCGATAGTTTAACTAAATCCGCCCATTTCCTGCCAATACAAGAATCGTACAAGATGGAAAGATTAACACGAATATATATATATATATATATATATATATATATATATATATATATATATATATATATATATATATATATATATATATATATATATATATAGAGAGAGAGAGAGAGATAGTGAGACTTCATGGAGTGCCATAATCTATCATCTCTGATCGTGATAGTAGGTTCACTTCACGGTTTTGGCAGTCACTCCAGAAGGATATGGGGACACAACTGGACATGAGCACCGCTTACCACCCTCAAACCGATGGCCAGAGCGAACGAACCATCCAAACACTCGAAGACATGCTCCGTTCCTATGTGATCGATTTCGGAAAGTCATGGGATACCCACTTGCCCTTGATTGAATTCTCGTATAACAACAGCTATCACACGAGTATAAGGCTTGCTCCTTTTGAGGCCTTATATGGTCGCAAATGCAGATCACCTCTCTGCTGGGCTGAGGTGGGTGATACCCAACTGGAAAAAGGGAAATCATCGAGTAGCACTCTTACTAGACCAGAAATCATCCGAGAAACTACAGAGAAGATAATCCAAATCAAAGCCCGACTCCAAGCATCGTGTGACCGACAAAAGTGTTACGCTGACAAACGACGAAAACCTCCGGAATTCGAAGTCGGAGATCGAGTACTATTAAAGGTCTCTCCCTGGAAAGGGATGATCCATTTTGGGAAATGAGGAAAACTAAATCCATGATATATCGGGTCGTTCGAGATTCTTTCCCGAATTGGTCTGGTGGCTTATAAGCTGCAGCTACCTGCAGAGCTCAGCAACCTACACCCCGTGTTCCACGTTTCGAACTTGAAAAAGTGCTCATCAGATGAAACCGTTGTCATTCCCCTAGAAGAGATCGAAATAAACGAGAATCTTCTGTTCGTCGAAGAACTGGTCGAGATAATGGACAGGGAAGTGAAGCGTACGAAGCAGAGTCGCATTCCGATTGTGAAGGTTCGATGGAACGCTATGCGTGGACCGGAATTCACTTGGGAACGCAAAGACCAGATGAAGCAGAAGTACCCTCACTTATTCTCTCATTCATGATCCTACCTTTCAAAAGAATTTTGGGACGAAATTCCCTCTAACGGGGGGATGATGTCACAACTAGCATTTTTAGCTAGAAAATTATGTCCTCAAGTAAACATCAACTATTGCAATACTTGTAAATATCATACTCTGTGCTCAATTAAAATCATCCATTTGAATCAAAACTCCTGAGTGAAGTTCAAAACCTAATACAATACATCTCATATACTTAACTATGGGTCTGAAACCCTAAAAATCCCGGTTCAAATTTACTATGGACTAGGATCCTCTTATTGGGCCTAATGGGCCAATAAACTTTCAAGTTCCGTATGTTGGGCCAAGGAACCCTATTTGGGCTCTAATTGGACCCACATTCATTAAGCTAAAGTATTTTGGGCCATGTTGGGCCTAATATGACTCACTTCATTTTTATGAGCCTTAATGGGCCATAGATGTTTTTCTTGAACCTAAATGGGCCTAAAACCCATTATGTTCACTCTTTTGGGCTGTAAACTCCTAAGAGGGCCCAATGGGCCGAAAACTTCCACCTTGGACCTTGTAGTTTCAAGTATATTCAATTCTAGCCCTACATTTCTTCTCACCCTATCTCATTCTCGGTTTAAAAAAAAAAAAATGGTTTGACAAACTAAGTGCCACCTAATCTTTGTAAGGTGGACTTCAATGCTTAAACACAACAAATATCAAGACAATCACATACACCCATGCAACATCATTTCAACATTTCTCTCCTTCTTCTCTCTTCTTCTTAACTCTCGGCCAAAGAGTGTTTCACCACTCTCATTGTAACATCCCAAAATTTAAGACCAAAAATTTCGTTTTGATTAATTAAAAAACCGCTTAATAAATCTTGCTCAATCATTTAATAACATTCTTAATAAAACAATTATCAGAGTTTTAAATCCCAAAGATCATCTAGTGCGGAAAACATGGTGTGATGCGCTGCGATCGCCCCGAACTCCTTCCTTGGAAAAACGTTAATACCTGAAACAAATAACTGAAAACCGTAAGCACGAAGCTTAGTGAGTTCCCCAGATACCACATACCATACATAACAACTGATCCATACATGCCATACGTAACCATGAGCCATACATAACAAACATATCCATAATCAAGTAAGGTGCTATGTGCCAAACATAGTCTTGTTGTATTGCCACGGGCCGCACGTGGTCTTTCTTGTCAAGCCTGGGGGCCAGTCCCTGGGTCTTACAGACAAGTGCCAAGGGCCACCCCCTGGTCTTCCATGCAAGCATCACAAAGACAACTGTACATACTACTCTACTAGGCTACTCAGCATACAGTGTGCCAGGAGCCACATCCTGGTCTTTCATTCCTAATAGTATACAGTATGCCAGGAGCCTCCTCCTGGTCTTTCATACATGTTGCCTAAGGCTAACCCCCGGTTCTTCCTACCATACATAATAACATACAGTGTTCCAGGAGCCTCCTCCTGGTCTTTCATGCATAATGCCTAGGGCTAACCCCCGGGTCTTCCTACCATACATAAACTAAATGGGCCGGCATTGTGGTCGTAGACCCATATAAACAGTGAGGAGACTCACCTCGTACTGTTGACGCTGCTGATAACCCTCTGGCTGCTATCCAACAACTCTCCGAACTGCTGCTCCTCTAGCTCCCCGAGCTACCGATACCAATAATAGAAACACTTAGCCTAACTGTCCTCAAGAAGTCAACTAAGTCAACTCTGGTCAAAGTCCCTCTCAAGGTCAAGGTCCTGGTCAAAGTCAACCTTCCAGTTGACTCGACTCGTCGAGTTGTTCTGCCAACTCGCCGAGTCCATGCTCTTCAAATCCCAAAACAACCCGACTCCACTCGTCGAGTCTAGCGAGAACTCGACAAGTTCTCCTTCATCTAACACTTCGGGACTATCTTCAACCGACTCGCCGAGTTCATCCTCGAACTCGTTGAGTTCATCATCATTGTATGAATATCTAGGCCATGACTCGCCGATTTGTATGATAAACTCGTCGAGTTCATCTTCATAACTAAGAAGATTTTCTTGGACTCGCCGAGTTCCTCTTCGAACTTGTCGAGTACTATGATCTTCATGTCCATTACGGACCCAGTGTGGTTGAATCCTTCACTACTCCACCCATTGATCCGAATCATAACAGAAGGGTTTGCGTTTACGACCCGACTCGCTGAGTCCATGAACGGACTCGTCGAGTCCACCTTGTGACATCTCTATTCTGTCTATTACAGTCCATTCCAACACTTCCAACTCATAGATTTGGACTCCTAATACTAATATTGCACGTAAAGTTGTTAACTTTACGTGCATGCAAGGTGCTATGAGGCTAGAACACTCAATCGAAGCTACAATGAAGGCCTAGGTCATGAAATGGGACCTTAGTTGGATAAAGCCGACAACTTTGAGCTCCTAAAGCTCAAGAGTGTCCAGATCTATTGTCCAATCCAACCTCAAAGGCTTAATACTCGGATTCTACTTGGAAATGATCCAATTGTGACAAAAAGGCAAGCTAGAAAGGGGATCCATCAATTGAAAGCTCAAGGTTCATACTTTTTCCCTCCTCACAGTTTCCAAGTCGATATGGAGGCTGGATCTACTCTTCCTTCCTTGCTCCTTTCCCTCCAAGCTTCCAAGATGCACTCTAAAGGCCCTTAATCTTCTCAAAAGCTCAAACAATGGAGTTGGGTGTCTAGGGTTTTGGGTTCTGGACGAGAGAGGCTGTAAATGAACCCTAGGGAAGAGAATAAGATGCTTAAATATGGTACCAAGTCCCGGAATTAGGGTTTCCAAACCCAGACCAGACTCGCCGACTCGCCAAGTCGGTCACTTAATGCTTAAATATGTTTATTGGGCCTAATTGACCCACTAACATGCTCGACGGACCTTGGATACTCCTTGCGTGCTATTTGGGCCTGTAAATAACACACATATGAAATAGGCCTTAGTTTTCCTTTTACATATATTTTGGGCCCATGTTATATAATCTCATTCCTTTCGAGCCTTGAAATGACTTACATGTTTAGTGAGCCTTACTTGTTCACTTACATGATTCATTGGGCCTGGAGTGTGCTTTATATGTTTCTCTTCGCGAAAATTTCGATTTAGGATCTAGTGAGACGTGTCGGTTGACACCTATTGAGTGTACGATCGTAGCCTGTAGTTATAACCAAAGTCTCTTGGAGGGAGAGCGGGGATTTGTGTATAGATCTATACGGGGATGACACCCCACACCTGAGATGTTCGCTACAGTTAGACTAAACCAGTCTAGGGTGACGAAAACCTTATTCTATTTCCGTCGGCGTCCAACAACGCCATGACAGGCGAAATTGTCATTATCTAGTATGGTTATAGCGACTCACTTAGAGGAATTAACATTATAAATTTACGGGAGACCATTCTCTTTTCTAATTGGATTACTCGGGAACATACTTGTGCCGGTACTCAACCTCGGGGGTTGGTACACCAACATTCTCTTTTACAGACAACATAGGGTTGTATGGGGGCATTCTCTTTTCATTCTCTTCATTTTCTTTGTTGCATTCTAGTAAGCATTAACACACATGCATTAATACAAAATCAGACACAAACATACTAAACTGTTTTCAGAAAATATAGGATTTTCTGGTGGTTACAAAATTTTACAAATCTTTTTCTCAAACGTGCTTATGAACTCACCAACATCTTTATGTTGACCTTTTTAAATTAACTTGTATTCTCAGGAAACCGTTGAGCAGGTCAGGTGGAATGAACTAATGGATCTTTTGATATATTTTGTTTCATCATACTTTAACTATTTGGCATTTAATATTCAATTACAATACTCAATCTAAACTATGAATGTTGTTATATTACATGTGTGATGATGATGATGTTATGTTTCAATTATATACTCTATGATGATACTATAGAGTTGAAAGTCACACCAAGCCCCCAGACGTTTCCGCCGTCTGGTTCGGGGGTGTGACACTCCTCCACAGTCTCGGTGGTTTGGCGAAGGTCTTGGAACTCCCTCGCTAACTGCTGCACCTCGATAGCCGGTACAAACTCCCTCTGAAATCTCAGCAAAAAGTCCTCTCAGGTCATCACGGCAATCGTTGTTGTCCCAACAACTCGGGTAACCTCCTCCCACCAGTCTCGTGCCCTGTCCCTTAAAAGTTCGTCCACTGGGCATTCTCCATGTAAGCGATCCAGTGACGGCTAGTGATGGGGTCCTTAGCCCCAAAGAACTCAAAAGCTCCACAGGCCTTGAACTCCTGAAATGAGGGAGCTCGTGCCCCAATCTGCCCTACAACAATCTCGACTTAAAAGGTCCCGAGCCGCTCGACCATGAGCTCCAAAATCCCCTACTTGACGGTACCGAAAATAATGGGAGTAGCGTCAAAAATACCGTGAGTAACCTCGGCCGTAATAAGCTCATGTAGCCTCTCATCAATCAGTTCTGAGCCAGAGCCAGAACTTGAACCCAAACTAGAGCAACAACCAGTACCTCCCAATCCCAAACGAGTGACCACCATCCTCTAACTGAAACAAAAAGATATAAACAATCAGCAAACACTCGAGGGAATCTCACAACACACATGCATCTTTAGAGTCCCCAAATCTACACTTGTCTCAGGTACATGTCCTATGCTTCTAGTAGTAGGGGACCAATACTACCTTCCACACCAAGTTGTACCTTTCTCAAGGTAAATCCCGATTCCTCTAAGTTACTATACTACAACCACGAACAAATCTATGCTACACAACATACATACCCTAGACTCTTCTAGGAACCCTCAACCCTCACCACTAGCAGTACCAAGAACCTCGATCAACACTATTGGTTGCCATATGCATGCAAGTTGTACACAAAATAGGATCACATAGACTGTCGAATGAAGATTCTACCCTAAGTCCACAACCAAACAAGGAACAGGAACTGAGGCTAACCGATCATTCTAGGGCTATATGAAAGACCCACACTTTCATACTTGACAATTGTTACTCCGAAACATGCTACATGCATATTCATAAAAACAATATCTTATATTGATAAAGTGATTACAAACTACTGGATACAAACCAACTATTTCAAAGTGTTATATATATTACATAACTTCCCAGGATTCTATAGTTTTATACATATGGGAGTGCAAAATACAATAGTTTCAAACTATTCGAAAATCTTCTATCAATACAATAGTTTCAAACTATTCAAAAATCTTCTATCAGGATATAACTATATTGGATGCTTATCTCCTACAAATTAGTTAAACATTGAGAGGGGTAAGCGGTGACACTTAGTGAGTTCAATAATAGATACAATATAACGTTATGCCATATATATACTTCAATATGGCAGAGGCAAAGAGGCTCAAGGAACAACAAAGGCATATGTGAATCATGTGACAAACTTTCCATATCAATCATTGATTTGATTCAAAGATATACAATCAATAAGACATAACAATTTCCATACTTGATATACATCAATAAAGCTTTGGCCCAAATGGCACAGAAGACATACAACTTCGGATTAACCTTTTGGTAGATTTCAGGCTTATAGCCTTGTCTAACCTTCTGCCAATACCATAGAATAGAAATCATTCTCTTACGGAGACATGTTCTACATGGCCAGAGGCTACATACCAGTACCAATATGAATCTAAGTCCTTTCAGTGATCACATGGTCAAAGATATTTCTTTTGCTATTAAAAATAACGAATAAAAATAATACGGGAAAATAAACAGGAATAATAACATTGAAAAGCACGTAGCACATATAACACATAACATACAATTGTTCCTATATATTAAACTCACCGTGAAATAACCGGGGGTTAAAATAGTAATTTGGGCAGTACTTGGTTACTATAATTAGCTTTCTTCGTTGAAAACCGGAAGTTTTCTTGAAAACCGGGCTCTGCGAAGGTGGAGCTTCAAAACCGAAAAGATAAATTTTTCGGGCTTCTTGGCAACTTCGGGGCGTGTTTCGGGCTTTGGAATTAATCCCGGGGCTTTGGGGGAAGTGAAAGTAGAAGAAATATAAGTTTAGGGGTGAAATTTGCCAAATTTCTAACATTTACCCGGGAGGTCTCGCACCCCTTATATAGGTGCGAGCCTCGGATCCGAAGCAAGAGAGAAGGGCCAGGTTGCAGCGAAGCTCGGAAACGCGACAGAAGGGCGAGGCTCGGATGCGAGGGTCGGAATAGGTGTGCGCTTCGGATTGGTCGGATGACGCAGCTGGCAGCTTCGGATTGGACCCAACTTCGGTCCAATTGGAGGAGGGCACGAGGGTCCGAGGAGCATCCGAGGAGTGTCCGCGGGGTGTCTCCTGCGAAGGTGTCCGAGGCTTAGTGGACCGCAGACTTGGTCCAATCAGAAGGCGACATGCAAAGCTCGGTCCTATCAGGAGGTGACACGTGGAGGCCTCGCATGCGAGGTGACGTGTCCGAAGATGACTCATGCGAAATTTCTCAAAAATTGTGCCCAATCTTGTAAAATCCGTAACTTTCTCATACGGGCTCCGTTTTTGACGTTCTTTATATGCACGCGTAGGGAAATCTATGCTCTACGACTTTCGTTTAGACTTCGTCGGAAAAATTTTGACTTTATTTTTTATATTATTATTTTTAACAGACCGGGACTGGTAAATCCGTTAAAAATTCATAACTTCTTCATCCGACGTCCGTTTTCGTCATACTTTTTACTGTTGTACTGCTAATGACGAGACCTTCGATTCTCGTTTAGGTTGTGTCGGCTAAAAATCACTCGATCTAAAATTCGAGTTTTTAGCTGTCTACTGCTAAGCTTGAAACTTAGAAAAATCATAACTTCCTCATACGAAGTCAGATTTTGGCGTTCTTTTTATCAAAATTATCGGTTTAACGAATACACCGACTTTCATTTAGATCACTACGGCTGAAAAGTAGTTTATCAAAAACTCACTTTTTACGTCATTCGGCACCGTGCCGGTTTTGTCGCGGATCTTCGATTGGTCATAACTTCTTCGTTATAACTCGGATTTCGATGAGGTTTTCACCTAAATGTTTCTAACGAGATTATATACAACTTTCAATAATAAAATTTTACTTATTTCAAATTTTATAATTTCGTTAAATTTCGATATTTTAACTTTTAGTTGGAATCTCATAAGACTTCCAATATTTTCCGAGTGATTCTAAACATAGTTTTACCTTATTTCTAGTAAAAACTATCTGTTAGAACTCAATACTCAATATCACATAATATTTCATAATATTATTTACTTAAAACACGATTTCAAAACGTGTATGTTACAAATACCTCCTCCTTTTGAGAATTTCGTCCCCGAAATTACATCGATTAAAATAAATGGGGATATTTCGCTCTTATCTCATTCTTATTCTCCCAAGTATAGTTCGGGCCTCAATGGTGTTTCCACTTGACAAGCACCAACTCTACTTCTTTATTACGTAGCTTAGTCGTTCTTTCGTTTACGATTTCTTCGGGCTCTTCTACATAAGTTAACTTATTATCCAGTTTCACCTCGGATAATGGAACTGCTTCATCATACATGCTTAAGCATTTGCGCAGATAACTCACATGAAAGACATCATGAATACCTGCCAAATCTTCAGGCAATTCCAAGCGGTATGCTTGTTTACCGATCCTCTGGAGGATTTTGAAAGGACCAACAAATCTAGGACTTAGTTTTCCTTTCTTTCCAAATCGCATAAGACCTTTCCATGGTGATACCTTCAACATTACGAAATCACCCACCTGGAATTCTATTGGTCGTCTCCTCTTTTCTGTATAGGACTTTTGTCGATCCTGGGCCGCTTTCATTCTTTCTCGTACAATTTGAATCTTTTCAGTGGTGTCTTGAATCATTTCAGGGCCTCCAAGGATTTTTTGTCCTATTTCACGCCAACATAATGGAGTACGACACTTGCGACCATATAATGCCTCATATGTTGGCATTTTGATTGAAGCGTGGTAACTGTTATTATACGAGAATTCGACAAGAGGTAAGTATTTATCCCAGTTACCACCGCACTCCAAGACACATGCACGAAGCATATCTTCTACTATCTGGATTGTTCTCTCCGTCTGACCATCTGTCTGGGGATGATAAGCTATGCTGAGAGCAACTCGAGATCCCAATTCACGTTGCATACTCGCTCAAAAGTGAGAAGTGAAACGAGTATCACGAAATGATCTTTAGTGTCACACCATGTCTTGCAACAATTTCATCCAAGTATACTTGTGCGTATTTCTCCATTGGAGCCGTTTCACGCATGGCAAGAAAATGAGCGCTTTTAGTCAGGCTGTCGACGATTACCCAAATGCTATCATGCTGTCTAGCAGTCTTTGGCAATTCGGTAATAAAATCCATGGACAGTTTTTCCCATTTCCATATAGGAACACTAAGACTTTCTGGGGTTTCGTAAGGCTTTTGGTGTTCTGCTTTGAGTTGTAAGCATACTAAGCATTCCTGTACATATCTTCCAATGTCTCTCTTTAATCCAGGCCACCAATAATCAACTCTTACATCATAGTACATTTTACTTGTACCAGGATGTATTGACAGTTTAGATTTATGGGCTTCATCTAAAATCTTCTTTCTCAATCCACCAATCTTTGGAATCCATAGCCGATTCTTGAATACCTTCAATCCTCTTGGATCATCAAGCAAAACATCAGTATAATGTACCATCCCTTCTTTCTTCGCATTTTCTGGCTTTAGGGCCTCTACTTGCCATTTCTTTAGTTCATCTAGAATAGTGAACTTTACTGTAGTGTGAGTAATAGCATAACACATACTATTACGATAAACCTTTCTGCTAAGTGCATTGGCAACTACATTAGCCTTTCCAGGATGATACAAGATTTCACAGTCATAGTCTTTGATCAGCTCCATGGCTCGTTGTTGTCTCATATTCAAAGTTTGCTGACTGAATATGTACTTGAGACTCTTATGGTCAGTATACAATTGACACTTTGTACCAAAAAGGTAATGTCTCCAAAGTTTTAGGGCAAATACCACCGTAGCGAGTTCGAGATCATGTGTGGTATAATTCTTCTCATAATCTTTCAGTTGTCTTGAGGCATAGGCTATCACTTTACCACGTTGCATCAACACACAACCGAGTCCCAATCTTGAAGCATCGCTATATACCGAGAAATCATCATCACCTTCTGGGAGTGATAAGATTGGAGCATGAGTCAAAAGATCTTTTAGGGTTGAGAGAGCTTTTTCTTGAGCTTCACCCCATTCGAACTTCACTTCCTTCCGTGTAAGACTCGTGAGAGGTACGGCTATACGAGAAAAGTCTTTAATGAATCTCCGGTAATATCCTGCGAGACCCAAGAAACTACGAATTTCGGAAGCATTACGGGGCACTTCCCAATTTTGAATGGCTTCGATTTTGGTAGGATCTACGGATACACCGTCAGTAGAAATCACATGGCCGAGAAATTGAACTTGACGAAGCCAAAATTCACATTTCGAGAATTTAGCATATAGTTTCTCCTTTCGAAGAAGTTCTAATACCGCACGAATATGAATGGCATGATCAGCTTCAGACTTGGAATAGATTAGAATATCGTCAATGAATACGATGACAGATTTATCGAGCATTGGGCGACATACCCGATTCATCATATCCATGAATACAGCAGGAGCATTTGTTAAACCAAACGACATGACAAGGAATTCATAATGCCCATATCGAGTATGAAAAGCAGTCTTCGGTACATCCTGCTCGTGAACTTTCAACTGATGATAGTCAGATCTTAGATCAATCTTTGAGAAATAGCTAACACCCTGAAGTTGATCAAACAAATCGTCGATGCGAGGTAGTGGGTACTTGTTCTTGATAGTCACCATATTCAGCTCACGATAATCTATGCACATCTGCATCGATCCATCTTTCTTCTTGACAAACAGTACCGGAGCACCCCAGGGAGAGGTACTCAGTCGAATGAAACCTTTG
The DNA here is from genome assembly GCF_052849685.1 of Lactuca virosa. NCBI lineage: Eukaryota > Viridiplantae > Streptophyta > Magnoliopsida > Asterales > Asteraceae > Lactuca > Lactuca virosa. The sequence continues at coordinate 272,717,556 of NC_136433.1, forward strand.
TCAAGTAGTTCCTGCAGTTGGATCATCATTTCTTTCATCTCAGCTGGCGCAAGACGATAAAGAGTCTTTGCAATCGGAGCAGCACCAGGCACAAGGCCAATTCGGAATTCTACTTGTCTGTCCGGAGGAAGTACAGGCAATTCTTCGGGAAAAACATCTGGATATTCTTTAGCAATGGGAACATCATTCACCATTTTCTTCTCCTCTTTTGAGACATCGACTGTGTAGGCCAGATAGATAGAACACCATTTCGATATGAATTTACGAGCTTTGAGGAAAGATCTTATTTTTAAGGTTCCTTGTTCACCATAGACATAGATAGGATTCTCCCCTTCAATGGGAATACGTACTATCTTTTCATAGCACAAGAGTTCGGCATGGTTCTTTGACAACCAATCCATGCCAAGAATAATATCAAAGTTGGGCAAGGAGATAGGGATCAGGTTAGCAAGAAAATTATAGCTTTCAATTTCTATAATAAAATCCCTATAGGCTTTATCAGCAAGTAATGATATACTTCCCGTAGTATCTACGTGAAATGGTTGCGCGAGTACATAGCAAGCAATTTGAAAGGAATGTGCAAATTCATAAGACACAAAAGAATCTGAGGCACCAGAATCAAATAAGATGTGAGCAGGTCTAGAGTTGACAAGAAATATACCCGTCACAACATTCGGGTCCTCGCGTGCCTCCTCTGAGGTAATCTGGAATGCACGGCCCTTAGCTTTTGGAACCTCCTCCTTTTTAGTTGGAGTACCCTTTGATTGTTGAACAGGAGCTTGACTTCTCGCCGGTTGTTGAACAGAAGCTTGACTTCCCGTCATCTGAATAGTAAGAGTAGCGCAAAAACGCTTCTTGTGGCCAGTAATACCACATGCAAAACAAGTAACATCCTTTCTTGGGCAAACTGGCTTTATATGACCCTTTTCTCCACATCCATAACAGACAATGGATTTCTTGTCTATTTTGCATTGGCCCGGATGATTCCTTCCACAAACACGACATGAAGGCGATTGAATAGAAAAAGATTGTGATCTACCGAGTCCACGAGAGGCATTTTGAGTTTGCACTTGATTACCAGGCTCAGTCCGAACGGATTGAGCTGGTAGAAAAGAAGGAACAGGAACAGTTCTTTCAGTACGTGGATGCTTCGGAACAGTAAAAGTGGCACCACGTAGCTCTAAGTCATGCTCACGTCTTCGAGCATACTCAACAGCTTGGTCGAATGACAGTACTTCCCGATTGGCAACGAAATCGTGAATTTCGTGCCGTAGTCCCTCCATGAATAACTGAATCTTCTCGTCTTCAGTTGGAATATACTTTGTAGCAAACCTTGCTCTTTGATTAAACTGAGTTTCATACTCATTCACAGTCATTCCTCCCTATTTAAGTTCGAGGAATTCCTTCTCCAATCTCCTCCTCATGTCTAGAGGACAATACTTCTCTAGCAAACGAGTTTTGAACATTTCCCAGGCTAGATTCTCCTGGTCAAACCCGTTTAGAGCTTCATATGTTGCTTCCCACCAGACCAAGGCTTCTCCGATGAGCATTGCGGAAGCATAATTAGCCTTGTCTTCATTATCCACATGAGAAATACGAAACACTTTATCTGTATTCTGGATTCAGGTAAGAACAACAATGGGATTAAGAACACCAGAAAACTCTGTAGCACCACTACTCTTGAAATCTTTGAACGAGGGACGCTTCACCTCCCCTTTTGAAGATTCTCCAGTGGCTTTCTCTTTTCCTTTATCACCATTCTTTTTGTGTTCTTCGAGAGTCTGTCGAATAACACCGGTAAGTTTACCCAAGAGTCGCTCCTCACGAGGAGATACTGGAGTATTCACTTCCCCAGGTTGAGGACCTCCACCAACCTCAGGGGTATGTCTACTAACCTGTTCAGCCATTGCTCTGCAATATGGAGTAACATTGTATTTTATAATATATTAGGGTTTATCCTTACCTAATACTTTTACTTAAATATTTCCTATGGTTTGTATCCATATAATTACAATGATTAAGTTCATATATTGAACTTCCAATAGTTTAAGTCTAAATACCAATCCGTGGAATTTAGTTCACTTAAACCACTGCTCTGATACCAATCCGTGGAATTTAGTTCAAAAATCTTCTATCAGTATATAACTATACTGGATGCTTATCTCCTACAAATTAGTTAAACATTGAGAGGAGTAAGCGGTGACGCTTAGTGAGTTCAATAATAGATACAATATAACGGTATGCCATATATATACTTCAATATGGCAGAGGCAAAGAGGCTCAAGGAACAACAAAGGCATATGTGAATCATGTGACAAACTTTCCATATCAATCATTGATTTGATTCAAAGATATACAATCAATGAGACATAACAATTTCCATACTTGATATACATCAATAAAGCTTTGGCCCAAATGGCACACAAGACATACAACTTCGAATTAACCTTTTAGTAGATTTCAAGCTTATAGCCCTGTCTAACCTTCTGCCAATACCATAGAATAGAAATCATTCTCTTACGGAGACATGTTCTACATGGCCAGAGGCTACATACCAGTACCAATATGAATCTAACTCCTTTCACTGATCACATGGTCAAAGATATTTCTTTTGCTATTAAAAATAACGAATAAAAATAATACGGGAAAATAAACAGGAATAATAACATTGAAAAGCACGTAGCACATATAACACATAACATACAATTGTTCCTATATATTAAACTCACCGTGAAATAACCGGGGGTTAAAATAGTAATTTGGGCAGTACTTGGTTACTATAATTAGCTTTCTTCGTTGAAAACTGGGAGTTTTCTTGAAAACCGGGCTCTGCGAAGGTGGAGCTTCAAAACCGAAAAGATAAATTTTTCGGGCTTCTCGGCAACTTCGGGGCGTGTTTCGGGCTTTGGAATTATTCATGGGGCTTTGGGGGAAGTGGAAGTAGAAGAAATATAAGTTTAGGGGTGAAATTTGCCAAATTTCTAATATTTACCCGGGAGGTCTCGCACCCCTTATATAGGTGCGAGCCTCGGATCCGAAGCAAGAGGGAAGGGCCAGGTTGCAGCGAAGCTCGGAAACGCGGCAGAAGGGCGAGGCTCGGATGCGAGGGTCGGAACAGGTGTGCGCTTCGGATTGGTCGGATGACGCAGCTGGCAGCTTCGGATTGGACCCAACTTCGGTCCAATGGGAGGAGGGCACGAGGGTCCGAGGAGCATCCGAGGAGTGTCCGCGGGGTGTCTCCTGCGAAGGTGTCCGAGGCTTAGTGGACTGCAGACTTGGTCCAATCAGAAGGCGACACGCAAAGCTCGGTCCTATCAGGAGGTGACACGTGGAGGCCTCGCTTGCGAGGTGACGTGTCCGAAGATGACTCATGCGAAATTTCTCAAAAATTGTGCCCAATCTTGTAAAATCCGTAACTTTCTCATACGGGCTCCGTTTTTGACGTTCTTTATATGCACGCGTAGGGAAATCTATGCTCTATGACTTTCGTTTAGACTTCGTCGGAAAAATTTTGACTTTATTTTTTATATTATTATTTTTAACAGACCGGGACTGGTAAATCCGTTAAAAATTCATAACTTCTTCATCCGACGTCCGTTTTCGTCATACTTTTTACCGTTGTACTGCTAATGACGAGACCTTCGATTCTCGTTTAGGTTGTGTCGGCTAAAAATCACTCGATCTAAAATTCGAGTTTTTAGCTGTCTACTGCTAAGCTTGAAACTTAGAAAAATCATAACTTCCTCATGCGAAGTCAGATTTTGGCGTTCTTTTTATCAAAATTCTCGGTTTAACGAATACTACGACTTTCATTTAGATCAGTAAGGCTAAAAAGTAGTTTATCAAAAACTCACTTTTTACGTCATTCGGCACAGTGCCGATTTTGTCGCGGATCTTCGATTGGTCATAACTTCTTCGTTATAACTCAGATTTCGATGAGGTTTTCGCCTAAATGTTTCTAACGAGATTATCTACAACTTTCAATAATAACATTTTACTTATTTCAAATTTTATATTTTCGTTAAATTTCGATATTTTAACTTTTAATTGGAATCTCATAAGACTTCCAATATTTTTCGAGTGATTCTAAACATAGTTTTACCTTATTTCTAGTAAAAACTATCTGTTAGAACTCAATACTCAATATCACATAATATTTCATAATATTATTTACTTAAAACACGATTTCAAAACGTGTATGTTACACTATACAATCCTAATCATATACAACTTTGAAAACATACACATAGCAATTAACTGAGGTGATATCATTTCCAAGTAATACATGACATCAAGTACTATTGAGCTATAAGGCATCACACAAATCAAACAATTTAACCATATGATTCTTGAAGGTATCCTTAGCCCTAATCTAGCATGCAATTCACATTTCAAGCATACTCATCACAATACATATTGGTAACTTGGGAAACACTTAATTGAGCTCAGATGATTGCACGCATTGCACTCCCCCCCCCCCCCTTTTTAGTTAAAATAATCTTTTCCAAAAATTCAATTTCTTTTTGTTTTTTTGAAAATATTATCATTTCCTCAGTTTTAGTTCTGACACACTCGAGAGTGTGCCCGAATCCATCAAATCAAGGCTCTGATACCAACTTGTAACGACCCAAAAACAGTACCAAAATTTTTCATTTAAAATAATTTAAATTTTCATTCATTGATTGTATTAAAAGCCATTATTCATTACAATATTCCAAAACATCAGAGTACAAAAACATCAAGTGCGGAAATCACATAGGGAGGATGTTGTGTCATCACGCCGGGCCCTTACCTTTATAATTGGAAGTACCTGAAACCATAAACATAAACTGTAAGCATAAAGCTTAGTGAGCTTCCCAAATTACCACATACAACAAACATTTAAATAACAACACGTGGCTATGTCAGGTCTGTATCAACCTCGGGTCCGTATCAACCCAAAATACAACATATAGCTATGTCGGGTCCGAATCAACCCTCAGGTCTGTATCAACACTGAGTCCGTAATGACTCCGAGCCCATATAGCTCAATGAATAAATCATACAAGTACAACATACATAATCATACGAGAACATATAGTTCTAGTCATTCAATGCAGTGGGTCGGCCTTGATGCCTTCGGTCCACTTAAGGTGGTAAGAAGACTCACCTCATAGACAGAAGAAATGATGAACTGACATGCTACTCCGAAACCCACACTACCGATCACCTTTACAATTAAAACCACCAAAACTCAGACTACCATTCAAATACCTAAAATGCCCCTAGGTCAAACCCTAGTCAAAACCAGGTCAAATTCAATCGAGTTGACTCAGTTAGTAAGCAAGGCGTACTCCTCATGTACGCAGGGCGTACATCGCAGTTGACCGAAGGATGGGGCGCTGACCTTGTACACTCAGCGTACCATTCGGTACGCCCTGCGTACGAGGCTGCTTGCTAACTACTAACCAAGTGCTTAATTCCTTAAGTACCCACGTCCAAACTTCAGATCTAGGTCACATAAGATGTCCTAAGCCAAAAAGTTTCCAACTTTATGGCCTAGAATGGCTATTAAGTCCTTAAAACCGAAAACCCTAGCCTCTTAACCCATTAAGACCATCTAACACTTACATAGGGGAAAACTAGTGACCAAGGACCCAATTTTATGACTTAACACCCCTAAAACCTCTAAAAGGACAACTCGAATGCTTTGGAGTACCTCCTACTCACAAAGGCTAAGTTTGGGACCAAAAAAGAAACAACTTGAGAAAAACTAGATCCAAGAGATTTTATCATCAAGTTTGAAACTTTTTACCTCCTCAAGGTGCACAAGGGGGACTAAATGTTGGATCCAAAGCCTTGAGTGTAACACCACCACTTTAATGTTCTTCCTTCTACTTCAAGAGCTCCAAAAATGCACCAAAATGGCCCAAACAAGCTTCACAACCACAAACACTCTTAGGGTTTTCAAGCTAAGGAGGGAGGTTGAAGGTAAGAAGGTGCTTGAGGCCATAAGTGAGCTTAAATAGGCTCCAAACCCTAAAATTTAGGATTTACACCCTGACTACGTACACCTTGTGTACCTGTGTATGCTCACTGTATGAAGGCATTCCGGAGTATGCCCTACGTACGAGGGTGTACGCCCCGCGTACTCTCAAGGTCTTCAATTTACAACATCGCTATCAGGGACTAAACTTGCAAAATAAACATAACTCAAGGGTTAAACGAATACTTGAAATCTAGGTGTTACACCTTACATGTCAGATGACAACTCCTTCAACTCTCCCAAGACAAGACAAAAGAAGGCCGACTGGAGGTTAGCCAAGCTAGTTGAATACATATGTCAGACTCAGGGATTCGATATGAGAATCGATGAATCTCTAATCTATTCTTGGGTAAACCCAATGCGAAGACTCTTGGACACATATTATGTTCCTTATCTCTCCTACTCTAAACCCACTGGAGCATACTGGGACATTCCTCTCTCTCGCAATGCTAAATACTTCCCAGTATTTAAGCCATTTGACCAGAATATCCCATATGAGCAAAGAATGGCCATGGAGTTTAAAAGATTAAATTTGTTTCACAAGTATGGGAAATTGATAGAGGAAATCTAGTCATGTGACATACCCGATACTGTTACAACATTCAAACCAAGGTCTTTCAAAGGAGAAACACATTATCAATAAACTCTTTCACGCTTCGGTAAAGAATACCATCGAACTCAAGCAGACTTCATCTATATGAATCTCGAAGATATTTTTCTGATTGTAAAGGTCTTCAGTACTTGCAGAGAAGATGACTTCCTAAAAACCCTTGTATGTGACTTTGGAAAAATTGATGTTGAGATCCATTCAGTACTTGCAGAGAAGATGAACTTCCCTCCATTTGAACACCCTAAATACATTACCAAAGGGATTCAAGACTTAAGCCTCGGAGCAACAAACTTCCCCAAACTTGGCACTGTTTTCAACCTTTCCAGAGATAGTGAAAAATTCTTCCTGCCAACCACTGCTTTTCATCGTTGCTCTCCTAAACACATGGAAGGAACTCTTTCAATGGCTCAAAAGTCCAAGACATCACTGATGAGGTGAAGTTTGAAATCTCCAGAAGGATCAAATAGATTGTTGAAGTTAGGAAGTTATGGTGGCTCATTATTAAGTTTCTCAAACTTAGCAAGTGAAAGTGATAACTGCGAGGTCACTTAGGGGGGGGGGAGGATTGTTGAAACATGAAAGTGACCCTCGGCAGCTATAAATGTGTTGAAGTACCAAAGACCTATTTTGATTGTTGCGGTAGAACTTTGGTTGAGTATCAGATGCGAAGACTATGAAGATCAACACTGAAGGCTTAGAATACCGAAGTGAAAATGTTAACCCGAAGAAAAGCATGTTTTGTCTTTTGTATGTCGAAGTGTCAGAAAAGTAATGTTCACCTTTTCTAACATTATGTGTTAGATGAATTATTTAGATATATTTTATTGTTTATCTTGTACTCAGTTTTTCTATAAATAGATTATTATGATGATCGATCTAAACACACCACTTCCAAACTTTCATTTTATTACTCTTTATTGAATACAAGTCTTCATTATCTTCATTATCTCTTACTTATGATGTTCATCATTTACTAACTTGTGTTTGAATGTAAACCTTGTTACGATTTAACTAAGTATTATTACTAGCTTAAGTTTACTGATTAATCTTGTTGCTATATATATATATATATATATATATATATATATATATATATATATCATTCTGCATATTTCTTCATTGTTGAGCTTATCATAAGATCCATTGAGATTAACTTACATTTCGGCAAATCAATCTTAAGTTCTTCTCTCAACATTCTATTTGGCTGTTAGATGAACTAATTAACAAATGGTCTTTGGCCTAGCGGTAAGGAGTGACTCTTTCAAATAAAAGGTTATGGGTTCAAGTCTCACTAGGAGACATATATGGCTTTTAGGAGTAGGTTAGCTTGTCGTTTCAAAAAAAAAAAAACAAAACTAATTAAACTCAATGAAATTAGATTCTTTTAAATTTTATATTTGATTGATTTTATCATTTTTATGATGGTGGGATGAAATCATATTTTTGTTATTTTTTTTCAAAAGATCAAATTTCCTCCATTACTAATATTAATAGACAAGATAAAAGTTTTACATCATTATTGAAAGTATAAAATTATTCAATTCTCATAATTTTATTCAATTATTGCATTCTCATAATTTTATTCCATTATTGCGCATCAAACTCATGATATAGTATAATTCTTTAAATTCCAATTCTTTCAACTGTTACGATACACTTCAAAAGAATCGCTAAGCCTAATGCTTTCTTACGTATTCATTCTGGGAAAGCCTCGATGATCGATTGAAGGATCGGAACGTTGAATTCATTCTCTTCCATTCACTTTCATTCCGTTCTCTTCCACCACAAAAATGTGAAAACATCACTAAGTCATATGTTAGGTGTGTATCAGCAAAATGATCATAATTTCCTTTAGGATGATTGACAATTTCCGCGATAACTACTTTTCCAGATTCTTTGTGTATCGCTTTCCGACAAGTTTTAAGGATTTAATACAATCATCATCGCTCTAATCATGCAAAATCCACTAAAATGCAAAGATAAATATCATTACTCGTCTCGTAGAGTGATTTATAATATTGGTATAATACTCAACATTTGCCTTCATGATTACGACTGAACATTGAACATTATAACTGGTATAAACTCCGACTCATACCACAACCAGAACTTGCTCTCCACTTGACCTGGGATATAGAATTTCACATTGATTCACACTTGAAAATATTCCCGGTAATGTGTTCAACTCTAGATAGATGGTTTAGGAGTAGGTTAGCTTGTTGTTTAAAAAAAAAAGATAAAATAATTAAACTCAATGAAATTAGATTATTTTATATTTGATTGATTTGTGGAATGAAATCACATTTTTGTTAATTTTTTATTTTCGAAAGATCAAATTTCCTCCATTACTAATATAAATAAACAAAATAAAAGTTTTTCATCATTATTGATAGTATAAAATTATTCAATTCTCATAATTTATTCCATTGTTGAACATCAAACTCATGAATTCTTCAAGTTCTAATTCTTTCTCATAATTTTATTCCATTATTATGCATCAAACTCATGATATAGTATAATTCTTCAAATTCCAGTTCTTTCAACCGGTATGATTCACATCAAAAGAATCTCCAAACCTAATGCTTTCTTACAAATTCATTCTGGAAAAGCCTCGATGATCGATTGAAGGGTTGGAATCTTGAGAATATTGTAACGAAGGAACCCTCCTTCATGGAGTATTCTCTGCCATTCGCTTTCATTCCGTTCTCTTCCACCAGAAAAATGTGAAAACATCACTAAATCATATGTTAGGTGTGTATCAACAAAAGGATCATGTCCTGTAGGATGATTGACAATCTCCGCAATAACGACTTTTCCAGATTCTTTGGGTATCGCTTTCCGACAATTTTTAAGGATTTTAATACAATCATCATCGCTCCAATCATGCAAAATCCACTAAAATGCAAAGATAAATATCATTACTCATATCGTAGAATGATTTATAAGAATGTTATAATCAATGTATTTATAAAAATAGATTGATATCTCTTACCATTATCCTTTTTTTACGAGGGTCTCTCTCTCTCTCTCTCTCTCTCTCTCTCTCTCTCTCTCTCTCTCTCTCTCTCTCTCTCTCTCTATATATATATATATATATATATATATATATATATATATATATATATATATATATATATATATATATATATCATCAAAGAAACCAATATAACTTGATGAACAACAAAGCTTACCTTCATGAAGATCGTTTCCGCTGGAGGAATGGCCTCAAACATGTCCCCACCAATATGTGTAACCCCATCATATCTTGGTGCCATTGAAATAACATGCGGCAAATCGAAGTTGATCCCTTTCAGATGTGGATATGCCTTCACAATCTCAGATATCGCCACCCCAGTCCCTCCGCCAACATCTACAACGCTTCCTTTCGTCCCAAGAAATCCAGTTTTGTAACTGGCCAAGATCGCATTTATTGTGATCTTAGCTGTGCATGCCATACCCTCGTTAAAAACCCTATTAAAATCTGAGTTACTCGACGAAAACTCAAACATTTCTTCACCATGAATCATCTTAAACGCCGTACCACCTTCTGTGATCGACCGACTCAACACATGTAAAGGCAAAATCATAGATGGATCCGTCCGCATCATGACCATCGGTGCTAATGTCACATCAGCATCACGTAACAACCACAGGGAACAATGGTTCAGGGAGTAAACATTATCATTTCCCCCCTCTCCATCTCCAACTTTTGGTTGGGCCATTTCATGGAAAACCTTTCGATGGACCAAGAATCTCATTAGTCGTCGAAGCCCATCTAGGTTTATGGATGGAGAGGCAATACCTGTGGCAATTTCAGACAACGTGATAGGGTGGCCATGGTTGTGAATTATGTCAGGAATACGAAGCTCAACACAACATCTTATAGCCATACCGTCGAGAGCACCATATATGTAGCGCAATATCTGTGCCTGACCTGCCACCATTGCATCGGCATCGCCACCTACTTCGTCTTGAGTGTTCATCACTCAAAATTTTGAATACGATTATGGATATTGGAAACATACTTATAACCCAAAAAAGGCATAAATGAAGACATGTCCATGGCCAGCTCCCCACCGCAAATTCTCATGTGTGTATTAATAATTAAGCGTATCATATATATGGCATGTGATGTGGATCCACGTTGAGAAGATTGGGTACAGGTAAAAGCAAGCGGTAATCATGGCAGTGTTGGATATATATATATATATATATATATATATATATATATATATATATATATATATATATATATATATATATATATATAGTATCATATATATGGCATGTGATCCACGTTGAGAATAGTGTTGATGAGTATTTCGATTTTCTAGAGATTTGATAACGTTAAAGAAATATATATTTTTTGGAACGGCAAGAATGCATTAAAATAAAAAGCCAGCATGGGGATGGACCAAATACAATGATACAATTGTAATGCAGCTAAGAAACAAAAGGGAACAAAGAACTATTTAGCTAACTATGACAGCCACTAGATAAAATAGAGGTTCAGCTACTACACCTCACCAAACATTGCATGTACACCAACTTCCAGGCCCTACATTCACCTTTGAAGTTCTGGATAACGAGATTTGTACTGTAATTTCAAATCTATGAACAATGTAGTACTATTCCACCAAAGAATCAAGAAATTTCGGTAGAGGTAAGCTAACTTATAAGTTGGAATCATTTATTTTGCGATTAGAGGTAAGCTAACGTTAAAGAAATATTTAAGGGGATGGAATTTTAATTTTATTATCATTGCTTTTAAAAAAATATATAAAAAAAGGGTAGATTCAGTAATGGCCTTTATGGTTAGAAACTAATGATGTGGTCCAATGCTTTTCATGCATTCGATTTAGATTTTATGAATATACGGGAGGTAAAAATTTAAAATTGTAATTATCTCCGTTGCAAAACAAATCACAAAACAAACAGCTTACTTTATTGAATCCATCAAATTCAAAAATCAAAATTGGGTGTATTTAATATACACATCTTTTTAAGAACTTTGCTGTGAGTTGGCATGTGCATGTGGAACCAAAACTGCTTTGTTTGATTGTTAAAGTCCCTTTTTCTTAAATATTTTTAAACATCAGTTATCCGGACAACACTTTATTTAGATACGATGCTTTTAATAATCAAACGAAATAAGACACTAACGTTGCGTGGTGAGGGTTCATGACCATTCCAGAATACATACGTCGTGATCACATTTATGGCTCTTTCTTTTGTTGTTTTCACCAATCCGGACCAGCTTGTAGCACTGCACTCTCCGACTGATGAGAAACATCAAAACATACGTGAAAGATCAAAACAACCCCAATAATGGAATGAATCGGTCAAACATATATACTATCTGTTATGCATAATGAAAGACCTAAATGAAAGTAGAGATTTAAAATTTAAATCTTTTGGGATAAAAATATTTTTAATCCTAGGAATTGAAATAGTGGAGGCATTGGGTGGTCTTCTATGACTTTATCCTACCAAATTACATATACAGGATAAAATATATACATAAAATCAATGATATAAAGCAATGGAGAGTGATCACATCCAAACCATCGGAATAGCGCTGTCAACTCAGTGTCACGTCAGATCCACCACCAACCCACTAGACATTGGAAATTGTTACCACTCCATAATATTTCTTTTATTATTTTTTATTTTTTTATCATTAATCTAAATAAAAAAACATAATTTATAACATAAAAAAACATAAAAAAACCACATTTCATATATATATATATATATATATATATATATATATATATATCTCGAGAGAGAGAGAGAGAGTTGAGGTCTAATTTAATCTAAATATAAGTAAAAGTGTATAATGAACACTTTCAGGGACCATAATTGTAACTTCATAAAAAGGAAAATGGATGAAACCACCGTTTCTGCTGCTGCTTACTTGCTATTGTTCGTCTTGGCCCGTCTTTGCACCCACTTCATACCCAAGCCACCAGCCCTTGGGGCGGTGTTCACGCGTTCGTTGGCAGCCACATAGACTTTCACGCGTGATTTGAAACTCCACTCCGGATAACCTAAGGATCAACTTTTAAAAGTTCATTAGAACTTTTTTAGTAATGGTATAATACCTTCAACCGATGTCAACAACCCCAAAAATGCCAAAAATGATCTCTACCGATTTTATCGAAAAAAAAAAAGGATTGTAGCCTTGCATAAGATTTATAAAAGTATATTATTAGCATGAAGATTTATAAAACGACAAAATAGCTAATGGGGAAAGATACACTAAAAAGAATCGGCAATTGTTGTATTGTTTGTTAAAAAGAACGAGCATGAACCTTCCACAAAAAACTTAAGAAATCATACTATATTATAAATGAAGCATTTTTCCTTTCATCATTGATTTGAAACTCTCATGTATTTTTTCTTTCACCCAATTAATTTGAACTCTCATGACTTTTCATTTTTTTTCTAATAATAATTATAAGTTTGTTAATAAGGTTAAATAAATATCAAACCTAAAGTGTAATTATATATAAACTAAATTTCAATATTAAAATAATATTGTTACTTTTACTTATAAAGTTATGTTTTTTAACTTTTAATATATTATACTTAATTTATTAGTTTTAATATATTGTTGGATGTAAACCATTATCATTTTAAAGATACAATTTTGGAACAATTTGTATAAAATATTTAAGTTATTAATTTGAATATAACTTACAGGGTCAACTTAAATATAAATTTTAGTTTAACTTAAACAACCCAAAGAATATTTTGTAAATAGTTAAAAGTGATTAATTGTAGTGTCTTTCTAATAATGATTATACGTTTGTTAATAAGGTTAAATAAATATTAAACCTAAAGTGTAATCATAAATATACTAAATTTCAATATTAAAATAACATATTTACTTCTACTTCTAAACGTATGTCTTTAACTTTTAACATATTATACTTAATTTATTAGATTTAATATGTTGTTGTGTGTAAACCATTATCAGTTTGAAGCTACAACTATTGAACAGTTTGGACAAAATACTTAAATTGTTGATTTAAATATAACATTACAATGTCAACTTAAATATAAATTTTAGTTCCACTTAAAAAACCAAAGAATATTTTGTAAATAGTTAATAGTGATAAATTGTAGTGATAAATGCAAAAACTAAATTGTAATCTCAATTTAACTAAAGTATTTTCTAAAGATATATTTATAATCGTTAAAAGTTTTTAAATAAGTAGCTTACAATAATTTACAATAACAATAGTTAAAATAACTCTATATAAATGATTATATTGTTACCTTTAAAATCAAAAAACAATGTTTGATGTTTTAAATAATTATGATGATAGAAATTAAAACATTAAGAAAACAAATTTTAAAAAATTAATTAACAATAACAACAACTATAAATAAAACAATATATTATATTTAATTTTATTCATGTGTAACTCGCGGATAGAAGTCATTCAAACGATTGAGATTATGTAGTTATAATAGATGTATATATATTATCATATAATTCAAAATAATCAATATATTATATCAATTCAGTATACGAATTATTATATCAAATTTAACAACAGCATTATTGTTATATTTAAAAAAAACATATATCTATAAAGACTTCAACTATATAGGTGTTTCTGCACAACGCGCGAGCATTCGCCTAAAAATACACTAAAAAGAATCGGCAATGTAAACTTAAGAGTTCTTCTTTTAATTTCAGATTTTCTTCAATGTACTCAAATTTCTTCTTTGCCTCAACATCTTCATTTAACCTGTCGAGAAAAAAAATCTAACAGCTGGATAATGACTCTTGTTAGGTAATTATGATTTGTGTTTATGGAAGTTTAAAATCTTACTGAAGATGGGAACCTAAGATGATCAGTTTTCTTCCAAATCTCCAATTGCTATCGGTTACGTGTACACTTTCTCTTCGTATTCATTTATCAAAATCCCAAATCGTTAATGCCAATTACTCAGATCAACAAAATTCTATCTCAGTGCAGAGATTGGATCGGGTTTCATGCATCTCAAACATACTAATTAATGATTTCGTCACTTTCTCATCAGTTTGATCTAACCATTTCGTGTTGATTTCTGGATCCTTGTGAGATATCAGATTAGAAGGTTGATGTTTCAATAGAAGTAGATGAAATTCCAAAAAGCTATTTTTGTTGCCTACCAAGTGTTTGATAAAATACCCAAACCAGTTTTTCTCTTGTTGCAGCTTTATTGTTCAAGATAATGTAGTTTGCTTAGTTTGAGCGTTCCTTGTGCACACCAACAGTGTATTGGTCTGACATTTCCTTTCCTTCCTTTTAATTATTGCTTCATGGCTTAAGCTTCATCTCGAGGCTTGTTCTCTTGTTTGGCTTCCTCTACTACAAGCTCGAGTGATATTTGTTTGTGCCCGTTCAGAAGCTTCCTCTACTACAAGCTCGAGTGATATTTGGCTTCCTCTACAGGGTGGAGGCGCCCTTCAGAAGGAGTCTACATCAAGTAACACCAACATCAGGCAGTGTCTCCGTAAGGTTGCAGATGGTCATTTTACCGCAGCAGTGAAAGTGTTATGCTCATCGGGTGTTGCGTCATACAGTGGTGATACTATTAAAGCTTTGGAGGACAAACACCCTTTTAGGCCACCTGTATCCATGCCGAGCCCATAATTTCCGAACCTCCCCTTTTAGCAGACTCTGATTGTGTATTTGGTTGCATTAAATCTTTCCCTAAAGGATCTCGTCCCATATGGCTCTCAACTTAGTAAAGTAAGTTGATATGGAGGCGTTATCTTGTCTCATCATCGTCGGTGCTCGTTTCAGTTCATAAGCACGAGACGCACTTTCCTTTCCAAAACGTTCTTCAAGATCTTCCCAAACTTCTTGGGATGTATTAGTGTATTTGACACTGTTTTGTATCTCCTTCTCCATTGCAGCTGTCATCCATCCCCGTATTAGGGCATCACATCGTTCCCATGCCCTGAGTGTCATGCCATCTTCGGTCGGTTTGACAAGAGTTCCATCAATGAAACTTGATTTATTCTTGGCCAAGAGAAAATCATTCATCTCCCTTGCCCAGTCGACATATTTGTTGTCGTTTAGGATTTCATTGACATGAATTTGTTGAGGATAGTCAATAGGATGAATGTAGAAGGGTGATTCGGGGTCTGACGATGGATTTTTGCTGGAAGGACTATTGCTCGGTGTTTCTCCTTTCATGATTGATTGGAAGGAAAGGTATCGTGCTCTGATACCATAAAAAAAAACTGGATATAGGTTTGAATGAAACATTTATTTACTGATCAATTAAAAAACAAACCCATGTAGGGTATATATACAAGATGTGAAAGAGTTCTAGATCCAAACCGATTAGGAAACTGGAAACAAACTATTTAAAACAAGAAAACTATTAACTTGGATGTGAAGAAATTGGAATAGTTGTCAAGGGTTGGATTAGGTAGTTGTCATTGAACAAATCCAATTCCCTTTATACATTTATCTAAGTATTACCATAACAAGGCTTGATTTTCATCTTTTCTTTCTGCTCACTTATATTTTCAGTTAAACGAAACCTAAGACTTAATCAAAATAATGAAATTAAGTCTTTCCATTTAAATGGAAATACACCAAAGTACCAACATCCTTAAATTCCGTCTTACTTTACCAACTAAACCCTCAATGGAATTTTTCACACAATTAAGATTAAAAATGTCTAACCATGTTGGTGATACATACATGATACAACGTATCTACCAACTTATCCAATATGTACTTTTGGAAAAAGAATAATTTGAATGCTTCCAAGAATCTACCACATGTTGGTGATTTTAGTGTCACCATGTCATTTTATGTAACTGAAACTAACATGTGAGCTAAGGGGCTTCATAATTTGTACTCTAATATATGTACGGGTTTGTGCGGAGTGCACACATGTATAAGATCGAATTAGAAGCTGGTTCGACGACAAGTCGGGGGTTCTGGGGCAGCGCCCCTGGGTCCGGAGTTTCCAAAGGGGCGGCGCCCCTTTGGCGGGGTCTAGGGGCAGCGTCCCTAGCGGGGTCCAAGGGGCAGAGCCCCTGCCTGGCGTCCTGCTGCCAGGTCAGCGGGAGAGGTCGAGGGGCAGCGCCCCAAAAATTCTTCGAAAATTACATATGGGAACATAGTTGGAAAAACGAATTCTTGACGGTGATTATGGTAAAACTAACGAAATTCGTCAGTTTTGGAAACCGTAAATCCTCATTATAATCCGGATTTTCTTGAATTACTTCTGAAGCAACCCATGACGGCGAACCCTAATTGAAACCCTAATCTCGTTTATTATATAAACGGCTCTTCTCTTTAAGAAGAGACACACGAAATTCTTAAGCTCTCGTTTTCATCAAACAAACATAGAATCCTTCTAGTAATTTGGCTTACGACTTCTGTACCTAGAATTGTAAGTGTCCTCTTGGATTATCCTAGGTTGAATTTCTTGCAACCCAGGCATAGGGTAGAAATATCAGTTCAGAAAGTGTTCTTACATCCAAGTGGTATCCATATCTCCACTACAAACCCTACTTTTTCCAACACCACACTCGCAATTTAAGCATCGGCCTTACCTTTAACAAGTGTAGGAATAAATTTAGCTAAGAACCTAAAACAGTTCAACATAGGGGAAAAAAACCAAAGGGCTTATAACCAACGGGTATCAGAAGTTATTGGAAAGATATTCATTAGCTAATTTGTTGAGGGTTCAAGTCTTGTTTAGAACGAAAGTGTAGTTTATGAGTAGATTGGAGGTCAGGGTGTGAGCCGTTCAACTAAGGTAACCGAAAAACATTTTGTGTTTTTACCATTTATAGTGAGCACCAAAAGACTTTTCTGGCGTTTTGGTATGGTTTACAATTGTAGTGACAGCCACAATAGGTGGTGTCATCATTGCTCTCACAATAAGTGTAGTTTATGAATAGATTGGAAGATGTGTATGTTAGGCTGTTAGCTATTCAACTAAGGTATGACCAAAAAAAAATTATGTTTTTACCATTTAAAGTGAGCACTAAAAACTTTTAGGAAAAATGACTCTTGATGGTAACTAACTGTTACGTTTGTTCTCATTTGGTCCATTTCCTTTTTTGTACTCAATATACCATCGAACTTGTTATTTGTGTTCACCATAGCCCTTTTGACCGGCTTTTGACCTATGATAGTCGGTCAAAAGGTTATGGTGAACACAAACAAGTTAGATGGTATATTGAGTACAAAAAAAAGAACCAAATGAGAACAAATGCAACAGTTGGTTACCCTCCTAAATCATTTTCCCAAACTTTTATGGTCTTTTGGTATGGTTTACAACTGTAGTCACGACCACAATAAGTGGTGTCGTCATTGGTCTCATGGTAAGTGTCACATTAGGTGGTTCTATTTTTACAAATATTGAATGAAACTTTGTAATATAAATTAGATTCTTGTTTAAAAACCTATCATGTCAAAAAAATCCGGTATTTTTATGTTTATTAAGAAATTATTCAATCTAACCAATTGCACGTATTCTATAGTGCAAATAATTCCAAGGAAAAATTACCAACGCAAAGGTAGGACACAGAATAAGTAAACTCATGTGATTGAGGCTAATGTTGGACATGATTCTCTTAAAATAAATGAGGTGATAATAAATTTGTTTTCTTGCATTGTTACAACAATGAGAGAAATATGTAATCTTGCCTAAAAATTCACCTAAACCGGGATGTGTTCTTGACTGTATACTTGGAGTAAGTTTGCTCTCAAATTCATTTCTCTTTGGTTTGTAAAATGTGTACATAGGAATTAGTCTAAGATGGGGTTTGTTTTTGGAGTGATAAAATGTTTTTAGTCATTTTTCATGTTTGCGAAAGAAGATGTGGACAAAAAGTTCTTTTTTCCTGTCTTCATACAAAAAGTCTTAATGAAATAGATTGTTGTATTTAATGTATGTAGTCTTTTCAAAAGATCCAACTTTACCAATATATATACTTTTTGTACAAAAATGACTTTCTTTCTTCTGTTCAAAGACAAAAGTGATCTTTTTGTACAAAAATGACTTTCACCTTACTGATTTGAAGATTTGAAGCTAAAAAAAAAGTGAAAGCAACACAACATGAAAAAAAAAAAATAATACTAAATAAAAATTCTTCTAAAACAAACAATTTAGTAGTCATCATCGGAGTAGTTTTCATCACTATCTTGATCATATATATGATATTCTCCATCACTATTTTCACCATCTTGGAACTCATTGCCTCCTCCATTATTATATGGAAAACTACCAAAGAGGTCTTGCAAGTAGCTCTTTGAAATGTTATCTTCATTTGTATCTTTACAACATATAGGAAATTTCATATCAAAATAAAGAAAAAAACAAAACATTACATGACAAAATAAAAATAAAGGAAAATGGTAATAATAAGGATACAAGATGGTTCTTGTAAGAAATTGGTCCCATCACCAGCCTAGAAACAAACATTATAAAAATAAATATTAGAAGAAAAAAATATAGTAACAAAAAATAATAATAATAAACAAATGTGTTGTTTCTTTTTTACTTAATAGAGAAAGTAACGACTTAATATACAAAGTTGGGATTCCTATTTAGTCGTTACTTTTCAAAAAAATTGTCCTTATTCTCATATATTTTTTAAAATAATTTATCCAAACATCATGTAAACAGAAAAAAATATAGTTTCAATAACGATTACCAAATCAAGTCCCTCATCCGCATCAAAATCCTCATCCTCCATGTCATCTTCTACATCATCATCATCATCATCTTCTTCTTCTTCATCGTTGCTCATGCCTTTTTCTTCAATAATCACCTCATCTACTTAGTCAAAGCATGGTCAAAAGTCAAAAGTCAAAAGTCAAAACCACTTGCATATTTAGTCTCCATTTGTTATACATGAGATTACTCATGACAATGACAAATCATGACATGACATGACATGACATGACATTAGGTGATGAATCAGAGGCTATTTGATAACCTCTGAACGAAACCATTTAGAATCGGTCAGCATTCAGCGCGTTTGATACAGCCTTTGAACGGTTAAGGAATCCGACAATCACTTAACCATTAAGAGGTTAGAACGATTCAGCTCTTGACCTTTTCATCAAAAAAAAAAAAAATTTCGTTTAATAATTTGAAAAATGGTAAATTTGCACCTCTATTAATGATTTGTTGGTTAACTATGGGCTCCTTTATTACAGTTACTGTTCTTTTTGACTTTTCAAGACGTGAAGAAGCTGATTTGAGGAAAGACTCAGCACCAGTGTTTGGATACACGGATAAGAATCTCACAGCAACACATAACCGAAAAATCTCAAGGACATGTGGAGTAAACCAACCAGTCGCCAGCTGTAAATTTATATAAATAACATTAAAAAAATAAATATGATTTGTTATAAAAAAAAAAAAGTAAGAAATAAAAGACTTACATTGCAAGTTGTTTGAGTCAAAGGCTTTTTCATCTCTTGTTGAATGTAATCATCAGGAAGTTCAAATAATTGAAGTGAAATTTGACATTTGTAAGGAAAAACTCGAAAATGACATAAATCTCCCCATTTATGCTTCAATCTTTGCATAAAAGTTTCACCATTTTATCGAATTAGTATTATATCAATCATAAAAAGAAAAGGATAAAATAGTGAAAGTACTATTCATTTATACTATAAATAGAGTTTATGTTTCACTTGTCATATTTGGATCTTTTTGAGTTTGTATATATCTAGTTTATTTAACTAGTTCAAATTTTGAGTTTATTTAATTATTTGTTCAAATGGATTTAAAGTTTGTTTAGTTATATTTCTTGAATAATATGAATTTTGAAGTTAGTGTAACAAACAGGTTTTAGACAGATTTGTAAAAACCTTTACATTCTAAAAAAAAGTGATAAGATTTTATAAATGTGTTACCCAGATGCTATGCCATTATCACAATAGCTTCGTAAGGATGGAGGTACTCTGAAGTCAATCCTTTGATATCTGTTTCCCAAAACATATATTTTTTTTTTAAAAAAAAAAATCAATAAATCTTTTTTTTTTAAATCAATAAAATTATAAATTATGATAGAATTCTCACATGCGAGATTCCGGATCTTTACGTGGATCGTATCCTTTTCTGATCCAAAACCTAAGAAAAGGTCCATTTGAAAAATAATATGCTGCCCTAAATAGAAGCCTGTAAATCAGTAAAAGAACATTTTACAAATTTGCCCTCGTATATGCAAGATAAGTATGTAAGCACATCTTTTCAAATAGTTGATACTAAGTCTTTCCCCTTTAAATCCTAACATTTAACAAATTTACCTACCCCCATTTATTTTTTTCCTGCGAATCCTCAAAGTTTGACTTCATTTTCTAAAATAGTTAATTACAAATATGCCCTTGTATATGCATGATAAGTTTGTAAACAGACAGTAAACACACCTTTTCAAATAGTTGCTACTAAGTTTGAGACCTTTGTTGGACAAATGTTCAGACAAAGATTCTCTGATCCATATAGGACGCTCCTCAAACGAATCACAAACTGCCATCTGGCAATTCCATTCATCTGTTCCTTCTTTTATAAACTTTTCCCAATTTACTTTTTTAGGAACATGTATCAACACATTAAGGCAACCAAAAAAAGAAATAAGAAGAATCTATAAATGGAGAAGATGACACCATACATTTTATGTGAAAAGAAAATAATAAAAGGAGTTGTAATTAAGGATATCTTTGATGTTGAAATCAATTGCAAGACTTGGCTCAATATCCATCTACACTCACACAATAAGTTAGAAAGAACATAAGTTATGGTAAGATTACTGTTTTGCCCTCAAGATTAAAAAAAAAATTATTGAAAAGTAATTGATCTTACTTACCTCCCAACGATGTTGTACAACTCCCTCTTGTTTCTTTTTCAAACTCACATACATAGATGGTTTCAACCTACAAGAATATAAATGAGGAGGGGCATTTACGTCTTTTGAACATATCTTATTGTGACAAGATAAAGCATCTTATTCTTACACCACATTCTCCGGAATATTCTTCAATGAGAAAAGAGGAGGCAATAAAATCATCAAATCCTCTTGATCCGCATCAATAAGACCATGTTTCTCTGCAAAGTTACACAAAACACAAAAAGTTACATTTTTCAATTATATATCATTTTTTAATAAACACGCACCAAATTGTGGTTCCACATCATCCCAATTTCTCTTCTTTTTCCGTGCCACGTCAGCATGAACACCAAGAACATGTTGGTAGTCTACCATTCCTGTATGATTCAAACACAGCACGTTCAGGGTTTAGGGTTTAGGGTTTACATAAATGTAAAGATTGGACATTTTTCTAACCATTAAAATAATATGTTTCTGACACATGTCCAACAATATCTGCACAAATCGTGTCTTCTTGTTTTGCTAATATATGTGTCTCATTCTCATCATCTTCTTTCAAATGAGCATTTGCAGTGATTTCGGGTTGAATATTTTGTTTTGAAATCTTGAGCAAAAAATTGTTACAAGGAACAAACTCCCCGTGTGCAGGATGTGAGTATGGATCTTCAGGGCGGAAACGAAGTTCTAGAAGATTTGATGGCGACTCACGAGCCTACATATAATGCCACAAAATCTAACTGAAGCTTCTAGAAGCTATTCTGAAACCTCATAGGCCATGTTTGTTAAACAGGACATGACAAAACATAACAGGAGTACAATGTCCTGTGTTTGGTGTGCATTGGACCAGGACCCATATCAATAAGACAAAAACTACAACTTTTTGTCCCCCCAACAAGGTAGGACGAAAAGTTGCAGCATTTTTTGTCCCGCCCAAAAAAGTGGGACAAAAACTGCAACTTATTGTCCCATGTCAATGAGACAAGCTGCAACTTTTTGTCCTACCTTGTTGGGGGACAAAAAGTTGCAGCTTTTTTGTCCCACCCAAAAACTTGGGACAAAAACTACAGCTTATTGTCCTATGTCAATGAAACAAATTGCAACTTTTTGTCCCACTTGAAAAAGTGGGACAAAAACTGCAACTTTTTGTCCCATGTCAACGAGAAAAAAACTGCAACTTTTTGTCCAACCCAAAAAAAGTGGGACAAAAACTGCAGTTTTTTGTCCCATGTCAATTAGACAAAAACTGCAGCTTTTTGTCGCACCCAAAAAGAGGGACAAAAACTGCAGATTATTGTCTCATCCAAAAAGATGGGAAAATAACTTCAGCCTTTTGGCTCACCTAAAAATGGAAGATTTTAATATAATGGAAGAATGTGTGGGTGTGGTAATCAGCATACCATGGAAATACCTTCGGCTCCACCAAGAGTAACCAAGGCACGTTCCATAGATGAAGGGTAACCAGGATAGTTGACTCCAAAGACTTTGTTACTTGGTAAAGTTCCCGAAATAGAACCATCTTTTATCACCCCCATTGATACTATTAAAGTTGCAACAATGTAAAAACTCAAGGGAATTAATTCAATACAAAGAGATAATAACACTTGAAACAAAACAAAAGCATGTGTTAAGTAGCACACATGGTAAAAGATGTAAAGTACTTTGCTTCAATTGGAATTGGATTATGGCACATTATATACATAGGAAAATCTATAGTTCAAACATCTGCATAATAGACTCTCAGTAAATGATGGTTAATGAAACAGCATCATCTATAACATCCCTGTTTACATATGATAAAAACCTTCATGCATTAGAAATGTTGAATTGGGAATTGGATTATTCATTTTAAAATTTAGGAATTTGATTACTAATCAGGAAAATATAATGATATGTGATTGGTTTTGAAGCAAAAAGATATAAGTGAGTTCACTGTTACAAATACTTCGATGATATTTGACCTCTCCCCTGTATCTATGTATAGGATATGTTATGGTTCAATCAGTGATTAAGCATTGTGTAAAGTAGATAAAAATCAAAATTAAAATTTACTTGAATGTGAACCTGTGGTTAAATTAGTATATGCTGATACAATATAATGGATATAAATAGGATGTTCATTTTCCCATACTTGAATGAAAAGAACAAAACATCAAACACCTTGTAGGCGTTCATAAAACTTGAATGAAAAGAAAAAATTGTAAGAGCTAACAAGAATTAAAACAACCAGATGCTAAATAATATGGATCCCAAGTTAAAAGGAAGGCAAAATCAGAACAAGAAATTAACAAAATCGTAAAACTTATTCACTGCCTGATAACCAAAATTACACACACAGCTTTATCAATGAACTAAGGAAGACCTAACATACCTGGTTCAAAATCTCAGCCTGCTGATCGATGAAGAAGAAACGATGTAATTGATGAAGAAGGCAGCGAGGCTGACCGACGATGAAGAAGGCAGAAGGTTGCCGGTGCTGGAGAGGGCGACGCCGGATGGAGTTAAGTCACCGTTCTAGGAGAAGAAGTGGCCAAACAAACGACCCCGTAAAACATGAAATTTTTCATTAACGGGCTGAGTTGTAGTGGGTTAAAAATTAAAATTTGTATATTTTTATAACTATATTATATATTATAAATTTGTAGTGGGTTAAAAATTAAAATTTAAATTTAAACTTTATACGTGACTCAATTTTACTCTTCCTTGCTACCTAACTATTTTGCTCCCTAAATCTAATTCTTTCCATTTTGTCTTCTTAACTTATTATCAATATTATCAATCCACTTTCCAACTCTAGTGTTTCGTATTTTCCTTTTTGTCTCCTTGTATCATACTTTCCAACCTTTAAAATATTTAAACGTGACATGATATAACATATTTACAAAGTCTAAACCTTAACTCGAAACCCGACATGAAATCGACACAAAAATAAACGGGCTGACATGAAATGACACGATAATTAAACAGGTTGGGTTAGGATCAAACCCTCTCAACCCGTTTAATGTCTTGACATGACAGGAACCTGACATGACACATTTGTCAGGTCTAAAAGGACCCCCTGAGATTTTTTGAATTTATTTCTATTTGGTTTTGTAATTTAATTTGTTTTATTATGGTAATAAGAGTAAATTCTCGAAATGGTCTCATTGTAAATTTTATTTTCAGATTTGGTCCAAAGACAAATAGGTCATTTTAAAAATTTAACATCTAAATAGTTAGTTTTAACCGGACCAACCATATAATAAGTTGAAAATATAAGGACCATCGGCTTAACGTTTCCGATAACATTTTGCAAACTATAGTGTCCAATTGTAAAATTTTGTTCGTACTTCACGAGGGGACGAAGGTTTTTTTTATTATTTTTGAAGCTTGACCTGCAAATCAATAGTTGTAAAAATCATATAAAAAAAAGATAGAAAAATCAACCTACCTATGATACAAAAATCAAACAGCAAAATGGTTAAAATAGCAAAATCTAGGAAATTTTAAAGAAAGAGATAAAGAGAGTTCATAGAAAGAGGTACCAGATATGTGGTCCATGTTGTGAATGGTGAAGAACACAGCATTGATTCCGATTTCTATACATCCTAAGTAATGACAATGAAACAACATATGATATTAGAAAGAGCATAGGTAGAGAAGAAGGTAGAGAAGAAGTAAAGCTTGTGTGTTTCATTAGTTGTAGTTGTCAAATGTCAATAATGGACATATTAACCTGCAAAGATTCTCCAAATGAAGTGGAAGCAAGCACCATTATTTTAGTAACATCGACACTTCTAGCCATGTTTCATGTATATAAAGTTAACATTAATCTACTAAAAAAGAAAACAAAAACCAATGTAATTGAATGTGTGAATACTAGAGGTGGCAAGGAAACAAACTTTGTTCATCTATTATATTATACATTCCATGGCTTTTTCCTCCGTTATCAAACAATCACAATTTCAAGATATGTGATCCAAAGAATTCATTAAAAAACAAACAAATAAACCCTAAAACCTTGTACAAATTGTTGTAAGTGGCAAAGAAGGCCAAGAAAGAAATACCCTTTTTTTTAATTCCCATCAAACAAATACACTCATACTCACCATTAAATTGATCTCAAAGAATTTTACCAACCTAATATGGTAAAAGGTCTATACAATTCAAGATATGCAATCGAGAGATTTATTAAAAAACCCTAAACCCTAAACCCTTCTACAAACTAGTTTTATATCCGGTTGACTCAACCTGTATAATAAAAAAGATATTAATTTTACTTTGTTCTATATCATCATTATGTAATTTGTTGTCATGCATTGTAACGACAAATATAACCAAACAATATATGAATGAAAAAAAAAAGACAGTAAAATAAAAAAATACGACTAAAAAATGAAACTTACAAATGTTGGTTGATATCATTAAAATAAAGAAACACGTCTAAAAATGAAATTTACATTTGTTGGTTGATATCATTAAATAGTAACTTTCACGTTTACTTTAAATTTTGGTCCTATTATGAGAAAATGGAACATTTTCCAAAAAAACAAATCTTACAAACATGAGAATTTTGAAAACCCAATAAATATACTCAACCAGATTTAACTTAGGGTAAATTACACGAATGGTTCCTATGTTTTGGGGTAATCTGTGTGAAGCAAAGTTTTTTAACTCGGACGATTCCTATAGTTTCGTTTTGTTGTGTGTTTAGTCTCTATCTTACTTAAAAAGACTATACTATCCTTACTAGATTCTTTTTATATTTCTTTATTAGTTAAATAAAAATTTAAATAAGAAATGCAACCATTGGATCCCACCCACCCCAAACCCCTTCCACCTAACCCACCCCCTCCCCCATCACCTTCTTCGTCGAGTCCTTAACCTCCGGTAACCCATCACCATATCCTTTATTTTTTTCGGCAAGATCGTCTGTTAGGGTGCAAAGTCACGTTTGTATGTGGATTGTTAGGCTTACCCTCTTGTATGTGTAAATGGGTTGAGTCTTTCCTATAAATAGGAAGTTAGTGACTTCCATTATGTAAGGAACCATTTTGGAGTGTTAGACCAGAGAGAGAATTTTTACAAGACTCACTTTATATATTCTTTCTAGATTTAATATGAGCTTAAACAAATTTATTTACTTGATGTGTTCTTGAGTTTACATGATGATTCACTGGATCTTTTCTTATTCCGCACATGTCATCATAATCAACACCACTACAACTGGTATCAGAGCAGGTGTTCTTGATTTGATCAATAATTGATCCTTGATGGCTTTCTAGATTTGGTGATTCGTTTTGTTCTTATTGATCTTCGTGATTAGAGAGTGATTTGTGTTCTAGAAATCGACTTTTCCTTGGTTTGATCCATAATTCGATTTTCTCTCTCTAGAATATGTGTCACTTTCTCTCATTAGAAAACCCATTCAAAAACACTTTCTCTCTCTAGAAAATTTTGTAGTTTTTGTGATCATGGTGTATTTGGATCATGATTATTGGGTTGTGATCATTGAAGATGTGAAATACAAGGTTAACGAATATTAATTTTATGGGTTATTGTTGAAAGGCGGGTTGATTTCATGGAGTGCTTTGATTTCTTATGGAGGTTTGAAAGATGATAATGGAAGATTGATATTTCAACCACTTTCGAAGATTGAATGCTTGTATGATCTTTCCATGATCATGTTAGTTCGTAGCGAAAATCGAGAGCAAGGAGAAGAAATGGATTTGTTTAATAAGAGATACATTTCTCTTATTGAAAACCCAAGTGATCTTCATGCTCTTAAGTTTGTTGAAGATGTTCTTGATGTTCTTGAAGTTCATGACAAGAATATTCAAATTGATTTTCGTAAAGATGAAAAAGTTTTTTTCTCGATTGGAGTTCAAACCGATGATATATTGTGTTCTTGTGAATTGTTTGAAGGAATGATTCCTTACCGAAAGTCGGTAATCCAAGAAATTTACAAGTATTAAACTCCAAAAGATTTGATTCAAACTTGCAAAGTTGAAGTTGTCAAGAATGAAGGTGTTCTTGAAATCAAATCTTCAAGATGCAAAAAGATGAGAAAGAAAAAGAAGAAGAAGATTAAAGGCAAAAACAAGCGGGTTTACTCACAAAAATCATCAAGTGTTGTTGTGAAGCAAATTTGGGTTCCAAAGCAATAATCTCCAAATGTTGCATTGAATTTGAAGTCAAAACTCAAAAGTGTTGATGGTTCTTATGAAGATGTTCTTAGATCGACGAATAACACGAAGAACACGAAGAACGAGTTGTACAACACGCATCGTGGGTGGTACAATGTTCAAATTGGATATTTTCTCGTTCCATCAAAAGAACCAAGTTCTTCTAAATTTGATTCGTTCGTTGCACATGGAACTCGATTCGTCAAAAAGGTATCTCAAATTCTCAAATGGTTTCCAAAACGTCCATGATTTCGATTCGTATTTTGCGTTTTTCATTATTGATCAATTTGCCTCATTGGATCAAATATGTTTCAACCCCGTTGATTGATCCAATTATTTTTGTTTAGATCAAAATTCCAAAAATCAAAATCATATTTTCACATTTTTTTTTTCAAAATTCACTGTTCATCATAAATGATTTAGCCCACAATTCGTTTGTTGATTTAATTTTTCCATTGGTATCTGTTCACGTTTTGAGCCCAAACAATTTAAATCCATTTCGTATTGATTCAAGCCCAAATTTTTATAGATACTATTCATCTACCCATTCCTTGAGTCCTTTGTTGTTCATCTGATTGCTTAAATCGAAATCCATTGGTTTCTCTGTTTCTTTCTTGAACATCAGATGTGGATGTCGATTCTAATAATCGATGTAAAATTGTTCACTGAATTAGAAAGTATCATGGCTTGAAAATCAAAACTATATTGGTATGAATTAACGAGATTGGAAGCGAAGGTAATTGTTTGTGTAACACCTGTTCCAGGTATTACTTAATTTAATTAAGATCTAGGGTTTTGGTGTGTGGACTGCTGTAAGTCTTCAAGACTCGATATTTATTAAAGAATATGGCTAGATCTTGAGTTTACCCTTCATTCCCTACCCTTCTTGTTGAATGCATGCATGGGATTCATAAAGTTTGCAACTTTATGAATCTCCAGAGCAAAATGGTCCCAAGGTGGGCTAGATCTGGCCTTTGGTTGAGCAAGGACACCATGTAAGGGTTTTAGGGCATGTTTCCCTCTTTTTGGCCATTTTGACCTAAGGACATGTATTGGACATGCATGTCCATAAAGCCTCCATCTTTGGAACGTTTTGAGGAATAGAAACCTTTCTGGGAAGGAGGGATTTCAGATCCCTAGAGTTTTGGACCATATGGCAAAGCTTCGGAACTTTCCAACCTTTGTTAAGGGCCTTGGAGCATTTGGAATGATTCTAGAAGGTAAAGTTCGAAACTTTATCCTTCTAAGACACATTAGGGTTTTAGATCTAAGCCCTGGAGTCCCTGGATTCGGTGTATCATCACACAAGCAAAAAGGAAGTGGGACTCGACGAGTTGCTCTAGGAACTCGACGAGTCGGGTTGGGTTTCCCCGCCTTCTGGATATCAAGTGAACTCGGCGAGTTGATGAAACAAATCGGTGAGTTGGCTAGGGTTTGACTAGGTCTTCTTGACTCGGTAGGAACTCGACGAGTTGCTAGATGCACTCGACGAGTTGAGGTCAACATGGACTGTTGACTTCAACTTTGACCAAGGTGGACCAGGGTTGACTTTAAGGGTAATTTTGGGATGTTGACAAGTCTGTCTTATGTTGCTTTTAGGCAGCTGAGTTGGAGCAGCACGTGGGACATATCTGATTCTAGCTTGTTAGTTCAGCATCCGAGAGGTGATTCTTCTCACCATACCAATAGGTCTAAGGCACCAAGGGCGGCCCATTTTATGTGATGCGGATTGTTGATTGATTATGTGATAGGATAGTATGACATTTGCATGGAGGACCACGTGGGGGTTCCCATGGCATTTGGTATAAGACCTTGGAAGGTTTCCATGGCATCCTAGTATATCTGCTTGTATAGTATGCATTATGTCTTGTTTGGTAGTAAAGACCTTGTGGGGGTTCCCAAGGCAGGAAGACCTTGTGGGGGTTTCCAAGGCAGGAAGACCATGTGGGGGTTCCCATGACAGATAATACCACGTGGGGGGTTCCCGTGGCATTAAGTGTAAGACCCTGGAGGGTTTACAGGGCTTCCTTATATGTTGTATGCATGGCTTATGTAGTAGAGATAGCTTTTATAGCTAATTTGATACGTGTTATTTGGATTATGTGTGGGGTATGCTCTGGGGGGACTCACTAAGCGTTAGCTTATAGTTTGTGGATTTGTTTCGGGTACATCTGAGCCCAGGGCAAGGGCAAGGCGTGATGGCGCGGCGTGCACTCTCTCAGACACTTTTATGGGACCTTCTGATGTTTTGAAATAAAATTGTAAATGATATATGTTTTGAAAACAATTGTATCTGAATTTCATGGTTTATGGGAATGAGTTTTGATTAATCAAAAATGAAAAAAAATTCTTTTGAAAATTGGGTCGTTACAAGTTGGTATCAGAGCCTTAGTTTGAGGGATTCAGGCACACTCTCTGGTGTGTCAGGACTCAAACTAAGGAAATCGTAAAATTGTTTTCAAAAAAATAAAAGTTAAAAACTTTTGAGACTGGAAAAGAGGAGAGTGCAACGCGCGTGATCAGTCGAGCCAAATAAGTAGTTCCGCAATATGTTAGTCATATTATACTGATATTTGAGCGATGATAATCGTATGGAACTTGCTATGTGTATGCTTTTAAAATTGTATACGGTTAGGAGCTTATAGTCTTAGAATGATTGATTTGGCCTTATTTCCTGTTCCTCGTCTGGCTGTGGTCCTAGGGTAGAATCTTTTATTCGAAAGTATATTTGAACCTTTTATGTGTATAATTTGCATGCATAAAGGCAACCTGTTATGATTGGTCTGATTGACGTGAGTAAAGCAAATCTTAGGGCAGCCAAGGATTTGAGATATGCGGTAGTCTGTGGGATATGGTTATTTGGGAAGAATTGGAGTTATCAGGTAAAGCCTTGGGGAAAGGTACATGTAGGTGTGGAATGTAGTATTGGGCTCGTACTACTGAAAGCACAGGACCTGTATTTGAGCCAATGCAAGATCTGACAGCTCTAAGGAGGACCGGTGTGGGAAGATACCCTATATAGATGTCCAGATTATTATGGTTTATGACATTTCAGTTCAGCATGGTGGTGACACGATTTGGGACAAGGGGATCAGGATTAGGATCAGGATCTGGATCCGGATCGGGCAGCGATGCAGAGCCCATCTGTCACAACTAGCATTTTGGCTAGGAAATTCTATCTATGTATGATCAACTCTTGATGTATCTTGTAACCTTAAGATTGATGTCATACATGTTATTCATTTCAAAAACAACTACTAAAATCAAAAACTCACTCGTGAAGCCCAAAACCTAATTCGATTCTTTTCATACACTCTACTTTGGGGGTTGTAACCCTAATTTTCGGTTCAAACTCAGATTGGACCAGGATTCTTTTATTGGGCCTGTTGGGCCAATAAACTCTCAATTTGAATTATTTTGGGCTAAGATACCTCATTTGGGCCCTAATTGGACCCGCATTCATTAAACTATAACATTTTGGGCCATAATACTTTTTATGGGCCTTATTGGGCCTAAAATGTCTCACTTCTTTTTCATGGGCCTTATTGGGTCATAACAATTTTCTTGAACCTCATTGGGCCGAAAACCCTTTGATTTTACCTCTTTTGGGCCGAGAGCCCCTAATGGGCCTTCATGGGCCGAAAAACTTCTATTGGGCCAATGTGTTTTAGGTTGCATTTAAACTCAAGCCCAAAACACTTTTTTCTTTCTTTCCCCCTCATTCTCGGCCCTATATATATAAAAAAAATGAGAGGATAATTAGGGTGTTGCCACCTCACTAATGTTTAGTGGTAATCCAAGCACCAAATCCCATATTTCTAGAGCTCAAACCCTTCATGTAATAACCACTCCATTCTATCTCTTTCTCTCTTCTTAACTCTAGGCCAAGGTGCATCCCACCAGCCTCATCTTCTTTCATTACAACTACATCAAAGACTCTCTCTAGAACTCCAAGGATTCACCCATCCTTTCTCTTAATTTTCGTGTGTGCTTATGTGAGATCAAGAACTCTTCATCAAAGAATCATCATTCTTGGTAAGCTACTCTCTTATCAAGGTGTTTAACTTCATGTTCATGTTAAACTTACTTCTCTTAACACTCCATTTCATGATTCATGTTCCTTAGAACCCCATAAGTTCGAGATCTACTCAAAGGAGCTTGCTAGGGCCAAAATCTCTCTCATCTCTTCATCAAAACCGATCCAAACCCCAAAGTAAGTTCATGCCCCCTATTTTCGATTTTTACTATGTTTTGGGGGAGGATACAAGTTGCTTTGTGTTAGATCTATGTGTTTTTGCATGTTTATGTGTGTTTCCATGTTATATGTGGTGATTATGCGATGAAACTTCATAGATCTCGAAAACTCTACCAAAACTTGGTGATGTTTGTAAACTAACACACATTATACAACTTACTATGAAGTCAAAGGAGTAAACATGTTGTGGAACACTAGAAAACTAAACAAAACCATTTAAGGGGCCATTTTTGATAAATAAACCAAAAAGGTGAAGCCTTTAGGGCATTCACGGTTTTTTTTCAAGGACCAAAAGAGTCATTTTGGGTCTTAAAGATATTTATGGTTTAAAAGGGCCAAATGTGTTAATTTTCACAAAATGGGCCTCAAATTGAGCCTTCATGGTTTCATGGGCTAGATTTGTAAAATCTTGATTTTTGTGGATTTAATTGTCATTTTAAACAAATTTGAGCCAAAAATGTAAATTTCGGTTAAAAGGGGCTGAAAATGTCAATCTTTTAAATTTGGGCCGAAAAGGGGAAATTTCTATACTTTTGGGCCGTAAATGTTAAGTTTCATCAAATTGGGCCGAAAATGTAATTTTAACAAAAAGTGGGCTAAAAATGTTATTTTATTTAAAGTAAGCCCTTTACTGTAAATTTTTGGTCTTAATGGACCTAAAGTGTCATTTTTACCAAAAATGGGCCTAAATTATAAATTTTCGGCTTAATGGGCCAAAAATGCCATCATTACTAAAAGTGGGCCTTTTATGTCGTTTTGGTAAATGATTGAGCTAAAACAAACAACGTAATAACAAAAGGACTAAATACATCATTTTCACTTTAATTGGGCCTGGAATATACATTACATGTTTACTGGGCCTTAGTGGTTCATTTACATGCTTATTGGGCCTGGAATATACATTACATGTTTATTGGGCCTTGGTGGTCCATTTACATGCTTATTGGGCCTGGAATATACATTCCATGTTTATTGGGCCTTAGTGGTCCATTTACATGCTTATTGGGCCTGGAATATACATTACATGTTTATTGGGCCTTAGTGGTCCATTTACATGCTTATTGGGCCTGGAATATACATTACATGTTTATTGGGCCTTTGTAGTCCATTTACATGCTTATTGGTCCTTGTAAACTTAAAACATACACGGAAACATTATTTACTGCGTTACATAGTGTGATACAATATTCGCGTAAACATAGTTAAGGTTCTTGTGAGACATGTTCTTTCATTCGTACCTACCTAGTGTACAACCTTTAGTCCTGTAGTTATAACCAGAGTCTCCTGGAGGGAGAGCGAGAGTTTGTGTATAGATCTATACGAGGTTGACAGCCCCGCACCTGAGCTGTTCGCTACAGCTAGACTAGGCCAGTCTAGGGTGACAAATGTCTTACCTTAAACAAGTCGACGCCTGAAAAACTTCATAATAGGCAATTTCGTCATATCAAGAATGGTTATAACGACTCGCATACAAATTAACTCCAATGTAAAATTTACGGAACACATAAACAATCATACAATTGCGATACTATACAAACACCATCCTACAGTCTTTGGGTTTTAAGACGACAAAACTTCTACAGGCAGAAAATATCGGATTTTCTGGGAAAACTTACAATTATACATTATCTTCTACCTACAACAGAAAACATGGGAATTCTGGAATACATTCTTTATACATTTTCAAAACAGAAACACACATGCTTTAATACAAGATTTGATACAAAGCATTCAAACCATTTATTTCTTTTTACATAAATATCGGATTTTCTGGGGTTTACAAAATCTTACAAACTTTTTATACAAATATGCTTATGAACTCACCAACATTATATATGTTGACCATTTTCAAAATAACTTGTATTCTCAGGAAATCGTTAAGCAGGTTGGCCTTCAAGAACTCATGGATTTTGATGTATTTTTGCTATGATCGTACACTTATATTTTGGGAATGTAATATTGTCAACCAAAACACTGATGTAAACAATGATGGTTGTATTATTGTATGTGTGATGATGATGTCGTCGTGATTCAATTATATACATTATGATGGTATTACAAGATGAAGTCACCCTAACCCCCGAACGTTTCCGTCGTTTCTTTGGTTCGGGGGTGTGACAGATTGGTATCAGAGCGTTGTTTATAGTGAACTAGCATATCTAATCATACCAGATATGCAAATATAAATACAATAGGACTAAACTACTCTGAAAAAAATAATTAAAATACATACCTATGTGTGCATCATTACAATAACAATAAGAGTCTTTGGAGGAACTGAACATCGTGGTTAAACCCGGACAGTTATGTAGTCGTATTGGGGATAAATAGAGCCTAATCAACTATATTTATTCAAAATACGACCAACATGTGTTTGGGAATGATCATGATGGGCAATGAATCTAGAAAATTACCAATCTCGTATCCAAAAAAGTTTTAAGGAACTCAAACATAAACAATTAAAATACTATAGGAGTATTTTTGTATACTATCCATTTTTCTCGCATTCATATAGTTCTATGCAGACTCTATGGCTGGATTTCATCACCCCGGAGATCCTTACTTCCCCAACCAGGGGAACGGAGGATGGCTGGAGCCGGAACCAGAGGAAGAGCCAGAGGAAGAACCATAAGAGGAATCAGAAGAAGAACCCGAAGAAGGACCAGCTGAACCGGTGGTGGACTCAGAAGAGGAGGAGTCCGAAGTCATTAATCTGCCATACGTGGCCAGGATGCCCCCGCACAGGATGGGTCCCAACGGCCCTACGCCCCCATGGGCACATGAGATCTGGAGGTGGAGTCGCCAGCAGGGGCTGCGTCCCCCATTCGGCATGAACCGAGACTATTTCGACCCGAGTCACGGCGGACCTGCGGATCGAACCCTGCCAGTGATGGTTAGGAGGACGCGTGATATAGGTGAGCAGGCACAGGCAACTGCCGGTTAGATGGTTGCAATGAGAGCTACAGTTGAGCACACGGAGAGAATGACTCATGAGGTGGTTAGGGACTATCAGACGAGACAAGCAGCGTTGGAGGCCCGGCTACGAGCCACCGAGCATCATCTGGCCAGACTTCAGGGTGCTTCCACCTCATCATCAGCACCACCAGACACTTCCCGTCGCGACTAGGATCAGCTCCACCCCTCATCACTATTGTTATGATTCTCTTTATGTACTATTGTATGTAGGATTGGCTTTATGTTTAAGTGACTACACTACTCATAAAGTCGTTATGTTTTCGGATCATATTTTATCTATGTACTGTATGCCTTTTCAAACGGAAAATTTTCATGCTCTGTACTACGAATATTATATCATTAATGAAGCAGTTATGTTTTATTTGTGATGTTGTTATCTACTATGTGTTCTATTTTCCTTATTTCATGATATTGCATGAATTCACTTATATCCACAATCGAACCATTGAAAGCATTATATACCAAAGGAACACGAAACCACAAACCACTATGTACTCACCATCTTTCTGTTCCATGACAGAAGATGCCTCGAAGATACATTCGTAGGAACAACAGCACGGCACCACCACCACCACCGCCTCCGCCAGAGGTGAACTCTGCTTCCTTCCAAGCAGCAGTCTCGGCTGCAGTCACAGCAGCCTTGGCACACATTCAAACTGGGAACAATGGTGGCGGTAACGGTCACGGAACTGGAAGCTCGAACCAAGGAATGAACCAAGGTCCTACCAAGGTCTGTACCTACAAAGACTTTTCAAATGCCAAACCACGAATATTCAATGGAACGGGAGGCGTGATAACTTTAAAGTGATGGATGGAAAAGATCGAGTCGGTCTTTGAGATCTGCGGATGCCCTGCACGTTTGTAGAACAAGAGCTTTCGTGGTGGAATGGTCATGTGGAGGCTATGACACTCCCAGTGGCGAATGCCATGCCATGGGAGGAGCTCAAGGAAATGTTGATGACAGAATACTGTCCCCATGGGGAAGTACAGAAATTGGAGCAGGAGTTATGGAATCTCACAGTGAAAAACTCAGACATCGAGGATTACATATAAAGGTTCAGTGAACTAGCCCTTTTGTGCCCTGGTATGATCACATCAGAAGGGAAGAAGATTGAGCGGTTCATCTAGGGATTAACTTCTCCAATCCAAGGAAATGTGATTGCAGCAAACCCAGAGACTTT
Organism: Lactuca virosa; assembly: GCF_052849685.1. Classification (NCBI taxonomy): domain Eukaryota; kingdom Viridiplantae; phylum Streptophyta; class Magnoliopsida; order Asterales; family Asteraceae; genus Lactuca; species Lactuca virosa. Next base: position 272,753,642 of record NC_136433.1, read on the forward strand.
TGACAGTGCAAAAAGGCTAGCTCAAAAGCTATACGACCATGACAACAAGAAAGGAGCCAAAACTGCTGAGACTAAGACCAAGAAGGAATGGGACAACAAGAAAAATAAGGGCAACAAATGAAAGGGGCGACAGAACTAGGGATCCTCTAAAAAGCAACAAATCGTAGCAGTCCACACTGCTACCGCTCAAGTTGCTCCAGCACCAGCTGCTTCAGCCTCAACTATGCAAACAACTACCAAGCCATACTCAGGAACCCTACCAAAGTGTAACAAATACAACTACCACCACAATGGTGAGTGCAGAGACCTACAGTGTACGAATTACAACCGCAAGGGGCACACCGCCCGGTACTGCAGATCTCAACCCCAACAGAACCAACAGCCAAACAACAACAACAACAACAACAATAACGCCGGGGCCAATCATACTTGCTATGGGTGTGGAGGAACTGGCCATTTTAGGCGGAATTTCCCCAAAGCCAACAACCAAGGGGCAAGAGGATCGGGCAGGGTCCTGACCCTGGGTCAAGGAGAGGCATTCAAGACCCAACGGTAGTCACTGGTACGTTTCCCCTCAACCACACTTACGCATGCATTCTGTTTCATAGTGGGGCTGAGCGGAGTTTCGTGAGTAATAAATTCAAACACTTACTAAACCAACAGCCCCAGAAGCTAAGCGAAGCCTTCACGGTGGAGATGGCTAATGGGAAAGCCGAAACAACAAAAGATATATACATAGGGTGCACTCTCACATTAAATAATCATTCATTCCCAATTAACTTGATGCCAGTAGATATTAGGAGCTTTGATGTGATTATAGGCATGGATTGCTTAAGCCCCCACCATGCTGATATTATGTGCCATGAGAAGGTCGTTCGACTTTACCTCCCCAACCACGAAACCCTAATAATCTACGGTGATAAGTCTGGCGCTAATCTTCATCTTATCTTGTGCATCAAGGCACAAAAATGCCTGCACAAGAAAAATTATGCCTTCCTCGCTCACGTTGTGGATAAAGCAAAAGAGGAAATAAACATCAAAGATATCTCGGTGGCATGTGACTTTCCGGACGTATTCCCTAAGGACTTTCGGGGAATACCCCCAGAAAGACAGGTTGAATTTCGAATCGACCTAATACCGGGAGCCACATCAATTGCCAAATCACTCTACAGGTTAGCTCCCGCCGAAATGCAGGAGCTATCCAGTCAACTAAGCGAACTTCTGAGCAAGGGATTCCTCAGACCAAGCTTCTCACCCTGGCGAGCTCCGGTCTTGTTTGTCAATAAGAAGGACGGATTCTTCAGAATGTGCATCGACTATTGGGAGTTGAACAAACTCACCATCAAAAACTGATACCGACTCCCTCGGATTGATGATCTATTTGACCAGCTGTAAGGAGCTAGTTATTTCTCTAAAATAGATCTAAGATCCGGTTATCATCAGCTCCAAGTCTGGGAGGAGGATATTCCAAAAACTACTTTTCGAACCTGATACGGCCATTACGAATTCGTTGTTATGCCCTTCGGTCTGACAAATGCCCCCGCAACATTTATGGACCTCATGAATCGAGTCTGTCGCCCATTCCTCGATAATTTTGTAATCGTCTTCATCGATGATATTCTCATATACTCTCAAAGTAAGGAGGAGCACGGTCAGCACCTCCGCCAGATCTTTGAAACTCTGAGAGCCGAAAAGCTATATGCAAAACTCTCCAAATGTGAGTTCTGGATTCGCAGTGTATACTTCTTGGGTCATGTAGTCAGTGAGGAGGGAATTCATGTGGATCCTTCCAAGATCAAGGCTATTGAAGGTTGGGCGAATCCGAAAACACCAACAGAAGTCCGGAAATTCTTGGGTCTCGCAGGCTACTACCGAAGGTTTATTCAGAACTTCTCCAAGATAGCCAAACCCCTCACCACTCTAACACAAAAAGGCGTACCCTTCAACTGGACAGACAAACAAGAAGCTTCTTTCCAAACCTTGAAGCGATCCCTCTGTAGTGCCCCCGTGTTATCTCTACTAGAGGGAACCGAAGATTTCGTAGTATATTATGACGCTTCGAATCAAGGGTTAGGCTGTGTTCTTATGCAGCGTGGAAAAGTGATAGCGTGCGCGTCCAGGCAATTGAAGACACGTGAAGTAAATTACACCACCCATGATCTCGAGCTGGGAGCCATGGTCTTCGCCCTAAGGATTTGGAGGCACTACCTTTATGGTACAAAGTGCACCATCTTCACAGACCACAAAAGCCTCCAGCACATTCTAAATCAAAAGGAATTGAACATGAGGCAGCGAAGGTGGGTTGAGCTGCTAAATGATTATGAATGCGAGATCAAGTACCACCCAGGCAAGGCTAACGTGGTAGCTGATGCCCTGAGCAGGAAATAAAACTCGAGTCGCCGGGTGAAAACCTTATCGATAACCTGTTGGATTAGGTGACTAAGACCATAACTATAATTGTTATGTACATGACCCGAGAGTAGCATGGTCCATTTGGGTTGCATATCATCAGGACAATTTGTTAGGATGGACTTTTGAGAAGAGGTTATTTATGGTTTATTAATATATTATAATTTCTAATATATTAATATGAAATCATATAATTTAATTAGTATTGATCAAGAATTAGTTTGGAATTAATTTAGTGATCAAAGGAGACTAATTAAATCAATGGGGACTAATTGTGTAAATTAGTTATATTTATATGCTGGGCTATGATCCATGTTGGACTAAGTTTATGTATGGACACATAAAGAGTTGGGCCACATGAACCATGGATCATAAACCCATGGGTATGGGTTAGGGTTAACCCATGACCTTTGGAATCCCACATATAAATATGTTACTCCATAGCCAAAATTACCACTAATGTTCTTGGAGTTCATATGGACGGTTTAGGTGTATGAAGATTCTCTCTCAATAAATCATTCTTTGTCCATGGTGTGTTGTGATTCCATTTGAGGCATCCACACTCTTGGTGCTATGTTCTTAAAGGACAAATACTCCAAGGCTTCCAACTACAACTAAAGGTATGTAATCTTACTTGTTCTATTACCCTTGTATTAATGTTTTGTATACTAGTTAGGGTAATACCTTGGAAAGTTCAAGTTTGAATGTATAATAGAGGAAACATAGATCCAAGGTATTTAGGGTTACATGTACACCTTAGGAGTGGTAGAATGCTCAAAACCCATCACTGGTATCAGAGCCTAAAGTTGTTTTCAATTATACTTGATGCTACTTGCTTGAAAAGGCTGAAAAAACTCGTTTTTGTGCATTCTGGACAGTGAACTCGCCAAGTCCACTGATGGACTCACCGAGTCCACTCACAAACTCATCCAACTTGTCGAGTTTGTTCATGCACTCAACGGGTTGGAGCCCCTGACAACATATTTTCGAGTTTTAAGGTTGGAATTGGTCTAGGATCATTACCCTAAGCTGTTTGTGAACTTATAAACCTGTTTTTGATGTGGTAATGATCATGCTAATCCAATTCAAAAGATAATTATCAAAGTTTCATGTTTTGTATTAGTTTAATGGTTAGGCTAATTACATGAAAATTGTTTGATTTGAATTGTCTTGTTCTTATGAGTTTAATTTAGATCATTGACAAATTGGTTGATTTTCTTGTTAGAATTTTTGATCTAAATGATTTTGATGGATTCCATAACTTGTCCTCAAGTTATGGAAAATGAAAAGTTTTTCATTATTGGATCATTAAAAGTCATAGGTTATAGAAAAATGAAGAGTCCTTTTTATAAATGGTTTTATGGACTCCATAACTTGTCCTCAAGTTATGGATTTTCAAGAGTCTTTTCATTAAAACCTATATTAAAATCGTGAGTTATTATTTTGAAAAGTTTTGAAAGGTACAAAACTTGCTCTCAAGTTTTGGAATTTATAAATATAAAAGTCTAATTTTTGAAACATTTAGTTCCAAACCCTAGAATTTTAAAAGTTTAAAATTCAACCCTTATATTATTATAATATTATAGGTTTAATATTTATATATATATGTATAAGAGTAAAAGTCAGTCTTACCGTTAGTAGGCCTCATTCACAAAGCCGGTCTATAAGGGGGGGGGGGGGTATAAGGTTACTGCCTGTAGGCAGTTTAATGGATGTCCACTCTCACCCACCGCTTCCTTGACTGGTGGAGGGTCGTTGGCCGAACGGGTTTGACAGGACATTTAAATTCTCATTAAAAGTATAATGAAATACTAAGTAACTAAACACTTATAAATTCCCAATCTTAGTTACTTAGGAAAATGTGAATTTGGTGCTACCCCATGAAATTGCACTTTGCACCTTGTTAAGTCGTTAGTGGAGCGTGTGTGGTTAACCGACACACTAATATGGGACTGACAGTGCGTGGATAAGGGTAGCTTGATGTTAATCATAGGTCAATGGAGCGTGTGTGGTTAAACGGCACATTGATTAGGTGGTTGTAACATTGGGTGTACCAAGCTAATTTGCATGGTTATTCACACCTTGTTTGTGATCCTCGGCATCCCAGTCACAAACTTGAAGGGCACAATCGAGATTTAAACATGCCATTGAATTGTTCAATGAATCTTAAAGGATCTAGGAGTTTCAATTGACTTAAAACCTAAAGTCCCTTTTCGTTTTTCGTGGTGGAAATTGGTAAATCCTCATTTACCTACCTTCAAATATTTTGCAATAGGATTACGGCATCCCTCTTCCAAATTATAAAATATTGTGTTGGGTCCTAGCCTTAATATTTCATTTGGGTGTTATATTAAGGACTAAAATCAACTAAATTTGAATTTCTCCCGTCATAAATGTATAAGTTCAGACAACTATGGTCTTCCTGAATCTTTTGAATAAACCTTCTTTATAAAGATGATTTTCCACAAGGCAATCAAGGTGAAAGATTAATCCATTCTTCGTGCTGTAGTGAAACTTCACTTCCTCCACCTCCTCCAATAATTCTCCCTAACCCACAAGTTCTAGGTCACTCAAAGCCCTATTGGCAGGAAGGAAAACCTGTATGTGCTCACGTCTTGGAGATAAAGTCACATATTGACAAGCTGGGAGAGTTGGGTGTCAAAGTCTCAAGGAATTTGGCTGTTGACTGGGTTCTTCAATCACTTCCTACGCCAATGAGCGGGTTCTTTAAGGACTACTATGTGGGAGACCACGCCATGACCCTTATCGATCTTACCTATTTGCTTGTTGCTGCTGAATCAGCAAAGATTTGGTGCACTGGAAAATCAAATTTGATTGGAAGGTCTACTCCCCAAACTTCCATGGACATGGACAATGGTAACATTGGAAGTCTAGAAAAGATTTCTCTTCCCAATGGAAAGGGATCGGCCATGGTCAAGTCATTTGACCAAATGGAAAAGAGAAAGGCTAAGTCTGAGATAGTCCTATGTACCATTCCAAAGAGTCCATATGTTTCTATTGTCAAAGAGAAGGGGCATTGGTTGCGAAGCTGCCATATTTACCTGAAAGATCCAAGGATGGTAAAGTCAAAACTTTTGATTCTACTTCAAGTAAAATCCATTGTCTAACTCTATTAAGTTCCTATTTGGAGATTCTTAATACATGATGTAATATAATTACATTTTGATGTTTTGAAGAGTCAAAGAAATGAAAGGAAGCTTAAAGGAAGAGTATGTTGAGTCTGATCGCGAAGAGATGGATTTCGATCGCATGGTTCGATGATCAGATTTGTGAGCTGTTGCTTAAGAGTTATGATATATTTCTTAGGAATAGATAACAACATTTTTTCACTTGTATTTGCATTGTAAGGATAAGTTTTCCTCAATTTTTACAAATAAAGAAAATTTTGAAATTTATTTTATTTTTAAAAATTTCCTTACAATGGCTTTTGTGAAAACTTTTTGTTTATATGATTCCACTGATAGCAATATTAGGAAAATGGATTTGATTCTTTCGTTTGTGGTAGTGTCGAGAATTTACCCAATAAGGAAAGATTCTCATCGCCCAAGTTTCAGTTGGATAGAAACTTGGAATCATGCAACTTGTATTGTGTGATGAATAAGAACCTTCATCTTTGGGAAATTAAGACTAATTCCTTGTTCACATCTTTATGTGAGTCAAGTGAAGGACTAGGGGATCTGGTACACTGGGTGTGCACTGGTCAGGTCCACCACAGAGAACGATAAGACGATTCGTCATGATTTACTAAAGTTTAGTAAATATGGTTATGCTTACAAGTTTAAATATAATTCTGAAACATTGGAAAAGTTTCAATGTATGGCAGAACGAATGAGAAGAATCAAATTGGGCAGAAAGATAAAAGTTTCTCCAATCTGAAAAGATGGGAGAGTACTTGAGTATCGTGTTTTATGATCATCTTAATGATTTGAAAAACCATGTAACAATTGATCCTCTAAGGATATCTTTGTGCATTTGTATGGCTAAGAAGAGGAATCATGAATTATTGAAATGGTTAAATCAAGAAGATGAGTCATACTTCATTCCAAAACAAGTCTTAGAGTCATACTCCAAGATTGTAACTCGAGTGACTTTATCTTAGAAAAGGTTTATAACACTCATCAAATGTAGAGTTAGATGTTTTTACTCTTGTACATTTGAAATTGGTAAGTTGTGATGTCTTGGTAAGGACAAAGACCAACTAAGACCAATTGTGTGAAGTGTTTATCTTGATAAGAATCCGCACTAACTCTTGAATATTTGTTTTGTCAAGGAATGGTTCTTGACAGAGAATCTTATATGTCAAGAGGTCAGTGGGGGTCTTAAAGATCTTGAAAATTTCGAGAACTAATTAAGGGTAAGCCTATTATTAGACACTAGCACACAACTTGAGGTTTGTAACCTATCGTGTTGACATATTCTTGTTTCTGTGCCCATTCCAGTTAAAAGTTGACTATGCATGTGAGTTCTATAAGTTCTCAGCTGTTTGCATAACAACTTGGAAGCAATGGTAGGCCCTTGTGCTGCCAAGTGGCAAGAAATTAAGATTGAACAAGTTCAATCCATATGAGTTTGGATTTGTCACTAACCTTGTCTTTTGATTATGGTTTGACAAATTCATATGGATAGGAACACGTACACCATAAAATTTGAGTGTCATAAGGTTTCTCTCTGATTCATGAAAATGATGGTGAGGAAACGCTTTCACTAAATAGATTTTAAGAAGATAGCAATTATGATATTTGCATTCTCAAAATTGATTATGATTATGGCATACCTTTTCATAATTCGAATTGTGAGGAATGGCAAAGAGTCTAAACATTTGAGACTGATTGCTGTAAGTTCTTAAATTGTTTAGACACACATGTGAGCTGTCTAAGGAAAGGTGTATGAGTTTGAGAATCCTAGATAAAGTCTTATCAAAGCATCTCGTATCAGAAATCTGAACTTTGGTAATGAAAGTCAATAAGTATTGATTTCTAGAAGTCCAGTTGATTTCTGGGTACATGTCAAAGCTAGTGGGAGCATAAATGTTATGTTAGTAAAAGTAATGATTATTATGCTAGTGGGAGCATAATCAATTATGATGAATGTGGCAAGTTAGCAATGTTAATTATAGAAAACAAAAGTTTTAATTCGCAAGTTGTAGGGTTTTAAAAGTTGTTTTGCTATAATTAAGGGTGAGGAATTCATAATTCATTTCAATTCTAGAAGCTTAGATTGAGATGTTAATCAAATTCAGTCGAGTATATATATGAATGTTATGTTGGAATGGTTCAACATAAGGAAATTCTATATACGAAAATATTATTTGCATTCTAAAATTCGATTATGATTACAACATACCTTTTCATAATTCGAATTATGAGAACATGAAAAATAGAAATAGAAATATTATAGCAAAAGACTGGTCTAGTATCATGTTTTTATGTGAGACATCATGAATCGTGTCCCATATGCTTCGGATATAGGATAGATTACATGTGCTATAATATTCGTCCGTTCTAAATTTTCCAAATGCCTGGGGCATTAAGAGGGAAAAAGGTCTAGAACCGGATATGACTAAAATGGTTAAGCAATTGTCGAGGACAATCTGAGGTTTACCAAATATTGGTTGTTCATGGATAGTTCGAAGTACATTTTATATTTTGGAAGGGACCATATTGACATACTCTGAGAAGAGGTAACTCTTGTTCAGAAGTGATGGTCAAAATGGGAATATGGAAATGTTTCCATAAGGGAAGTTATTCTTTAAATCTGTGTAAGATTAGAAACTTAATGCAAGAAGGATGTTCAAAGGAATGTACTTTGAATTTGAGACTTCGCTTCCATAGAATTGTGTTGTAACAATCTCCAAAGGAATACTTTGTAATATCGTTGGTCAAGTCTCCGTGACTTTTGGCACCTAGACATTACAAAGGAATCATTGCATGATAGTTTAGAATCTAACACATTCTGGCAGTGGCAAGAATTTAGAATTCTTACGCTGGTGATAAAGATTTGGAATTGTGAAATAAGTTTCATTGAAGATGTGTTCAATTGATCTATTTCACAAAGTAAGGACCATAGACAAACATAATGTGCATGATTGGAGCATGGCATATCTATTGTTTTAATTCAAGTATTAAGTTGATTATTTGGAACATTATACAATGAATAATGAGTAATCAATATGACTCAAAAGTTTTTGGGCCATATATGATTAGTATTATTATTGTGTTTCACTTTGCATGTTTTGACTTCCCGAATAACTAGGTTATTCAAACCAGCCACAGTCGATCATACTTTGGAAGTAGGTATTGAGGCAAGATTGTCATGAATGGGTCTGTAGTTTGTCTAGGACAAGGTGGCTACATTGTTCATGAGTGCTCCTGGAATAAGATTCGAGTATTGGATTCAACCCACGCTCATTTGAATCACTTCATGGATTTTATCACGAGTGATCATGAGACGATAATATCTTATATTCTTCAAACGGAGAGGTATGAGTTGCAGTTTACAAGTCGGTTGCACATTGATGATATGTAAACGCACCGGTAACTCGATGTTATAAAACATATCGTTGTGTGTGATTTGATGAGTAGATAGAGCAATCATATGAGTCAAAGTTTATCCATTCCTTTTACCCTTGGAGGGATAAAAGCGATATATGTGGGCCCCTCGATGATTTAGTGATGACACCCTAAGCGCTCGGCCGAGCCTGGACTGATTTAATTTGTTCAATTAGTCGGTCATCATAAATCGGAAATCGGGAAACAACAAATGGACAGAGAGAATGATTATAATCCATGTCTCAGTCCATATGATATCTAGAATGGAAGAATATATGATCCCTTATCTGATGGACGCGTCATTTACTAGTTTAGAGTTCAACAGCGGCTTTTAAGAGCTACGATTGCTACTCGGGATTTTGGAGTCGTACTTGCAATAATAGTTATTAGAATTATCCAAGTGGGAGACTGTTGGATTAGGTGTCTAATCCCATAACTATAATTGGTATGTACTTGACCCGAGAGTAGCATGGTCCATTTGGGCTGCTTATCATCAAGACAATTTGTTAGGATGGACTTTTGAGAAGAGGTTATTTATGGTTTATTAATATATTATAAGTTCTAATATATTAATTTGAAATTATATGATTTAATTAGTATTGATCAAGAATTAGTTTGGAATTAATTTAGTGATCAAAAGAGACTAATTAAATCAATGGGAACTAATTGTGTAAATTAGTTATCTTTATATGTTGGGCTTATGATCCATGTTGGACTAAGTTTATGTATGGACACATAAAGAGTTGGGCCACATGAACCATGGATCATAAACCCACGGGTATGGGTTAGGGTTAACCCATGACCTTTGGAATCCCACATATAAATATGTTACTCTATAGCCAAAATCACCACTAATGTTCTTGGAGTTCATATGGACGGTTTTGGGTTTATGAAGATTCTCTCTCAAAAAGTCATTCTTTGTCCATGGTGTGTTGTGATTCCATTTGAGGTATCCACACTATTGGTGCTATGTTCTTAAAGGCCAAATACTCCAAGGCTTCCAACTACAACTAAAGGTATGTCATCTTACTTGTTCTATTACCCTTGTATTAATGTTTTGTATACTAGTTAGGGTAATACCTTGGAAAGTTCAAGTTTGCATGTATAATAGAGAAAACATAGATCCAAGGTATTTAGGGTTGCATGTACACCTTAGGAGTGTTAGAATGCTCAAAATCGATCATAACCATCCACTCTCCTCTAACTTCACAAATCAAGGAAGCTTAATTAGAGGCATTAAAGCCGGAAAATGGCGCAAATGAAGCACTGTGTGGAATGGATAAGAATCTGGAAGTCAAGGGAGATAGAACTTATTACTTTATGGAACGTATCTAGATCCCAAAATTTGGAGGATTCAGGGATGTAGTCATGAACGAAGCGCACAAAATGCGATACTCCGTCCATCCAGGTTCCAATAAGATGTACCTGGACATTAAACAACATTACTAGTGGCCCAACATGAAACCACTTACGTGGGAAAGTGTCTCACTTGTGCCAAGGTTAAAGTGGAATATCAAAAGCCCTCGGGATTGTTACAATAGCCAGTAATACCCGAGTGGAAATGGGAAAGGATCACCATGTATTTCATAACCAAATTACCTAAGACAGTAGACGGATTGGAGGCTATCTGGATGATTGTCGATAGACTGACAAAATCCGCCCATTTCCTACCAATAAGGGAGACGTACAAAATGGAGAGTCTAACACCAATCTATGTAAAAGAAATTGTGAGACTCCATGGAGTGCCGATATCTATTATCTCAGATCGAGATAGTAGAGTTACTTCACGATTTTGGCAGTCGCTTCAGAAAGGTATGAGAACACAACTAGATATGAGCATTACCTATCACCCTCAAAGCGACGTCCAAAGCGAGTGAACTATTCAAACGCTTAAAGATATGCTCCATGCCTGTGTGATCGATTTTGGAAAATAATGGGATACCCACTTGCCCTTAATTGAGTTCTCATACAATAATAGATATCACACGAGCATCAAGGTTGCTCCTTTTGAGGCTTTGTATGGCCTCAAATACAGATTGCCTCTCTGCTAGGCTGAGGTGGGAGACACACAGCTGGCAAGAGGGCAAACATCAAACAACACTCTTACAGGACCCGAGATCATTCGAGAAACGACGGGGAAAATGGTTCAAATCAAGACACGACTCCAAGCATCGCGAGACCTACAAAAGAGCTATGCTGATAAACGACGAAAGCATCTGGTTTCAAGTCGGAGACCGGGTGCTCTTAAAGGTCTCTCCATGGAAAGGGATGATCCATTTTAGGAGACGAGGAAAAATAAATCCGCGATACATCAGGCCATTCGAGATTCTTGCCCAGATTAGTCCGGTGGCTTATAGGCTGCAACTACCTGCGAGTTCAGCAACATACACCCTGTGTTCCACATGTCGAATCTGAAAAAGTGCTTATCAGAAGAAACCCTCGTCGTTCCTCTGGATGAGATCGAAGTAAATGAGAATCTCCTGTTCGTTGAAGAGCCAGTTGAAATAATGGACAGGGAAGTGAAGTGTACGAAACAAAGCCGCATTCTGATTGTGAAGGTTCGAAGGAACGCTAAGCACAGACCAGAATTCACATGGGAGCGCGAAGTCCAAATGAAACAAAAGTACCCTCATATTTTCTCAAAGTACCAAGAATAACTTTCATAAGAATTTTGGGATGAAATTCCCTCTAACGGGGGATGATGTCACAACTAGCATTTTGGCTAGGAAATTCTATCTATGTATGATCAACTCTTGATGTATCTTGTAACCTTAAGATTGATGTCATACATGTTATTCATTTCAAAAACAACTACTCAAATCAAAAACTCACTCGTGAAGCCCAAAACCTAATTCGATACTTTTCATACACTCTACTTTGGGGGTTGTAACCCTAATTTTCGGTTCAAACCCAGATTGGACCAAGATTCTTTTATTCGGCCTGTTGGGCCAATAAACTCTCAATTTGAATTATTTTGGGCTAAGAAACCTCATTTGGGCCCTAATTGGACTCGCATTCATTAAACTATAACATTTTGGGCCATAAGACTTTTTATGGGCCTTATTGGGCCTAAAATGTCTCACTTCTTTTTCATGGGCCTTATTGGGTCATAACAATTTTCTTGAACCTCATTGGGTCGAAAACCCTTTGATTTTACCTCTTTTGGGCGGAGAGCCCCTAATGGGCCTTCATGGGCCGAAAAAGTTCTATTGGACCAATGTGTTTTAGGTTGCATTTAAACTCAAGCCCAAAAAACTCTTTTCTTTCTTTCCCCCTCATTCTCGGCCCAATATATATATATATATATATATATATATATATATATATATATATATATATATATATATAAAGAGAGGATAATTAGGGTGTTGCCACCTCACTAATGTTTAGTGGCAATCCAAGCACCAAATCCCATATTTCTAGAGCTCAAACCCTTCATGTAATAACCACTCCATTCTCTCACTTTCTCTCTTCTTAACTCTCAGCCAAGGTGCATCCCACCGCCCTCATCTTCTTTCATTACAACTACATTAAAGACTCTCTTTAGAACTTCAAGGATTCGCCCATCTTTTCTCTTAAATTTCGTGTGTGCTTGTGTGAGATCAAGAACTCTTCATCAAAGAATCACCACTCTTGGTAAGCTACTCTCTCATCAAGGTGTTTAACTTCATGTTCATGTTAAACTTACTTCTCTTAACACTCCATTTCATGACCATGTTCCTTAGAACCCCATAAGTTCGAGATCTACTCAAAGGAGCTTGCTAGGGCCGAAATCTCTCCCATCTCTTCATCAAAACCGATCCAAACCCCAAAGTGAGTTCATACCCCTTATTTTCGATTTTTACTATGTTATGGGGGAGGATACAAGTTGCTTTGTGTTAGATCTATGTGTTTTTGCATGTTTATGTGTGTTTCCATGTTATATGTGGTTATTATGTGATGAAACTTCATAGATCTTGAAAACTCTACCAAAACTTGGTGATGTTTGTAAACTAACACACATTATACAACTTACTATGAAGTGAAAGGAGTAAACATGTTGTGGAACACTAGAAAACTAAACAAAACCGTTTAAGGGGCCATTTTTGACAAATAAACCAAAAAGGTGAAGCCTTTAGGGCATTCACGGTTTTTTTTTCAAGGACCAAAAGAGTCATTTTTATATATAAAATGGGTCTTAAAGATATTTATGGTTTTAAAAGGGCCAAAGGTGTTAATTTTCACAAAATGGGCCTCAAATTGGGCCTTCATGGTTTCATGGGCTAGATTTGTAAAATCTTGATTTTTGTGGATTTAATTGTCATTATAAACAAATTTGAGCCAAAAATGTAAATTTCGGTTAAAAGGGGCTGAAAATGTCAATCTTTTAAATTTGGGCCGAAAAGGGGAAATTTCTATACTTTTGGGCCGTAAATGTTAAGTTTCATCAAATTGGGCCGAAAATGTAATTTTAACAAAAAGTGGGCTAAAAATGTTATTTTATTTAAAGTAAGCCCTTTACTGTAAATTTTTGGTCTTAATGGACCTAAAGTGTCATTTTTACCAAAAATGGGCCTAAATTATAAATTTTCGGCTTAATGGGCCAAAAATGCCATCATTACTAAAAGTGGGCCTTTTATGTCGTTTTGGTAAATGATTGAGCTAAAACAAACAACGTAATAACAAAAGGACTAAATACATCATTTTCACTTTAATTGGGTCTGGAATATACATTACATGTTTATTGGGCCTTGGTGGTTCATTTACATGCTTATTGGGCCTGGAATATATATTACATGTTTATTGGGCCTTGGTGGTCCATTTACATGCTTATTGGGTCTGGAATATACATTACATGTTTATTGGGCCTTAGTGGTCCATTTACATGCTTATTTGGCCTGGAATATACATTACATGTTTATTGGGCCTTTGTTGTCCATTTACATGCTTATTGGTCTTTGTAAACTTAAAACATACACGGAAACATTATTTACTACGTTACATAGTGTGATACAATATTCGCGTAAACATAGTTAAGGCTCTTGTGAGACACGTTCTTTCATTCGTACCTACCTAGTGTACAACCTTTAGTCATGTAGTTATAACCAGAGACTCCTGGAGGGAGAGCGAGAGTTTGTGTATTGATCTATACGGGGTTGACAGCCCCGCACCTGAGCTGTTCGCTACATCTAGACTAGGCCAGTCTAGGGTGACAAATGTCTTACCTTAAACAAGTCGACGCCTGAAAAACGTCATAATAGGCAATTTCGTCATATCAAGCATGGTTATAACGACTCGCATACAAATTAATTCCAATGTAAAATTTACGGAACACATAAACAATCATACAATTGCGATACTATACAAACACCATCCTACAGTTTTGGGTTTTAAGACGACAAAACTTCTATAGGCAGAAAATGTCGGATTTTCTGGGAAAACTTACAATTATACATTATCTTCTACCTACAACAGAAAACATGGGAATTCTGGAATACATTCTTTATACATTTTCAAAACAGAAATACACATGCTTTAATACAAGATTTGATACAAAGCGTTCAAACCATTTATTTCTTTTAACATAAAATATCGGATTTTCTGGGGTTTACAAAATCTTACAAACTTTTCATACAAATATGCTTATGAACTCACCAACATTATATATGTTGACCATTTTCAAAATAACTTGTATTCTCAGGAAATTGTTAAGCAGATTGGCCTTCAAGAACTCATGGATTTTGATGTATTTTTGCCATCATCGTACACTTATATTTTGGGAATGTAATATTGTAAACCAAAACACTGATGTAAACAATGATGGTTGTATTACTGTATGTGTGATGATGATGTTGTCGTGATTCAACTATATACACTGTAATGGTATTACAAGATGAAGTCACCCTAACCCCCGGATGTTTCCGCCGTTTCTTCGGTTTGGGGGTGTGTCACCATCGATGAGAGGCTACGCAAGATCATTGCAGCCGAGGTTACAAAGGGTATCCTTGACGCCCCAGTGATTTTTGGGACGGTCAAGGAGGGTATTATGGAGATCATGGAGGATAGGCTCAGGTCATTCAGAGTCGAGATTGTTGTGGGCCAGATCGGGGCCCGAACTCCCTCGTTTCGGGAGTTCAAGGCATGTGGAGCGCCAGAGTGATTTTTGGGACGCTGGGTGGCGGATATCGAGAACGCCCATCGCACGAGTTCTTGCCCGGATACGGAAAATATGGGTTTCGATTCATGCATGTTGAGAGACAGAGCCCGAGACTGGTGGGCGAGGTGACTAGTCAGGTGGGATCAGTCGGTGTGGCTGAGATGACGTGGGCCGAGTTTGTTCGGCGATTCGACTTGGAGTTTGCACCACCCATTGAGGTGCAACGGATAGTGAGGGAGTTCCAGGAGCTCCAGCAGACCACTGAGACTATGGCGGAGATCACCGCCAAGTTTCGGGAGCGAGCTTTGTTGATCCCACAGTACGCTACGGATGAGGATATGAGACGTACGAGATATCATTCGATGCTGAGGGATGATATCCGGGAGTTTGTGAGCTTTACAGGGTGAAAAACCCTGAACGAAATGGTGGAGAAGGCCCGTGAGCGGGAAATGGAGTTGGACTTCCGCACCAAGCGGAAGCCTGAGCAGGCACATGCAGCAGTAGGTCAGGCTAAAAAGCCTAAGACCTCGGATACCTCCAGTAGGGGCCAACAGAGTCGTGGCCGGTGTTCCAAGTGTGGGAGATCTCATGGGGGAGCTTGCCGGGGGACGAACCCGGTGTGTTATACGTGTGGTCAGCCGGGCCACGTGAGCAGGGACTGCCCCAAGAAGGGCTTGATATGTTTCCACTGCAACCAGACTGGCCATAAAAAGGCCGATTGTACGAGGTTGCATGGAGGGGGAGGAGCGGTGGCGGCGCCTGCGCCTGCCACGATGAGGATTACTGATGGCCGCCCTGCTAAGGCGGATGCTCCAACGGTGAAGAGCCGCGCATTTCAGCTGACTACCGAGGAGGCTCGGGCAAAGCCAGATGTTGTGGCTGGTACGTGTTTATTCTTATCTGCTCACTATTTATTTATATTGCTTATGTGTGCATTGCACCTATGTATAGGGACCTTTTTGGTCAATGGTATGTCGGATCATGTTTTGTTTGATTCGGATGCTACCCGATCGTTCGTGTCTCTTGCACTTAGCAAGAAGTTTCGGGATGCGTCGGGAACCTTGGATTCCCCACTTGAGGTAGAGATTGATGACGATCGCACTGTGAGTGCTGCGAGGGTGTATCAGGACTGCGTCCTGAATGTGTTTGGAGAGAGGTTTCGCGTTGACTTGGTTCCGATACCGTTGAAAGGGCTGAAAGTGATTGTCGGGATGGGTTGGTTGGGGGCCAATGGGGCCATGATCGATTGCCAGCGCCAGTTAGTGAGTGTTCGAACCTCAAGTGGGGGAGAACTAGTTATACATGGTGAGAGGGCCTTGTAGGGACTGACCCTCTGTTCGGGTGCGAGGGCAAGGAGATTCCTGTAGAAGGGATGTACGAGATTTCTGGCTTATATCTCAGATACGAGGATTGATACTACTACAGATGTGGGCAGTGTGCCGGTTATACAGGAATTTCGGGATGTTTTTCCCGAAGAGTTACCAGGAGTTCCTCCGGAGAGGCAGGTTGAGTTTTGCATTGATTTGGTGCCAGGTGCCGCACCGATAACGAAGGCACCATACCGGCTAGCACCGCCCTAGATGCAGGAGCTATCTACGCAGCTTTAGGAGTTGCTAGACCGAGGGTTCATCCGTCCGAGCAGTTCCCCGTGGGGAGCTCCGATCCTGTTTGTGAAAAAGAAGGATGGATCGCACAGGATGTGCATTGATTATCGAGATTTGAACAAACTGACGGTGAAGAATCGTTATCCGTTATCGAGGATCGATGATTTGTTTGATCAGCTGCAGGGCGCGTCTTGGTTTTCCAAGATTGATCTTCGGTCGGGATACCATCATATGAGAATTCGGGATGAAGACATACCGAATACAACTTTCAGGACTCGGTATGGGCATTATAAGTTTGTGGTGATGCCGTTTGGGCTCACCAATGCCCCTGCAGCGTTCATGGATCTCATGAATAGAGTGTGTAGACCGATGTTGGATCAGTCGGTGATCGTTTTTATTGATGATATTGTGGTCTACTCTAAGACTAAGGAGCAGCACGAGCAGCATTTGAGGGAGGTATTGGAGACCCTGAGGGCGGAGAGACTGTATGCCAAGTTCTCCAAGTGTGATATTTGGCTGCGGGAGGTACAGTTTTTGGGGTACATCATTAATCAGGAGGGTATTTTGGTTGATCCAGCTAAGGTTGAGGCAGTGATGCAGTGAGAAGTACTGAAGAATGCTTCCGAGATCCGTAGCTTCTTGGGTCTAGTGGGATATTATCGTAGATTCATCCAGGATTTCTCCAAGATTGTTGTGCCCTTGACTCGCTTGACGAAGAAGAATGTGACATTTCGATGGGGTGCGGATCAGCAGTTGGCCTTTGAGACCTTGAGACGGAAGTTATACGAGGCTCCAATTCTAGTACTACCCGAGGGGTTAGATGACTTGGTGGTGTACTGTGACACATCGATTTCAGGGTTAGGTGCGTTATGGATGCAGAGGGGGCATGTGATAGCTTACGCCTCGAGGCAGTTGAAGCCTCATGAGGCGAATTACCCCACTCACGACTTGGAATTGGGAGCAGTGGTGTTTGACCTCAATATTTGGAGGCACTACTTGTATGGAGTGAGGTGCACCATTTATACTGATCACAAGAGTTTGAAGTATTTTATGGATCAGCAGAACCTCAACATGCGACAGAGGAGGTGGTTAGACGTATTGAAGGACTATGATTGGGAGATCCTATACCATCCCGGAAAGGCCAACATGGTGGCCGACGTGTTGAGCCGCAAGGCGGCACGTTCCCCGATTGGGAACGTTTGTTTGAGGATGATAGTGATCTATCCATTGTTGGATATGATGAAGAAGGCCCAGGTCGAGGGTGTGAAGAGGGAAAATTGGAAGATTGAGCGGATTCGGGGGCAGTATCCTTTGTTTGTTAAGGATAGTCGTGGCCTTTTGACACAGTGTGGCCGGGTATGGGTACCGGTGACTGGGGGAGTGAGGCAGAAGATATTGGAGGAGGCGCACAAGTCTAAGTTCTCTATACATCCAGGGGCTATGAAAATGTATAGAGACTTAAGACTGAGTTATTGGTGACCATGCATGAAGCGGGAGATCGCCTGGTTTGTGGAGCGGTGCTTGACCTGCAGGAAGGACAAGGCCGAGCATCAGCGGCCTCATGGCAAGGTTCAGCCGCTACCCATTGCCATGTGGAAATGGGAAGAGATCACTATGGACTTCATCATGAAGTTGCCGAGGACGGCGAGGGGCGTGGACGCCATATGGGTGATCGTAGACAGACTGACGAAGAGTGCCCACTTCATTCTGATTTCTGAGAGTATATCCGCGGAGAAGTTGGCGAATATTTATGTACAAGAGGTGGTGGCTAGACACAGGGAGCCAGTGTCGGTAGTCTCTGACAGGGATGTTCGGTTTACATCCAGGTTCTGGAAGAAGTTCCATGAGGAACTGAGCACTCAGCTACATTTTAGCATGGCGTACCACCCCCAGACTGATGGCCAGAGCGACAGGGCGATCCAGACGCTGGAGGACATGCTTCGAGCATGCGTGTTGAATTTTGGAGGGAGTTGGGACACATACCTCCCATTGGTAGAGTTTTCGTACAATAACAGTTATCATGCCAGTATCGACCGAGCTCCATTTGAGATGTTATATGGTCGGAGGTGCAAGACTCTGGTTTGTTGGGATGAGGTTGGTTACCAAGTCATGGGGAGCACTGAGGTAGTGCTCAAGACTACCGGGTTGATTCAGCAAGTGCGCGACTGGCTGCAGGTCACGCACAACCGTCAAAAAAGTTATGCTGACCGGTGGAGATCGGATCTTGAGTTCCAGGTGGGGGACTTTGTGTTACTGAAAGTGTCGCCATGGAAGGGGGTTATCAGGTTTCGGAAGAGGGGCAAGCTAGGACCCCGATTCATCGGCCCATTCAGGATTTCAGCTTGGGTGGGCAAGGTAGCATATCAACTAGACCTGCTAGATGATCTTAGCCAGATTCACAACACCTTCCATGTGTCTCAGCTTTGGAAGTGTGTTACTGATGAGTCCGCAGTCGTTTTACTGGACGACATCCAGGTGGATGAGGGCCTGAACTACATCGAGAGGCCTGTTGCCATCTTAGATAGGAAGTCTAAGGTTCTTCGGAACAAGGAAGTGAACTTGGTAAAGGTGCAATGGCAGCACCGCAGGGGCTCCGAGTGGACCTGGGATCCGGAGGACGAGATGCAGGATCACTACCCGGAATTGTTTGGATCAGCGGACTTCGAGGACGAAGTCTAGTTCAAGTGGGGGAGACTTGTAACACCTGTTCCAGGTATTACTTAATTTAATTAAGATCTAGGGTTTTGGTGTGTGGACTGCTGTAAGTCTTGAAGACTCGATTTTTATTAAAGAATATGGCTAGATCTTGAGTTTACCCTTCATTCCCTACCCTTCTTGTTGAATGCATGCATGGGATTCATAAAGTTTTCAACATTATGAATCTCCAGAGCAAAATGGTCCCAAGGTGGGCTAGATCTGGCCTTTGGTTAAGCAAGGACACCATACAAGGGTTTTAGGGCATGTTTCCCTCTTTTTGGCCATTTTGAGCTAGGGACATGTATTGGACATGCATGTCCATAAAGACTCCATCTTTGGAACGTTTTGAGGAATAGAAACGTTTCTGGGAAGGAGGGATTTCAGATCCCTAGAGTTTTGGACCATATGGCAAAGCTTTGGAACTTTCCAACCTTTGTTAAAGGCCTTGGAGCATTTGGAACGGTTCTAGAAGGTAAAGTTGGAAACTTTATCCTTCTAAGACACCTTAGGGTTTTTGATCTAAGCCCTGGAGTCCCTGGATTCGGTGTATCATCACACAAGAAAAAAGGAAGGGGGACTCGACGAGTTGCTCTAGGAACTCGACGAGTTGGGTTGGGTTTCCCCGCCTTCTGGATATGAAGTGAACTCGGCGAGTTAATGAAACAACTCGGCGAGTTGGATAGGGTTTGACCAGGTCTTCTTGACTCGGTAGGAACTCGACGAGTTTCTAGATGCACTCGACGAGTTGAGGTCAACATGGACTGTTGACTTTGACTTTGACCAAGGTGGACCAGGGTTGACTTTGAGGGTAATTTTGGGATGTTGACAAGTGTGTCTTATGTTGTTTTTAGGTAATTGAGTTGGAGTAGCACGTGGGACATATCTGATTCTAGCTTTTCAGTTCAGCATCCGAGATGTGAGTCTTCTCACCATACCAATGGGTCTAAGGCACCAAGGCCGGCCCATTTTATGTGATGCAGATTGTTTACTGATTATGCGATAGGATAGTATGACATTTGCATGGAGGACCACGTGGGGGTTCCCGTGGCATTTGGTATAAGACCTTGGAGAGTTTCCATGGCATCCTAGTATATCTGCTTGTATAGTATGCATTATGTCTTGTTTGGTAGTAAAGACCTTGTGGGGGTTCCCAAGCAGGAAGACCTTGTGGGGGTTCCCAAGGCAGGAAGACCATGCGGGGGTTCCCATGGCAGATAAGACCACGTGGGGGTTCCCGTGGCATTAGGTGTAAGACCCTGGAGGGTTTTCAGGGCTTCCTTATATGTTGTATGCATGGCTTATGTGGTAGAGATAGATTTTATAGCTAATTTGATACGTGTTATTTGAATTATGTGTGGGATATGATCTGGGGGGGACTCACTAAGCGTTAGCTTACAGTTTGTGGATTTGTTTCAGGTACATCTGAGCCCAAGGGCAAGGGCAAGGCGTGATGGCGCGATGTGCACTCTCTCAGACACTTTTGTGGGACCTTCTGATGTTTTGAAATAAAATTGTAAATGATATGAGTTTTGAAAACAATTGTATCTGAATTTCACGGTTTATGGGAATGAGTTTGGATTAATTAAAAATGAAAAAAAATTCTTTTGAAAATTGGGTCGTTACAGTTTGAAATCGAAAAGTCAAACTAAAGTCAAAATTGAATTTTTGATTGTTATTCAGTGAATTTTGAATTGAAATTGGTTAATGAGAGCTATAGTTGAAATCGAATTTGTGATTGAAATCGATTTTGGAGTCGAATTGGTTGAATTGGTCAAAGCATTAGGAACGAATGTTGATATTCATGTTCATGGCTATTTAGAAACGAAGAGGATGAAGAAAGTCACAGTTTGGATTCATTTGAGTCAAACAGAAAAAGTCAATGGTTGAAGGACTGATATCGGTAGATCAAAATGGTTGATTTTGGTTACGATTGGTTGACTGGTGCTCGATAACGTGATGTTCGATATCCAGGTTTAAAAACGATGATTGTGGTTGATTGCTTTAATTGTGAACGAAAGTGACTATGGGTTTGAGAATGGATAAAATCGATTAATATTTTTTTAAGAAGCAACTGATAACAAAGTGATTGCAAAGGAATAAAAAGACGATCGCGAGAAGCATTGATTTGGGAAGAGCATTCGGTTTGGTGTATGACTGAATGAAATCGAAATGTTGATGTCGATATTGAAAGTAAAGAACAAAAATTTGGAGTTCGTTGACGAGGTATTGATTGGAAAACGAAGCCATGGGCGTCACAGTCGATGGTTGGAAGTTCGCTTTTGGAATAGATGGATTGATTATTGATAACGAAGGGTATTCAATTTTAAGAATTTGATTTTGGGGTACCTGTAATGAAAAAGTGAAGAACGATGGTCACGGATTGGAATCGTTAACGCAGAGTAGACAATGAGTTTCGAAGGTATGTTGATTTTGGAGTCGATAGTTGTGTTATGGGACGTGATTTCGAAGGTTTTGTTAACAAATGGGTTTGGCTATTGCTTGAGTACTTTGGCTTGGATGTACAAAGAAAAGAGGTTTCCAGAGGTTGAGGGTGTAGATCTGGCCTCTATAAGACCTCTAGAAGATTAAAGTTGCAAAATTTAATAGCCTCCATGTCCCATTCATGCAATATGCCCATTATGAAGCCAAAAATGAACCTTAGAGGGTGTTTCTAGCATGAATGGACGTAATGTTGGAAACTTTACGTGATTAAACCATCTTAGGACCTCAGATCTGTAATATGGAACGTTGAAGCAAGGGTTAGAGGCTTAATGGGTCAAGACCCTCCTCAACGTAACTAGGTTTTGGGTCTAAAGCTTAATGGATGATCTTTGGGGGTAAAGTTGGAAACTTTAACCTTCTAGACGTCTCTATGGTTAGGGATCTGAAGTTGGAACCTTTGGATTCAAGAAAAAGGGCTTAATGCATTAAGTGAGTTGACAGACTGAAGAACTCGACGAGTTCACAGGGGAACTCGGCGAGTTGGGTCGAGGTTACCCCGATTATGTTGGAAAACAGAAGAACTCAACGAGTTGTAGGAAAACTCGACAAGTTGGATCGCAACGTCGTGATTCTGGCTTTGGGATGGACTCGACGAGTTACAGGGATAACTCGACGAGTTAGGTCAACTCGGAGCGTTGACTTTGACCTTGACTTTGACCTTGACCAGAGTTGACTTTTAAGGGTTTGAAGGGTTGAGTTGTATCTAAGGAGTTATTTATGATTAGGGAGGTGACAGAGCTAATACTCGGAGTTTGGACCTACTCAGCTACAGTTCACATTTGAGGTAGGTCTCCTCACCATACCAATGGGTTGAAGGCACCAATGTCGGCCCATTATGTGTTATGTGGAATGCTATTTGATTACGTGATATGTGATATGCTATTTGTCCTTGTGATACTCGCATGGGAGATCCTGGGGGGTTCCCGTGACAGTGGACTAAGACCATGCGGGGTTTCCCATGGCATTCGATGTAAGACCTTGGAGGGTTTCCATGGCATCCTAGTATGTTTACATGTTTAGTTTATATGACATTTCCGTGGTTAGCTAAGACCATGTGGGGGTTCCCATGACAGTTAGGGAAGACCATGTGGGGGTTCCCATGGCAGGTAGTTAAGACCATGTGGGGGTTCCCATGGCAGTGGGTAAGAGCACGTGGTGGTTCCAGTGGCACCCGGAGTAAGACCTTGGAGGGTTTGCATGGCATCCTTATATGTTTATATGAATGGCTTATGTAGCTTATATGGCTGATATGGTTTATGTGATTATCTGGATTGTGTGGGGTATGTTATGGGGAACTCACTAAGCGTTAGCTTACAATTTTTGGTTGTTTCAGGTACTTCAAGATCTAAGGGCAAGATCCCGGCGTGATGGCGCGACATGCACTCTTCAACATTTTATTTGGGGACACTCTGATATTATGAATAAAATGTTTGATGTTATGGATTTTGAAAACAATTGTGGTTGGAATTTTACATTTTATGGAAATGATTTTGTTACTTAAAAATGAAAAATTTTATTGGAAATTTGGGATGTTACAATTATATTAACACATTTGTGACTATATGTCATAAATGTAGTTCCATGTGTGACATGATGAGTAAAGTTTATAATTATATAGTTGAAGCTTATTCGTTCCTTTTGCCTTTAAAAGGAAAAAAAAGATATCTTTGGGCCCCTCAGTGATTTGATGTTGACAGTATAATGTTGCGCTTAGTCTGGACTAAATTGACGTGTTCAATCTTTAGTCTAATAAGGTCATAATAAATCGGAAATTGGGAAACAAAATCTTGGACTATGAGATTAATCCGTATCCATACGATATCTTATAGAACGAAGGAATAGTTAGCACTTATCTTAGGGCCAATATCTGATATGAAATAGAGAGAGTTAAACAGTGGCTTTCTATGAGGTTCTAGAATCCTCCTGGCTTGGACGATTTCTATGAGGTTCTAGAAGGGTTCTGAAAGCCTTCCTTAGCTGGTAAGGATAACTAATTTGAATAAGATAATTTTGGAATATTTTATTATTCAAATTAGGGTTTATCCTGGTGATCCACTAGCTATAAATAGAGACCATATGCATAGGATTTCCGGCTCGAACCTCTTGAGAAGCAAAACCCAAACATTCCCTCCTCTATCCTCTCTCTTCAATTTATTCATATAGTTTCTAGGGTATTTGGTGTGAACCAGTAGAGGCATCCATACTTTTGGTGCTTGCTTTATAAGGAAAACTTGAGGATCAAGAGTAGAGCAATTTTTTATAATACTTAAAGGTATGTACCTTAATCCATGTAAATTTTGATTATACCTGATTAGTTTATGTTTTCATAATATGTTGCTATTATGAGAAAAGCCATAGATATCTAGGTTGCATGTGCCCATACAATAGTTTTATGATTCCGCTACGTATTTAATTTATTTTGTAACCTAGAAACTCATCAGTGGTATGAGAGCCTAGGGTTTTTCTATAATATGCACATTGGTGAAAAACTGAAAAAACTAAAAAAAAATAGGTTTATTCATGTTTAATCGAAAATTGCTATACTCCTAGGGTTTTTTGATTTTCCTCTGCTCTCTTGCTTTTTTTCGAAAATTGCTAGGGATTATTACTAGTTTCCTTAATTTTTATTTTACTTTCCTAAAATTTAAACATTTAAAACCATGTAATTTTCATAAAACCTAATTTCGAAATTTAAGGAAGAAATAAAGATTAAATATTATTTAATTAAAAGTTAGTTAAGATAATTATTTAATTCTTAAAAGATTTAATATAACTGATTAAAAGTTTAATTAAAAGATCATTATTAAGTCTTAATTGGTTTAAATATTACTTAATTAAAATTTAATTAAATTAATAAGATTTAAACATTGTATTCTTAAAAGTTTAATATTTCACCCTTACATATATAAGAGATGTATAAAGAAACGACCTATAAAATGACCGTTGAATGAGTTCCCTTTTCACTCACCGCTTCTTTGTGTAGTGGATTGTCATTAGCCGGAAGGGGTTCTGATGGGAAGTAATTAACGTTAAAAGTATAACATAAAGTACTAGAGAACAAACAAAATTTCCAATCTAGTTACTTAGGAAAAAAATATGAAATTGTATGCTAATCCATGAAAACGCACATCATTTCTTTGTGAGTTGTTAGTGGAGCATGTGTGGTTAACTGACACACTAATTTGAGACTAAAAAGTTGAAATGATGGTGATATTGCCATATTTATTCATATTTTTAAGCATACTTTTAATACATTTTAGCTACATTTTGGTTAATTACAAAGTTATTTGGTACTTATAAAGTTAAAATTGATTTTGCAGCCAGAAAAAGGACATTCCCAAGATAAGGACCAAAAATGACAAAAGCTGGAAACGTGGAGGATAAGATTAGCAGCAGTAGCAAAGAAGAGGAAGTCGTGCTGAAAAGAACATGCCACGGCGTGGCGTTTTCTAGGCCACGACATGGCCACCTGGATGACGTGGAAGCTTCTGGAGACTTGGGCATTACGTGAATTTAGAGATGACCACGGCGTGGTGACCATTAACCACGATGTGGTGAGCCCTAATTTTGGTATCTATATAAACCGGACTTTAGGTCGAGTTTTGGAGGTTGGCTTGGGTATTAAGCTATGAATTGCGACTAAAATCCTCTGGATAAACCTTAAAAGTGAAGATTTCGAATTACTTTCAAGATTTGGAGATAATTGAAGAAAGAACATCATAAAATCATTATGTTTGCTAGATTTTACTATGTATTCTCTGGTTTTTTTAGATTATTTGTGTGTTTCTGATTTAGTTATGGGTTAATCACCCTAGACTTCTGTTAGGGATGATGAACATTGAATCTATGTTTTGATTTCATGCTTTTATGACAATTTATTTGGCTTTTCTTGTGTTTGATGAATTATAACCCTAACATGTTAAAGTTTTAGTCTTTATTACCTTTCAT
This sequence comes from Lactuca virosa, assembly GCF_052849685.1. Classification (NCBI taxonomy): domain Eukaryota; kingdom Viridiplantae; phylum Streptophyta; class Magnoliopsida; order Asterales; family Asteraceae; genus Lactuca; species Lactuca virosa. The sequence continues at coordinate 272,779,507 of NC_136433.1, forward strand.
TCAAGTTATGTGTAATAGATGATCATTCTAGCTACATTAATTTGATTTGTAGTTGTTTATGATCATTAAATAATTAGATATTATGATTGAACAAATCATAGAGTTAGACAAATAAAGTTAATAACTTTGGTTGTGTTAGAGAGTAATAATTATCCATATTATGTGCTTGAATTGCTATCTTGATCATAGATTAGTAGTTCCTAATTTCATCATTCATACTCCAATTTATCTTTATATCAATTTTGTGTTCAACTTGTGCTTGATCATTGCATAGTAGTTCATAAATTGAGAAACACTAGAATTCTAAATCATAGTAACTAGTATTAAGTAATTGGAAGCCAATATAAATTGTCTAGTAGAAATCAACGATAAGGGAAAGAGAATCCAGAACTAATAGGAGTACTCGCTAATATTTGAAGTAAAAACCATTTTCTTTGTTTGCTTAGTCGTTATTTGTTTAATTTAAGTTATCTGAACTTGCAAAATCAGTAAAAAAAACCCCAATTTACTTGTTTTATTTAGTTAATTATTAGTAGTTATTTTATTAATTAGAATTTCGTTCCCTGTGATCGACACCCGACTTACCCAAACTATACTATAATCCGACTAGGTACACTTCCTATAGGTGTATTAGTTAGTTAAGTTAGTTAGGTTTATAAATTTAAAAGTTGATAGGTATATTTCTGCACATCAATGGTACAACGTGAATTTTTGATTGTTGATGGAGTGTGCGTGGTTAACCGATACATCAATCTGAGATCATAAATGCCATTGAGGATGTCACACGAGTTTGCATGGTTTTTCACATCTTGTTTGTGATCCCCGGTATCCTAGACACAAAAGTAAGAGCATAAATAGGGATTAAACCTGACATTGATAAGACTCAATGAATCTCAAAATTTTAAGGAGTTACATATTGATAGAAATTGGAAAAGAGTTTTACCTACATAAAATAGTTTCGCAAGTTAATTACGACATCCCTCTTCTTATTTTGAATTGAAAATATGGATCCTAGCCTTATATATAATATTTGGGTTAAAATATTTTAAGGGTTGAAATCAACTAACTAAAACTTTCTCTCTTATAGTAGATGTATAGAAATAGTGATCTTATTCCTCCTCCTCCAAACCCTCCATGTTCAAACTTCACTCTTTTGTCAATCTTATCAAAGGAAAAGCTCACTT